>NW_022103901.1:32078189-32090581 GCF_000313985.2 Echinops telfairi
AAGTGGAAAGCCTTCTCCACCTGTGGCTCCCACCTGGCTGTGGTTTCGCTGTTCTATGGCACCATCTTTGTTGTGTATTTCAGCCCATCATCCACCCACTCAGCTGAGAATGACATTGCAGCTGCTGTGATGTACACGGTGGTGACCCCCATGCTGAACCCTTTCATCTACAGCCTCAGGAACAAGGACATGAAAGGGGCCCTAACAAAAGTAATTTATATTAATTTTTTTTTCTTTTAAACAATGAATGGGTTCTAAATGTCATAAAGGCATGTCATAGCTTGTAATAAAACCCCTTTTCCCTTCCGATAGTCTCTGGCACTTTGCAGTTGTCCGTCCACACATTTGTCAAGGAAGATTAGGAGTCGTTGTTTCTCAAAATGGGTGATAATGCTCTCTGAGATTTCTGGAATGATCCAGGTGGGTACAAAAGCAGATTCTTAGTGTTTACCCTGTATTCTGGGCTATTGCACAAAGTTTTTCATTGTAGGGGGCCATTGAGTAATGTTCTTTTAGTTTAGTTTAGTTTAGTTTATGGGAAAGAAGGCCAAATAAATTTAGGAACCTATGGAAGTGCAAGAGGGGAAGATAAATCCTTTTACCAACTAATGTGACTCATCCAACTGCCAATGCCCTCCAGCCCAAACCACCAGGACCACACAGCTATCTTAGTGGGTTTATTGCTCATTTCATCATAAAAGACTGAATTTATCGAGGAACTTTCCAGTCTAAGGGTGTTAGAAAGGTCTTCCAGAATTTGAGCGTTAGCTGATTTTGGTGAGGGTTACTGTGATCTGGATTTGATGTTAGAAATTATTGGCAGTTCTCATTGGACATAGCAATAGCTTCTCTAGAAAGCAGGAAGACTGGAGAGAAGTGAAAGCCACAATTGGTAAGGAGTAAGCTATCCCTCCTACTGGTCAGGATGGGTGATGATTTGTCATTTCTGTAGCTTGAACAATGTTTATGCTCTGTCTGTGTACAGCTATGACTGTAGTGACCTTTTTTGTAACTATTGTTCTAAATCCCTCATGGTCACTTGTGTGATGTCCTATATAGTTTTCTGTGTTCAACAGGGAAGAGCTCATTGAAGGCTCTGTTGTTGTTAGGTCCTTTCACTACAATTCATAGTGACCCCCTGCACAAGAGAACAAAACACTGTCTGGTCTTATGTCACCCTCACAATTGTTATCTCTGAGCCCCTTGTTGCAGCCACTGTGTCAATCCATCTCCTTGATGGTCTTCCTCTTGTTTACTGTCCTTTGATTTTAGCAAGCTTGGTTATCCTTCTCCAGGGACTGGGCTTTCCTGTTAACAAGTTCAAAGTACATGAGACAAAGTCTCTCCATTTTAGCTTCTAGGGAGCATGTAGACTATACTTTTTCCAAGACAGATTTGTTTGTTCTTCTGGCCATCCATGGTATATTTCTTATGATTTGCCAACACTACAATTCAAATGCATGGATTTCTTTTCTGTTCATTGTTCACCTTTCATATATGAAGTTAGTTGTAGATTTCTTCACTGCTGCTTCTATGAGTGTTGATAATTGATCCAAGTAAAATTAAACCTTGAAACCTGGAATCTTTTCTGTTTTCACAGTGTTGTCTATTGGTCTAGTTTGAGGAGAAAAATCATCAAATGGGATGTATATATATATATATATATATATATATATATATATATATATATATACACACACACACACACATATATATATATATATATATATATATATATATATGTGTGTGTATATATATATACACACACAGCAGCAATCTATACTTAAGGCTTTAGTCTGTGAGTTTCATCCATGAGTATTTCAGGTTCTCGTGGCTTTTAGCATGCAAGGTTGTGTCATCTGCAAATCACAGTTGTTAAAGAGCCTTCTGTCCATCCTGATGTATTCCTCTTCATAATCCAGTTTCTCAGTTTGTTTGGTCCACAAACAGATGGAGTAAATATGGTGACAGTATGATGCATACTTTTCATGATTTAAAATTAAGCCAATTATTTATTTACCTTTTTACCTGAGTTTTTGTATCATACACATTTTAGCAGGAGCATGGGTAATTTAAACAAGAAAGAATTATCTTCCTTAATTGCAGTGTGCAGGCTTGCTTCCTTCAGTGTTTTCCTGCGTTCTTTCCAGTGTGCTCAAGTCATCCTGGAGTTGTAGGGGTTATGCATTGGACTGCAACCACCTTGTTGGTAGTTCAAAAACACCAGTAGTTCCAGGGGAGAAAGACCAGGCTTACTATTTACATAAAGGATTATAGTCTTGGAAAACACAGGTATAATTCTTCCCTATCCTATAATCCAAGGTGAGGCATAACCCAACCAGATAAAGATAAGATTTTTGAGTCTGTGAATGGGTGCATATTGCTGCTGATTTGTGTTGATTCCTGGGTTGTGTTGTCTTTTATGTTGCTCTTACATTTGTCTCCTGATGCTGATTCTCTGCCTAAAGTGTTCACTTTACTATTTTTATAATTTTTTTGTAATGCTGGTCTTGATTTTACAAAGCCCTTTATTTTCTCCTTGTCTGAAAATACTCTAATTTCTCTGTTATTTGAGGGATAGTTTTGCTAGCTATAATATTCTGGCAGTTTTTAATCTTTCAGGGTTTTATTGTCTTCTTACTTGCATGACTTTTGCTGAGAAACCCAAGCGCATTCTTAATGATTTTCCATTCTAGGTGACTGTCATTTTTGCCCCCTTGCTGCTCTCGGGATTCTCTCCTTCTCCTTGACATTGGGGAATTAACTCTGATCTGTTGCGATGTTTGTCTTCTTTGGAGCCATTCCCTCGGCATCTTGAATAGTTGTTTTCTCTTTTATCGTGTTAGGGAAGTTTTCTTCCATGTTTGCCCATACTATTCTCTCTGTGGATTTTTTTGTTTCTACCTGCTCCAGAATCTGAATGAGACAGACCTTGTTCTTCTTGATGATGCCCCACCCAATTCTTAGGCTTCCTGTGAATTCCTTTGCTCTTTTTGTTGATTATTTCTCTTATGGCTGTAGTCAACAGAGGTGTCTTCAAGCCCATTAATTCTGATCCATTTCTTCTATTTTTTTACTCTGATTTTTTACCATGTTGTCTAACTCTGTTATTTTATTATTTATCTTCTGGAATTCTATTTGGTGTATATTTTCTAGTTTTTTTATTCCTTCTATAGTTCCCTTGAACATTTCCTCTAATTTATTAAATGTACCTGAACATTATTCTCCTGAATTCTATTGAGATAGTTAAGATTTATTGTGCCAACCGGGCCGATAAACACATGTGGTATTAATTGAAGGAGGGAGAGATAAATGGCTTGGTTGGCCTCAACTTTCTAGTTCTCTGGTCCCTTGTTCTCTGATAGTCGGATCAGTGCGCAGCTGCCTTAGCTGGCAAGGCTCACTTTCTGTGAGACATCACTGAGGAGAAGCCATATGAACTTACCCTGACATAGCCCTGGATGCTGGAGAAGCCGCGTGGAGACCCTTCCCAGTGCTGAGATGCTTATGCCACAACTGGATTCAAAGACTTTCCACCCACTGGCCTGGGATCCTCCTGCATTCAGTGTCATTGTGTGCATTTTGAGGAGTTTGAGGAGGACTTTGAAGATCGGTGTTGGATAAAGGGCTACATCAGACTTATGTGTTTGGACTGGCCTGGGTTTGGATGCTTTCTGAATGTACACTTACCCTATATTCAACTCTCTGTTGTACATGAATGAGTTTCTGTGGATTTGTTTCTCTAGTTTACCCAGATAAACTCATCTATTTAAGGCCATTCCAGGGTCTTTTCTTCAGAATATTTCTTTGGATCTGGGTGTTGTTCAGTTGTGTATACAGCATGTGTATGTATGTGGGTGGACTGTCATTGACTGCTTCTTCTGAAGCATTGTGGGGCAGCTGGTCTTGTTGGGAGGATTGGGGGTGTTGTGGGGATAGTTGATTTGTGTGGAGCAGCACTGTGCAGTGTTTGTTCTGTTGTGCACAGGGTTGCTGTGGTTTGAAATCAACTCAATGGTACATAACAGCAACAACAACAGCACCAATAAGTGGTGCCAAAAAGGAGGAAGCATGGAGAAAAAAGAGGAAGAAGAAAAAGTAGAGGAAAAAAGGTAGAGAAAGGGGAGAAAATAGAAGAAAAGGAGGGATGGAGAGAAAAAGAATGAAAGCTGTTATCTCTCCTTCCACCACCACCCAAAAAAAAGAAAGGAGGGGGGGGGCAAAGAATAAGAAAAAGAAAAGGAGAGAAGAAAAAATGGAGGTCTATGCTTGCATGGGTTATTTACTTGGTCTTGTAGCTTTGTAGCTCTAGTCAGTGAGAGGACTGATGCAAGCAGGTCAAGGCATCAGGAGTGCATCTAAAGTTATCCAGGGTGGAGAAAGCACTGTGCTACACCAAGTCTTGCCTGTTGGCAGCCCTACTTGCTGGCAGGGCACAGAAAGAGCACATAGCTTTGGGCTGGGCCTAAAGAGTTGTTGACTAGGAGCATAAAGAGATCTATCTTGGCCAATCCCTGCTTGAGGGTAGGGTGAAGAGAAATCACCAGAGCTGGGGTTTGGACATTGTTAGTGGGGTGCAGAAAGAGTGCCTAGCCAGGTTAAGTCTCCCTGCTGGCTGAATAGTCACAGAAAACAGTGGCATCTTTATTAATACTTTAGAGAGGCCTTTTGCAGCAGATTTGCCAAGTACAAGACATTGTTTGATTTCTTGATTGTTGTATCCAGGAACAGTGATACTCAGTGCAAAAGAAATAAAATCTTTGACTCCTTGAATCTTTTCTCATTTAACATAATTTTATTTATTTGTCCAGTTGTGAGGATTTTTGTTTCCATCATATTGAATTCTCATCCATACTGATGGCTGTACTCTTTAATTTTCATCAGCAAGTGCAGATGAAATGATAAACTTTTCTTTATCATTCACTATTCTTTTGCTTTACTTGAATGACTGCCTCTTGGACAATGAACAGACTTCCGTGAGCACTAGTATTCTGAAATTCCCATTCTCTGAAATGCTATCCATAATCTAGGAGGCTAGAAATCTGAACTCAGGAAACCAGCTCTAGGAAAAGGCGTTCTCTCTGTGTCAGCCCTAGGGAAAGTTCCTTATCAATTTTCACCGTCTGTCTCTTGGTTCCTTGGTGATCTTCATGCTTTCCTTTTTTGCTTGTTTATTTGGGCTTCAATAAATGTGACATTTTTATAATGAAAATAAAATTGGCTTAAAGCACACCCTACACTACTATGGTCCCATGAACATAACAAAGAAAACTCTACTCACAAATAGGATTCTACCTGCAAGTACAGGAGTTTAGGACTAATAACATACATGTGGTGGTGATGGGAGGTGGCATAATAGCAAACAAAGAAAATTTTGTGTGTAAGTCCCAAGCATCTCATTGTCTCCAGGGGAATCAAGCTGATTAGATAGTGTTACATAACTAATAAATCAAAATGGAGACATTTGTTTGTTTGTTTGTTTGTTTTTGTGTGGGAACTTATCAGAGGAAATGACAATCTCAGTGAGACTAATCAGCCAAGGCTTTACAAAAGAGTTCACATTGATCTGGATCTTCAAGGATGAGGGTGAAGGGACAGGCAAGGTATCCAGGACAGATGAGATAAGAAATATTCATCTGTTTCCTAGGTAGAAAAAAAAGCCAGCTTACTATTGATTTGGTTGACATTGAGTCTATTCTGATTCACAGTGACCCCATGTGTGCAGGGAAGAACTAACTGTTCTTTAGGGTTTTCAAAGTTGTGATCTTCCTTAAGAAGTGGATAGCTAGGTATCTTCCAAGGTATCTCTGTGTGGGTTCAGCCTGCCAACCTTCCAGCCAGTATGCCAGTGCTTAACCCGTTTGTGATACACAGGGACACCCTAAGAAAAAATAATACATCATGCTAACTATACTGGTACTCCCACAAATAAGACAGTTTAATTGGATGATGATGATACACTAGAAAGTACCATGAATCCTTAGGATTCCATATGAGGCACAGGAATGTGAATTGTGCCCAAAGGACTGATGCTAGCAGAAGAACACTTTGGCCAAGAGAAAGTTCCACAGAGAACTCCCACCCTTATTGATTGTCCCCACACTTGAATGGTATGTCCTTAATGGTTTCTAGACTCACTTCCTAAACAACAACTCCAAATATATTTAAAGCAGCAGGGTTGTCTACTCAGAATGTTCATTAGAACTCTCAGATAAAAAACAGAATGAAAGAACACTAAGTGTTGGGTTCCAGCCAGCATTTGGACCAGCATCAGGGTATACTAAAAGATCTCCAACTGATACAGGCAACTCGGATTAAAGATCACTGTTGTAGATTCATAGGAGTCCTGTTAGTGTATAGGAGCCTTGGTGGAGTAGTGGTTAAGCATTGGGTGATGGTGCTCAAGGTTCACAGTTTGAAACTACCAGTCTGTCTGTGGGGTGGGAGATGGAGATGAGGAGAATGGGACTTTCTATTCCCGTAAAGAGTTACAGTCTTGGAAACCCACAGGAGCAGTTCTACCCTTTCCTATGGTCACTATGAGTCACAATCATCTCAATGGCAATGAGTTTTGAGCTTTTGAGTTGTAGAATCAGAAGAAGCCCAGGTGGTATAGTGGTTACTTAGGCTACTAACTGCAAGATTTGCAGTTCAAAACCACCAGCTGTTCCTTGAGGAAGACTGGCCTTTCTACTGCCATAAAGAGTTAAAGGGTCAGAAATTCACAGGAGCAGTTCTTTTTGGGGGGTGATTTGCACATTTTATTGTGGGTTAATTTCCATCAACAAGAAAACCCTCGAAAATAATAGGAAATTCAAGTTAGTAAGAGGACACTGACGCCTTCCATGGTAGTGCACTGGTGCCTCAGCTCCCTGCTGGTTTTTGGAGGGGTGAATGGACAGAAGAGAGAGCAGCAGCCCAGGAATCCTCCGGGGGCTGGTGCAGAGCCCTGCTCTGTGGAAATCTCTGAACGCTGTTCAGTGTGGGAATACTCAAATGAAAGGTTTGGGGTGGGGAGGTGCCTGCTGAGGAGTGGGGTAGGCGAAGAGAAAAATAGGACAAGAACATGCAAAGTCTTAACTTGAAAGGATTCATTTTACAAATGAAAATCAGAAATTCCACAAAGGACATGACTGAGGGAACTGGCAAAATCTAAGACGGCTGCCTGCTCCCTGACAGCCATGTTCCGGTTCCTGAGGGGAACCACTGTGTCACTGCAGACTCACAGCAGGGCATCTTACACTCAGTAGTTACATCCTTAGGTATTCAGAGGTAAAGCAGCAGGGTTTCTGGGCCTAGTCAATATTGAACAAATTGTGGGAGGAAATAAGGCGAACACTGCCCATGGGCAAGTCTGGGTAAATGATGCTATTCAGCAGCTTTCCTGAGATTTCCCATTTCCCCCCTCCATTGTCAGAGGGTGGCTGGGTACTCTAGCTCATTCACCCGCTAGCCCTGGGGCAGGGACCTCGGTACAGGTACACTCTTTTTGGCCCAACCTCTAGAGGCCAACATTCAGGAAGCCCTCTGGGTTTGGGGCCAGTTCATGTAGCTCCTCATCCTTGATAGCACACACGGTCCCTTGCTCCCCTACCAGGATGACCAGAGAGAACTCCAATAGGTGCCGGCATAGATGGATTCCATGGTACCTGGCACACTATCTTCTCATGCTGGGGAAGAGACAGATTCTGCCAAGACTCCAGTCTGAGCAACTCCAGTCACTTATCAGCATACAGGGTGACTGAGACCCCAAAGACCTTCAATTCATGGTGCCCTGGGAAGGTTAGGCGTACCCCAGAATTTGTCTTCACATAGTCAGGGCAGCCACACTTCTCAGTAGCTCTTCAGCCCTAGCACAGTGTGTACCGGCTAACTGCAGGCTGAGAAAGCTGGTCTCATGCAGGTCAAGCACCACGGAGTTGTAGATGGGGTGCAGGGTGCTGTCCCAGAGAACAGGAGTGGGAACCATCGGCCCTTCCAGCCCCAGGTCCTGGTGGAGCTGCCAGTAGGCACCTTTCCTGAGGCTGGCCTACGGGCTGCATCTTGGAGCCAGCCTGGCTCTTGCTGAGAAGCTCCATGTGCTGGATCTCCTGAGGCATGGGCTGGACGCACCCCTAGCCCCCTCTTTTGCTTGAACTCTGGGAGACAGGGATATCAGGCTCCACTTTCATGGTCTCCTCTTCTAGAGTCTGCTTGAAGGCCACCTGGGCTGAGGACAATGGGAGACTTGCTGGGGGAGGGGTCCCCGCTCCATGGGCTGGAAGGAGCTTTTAACCCTGCTTAAGGCCACTCACTGCTGCACCCCTCTCAGGACCAGATAGGCAGCACCTCGAAATCCAGCTGCCTCCCGGGGGACCCCTGCATTATTACTTCTCCAGACATGCATTCAAACCCACCACCCACTGCTTAAAGCCTTTCTGAGGATCTTCATTATTTCTGAAGAAGACAGCAACACTCCTGACCATGGCCTAGAAGGTGAAGACCTCCTCGCACCCATGGCCTGGCGGTCTTGCTGAAGGCTCTGGGACCATACAGCCCTCTCGTGACGGTGGCAGTTTGGGGTCCTGAGCCCCAGCAGCCTCTGTTCTGCGAGTCTTCCTGAAGCAGCGGCCACTGCAGCCGCAAGTTCCCTTCTCTCTTCCTCCTCGTGTTGCTGGTGGGGTTTTTCATCTGCTTGTTGAGGTCCCCATTTCTGGTAGCTCAGGCCCCTGGGGCGGCCAGCCGAGAGACCACCCTCACAGGCACCCACTTGTGTTGCCCTAGTTGGGCAGCGCGGCTTTGACCCCTCTGAAGCTTCTGCCTGGGACATCGCTTCCTCTGTGAATACCCGGAGCCCCCGGCCCTGTAGCTCTGCAACCGGGGCCACCAGCAACAGTTCAATCCTGACCTTTCAGGTTCCTCTGAGTCAACCTTGACTCCATGCCAGTAAGTTTTGTTTGTTTGCTCGCTTGTCTTGGTTGTAAATTCAGAAAAGAGCCCTGATGGCCTAGAGGGTTCTGTGTTGGGGTGCTAACTGCAAGGTAAGAAGTTCAAAACCACCATTCACTCTACAAGGAAAGGATGAGGCCTTTCCACTTGCAAAAATGGACAGCCTCAAAAAATCTAGAAGGGCAGTTCTACTCCATCCTATAGGAGTGGAATCAACTCCAAGGCAGGGGATCCGTTTGGAGTGGTTCTAGATCCAAGGGTCCCTGATGGGACAGCGGGGTCAATGGTGGGCTGCTAACCACCAGACTGAAAGTTCGATCCCACCAGCTATCCCACTGGAACAAGGTCAGGCTGTTTGGTTCCATAGGTATTTACAGTCTCCGAAATCCTAAGAAGCAGTTTTACTCTGTCCTGTAGTACTTCTATTTGTCAGAATGATGCCAGGAGCCTGTTATGTTCTTATGGAATTTTATTCTGCACCAGGCTTTCTGTAAGGGAAATATACGACAGTCTCATTCCACAAAGACATGCAGGCTTGCAGAGACTGTGAGGCACTTCGCTCCATTCTATAGAGTTGCTGTGAGTCAGTCAAATTGACTAGGTGCCATCATTTTGGGGTTGTGGCTTCTGAGGGAATTTCTAACAGAGGAGTGAAAAAATTATTTTACTTGGAGCTTTTAAAGGTGAAACTTTTCATAAAACATTTTATATTCCAGTTATTAACAACAACTATCATTGCCATTGATCAATATTTATTGTAAATATCGAGTCTAAATTATTTACACACCCAGACACCTAGCTTATTATGAGTTGGAAAGATTACTGTACCTGTTCATAATTCATTGTCTGTGGGTCTTTCATCAGGTAGACGCTCTCTTCCTGCCCATCATTTTTCTGAGAGCCCCTTTCATGTCCTTGTTTCTGAGGCTGTAGATGAAAGGGTTCAGCATGGGGGTCACCACCGTGTACATCACAGCAGCTGCAATGTCCTTCTCAGCCGAGTGGGTGGATGATGGGCTGAAATACACAGCAATGATGGTGCCATGGAAGAGGGAAACGACAGCCAAGTGGGAACCACAGGTGGAGAAGGCTTTCCACTTTCCTTTCGCTGATGGAATTTTCAAAACAGCACAAGTGATACAAAAATAGGAAACCAGAATGCAAAGCAATGGGGTGATCGTCATCAGACCCCCTTCCGTGAGAATCATCATCTCACTGATGTGTGTGTCAGAGCAGGCAAGTTTCACGAGAGAAGCCACATCACAGAAGAAGTGGGGGATCCTGCTGTCTGCACAGAATGAGAGTCCAGCTGTCAGCAGAGTGTGCAACAGAGTATGTAGGCTGGCAATGACCCAAGACCCAGAAACCAGCAGGGCACAGAGCTGAGGGGTCATCTTTGTTGTGTAGTGTAAAGGGTGGCACACAGCAACAAAGCGGTCATAGGCCATCACAGCCAGGAGGAGATTGTCCATATTGATAAAAACAATGAAAAAATACATCTGTGTGAGACACCCAGGGTAAGATATGGTCTGACTCCCAAGGATGTGGTTGACAAGCATCTTAGGGATAGTGGTAGATGTGAAGCAGATATCCACGAAGGACAGGTTGCTAAGGAAGAAGTACATGGGGGTGTGCAGGCGGGAGTCTGAGCTGATGGCCAAGATGATAAGCAGGTTTCCCAGGACTGTGGCCAGGTACATGCTCAGGAAGAGCATGAAAAGGAGCTGCTGCTGCTGCTCGGGCTGCCTGGAGAGCCACAGGAGCAGGAACTCAGAGGCACTCGACTGGTTTGCTCCACTCATAGATCTAGGATCACAGGCAGAGAAGAGAGAGAATGGGCAGAAACCTAGGAGTGGAGAGTCTGCAGGGACAAGTCAGGCTCCAGCTATGGGCTTGTTTACTTTATCAGAGTTGCTCAGTCAGAATCTGCCCCCCGTCCCTACTCCACCAACTTCTGACTCCCAGTTTTAAGTGACAGTGGACCCACTTGATTCATCCTTTTTATTTTATAAAAAATAACACAAAACAGGCCCAGGTTCATGCTCAGCCCATCTCTATGATGGTGTTTGTTTCATTGAACATTTCCTAGTCAGTTTTTCAGTCTTTAGTAACTCATAAAAAGATAAGAGAAATCATTAATTATTATTATCTCAATATACAGCCCATGGATATAGTACTCCTATTATTGTTCCCTGGATCTGCAAGATTTAACAAAAGGAGTTCCTAAGAGAACTTCATGTAGTACCAAGGAATATTTATATCTCTTTGGCTATGAGCTTACCTGGGGGAAGTTGGTATTATAGCAAATGTGTGTTCTCCACCTCTCTGTGACTGCTCAATCCTTCTATATGTTGTGGGGACTAGAAAGCTTTGGAATGGTAAGTAGATCCTGAACAATTGAGGGGCAGGGATTCATGGTCTTACTCCTCTGTGCAGGGAAGCTGTTTGGAGGAATCACATAGAGGCATTTACAGAGTCACCATGACCATTGGGGCCATATTCCCTGAAAGCCTCATTAGATACAACAAGAGAGTAATTGTCCCTTCTACCTTTTGGTCTCTTTGGACCTAACAATGATGACATTGAGAATTATGTAACTCCTGAGCCAGAACTTTTAGATGAAACCATCTTAGTGGAGACAAATCTCAAACAGAATTCCCTAGGATGTTAAATGTCATCACTTTGCTGATCTGGGCTTATGTCTATAGATTTAGAAATTCAGCTCCTAAATATTTTTGTTCTTAATTTATTTGCTCAGCAACTTTGGTTATTATATTGCTTTTGTATAAGCCTATTTGTTTTGTTTTGTTTTTTTGTCTTCAGTTCTAGTTATCTGCATAGGCTTACTGATATGGTAAGAAGATGGTAGAATTCTTCAGTTTCGCTATCATTAGATTTAGAGGTTGGTGAGTACATTTGAATAATAGTTGTATTAACTGGACTGCCTTGTTGGTGTATTGTCATATGACAGACAGCATTGTACTTCAAGATAGATCCTGAAATGTCCTTGTTGATGATAAGTGTGATGACATGCACCCTGATTTGGCATCCCTGGCATAGAAAGCCAGATGATTGTTCAACTCATATAGTCAATACCAAATTGTCCAAAATGACCAATACCAATGCATTTCACCTCACTAATGCCTAAGATACTGGTCTTTATGAATTCTATTTGATTTCTAATGATTTCCAATTTCCCTAGATTCTCCCCCCCCCCTTTTTAAAGTCGTTTTATTAGGGGCCCATACGACTCTTATCACAATCCATACATACATCAATTGTGTAAAGCACATTTATACATTCATTGCCCTTGTCATTCTCAAAACATTTGCTCTCCACTTAAGCCCCCGTATCAGGTCCTCATTTTCCCCTCCCTCCCCGCTACCCCTCCCTCATGAGCCCTTGATAATTTATAAATTATTATTTTGTCATATCTTGCCCTGTCCGACGTCTCCCTTCACCCA
>NW_022103901.1:32092333-32096112 GCF_000313985.2 Echinops telfairi
AAGTGGTGAAGGTTCACTGTATTATTATTTTTAATCATTTTATTTTATAGTGATACAACTCTTATCACAATCCATATATACATCAATTGTATAAAGCACATCTGTACATTCGGTACCCTCATCATTCTCAAAACATTTGCTCTCCACATAAACCCCTGGCATCAGCTCCTCATTTTTCCCCCTCTCTGCCCACTTCGCCCCTCCCTCATGAACCCTTGATAATTTATAAATTATTATTTTGTTATATCTTACACTATCCGACGTCTCCCTACACCCACTTTTCTATTGTCCGTTCCCCAGGGATGAGGCTATACGTAGATCCCTATAATTGGTTCCCCCTTTCTACCCCACCTTCCCTCCACCCTCCTGGGATCACCATTCTCACCACTGGTCCTGAAGGAATGATCCATCCTGGATCCCCCTTGTTTCCAGTTCCTATCTGCACCAGTATACATCCTCTGGTCTAGCCAGATTTGTAAGGTAGAATTGGGATCATGATAATTGGGTGGAGTTTGGTGGGGAGGAAGCATTTAGGAACTAGAGGAAAGAGGTAGGTGTCATCGTTGCTGCACTGCACTCTGACTGGCTCCTATCCTTCCTGCGACCCTCCATAAGGGGATGTCCAGTTGCCTACATATGTGTTTTGGTTCTCCACTCTGCACTCACCTTCATTCACAATGATATGATTTTTTGTTCTTTGATGTCTGATACCTCATCCCTTCATCACCTCGTGATCACACAGGCTGGCGTGCTTACTCCATGTGGGTTTTGCTGCTTCTGAGCTATATGGTCGCTTGTTTACCTTCAAACTTCTAAGACTCAAGTCGCTATATCTTTTGATAGCCAGGCTCCATCAGCTTTCTTCACCACATTTGCTTATGCACACATTTTGTCTTCTGTGATTGTGTCAGGAAGGTGAGCATCATGGAATGCCATTTTAATAGAACAAAGTATTCTTGCATTGAAGGAGTACTTGAGTAGAGGCCCAATGTCCATCTGCTACCTTAATACTAAGCCTATAAATATATGCACATAGTTCTATTTCCTCATCCTCATATATAAATATGTTTACATATGTACATGCATTTATTTAGACGTCTATAAATTCCCTTTGCTTCCTAGCTCTTTCCTCTATTTCCTTTTACTTTCCTCTTGTTCCACTATCATGCTCAGCCTTCATTAGGGTTTCAGTAATTCCTCTTGGTTACATTACCCTTGATCACGTCCTACCAGGCCTTCTACACCCTGCTCATCACGGATTTGGATCACTTGCTGTTCCCTTCTCCCTGGGTTTGTTAACACCACTTCCTTTGACCCCACTGCCCCCTCTCCCGTGTCCCCTCAGAACTGTTGGTCCCTTTGTTTTCTCCACCAGATTGTTCATCCAGCCTATCTTATTTACATAGACCTGTGGATATAATAACATGCACAAAAACAAGACAGAGGAAAACAGCAACGAAAACAAACTAAACAACAACAAAAAGCCAATGACAAAAACAAAACAAAAAATCACAGCACAAAAAGAACAAAAAAGAAAAGCTTGTAGTTAGTTCAAGGGCTGTTTTTTGACCTTTAGGAGTGTTTTCTGGTCGAGTTTGATGGGGCGCCAAGCCCTGGCCAAAAGGTCTATTTTTGGTATTCCCTGGGGACTTCGTTGTTCTGTTTCCCTTGCTGTTCTGTTGCACGCCCTCAGTGTTTTGCCTCAGTGTGTTGGGATCTGATACGGCAAAATTCCCACACTGTGTCTCCAGTGTTGTCCCCTGTAGAGCTATGGGTCAGTGAAGGATGTCATGTCTCATAGTGGGGCCAGCCACATGGTCCTCTATGTGGATTGGCTGCCAGGAGCTGAAATCTTATGATCTAGGCTTGGTGGCCCAGGATGTGCTCCACTCTATTCCTTCCCCTTCATACGCTCCAGTTTGCTCTGATCACACAGATTCCTCTCCCGGAGCTGCAGCCTCAGCGCTGTTCTCTGAAATACAAATTCTTTTATTGACTAAAGTGACTAGTCCAACTGTTAATAGTCTCCAGCTCAAACTACCAGAACATACCAGTAGTGTATCGGGCTCATTGCTCAATTCATCAAGAAGGACTGCATTTATCAAAGAACTTCCCAGTCTAAGGGTGTTAGAAAGATCTTCCAGAATTTGAGCGTTAGCTGATTTTGGTGAGAGTTGTTGTGATCTGGATTTGACGTTGGCAGAAGGTAGTGGCAGGACTTACTGGGATAGCAATAGCTTATTTAGACAGCAGGAAGGCTAGAGAGAAGTGAAAGCTATAATTAGTAAGGAGTAAGTTATCACCCATTTCAGTCAGGATGGGTGATGCTTTGTCATTTCTGTAGCTTGAACAGTGTTTATACTTTTGTCTATGTCCAGATATGACTATAGCGCTTTTGGGGGGTCTAGCTCCATCATGGTCACTTTGTTTGATACTGATGTCCCATAAATGTCTCTATGTTCAACGAGGGAAGGGTCCATTGAAGGCTCTGTTGTTGTTAGTTTCTTTCCAGTAAGTTGAAACCCATACCGACCCCATGTACAACTGAACAAAGCACTGCCTGGTCTCAGCTCCCCCTCACACAGTTATCTCTGAGCCCATGGTTGCCGCCACTCTGCCCATCCATCTCCTTGAGGGCCATCCTCTTTGTCACTGTTCCTGGACTGCAGCAAGCATACTGTCCTAGTATCCCATTTCATTTAGTAAACTTCCAAAGCGCTATATCATCTCCACAATGTTTATTTTACTGTCTATTGATTTCGATTCGGCTCCTTTAGAAAAATGTTCTGAACAGTCATTGTGTTTGTGTATTAACACTTCATGGAACATAAATGTGACCTGAATGTTATTTTGAAAACAATTGCCTTGTAGAGCCCAATATACTCAGGAAGGATGTCCTTGGAACACTGAAATGGGAGCTGGCACTGAGCAGGGAAGTAGGAACAGGCCTGACCTTTGTCGCAAAGATCAACATAGATTGGGTTCTAGGAGGTGAGGAACTGGGCAGAGCTGCTAGAGCTCCCCTGCCCCCACTTCCATCACCTTGGTTCACCAGCTTGTCCTGTAAGAGAACTCACGATGAAGCCATCTGACAGTATGCTATGGGCTCGCCTCTCACCACAGAGCTCAGCCTTGCTTTCCCGGTGTGACCTGAACTTCCACCACTGAGGCAGACCAGGAGCCGAGCTGAAGATGGACACAGAGTAAACAGCAGCTATTTCCCCACCCCCAGCTTGGCCCTGATTAACCTTCCCACGCCTGCCACTATTGTCCTGAGAACATCTTTAAACATTAAACCAAAATATCCCATGAAATCCTCTTAAAAGTAAATAATAATTTAAATTAACTATTAAAAACTGATGTCATTAGCAGTAAGGCCTTAAAGGATGGATCCACTGTCAGTGAGTCAGTTCTGACTCAACAGCAACCCCCAGGACAGGGCAGAACTGCCCTTGAGTTTCTGAGATTGTAATTCCTCATGGGAGTCAAAAGCCCTGTGTGTCTCCCAAGGAGCAGCGGGTGGTTTTGGAAAACAAATCTTTCTGTTAGCAGCCCAACTTGTAAACATGATACCACCAGGGCTACTTTTAAAGGACTAGCTATTTCAAATAAAACTCACAGCAGTAACTTGCAAGTTAAGATGTGAACCTTCTCAGTGGACCTCCCTCCTGACGTGACCTGAATGGGAGCTAAGCTCATGTGTTCCTTACATGTTCCATGACTGAAATTTGTTCTGTGGCCATTTTAATATTCATGGTGGTCTTCTCTTTTCTTTTTTT
>NW_022103901.1:32097269-32099645 GCF_000313985.2 Echinops telfairi
TAACAATCCATACATTAATTATATTAAGCTCCTTTGTACATATGTTCCCACTGTACAATTATGCTTCCAACTCCACCTTCCACAGGTGTTCACCTATGGTAAACATCTTGTACCCCAACAAACATCATAACGTGTGCTTTTAGAGAACCCAACCTGGGACCACATTTCTTTTCTTTTCTTTTTTAAATTAATCATTTTATTGGGGGATTCTTACACCTCTGATAACAGTCCATACATCCATTGTATCAAGTATATTTGTACAGAGGTTGCCATCATCCTTTTCAAAACATTTACTTTCTGCTTGAGCCCTTGGTATCAGCTCCTCATTTTTTTGTTCCTTCCCCAATCCTCCCACCCCCATGAACCACTGATAAATTATAGTTATTATTTTCATATTTTACACTGTCCACTGCTCCCTTCACCCATGTTTCTGTTGTTCAGCACTCTGGGTGGGGTTTTTATATGTTGATGATTGAGGTAGTTTTCTCCTTTCTCCTGCCACCTTCCCTCTACACTCATGGCATCGCTACTGCCATTATTGTCTCTGAGGGATTTCTCTGTCCTGGATTCTGTGTGTTGAGAGCTCTTATCTCTACCAGTGTACATTCTCCGGTTTAGCTGGATTTGTAAAGTAAACTTGGGGTCAGGACAGTGAGGGGCGTGGGGGGCAAGGAAGCATTAAAGAACTAGAGGAATATTGCATGTTTTGTTGGTGCTATACTGCACCCTGACTGGCTCATCTCTTCCTAGTGACCCTTCTGTGAGGATGTACAATTGTCTAAGATGGGCTTTGGGTCTCCACTTTACCCCGCCTCATAGGTATCAATATGATTATGTGTTTTGGGTCTTCTGATGCCTGATACCTGACCCTGTCGACACCTCATGATCACACAGGCTGGTGTGCTTCTTCCATGTGGGCTTTGATGCTTATCTGACAGATGGCTGCTTTTTTATACTCAAGCGTTTATGACTCCAGATACTCTATCTTTTAGTAGCCGGGCATCATCAGCTTTCTTCACCACATTTGCTTATGCACCCATTTTGTCTTCAGTGATCATTTTGGGAAGGTGAGCATCACAGAATGCCAGGTTATTAGAACAAAGTGTTTTTGCATTACGGAAGGACTTGAGTAGAGACCCGATGTCTGTCTGCTACCTTAACACTTAACATACAAATATATGTAGAGAGATCTATGCCCCTTTCATTATATATAAATATATTTACATATGTATGTACCTATATTTGTCATCCATTCACCTTACTTGATTTCTTGTGAACTGGTGTTATTTATCTTTAATTTTTTATAAGTGCATGTGTGCTTTATCATCTTGCACATGATTTTCTCCTTTTTCCTATTTTGTCACCCACCTTTCCTTTACCATATTCATATCATGTATTTGTGCTCTGGAATTTTATTCTTGAATTTCTTCCACCTATTCTATACGTTCTCTTTGGACAATTACATCCACTCTTTTTCCTCCAACTGTTTTAAAGGAAAACTTTAGTCCTTGTCTCCACCTCCAACTCTAATTTAGCTCACCAAGTAGACTGCATTAAAAATCCAAGGAAAAATAAAATAAATCATCTGTCTTCTTGCTCCTACCCTCCACATATCGACCAGGATTTCGTCCCTTCTGTTAAAAAAAACTTTGTAAGCATCTTATAATTGCCAGACCATTAAAATGGTGCAAGTAAATAAGCAGGGCTTGGTGGGCTGTGCTTTGTCATTGACAACAGTGAGCAGAGCCAGAATGTACCAAATTATCAGGAAAATCTCGAGCTCCAACTTGAAAGACATCGGTTCTTTCTCCAGCTTCTCTCCACTACTCTGTCTGTGTTTGCATCTTTTCCCACTCTCTACAGACACTTGCTTTTCAGGCCACGGATCATGTGGAGAGTTTCCAGCGTTTGGATGTTATCTTCAGACCAAACCTTATTGATAATGACCTACACCTTCTCTGACTCAGTTCCATATTCCTTCATCCAATCAGGACTCCTCAGTGGGGTCATCAGGAAAGAATAATTTCATATAAACTGGGCTGCAAGAGTACACACATTTGACCTTCTGGTCTAGGGGAATTCTGAGAACATGATGATCTGTTGTGATTGGGAGGACATCCAAAGAGGAATCTGCTCCTTACCCTGGATTTCCTCAGTCATGACATGCTGTGCTTGTCCTGATAATATCCATGTTCCTATCCCTCATCACTTCATCACAAAGAGATGATCCTTCACACCCAATGCTTTCAGGATTAAGAACAAACGTTCCCCCAGAATCTCAGCTGTCAAGCACACAGTCAGCCTATGCAGATGTCAAACCCGAAATCAGTCTCATTGCCATTGAGTCCATTCTGATTGACCAAAGCTCATATATAT
>NW_022103901.1:32099881-32101626 GCF_000313985.2 Echinops telfairi
CAAATTTCTGAGCTAAGAATAATATTGATGAATAGAATTTCCAAATCCATAGACCTAAGCCCCAATCAACAAAGTGATGATATTTGATGTTCTATCTAGGGGATTCTCTTTGTAAATTATCTTAACAAAAAATATAGTCTCATATACAAGTTCTGACTTAGGAGTTGCACAATATTCATTGTCTTCAGAGCCTTATCCAAAGGGGCCCCAAAGCAGGTGAGACAATTATTGGTTTCTTGTGTCTAATGAGGCTCTCAGGTGTCTTATCTGGCACCAGTGACCATAAAGACTCCTGTAAATGCCAACTCTGTGATTTTCCCCAAGCAACTTTCCTGCACAGAGGACTAAGACCATGAATGCCTGCTCCTCACTTGCTCAGAACTTAACCTTTATTTCTAAGATTTTGTATTGTTTTATGTGATCTTTGTTTGTTCATAGTAGAGTGTATCTCAGAGGTGGTATGTCCATGGAGGTAACCCTCTTAAAGCTGTGTTGCATTCTTTTTCATTTTTTGGTATATGAAACCCAGGATTGATGAATCTATAGGGACAACAAGTATAACAATGGTTTAGGAAGGAGGTACAGTGGGGGGCCGGCACGATGTCATGGAGTCAATGTATAAAACGAGTGTTTAGAAACTGATTGTGATAGCAATAGTACATTCTACTTGATGTGATTGAAATGTGAAATAATAGGATATATGTGTTACATCCCAACCAACAAAAAAGAAGAGGAAGAAGCACTGATGAGTACTGCCGAAGTGAAGGATATCTGATAACTAGAGAATCTATCTCCCCCAGGTAAGGTCACAAGAGAGGATACATCAATATTTGCTTTTGAAAAGAATGAACTTCTTTTAGATTCAGGGAGCAATAACAAGAGTCTTAATTAAGCTGAACTTTGAGATAAACCAAGAAACATTTGTCTCTCTCTCTTTCTCTCTCATGAGTTTCAAAGGAATTAGGGTTGGGACTTAAAATAAATGTAATCAGAGAAAAATGTGATCACTCAGTTGGGCTGTGGATATGTTTGTGTGATTTTTAAATTTTATACAAGAAGAGTCCAGTAGGAATAATATCACGAGTAATTTTGGAAAATTGGGAGCATAGATGGAGTGGACAGATCTTGGTTTTTGCAATTCCATTACTGATAAGCAAACTTGCCTTAGTTGGGAATTGAATTTGTCCCAATTTTAATCATTCCTGTCTAGGTGCCTGAACTAGTTGTTGTGCATTGACCCAATCACATGGTCATGAGTTGGACAAACCAGTCGAGTGTCTCCGAGTTTCTCCTCCTGGGCCTCATCTGGAAGCCTGAGCATCAGCTGATTCTCTTTGCTCTCTTCCTGAGTATGTACCTGGCCACAGTCCTGGGCAACCTACTCATCATCCTGGCCATCAGCACAGACTCCCGCCTGCACAGTCCCATGTACTTCTTCCTCAGCAACCTGTCGTTTGTGGACCTCTGCATCTCCTCTACCATCGTCCCCAATATGCTGTCCAATCACTTACTCAGCAGTCAGACCATCTCCTTCCCTGCGTGTCTTACACAGATGTATTTTTTCATTGTGCTTATTGTCATGGACAATTTCCTCCTGGCTGTGATGGCCTATGATCGCTTTGTTGCTGTGTGCCACCCTTTACACTACACAACAAAGATGACCCATCAGCTCTGTGCCCTGATGGTCACTGGGTCCTGGGGCATTGCCAGTTTGCATACTCTGTTGCATACCCTGCTGATGGCTC
>NW_022103901.1:32103086-32106690 GCF_000313985.2 Echinops telfairi
TCCTCTTTTTTACTGTCCTTTAACTTTATCAGGCCTGGTATCCTTCTCCAGGGACTGGGCTTTCCTGTTAACAAGTTCAAAGTACATGAGACAATGTCTCTCCATTTTAGCTTCTCGGGAGCATTCAGAGTATACTTTTCCTAAGACAGATTTGTTTGTTCTCCTGGCCATCCATGGTATATTTCTTATGATTTTCCAACACTAAAATTCGAATGCATGGATTTCTCTCTGTTCTTCTCTGTTCATTTTTCACCTTTCACCTATGAGGTTAGTTGTAGATTTCTTCCCTGCTGCTTCTATGAGTGTTGATAATTGATCCAAGTAAAATTAAACCTTGAAACCTGGAATCTTTTCTCTGTTTATCACAGTGCTGTCTATTGGCCTAGTTTGAGGGGGAAAGTCATCAAATGTGATACACACACACACCGTAGTAATCTATACCGAAGGTTGTAGTTTGTGATTTTCATCAGTGAGTGCTTCAGGTTCTCTTGGTTTTTAGCATGCAAGGTTGTTTCATCTGCAAATCACAGTTGTTAAAGAGCCTTCTGTCCATCCTGATGTTGTGTTCCTCTTCATAGTCCAGTTTCTCAGTTTGTTTGGTCAGCAAACAAATGGAATAATTGTGGTGGCAAGGTATTACCCTGATGCATACTTTTCATGATTTAAATTGAGGCCAATTATTTATTTACCTTTTACCTCGGTTTTTGTATCACACACATTTTAGCAGGAGCATGGGTAATTTAACCAAGAAAGAATTATCTTCTTTAATTGTAGTGTGCAGGCTTGCTTCCTTCAATGTTTTCCTGTGTTCTTTCCTGTTTGATCAAGTCATCCTAGTGGTGTAGTGGTTTTGCATTGGACTGCAACCACCATGTTGATAGTTCAAAACCACCAATGGTTCCAGGGGAGAAAGACCAGGCTTACTACTTACATAAAGGATTACAGTCTTGGAAAATACAGGGATAATTCTGCCCTATCCTATACACCAAGCAAGGCAGGCCATATTGAGTTGAGCCATAACCCAACCAGATGAAGATAAGATTTTTGAGTCTGTGAATGGGTGCACATTGCTGCTGACTTCATGAAGGACCTGTCCTGATTTGGCTTTGCTTATGGATGTGGACTCCCAAGGATCTAAATAGAATAAAGATTCTTCACATCAAAAACATGTTTGTCTCCTCAGAGCACTGGATTGATTTAAGTGGGCAATATAGACTTTGGATACCCAAAATGGGAGGATAAGGAATTATGTGGCTGGCCTACAAACTTTCATGGAAGGGGGAATATGTTCATAGGATTATAGGATTATGGTGTAGATGTTCACTTAATGGCAATTATTAGACACTGAATATTTTGTTTTGCTCACTTATACAATATTATGTTTAAATGAAGCTGGCCCATTTTGAGTTGCTTAGATTTTAGTTTAAACATGCTAGGCACAAATATGACTTTACTATTGTCCTAGTTTTTAAAATTATACATGACTAAAGAATTGTGTACACTGGTACAGATAAGAATGGAAAACACAAGGAATCCAGGACCGATAAACTCTTCAGGGCCAATAATGAGAGTAGTGTTACCAGGAGGGGAATGGGGGTGAGGGTAGACTGAAGGAACTGAGCAAAATAATATATATACAACCCCCTCACAGGGGGATGGGCAACAGAAAAGTGGGTGAAGGGAGACATCGGTCAGTGTAAGACATGAAACAATAACAATAATTTATAAATTATCAAGAGTTCATGAGGGAGGGAGGTGAAAATGTGAGGAGCTGATATCAAGGGCTCAAGTAGAAAGAAAATGTTTTTAAAATAATGATGCCGACAAATGTACAAAGGTGCGTGACACAATGGATGAATGTATGGATTGTGATAAGAGCTTTAAATTTCCCAATAAAAACAACAGTAAAAATGAAATGTGTACAAGTTCCAAGTTGGCAAGCGGTGGACTGTGCTAGGTTGTGTGTGTGTGCACGCACACGTGCACCAAGATAGGTTCTGTAGGAACACCTGGGTGAACTTTAGCTTGTCAATCAGTTCACTGATTGATTGGAGGGCTACCAAGATAAATGGCTTTCTGGAAGCTGGCCTTTCTCTCTGTCTCTGCTTTCACCATCCTGTGGACAAGCCCCATGGGGCTACTCTCAGACCTGTGAGAGCCCTGGACACACAAGACTTTGCACCCACTGGCCTGTGATCTTCCAGCCTTTTGTGACATTGTATGTGCTGTGTGAGTCTGAAGAGAGATTTATGGACTAGTATTGGCTTATGGGCTACTATCAGATTATGAACTTGATCTGGACTGGACTGGGATGTTTTTGTAACACACAATGACTCTTTGATATAAAGCTCTCTCTTACACACATGTGACTCTCTGGATTTGGAGGAGGAAAGAGGAAAACAGGCCAGCTTTCCATGACTTTCATTTCAGAGAGATGATGTGTTTTGTGAAAACTGGCAAAACTCAGAATCAGAGGCTGTTTCTGAGTTTAATGCATGATCTTTTTTCTTTTTATTAAATTAGTGTATTAAAATGTTTGCCTTGATGCATACATGGGATCATTTTCATTATTCAGTCTATATTTCCTCAAATTCTTCATGTAACAGAAAATGTTAATTTCCTAAAAGTTTGCAAGAAACCTACCCCTTTGCTTTGTATAAAAGGGCTTCAAATTGTATTTACGAGTGGAAAAACATGAAAAATCCCAAAAGCTATCTGAAGCTCCACAGTATGTGGTTAAGTGGAGAGGGGTGAGTATGAAAGAAGGTGAGATTTAAATGTCCTTTTCCACTGATGTTGTCACTGTCCGGTTCATGCTCGCTTCTAAGAAACATTCTGGCTGTACTTCTTCCATGATAGGTTTGCTCATTCTGCTGGGAGTCTATGGAATATCCCCCCCTCAATTAGTGTGACTTATTACAATTACATTCATGCATGTCATTTTCTGAGGGTTTCATATTTTGACAGAAAACCATCTACTTCACTTAGTTTTCATGTAATTGTGTTAACATGTGTAGTTACACAAGTATAACTTTAATATAAATTAAAATGTAATATTAATTTTTATTGCTATATATTTCCATCGTTATTTTATTACTATTATTTTATTTGTTTAAATTTTTTTTGGTGATCAGATTTGGTAGAGTCTGGTACCACTTATTTCTTATGAGAAAATTCTTGGATCCATTAATGAATTCTGACTCTAAAAGTATTCCTCTTATGTGAGTTTCTTGGTCTTTCCCCTGTGAATTCATATTTTCTGTATTATTCTCTAATTCAGCATTAATTCATGACACAAAGACATGGAAATGGGTAGACAGCATGGTGAATGCAATTAGTGTCATTGATTTCTGTGTGCTATAAATAAATGTAGAGTGTAGGGAAATGACGTGCACTGCCTACAATACAAATACCTCCTAAAACAGTCTAAGAATTTCTGGTTACAATGGCGACCTAGAAAGACATACTACACAACCTTGTTTCGCCCGTGAGAAAACAAATACAGGAAAAAAACCTGAAGCCTTGTATCTCTGAAGGAAAAAAATTAAAAGCTAAAATGAGCTGAACACCAATAGCACAAGAAGCTATTGTAGCTGGATGAGCC
>NW_022103901.1:32106875-32108473 GCF_000313985.2 Echinops telfairi
AAAAAGCCAAACTCACTACCATTGAGTTGATTCTGACTCATGGTGATCCTGTAGGATAGTGTTGGACTGCCCCTGTGGGTTTCTGAAACTGTAAGTCTACCAGAAAAGAAAGGCTGGTCTTTCACTTGTGGGGCAGCTGGTAGTTTTGAACAACTAACCTTGTGGTTAGCAGCTGAATACATAAACTTCACACCACCAGAGTTTCTGGCAAAGCAGTGGAGCACTCAAAATCAAAAAAAGAGAGAAAAGAGCAAATGATGGAGGAGTGTCAGTAGATTGGAACCCTCATACACTATAGGTGGGACTGTAAAATTGTACAACCACGTTGGGAAGTGATATGACACTTCCTCAAACAATTGGGAATACAAAAGCCCACATGACCCAGCAATACCAATACTTGGTGTATAACCCACAAAAGTAAAGAGCATAGCACAAACAAATGTATGCACATTCATGTTCATCACTGCACTGTTCACAATAGCAAGAAGACGGAAGCAAACCTGAATGCTTATCTGTGGAAGAATTGATAGCTAAACTTTGGTACATACACACAATGAAATACTTTGCATCGTAAAGAAGAATGATGAAACTTGAAACACCTCATGACATGGATGAATTTGGAGGACATAATGCTGAGTGACATAGGTCAAACACAAAGGACAAATATTGTATGAGACTACTGTCAGTTATTTTTTAAAAATCAAGGAAAGGTTATCATACAAAATGAAACAGAGTTAGATGGGTATGGAAGGGAGGAGGGACTAATAGGCTAGAGGGAAGATACATATTCTACTGGGTGAAGGGGAAGACAACATACGACAAGAGGAAGATGAGAAAGAGCAGAAAGGGAAGGAAACCTGGTGAGTCGTTGGGAGGTTTTATAAATTGTTTAATGCAAAAATGATATGTAAACCCCAACTAATTCACAATGAAAAGGTTGGAGGGTGGTAAATCTTAGAAATATAAATCTAAGAATCCAGGGCGGATGCCTTCAGGACTAGTGGTGAAAATGGAAATACCAGGAGGGTGGAGGGAAATACCAGGAGGGTTGGAAAGGGGGAACCAATTACAAGGATCTACATATAATCTCCTTCTGGGGGATGGACAAGATAAAAGGGGGTGGAGGGAGACGTCAGACAGTGTAACATATGACAAAATAATACTTTTTATATTATCAAGGGCTCATGAGTGAGGGATGAGCAGGGAGGGAGAGGGGAAAATGAGTAGCTGATGCCAGGCACTTAAGTGGAGAACAACAACAAAAAAGAATTATAAACCTGAATAACATCAGAATTATTCAATAAGCACCTTTGTAGATTTCTCTCAAGAGGCATTGTTGATTATTTCTTTTGAATAAATTCCAAAAGGTAGACATTGTGGATCATAGCTGGCATTTTAGTACGTGTGACCTTCGTTGCATTGCATGGAAGGGCATGAGCTCACGTGCTCACCACACTTCCAACAGCATCAGCATTTTTGTGTTTTGCCAATATATTCAATAAAACAATGCTGAATTCTAGTATCAATATTTATTCCTACTTCCACTTTCACATCTCTCTTCTTTTTTCCAAATTAGAATAAAAATGTTCCATTTTTAT
>NW_022103901.1:32108573-32109937 GCF_000313985.2 Echinops telfairi
CCTTCAGGACTAGTGGTGAAAATGGAAATACCAGGAGGGTGGAGGGAAATACCAGGAGGGTTGGAAAGGGGGAACCAATTACAAGGATCTACATATAATCTCCTTCTGGGGGATGGACAAGATAAAAGGGGGTGGAGGGAGACGTCAGACAGTGTAACATATGACAAAATAATACTTTTTATATTATCAAGGGCTCATGAGTGAGGGATGAGCAGGGAGGGAGAGGGGAAAATGAGTAGCTGATGCCAGGCACTTAAGTGGAGAACAACAACAAAAAAGAATTATAAACCTGAATAACATCAGAATTATTCAATAAGCACCTTTGTAGATTTCTCTCAAGAGGCATTGTTGATTATTTCTTTTGAATAAATTCCAAAAGGTAGACATTGTGGATCATAGCTGGCATTTTAGTACGTGTGACCTTCGTTGCATTGCATGGAAGGGCATGAGCTCACGTGCTCACCACACTTCCAACAGCATCAGCATTTTTGTGTTTTGCCAATATATTCAATAAAACAATGCTGAATTCTAGTATCAATATTTATTCCTACTTCCACTTTCACATCTCTCTTCTTTTTTCCAAATTAGAATAAAAATGTTCCATTTTTATCTAATTTGCCTATCATATTTTAAAATGTTTTTAATGTTTATGAGTTTTAAAAGTATTGATTCAATAATTTGTGGCTAAATAATGTTTATTGAGTACATCAACTATGTCTTCACAACTGCTGCAAATAATGTCTCCCTGTTTGGACACCTACTTTTGGGTTTTGTGTAAGGTTTTTCTTATATATACAATATTTTAATTATTATGTCATCACAGAGAGTAAATATTTATTTATGGTTTCTCCCACTTCTCTTATGTACTCTTTTATTACTCTGTCATTATTTACTCTTCAGTATATTTTCTTCTTCTTTCTTAAAAAATATTTTCTTCTTGTGTTTAGCCTTTTCCTGTTAACTTTTAAATATTCCTATAAGTTATACATTTGGCTTTTACCTCATTTTTTTAAAATGCCAATCAAAATATCATGGTTCAGTCTTAATATGTCTCTCCTCATTTATTTGTAACACTACATTTATTATCTGCACAACGCTAACAATTGTTATTTACTATTCATGCAGGGCCTGTACATGGACCAGCAGGCAGTTGTGTGAACAGAACAAGGGAATACTGCATGGTTTAAAACCAGGTAGGTTGTGCATCAGGGTTGTATCCTCTCCCTATATTATTCAGTATATATACTGAGCAAATAAAGAAGCTGGATCATATGAAGAAGCATGCAGCATGAGGATTGGAGGAATACTTATTAACAACCAAATATAAGCAGGTGACACAACCTTGCTTGCTGAAAGTGAGGAGG
>NW_022103901.1:32110214-32114386 GCF_000313985.2 Echinops telfairi
CTGGACCAGTAGGTAACATCATGGTAAGCAGATAAAAGATTGAAGTTGTCAAGGATTTAATCTTGCTCAGATCCACATTTAATGCTCATGGAAGCATCAGCAAACTAATCACCTTTCGGTTTGCAACCTGATTGTCTCATCGCCCCATCTAAAAAATTTTTAGAATAAGTCTAAAAATATTGCTACTATGGTTTCAGTTTAGGTGAGTATGGGTTTATTCCAAACATGCATGATGTGCATCACTGGATGACTTCAGACCATTTCCCTGAGTAATACTCTTGTATTCCATGTTAATCATGCCTTCATAAAGAGTCCAATCAAAGTAGTAGCATCCAGGGGGATATGCTAGACCATTTAAACTCAAGGTAGAG
Organism: Echinops telfairi; assembly: GCF_000313985.2. NCBI lineage: Eukaryota > Metazoa > Chordata > Mammalia > Afrosoricida > Tenrecidae > Echinops > Echinops telfairi. Next base: position 32,110,586 of record NW_022103901.1, read on the forward strand.
AAATAATTTTGCAAGGTTATAAGGACTAGATGTTCCGCTTTTGAGCCATTGCAGATCTGAGGAATAAAATCAGAAGAGTGGTCTAGTGTCAGAAGCTATGCCACTCAGGTTGGAAGGCACTCGAACATGACAGGAGAAGAGCTGCCACCTTGAAGCAAAGTCCATCTAATAAAATGAATAGAGCAAAGTTTTGGGGACCTTCATTTGCTGATGGGTCACAATTCAAAATGAGGAGAAGGCACTGGATATATCCATCTTGGATAACTGGAACATGGAAATATATGAAGAATAAGTTAGGAAAATTGGAAATCATCAAATATAAAATGGAACACATGAATATTGATATCTTAGGCAATAGTGAGCTGAAGTGGACTGGTATCAGCCATTTAAGTCGGACAATCATATGGTTTACTAAGCTAAGAATGATCAACTCAAGAGGAATGGCATCGTGTTCATTGTCAAGAAAAACGTTTCAAGATCGATCTTAATGTTCAATGTTTCCTGTGACTGAATAATATATAGATGCCTACATAGAAGGCAAGTTAATACAGCTATTATCCAAATTAACATACCAATTACTAAAGACTGTGATGAGATAAATGAAGAATTCTACCACCTTCTTCAGTTGAAAGAAAAATAGCATTGCTTGCTTTTCTAATGTTAAACTTTCCTTGCATACCTCGTTTCAGTTCCACTTGACCACAATGTGTCGAATGCTACAGGCTGGAATTTTGTTAACTTAGGTATCAGGGTTATATTTGCTTCATAAAATGATTTTGGTAGTATGTTATGCCTTTTTATATTGTGGAATCATTTGTGTAGACTTGGTGTTAATTCTTTTCTAAATGTTTGATAAGATTCCCCAGTAAAATAATATGGCCCTGGGATTTTTGATGTTGGGAGTTTCTAATGATCAGATCTATCTCTTCTTGCATTATAGATCTGTTTAAGTTTTCTACATGAATCTGTGTTAATTTAGGTAGGTACTGCCAACGTTGGTAGACCTTCATCATTAGCTTTAGTGGTTGGTTTGTAAATTGAATAATAGTGGTATTGATTCTATTTCCTTGTTTGGGTATAAATAGTATCCTATCAAAAGAAGCATTGAACTTCAAGATAGATCTTAAAATGTTTTTTTAGATTGGAGCAGAGACCCAAAGCCCATCTGTCGACAATGGAACAATCTCCCCACAGAGGGGCCACAGGGAAGGGATGACTCATGAGGGTGCAGTAAGCTTAGATGAAACACACTATATTCATCTGGTTCCTTGAGGCTTCTTCACCCCCCACTACCATGACCCCAGTGATGCTTCTCAATTCATACTAGCCCAGAACATGTTCTCGGTATAGATAAGAGACAGAAGCTCACAACGCAAAGAATCCAGGAACAGGAGTGGGAATAGGGTTAGTAGAAGGGAGGGGAAATGGGGGAGAGGAAGGGAGAAAGGGGGAACTGATCGCAATGATCAACACATAACCATAAACCCCTCCACAAGGGTAAGAACAACAGAAAATATGGGGGAAGGGAGACAGCAGTCAGTGTGAGAAATGAAAATAATAACAATGTACAATTTATCGGGGGGAGAGGGGGAGTGGTAAAAAAAAGAGGAGCTGATATCAAGGGTTCAATAGAAAAAAATGTCTACAAAAGAATGTAGACAACATGTACAAACATGCCTGATTCAATCAATGCATGGATTGTGATGAATTGTATGAGCCCTCAATAAAATGGTTTAAAAATGAAAAAATAAAATGTTCTTTTAGATTATGAATGTGATGCCATTTGACATTCTTAGAATATTGCCAATATAGGTTCATTTAACCTCAATCTGTCCTTATTCCCTGTCTCCTTGCCCCATTTATGAGGGCACATTTGAAAAAAGGATTGATACTAGGGCTCCAGCTATGCATGCATCAGTTTGTTCTAAACAAAACATGTCTGTGAAATCAATGGGAACTGAGTAATATTTAGTCTCCTTAGGGTTCCTTAAAGAAAAAAGTTAAATCAAGATAGTGACTTACAAGAACATTTTCTGGGCCAATTAAATTAAAGACAGCGAAAATAGCAAGGGAATTCTTAGAGGAAAACTTACCCAGCTTAATAAATGAAAATCAGGCAACCATTCAAGAGGCTAAAAGAACACCAGCCAGATTAATCCCAAGAAGAAGTAACCAAGACACATAATTGTCAAATTATCCAACTTTGAGGAAAAGGAGAAGACCATAAAAGCAGCGAGGGAAAAGCAAACAGTCACATCTAAAGGTACGCCAATAAGAGTATGTTCAGACCTATTAGTAGAAACGATGAAGAAGAGGAGGAAATGGAGTAACATATTCCAAAAATTGAAGGAAAACAATGCAAACCCAAGAATATTTACCCAGCCAAATTATCTATTAAGGTAAATGGTGAAGTAAGAGTCTTCCCAGACAAGGGCAACCTCAAAGAATACATAAAAAGAAACCCAGCTCTACAAAAGATCCTTGACAATCCAGTATGAGCAGAAGAGAAACACTCACCGAGGGCAAATAAGAGACCATCACATAGAACAACTCCACCTATAGGGCGACAAAGAGGAAACAACCCCCAAGATAGCATCAGCTCAATAGTGGAAAGAAGGCAAACATAATCCACACACAAAAAACAAGCAGATAAGATAGGTAGATAGGAAAATACCCAATACAAAAGGTACAAGATAACATCACAGAGTCTGCAGATGGATATAATAACACTGAATGCCAATGGCCTGAACTCAGGCATTAAAAGGCAGAGGCTAACAAACTGGCTGAGGAAACATAACCCATCGATCTGCTGCCTCCAGGAGACTCATCTCAAGCTTGCAGACAAAATCAGGTTGAGAATAAAAGGCTGGAGAAAAATATACCAAGCAAATGGTAATGCAAAAAAGCAGGGGTAGCGATCTTAATATCTCACCAAATTGACCTCAAGATACAGGCCATAACAAGAGACAAGGAGGGGCACTATCTAATGCTCAAGGGAACTATAGACCAAGATCCAGTGAGCATAATAAACATATATGCACCTAATGAGAGACCAGTGAAATTCGTGAGTCAAACACACAAAAAGATGAAAAAAGAGATCACAGGCTCAACAATTACAGTTGGTGACTTTAATACATCACTCTCTGAAAAAGTCAGATCATTGGGAAAGAAACTCAACAAAGAGGCTGGAGATCTAAATAGTACACTTGGACGACTTGACTTGATAGCTATCTTCAGAGAGTTCCACCCACATGCAAAAAAAAAAATCATTCTTTTCAAGTACACATGGCACATATTCAAAATATACCACACTCTGGGACACAAGTCAAACTTGAGGAAATTCAAGCACATAGAGGTTATACAGACATCTCTCTCCAATCACTGTGCCATAAAGCTGAAAATTAACAGAAGGATGGTAAATAAAACTAGGGCAAACAATTGGAGGATGAACAATTTCCTATTGCAAAAGGAGTGGGTATTGACCCAGATCAGATATGAAATCAGAAAGTTTCTAGAAACCAATGAGAACGAAAATACAAGGTACCAAAACCTGTGGGATACAGCAAAGGCATTTATCAGAGGAAGGCTGATAGCAATAAATGCACACATTAAAAAAGAAGAGAGACTCGTGGATGATATGCTGACACAAAACTTACACCAATTAGAGCAGAGTCAACAGAACAACCCTACTAATAGCAAGAGGATAGATATAATAAAAATCAGAGCCGAGATACAGGAGAGGGAAAACAAGAAAACTATGGGGAAAAATCATGCAGCTAAAAGTTGGTTCTTTGAAAGAAT
>NW_022103901.1:32115147-32116892 GCF_000313985.2 Echinops telfairi
AAAAACAATTGCACTGAAAAAAGGGACCAGATGCCCCTTGTCCCCACTCCTATTTAACATTGTACTGGAGATCCTAGCTAACAACATAAGACAAACAAAAGATATTAAAGATATTCAGCTGGGGATGGAAGAGGCAAAATTATCATTATTCGCAGATGATATGACTCTGTAGAACTTTTTATTTCATCCTGTTCCAGAATTTGAATGAGACAGACCTTGTTCTTCTTGATGATGCCCCACCCAATTCTTAGGCTTCCTCTGGATTCCTTTGCTCTTTTTGTTGATTATTTCTCTTAATGGTTGTAGTCAAGAGAATTGTCTCCAAGACCATTAATTTTTATCCATTTCTTCGATTTTTAACTCTGCTCTTTTACCATGTTGTCTAATTCTGTTATTTTATTATTTATCATCTGGAATTCTATTTGGTGTAGGTTTTCTAGTTTTCCTATTCCTTCTATAGTTCTCTTGAACATTTCCTCCATCCAATAAAAGTTCCTGAACATTATTCTTCTGAATTCTATTGAGATAACTAAAGTTCATTTTGCCAACCTGGCCGATCACACATGTGGGATGAATTGAAGGGTGGACAGATAAATGGCTCAGTGGGCCTGTCCTTTCTAGTTCTCTGGTCTCTTCTTCTCTGATGGTCGGATCAGTGTGCAGCTGCCTTAGCTGGCGAGGCTCACTTCCTGTGAGACATCACTGAGGAGAAGCCACATGGTCTTACCCTGATGTAGCCCTGGATGCTGGAGAAGCCACGTGGAGACCCCTCCCAGCCCTGAGATGCTTACACTGCCACTGGATCAAAGGCTTTCCACCCACTGGCCTGGGATCCTCTTGCATTGGGTGTCATTGTGTGCATTTTGAGGAGTTTGAGGAGGACTTTGCAGATTGGTGTCAGATAAATGGCTACATCGGACTTATGGACTTGGGCTGGCCTGGGTTTGGATGCTTTCTGAATGTACACTTACCCTATATTAAACTCTCTGTTATACAAGAATGAGTTTCTGTGGGTTTGTTTTTCTAGTTTACCCAGACAAACACATCTATTTATGGCCATTCCAGCGTCTTTTCTTCAGAATATTTCTTTGGATCTGGGTGTTGTTCAGTTGTGTGTACTGTGTGTGTGTGGACTGTCATTGACTGCTGCTTCTGCAGCATTGTGGTGCAGCTGGTCTTGTTGGGAGGATTGGGGGAGGTGTGGGAATAGTTGATTTGGGTAAAGCAGCACTGTGCAGTGTTTGTTCTGTTGTGCACAGGGTTGCTGTGGTTTGATATCAACTCAATGGTACCTAACAACAACAACAGCACTAATAAGTGGTGCCAAAAAGGAGAAAGCATGGGGAAAACAGAGGAAAAAGAAAAAGTAGAGGAAGGAGGGTAGAGAATGGGAGAAAATTGAAGAAAAGGAGGGATGGGGAGAAAAAGGAGTGAAAGCTGTTTGATCTCCCCTCCCCCCAAAAAAAAGCAAGAAAAGGGGGAAGAATAAGAAAAAGAAAAGGAGAGAAGAAGAAAACTGGAGGGCTCTGTTTGCATGGGTTATTTCCTTAGTCTAGTAGCTTTGTAGCTGTAGTCAGTGAGAGGACTGATGCAAGCAGGTCAAGGCATCAGGAGTGCATCTAAAGTTATCCAGGGTGGAGAAAGCACTGTGCTGGACCAAGTCTTGCCTGTTGGCAGCCCTACTTGTTGGCAGGGCACAGAAAGAGCACATAGCTTTGGGCTGGGCATAAAGAGTTGTTGACTAG
>NW_022103901.1:32117517-32119056 GCF_000313985.2 Echinops telfairi
GCTCTGGGAAAAGACTTCCTCTGTATGTCAGCCCTAGGGAAAGTTCTTTATCAATTTTCACCGTCTGTCTCTTGGTTCCTTGGTGATCTTCATGCTTTCCTTTTTGCTTGTTTGTTTGGGCTTCAATAAATGTGCTATTTTTATACTGCAAATAAAATTGGCTTAAACCACATCCTACACTACTATCATCCCATGAACATAACAAAGAAAAGTCTACTCCCAAATAGGATTCTATCTGAAAGTACAGGAGTTTAGGACTAATAACATACATGTGGTGGTGATGGGAGGGGGGTAATTACAAACAAAGAAAATTTTGTGTGTAAGTCCCAAGCACCTCATTGTCTCCAGGGGAAGGAAGCTGATTAGATAGTGTTACATAACTAATAAATCAAAGTGGCGAGCTTTTGTTTGTTTGTTTGTTTTTGTGTGGGAACTTATCAGAGGAAATGACACTCTCAGTGAGATTAATCAGCCAATGCTTCACAAAAGAGGTCATATTGATCTGGATCTTCAAGGGTGAGGGTGAAGGGACAGGCCAGGTATCCAGGACAGATGAAATAAGAAATATTCATCTGTTTCTTAGGGAGAAAGAAAGCAAGGTTGCTATTGATTTGGTTGCCATTGAGTATATTCTGATTCACAGTGACCCTGTGTGGGCAGGAAAGGACTGTTCTAGAGGGTTTTCAAGGTTGTTGTGATCTTCTTTAAGAAGTATATTGCTAGACTTGATCTTCCAAGGTATCTCTGTGTGGGTCCAGTCTGCCAACCTTCCAGCCAGTATGCCAGTGCTTAACCCGTTTGTGATACACAGGGCCACCCTAAGAAAAAAACCATACCTCATGCTAAATATACGGGTACTCCCACAAATAAGACAGTTTAATTGGATGATGAGACACTAGAAAGAAAAATGAATACTTAAGATTCCATATGAGGCACAGGAATGTGAACTGTGCCCAAAGGACTGATGTTAGCATAAGACATTTTGGCCAAGAGAAAGTTCCACAGAGAACTCTCACCCTTATTGATTGTCCCCACACTTGACTGCCATGTCCTTAAGTGTTTTTAGACTCACTTCCTGAACAACAACCCCAAATACATTTAGAGCAGCATGGCTGTCTACTCAGATTGTTCATTAGAACTCTCAGATAACAAACAGAATGAAAGAACACTAAGTGTTAGGTCCCAGCCAGCATTTGAGCCAGCATCAGGGTATACTAAAAGATCTCCAGGTGATACAGGCAACTCGGAATAAAGATCAATGTTGTAGATTCATAGGAGTCATGTTAGTGTATAGGAGCCTTGGTGGAGCAGTGGTTAAGCATTGGGTGATGGTGCTCAAGGTTCATGGTTTGAAATTACTAGTCTGTCTGTGGGGTGGGAGACAGAGAGGAGGAGAATGGGACTTTCTATTCCCGTAAAGAGTTACTGTCTTGGAAACCCACAGGAGCAGTTCTACCTTTACCTATGGTCACTATGAGTCACCAAAAATTCAATGGCAATGAGTTTTGAATTTTTGAGGTGTAGACTCAGAAGAAGCCC
>NW_022103901.1:32120291-32121516 GCF_000313985.2 Echinops telfairi
TTCCAGTTCCGGAGGGGGACCACTGTGTCACTGCAGACTCACAGCAAGGGACCTTGCACTCAGCAGTTATGTCCTTAGGTATTCAGAGGTAAAGCATCAGGGTTTCTGGTCCTAGTCAATATTTAACAAACTGTGGGAGGAAATAAGGCCAACAATGCCCATGGTCAAGTCTGGGTAAATGATGCTATTCAGCAGCTTCTCTGAGATTTCCCGTTTCCCCCTAAGATGCCAGAGGGTGGCTGGGTGCTCTAGCTCTTTCACCCCCTAGCCCTGGGGCAGGGACTTCACCAAGAACCCAGAGAGAATCATCTTGGTACAGGTACGCTCTTTTTGGCCCAGCCTCTAGAGGCCCACATTCAGGGAGGCCTTCAGGGTTTGGGCCACTTCATGTATCTCCTAATCCTTGATAGCACACATGGTCCCGTGCTCCCCAACCAAGATGACCAGACAGATCCCCAGTAGGCACCCGGCAGTAGATGGATTCCATGGATTCCACTATCTTCTCATCCTGGGGAGGCACAGGTTCTGCCAGGACTCCAGCCTGAGCAACTCCAGTCGCTTATTGGGATATAGGGTCCCTGAGACCCCATAGACCTTCAATTCAAGGTGCCCTGGGAAGGATAGGCATACCCCAGAATTTGTCTTCACATAGTCAGGGTGGCTGCACATCTCAGTAGCTCTTCAGCTCTGGCGCTGTGTATTCTGGCTAACTGCAGGCTGAGAAGGCTGGTCACATCCATGTCAAGCACCCCGAATTTGTAGATGGGGTGCAGGGTGCTGTCCCAGAGAACAGGAGTGGGAACCATCAGCCCTTCCTGCCCCAGGTCCCGGTGGAGCTGCCAGCAGGCACCTTTCCTCAGGCAGGCCTTGGAGTCAGCCTGGCTCTTGCTGACAAGCTCCATGTGCTGGACCTCATGCGGCACGGGCTGGGCACACCCCTAGCCCCCTCTGACTCCCATTTCTTTTGCTTGAACTCGGGGAGACAGGGTTATCAGGCTCCACTACCATGGCCTCTTCTTCTAGAGTCTTCTTGAAAGCCAACTGAGCTGTAGACAGTGGGAGACCTGCTGGGGAAGAGGTCCCAGCTCCAGGACTTGGATTGAGCCTTAATCCCTGCTTAAGGCTACTCACTGTGGGGTCCCTCTCAGGACCAGGTAGACAGCACCTCAAAATCCCGCGGCCTCAGGGGGAACCCATGCATTATTATTTCTCCAGAGGTGCATTC
>NW_022103901.1:32121859-32123002 GCF_000313985.2 Echinops telfairi
ATCCTGACCTTTCAGATTCTTCTGAGTCAACCTTGATTCCATGCCAGTAAGTTTTGTTTGTTTGCTCACTTGTCTTGGTTATAAATTCAGAAAAGAGCCCTGATGGCCTAGTGGGTTCTGTGTTGGGGTGCTAACTGCAAGGTCAGAAGTTCAAAACCACCATTCACTCGTCAGGGAAAGGGTGAGGCCCTTCAAATTGCAAAATTGGACAGCCTCAAAAAATCTAGAAGAGCAGTTTTACTCTATCATAGAGGTTCTCCATGAGGTGGTATCAACTCCAAGTCAGGGGATCTGTTGGGGGTGGTTCTAGATCCAAGGGGTGCTGATGGGGCAGTGGGGTCAATGTTGGACTGCTAACCATAAGACTGGCAGTTCGATCCCACCAGCTGTCCCACTGGAGCAAAGTAAGGCTGTTTGCTTCCATAGATATCTACTGTCTCTGAAATCCTAAGAAACAGTTTTACTCTGTCCTGTAGTATTTCTATGAGTCAGAATGATGCCTGTTATGTTCTTATGGAAGCCTAGTTTGCACCAGGCTTTCTGTAAGGGAAATATGCGACAGCCGTGTCCCAGAAAGACTGGCAGGCTTGCAGAGCCTGTGAGGCAATTTGCTCTGTTCTATAGAGTTGCCATGAATCAGTCAAATCGAACTAGGTGACAACACTTTGGGGTAGTGGCTTCTTAGGGAATTTCTAACAGAGGAGTGAAAAACTTATTGTTACTTGGAGCTTTTAAAGGTGAAATTTTCATAAAACATTTTATATTCCAATTATTAACAACTATCATTGCCTAAAACTGGCTGTAGTTAAATCAGAGTTCATTGATCAATATTTATTGTAAATATTGAGTCTAAATTATTTACACACGCAGACACCTAGCTTATTATGAGTTGGAAAGATTTCTATACCTGTTGATAATTCATTGTCTGTGGGTCTTTCGTCAGGTAGACGCTCTTCCTGCCCATCATTTTTCTCAGAACGCCTTTCATGTCCTTGTTCCTGAGGCTGTAGATGAAAGGGTTCAGCATGGGGGTCACCACCGTGTACATCACAGCAGCTGCAATGTCCTTCTCAGCCGAGTGGGTGGATGATGGGCTGAAATACACAGCAATGATGGTGCCATGGAAGAGGGAAACGACAGCCA
>NW_022103901.1:32124614-32125423 GCF_000313985.2 Echinops telfairi
AATTGAGGAGCAGGGATTCATGGTCTTATTCCTCTGTGCAGGGAAGCTGTTTTGGGGAATCACAGAGAGACATTTACAGAGTCACCATGACCATTGGGGCCATATTCCCTGAAAGCCTCATTGTACACAACAAGAGAGTCATTGTCCCTTCTACCTTTGCTCTCTTTGGACCCAACAATGATGACAATGAGTAATATGTACCTCCTGAGCCAGAGCTTTTAGATGAAACCATCGTAGTAGAAACAAATCTAAAACAGAATTCCCTAGGATCTTAAATCTCATCACTTTGCTGATCTGGGCTTATGTCTATGGATTTAGAAATTCAGCTCCTAAATATTTCTGTTCTTACTTTATTTGCTCAGCAACTTCGGTTATTGTACTGTTGTTGTGTAAGCCTGTTTGTTTTGTTTTGTTTTGTTTTTTTGTCTTCAGTTCTAGTCATCTGAATAGGCATACTGATAGGGTAAGATGATGGTAGAATTCTTCAATTTCATTATCACTAGATTTAGAGATTGGTGAGTAAATTTGAATAATAACTGTATTAATTGGACTGCCTTGTTTGTGTATTGTCCTATCACAAACAGCATTGTACTTCAAGATAGATCCTGAAATATTCTTGTCGATGATAAGTGTGATGACATGCATCCTGATTTGGCATCCCTGGCATAGAAAGCCATATGGCTGTCCAACTCATAAAGTCAATATCAAATTGTCCAAAATGACATTGTCCAATCCATTTCACCTCACTAATGCCTAAGATACTGGTCTTTATGAATTCCATTTAACTTGTAATGATTTCCAATTTCCCT
>NW_022103901.1:32126785-32133344 GCF_000313985.2 Echinops telfairi
GGGTTTCAGTAATTCCTCTTGGTTATATTACCCTTGATTACATCCTACCAGGCCTTCTACACCCTGCTCACCACCGATTTGGATCACTTGTTGTTCCCTTCTCCCTGGGTTTGTTAACACCACTTCCTTTGTCCCCACCTCCCCCTCTCCCATGTCACCCCAAAACTGTCGGTCCCATTGTTTGCTCCTCCAGATTGTTCATCTAGCCTATCTTATTTACATAGACTTGTGGATATAATAACATGCACAAAAACAAGACAGAGCAAAACAGAGTAACAAAAGAAAACAAAATAACAAAAAGCCAATGATAAAAATCAAACAAACAAAAAAAGCACAACAAGAACAAAAAAGAAAAGCTTGTAATTATTCAAGGACTGTTTTCTGGCCTTCAGGAGTGTTTTCTGGTCGAGTTTGATGGGTTGTCAAGCCCTGGCCACAATGTCTATTTTTGGTATTCCCTGGGGACTTCGTTGTTCTGTTCCCCTTGCTATTCTGTTTCATGCACTCAGTGTTTTCCCTCGGTGTGTTGGGAGCAGATCAGGCGAAAGTCCCACACCGTGTCTCCAGTGTTGTCCCTTGTAGGGCCTTGGGTCCCCAAGCTACACTCCCTCATTCACAATGATATTATTTTTTGTTCTTTGATGCCTGATACCTGATCCCTTCAACACCTCCTGAATACACAGGCTGGTGTACTTCTTCTATGTGGTCTTTGTTGCTTCTGAACTAGATGGCCGCTTGTTTCCCTTCAAACCTTTACGACCCCAGATGCTAGATCTTTCAGTAGCTGGGCACCATCAGCTTTCTTCACCATGTTGCTTATACACCCATTTGTCTTCAGTGATGGTGTCGGGAAGGTGAGCATCACAGATGTGTTCAGGTAAGACTTGCACAGACCCAATGTCCATCTGCTACCTCAATACTTAACATATATGCACATAAATAAATATGCCTATCATGATATATGAAGATATTTCATATATACATGCTAATATTTATACCTCTATAACTGTCTTTTGACTCGTAGTTCTTTCCACTATTTCTTTTTAATTTAGGGAGGGACTTTTTTGTACATTTGAAAAAGGAAAATATCTGGGGGAAAAACATTAAAAGTATTGCAACTAGGTTTTAAGGAAAGGGGTATTGGTTACTACCCATCTACTAAACAACAATATTGTGATTAAGATGAGAGGTGTCGTTTCTTCTTCTCATGCTGTTTTCTGCTCTGACAGTTTCATCTCACCATGTCTACCAGTGAAACCACAATTAATTGATTTATATTGCTTCTCCCTGGGAATCGAAAGAATCCATCTCAGTATGGTGACACTACTATCCCAATTCTCTGGATGATCTCACAAGCTGATTATTTGTTTCAATTTTTACTGCTAAGGAAGCTAAATGAATTACAAGGTAACTAAAGCAAGCCATATTAAATACAGAAATCTCGATTCCTACACTGTAAATAGATTAAATATTCCCCTTTACTGAAATCATTTCAATAAAAGTTAACTAAATTTCTAACTTCTAGAGGGAAACATAAAAAGCAAGTTGATTGATAATAAATTCTGACAAGATTAGAAAGCTCATAAAGAGACATACACAAGAGTGCATGGAACCACAGCAGTTCACTGAGGCCCAGTGCAACATCGCTGGGGTTGTGGAGGCTGATCTTTGCCTGGTCCATCAGTCCATTGGATTAATTGTTTTCACATGTCTTCCAATTTTTATCACTTTTTTTCCTTCTGGATAAGAAGATACCAATATTTGAACCTTAGATAGCTCCTCCTGAGTGTTTAAGACCCCAGTTGCTGCTAGATGGAGTTTTAAAAAAATATTTTTGGTCTCACTTTGGAACGTTTAGGCAGGAAAATCAAAGATTTGTTCGTTGATTTTAGTCTGAAATTTTCATCTAGTTGTTGAGTTTAATTGTGAACTTGAAGTTAGAGACAAGGACTAAAGTCCTCATTTAAACAGTTTAAAGAAAAAGAGTAGATGCAATTGTCCAGGGATAATGTGTAGAATTAAATGCAAGAAGCCCAAGAAAACAACTCAGGAGGACAAAAGACATACATGAAGGTGATAGACAAATATGGAGGATGCGACAAAATAAATAGGACAATACCATATGCCCTATGGAAATAATTGATAATGCCCTTTAATAAAATAACAATGATGTATTTAAATTTAGCCTAATACATATACAAACCATACACATATGAATGGATTTTGAGCTCACCCTTAATAGTATGCCAATCAAAAAACAATTAGTTCTTATGACATGTCCCTGCTCAATACCTACCCACTGAAGATATGAATGCTGTAGCAAACGGTGAAGAAAGCAGCTGGTGTCCAACTATAAGAAAGAGTAGTGTTTGGGGTCTTAGAGGCTTATCTGAAATCAAGCAGCCATCTAAATGAGGTGTCAACCACGTCCACATGGAAGAAGTACACCAGCATGTGTGACTCCAGATTTGTAGACAATAAAATTCAAATCCAGAGGAGGGAATAGTATTGGGGCTTGAATTCAGAACACCTGGTTTGCTGAAGGCTGCAGGTGACAGTAAAAGTGCAAAGCCCATTTGCAGAGTACCCCAGGTGGATTAAGCCACTGGTGAATGCTCTCTGACTATGACCGGGCTAGGCCTTGTTATCAGACAGAGAACATTGCAGGGTGGATTATGCAGCTGTTGTTAGTCAAACTGTGACACTATCAGGGATCTCTGACCCAATATATAATGACTCCAGTTTCTAATATTTTCTGTTTTGCTATTAATTGAGATTTTCCTTTGTTTCATTGTGTCACTGTAGTTGGGTCATTTGTTCGTATTCTGTCTTAATTTTGTATGTATAGATATATGACACCCAGGTTAGGTAAACATATGGAAATAACACCTGGAACAGGAGATTCAAAGGGACACAGCAGGGGAGGCTGGCACTGATATAACCACCAGCACACAGACGAATGGAACAGAACTGAAAGGCCAGAAATAAACCCACACTAGTCAACTGAGTTCTGACAAGGGTACCAAGTCCATTTGATGGGAAATAAGAGTCTCTTCAATAAATGATGCTGGGAAAATTGTATTTCCAAATGAAATACGGTTCATAATTTTCACAAAGGACAAAAGCAAATTCAAAATGGATTAAGGAACTGAATATAAATATCTTCAAATTTTAGAACAAAAAGCAGGGGCTATTTTGCCAGGTCTTGCATTTAGCAATCCAAAAACTCACTGCCATTGAGTCCATACTGACTCATAATGACCCTCTAGGGTTTTCCAAGAATGTAACTGTTTACAGGAGTAGAAACCTCAGGCTTTCTCCTACAAAGCTGCTGCTGGTTTTGAAGTGCCAACCATGCGAATTGCAGCCCAACCCCTAACTACTACACTGTTCACGCTCCTCTGCATTTAATAATAGATTATCTAAAAATAATAACAGAAGCAACAAAACAAAAGATAGATTAAATAAGTGTGAACTCTTAAAAATTAAAAACATTTGTTCATCATAGATCTTTTTAAAAGTGAGAAGACAAGCTAATGCCTGGTAAAATATCATTGGTGAATCAGATATCCAAGAAGAATCTAATAATGTGTGTGTGTGTGTGTGTGTGTGTGTGTGTGTGTGTACACACACAAATAAGAGCACAGGTGATGTACTGTGTTACAAGTTGGGCTACTAACTGCAAGGTCAGCAGTTTAAACCAACCAGCTACCCCTCAGAAGAAAGATGAGGCTTTACAACCTAAAGAGAAATAATGCATCATACCATGGGAAAAACACTTGAATAAATATTTCGCCAAGGAGTACATTCAAGTAGCCAAGAATCTCTTATATGTCCATGCCCGGGTCTAGCCAGATTTGTGAGGTAGAACTGGGGTCATGACAGTGAGGGTGGGAGGAAAGCATTAACTAACTAGAGGAATGTTGAGAGCTCTTGACACATGGAATCCAGGATAAACCCCTCAGGAACAATAATGGTAGTAGCAGTGATACCATGAGGATAGAGCAAAGGTGATGAAAGAAAGGAGGAACCGATTGCAATGATCCATATAACACACACACACACACACACACACACACACACACACCCCACAACACGTCAGGGTGATGAACAACAGAAACATTGGTGAGAGGAGACATCGAAAGGTTTAAGATATGAATATAATAATAATTTATACTTTATCAATAGTTTATGAGGGTGAGGGAGGGAGAAAAAATATGAGGAGCTGATACCAATGGCTCAAGTAGAGAGAACATGTTTTGAAAAGGATAATGACAACATATGTACAAATGTGCTTGACACAATTAATGTAAGGGTTGTTATAAGAGCTGGAAGAGCCTCCAAAAAATGATTTTAAAAAAGTAGTCAACAAACATATTGAAAGATGCCCAGAATCATTAGCCATGATCAGAGAAATGCAAAGCAAAACCAATATGAGATAGCATTACACTCCCCCTAGGATGACTAAGACAAAAATAAAACAACAAATTTTGGTGAGAATGTGAGGAAATAGAGGTCTTTCAATTGCTGGTGGGAATGTAAAATGATCAAGTCATTTAGGTAACAATGTGATAGTTCCTCAAAAAACTCAGAATTGAGCTACTACCTGAGCAGAAATTCCACTGCTACGTCTATATCCAAAACACTTGAAAGCAAAAACTGACAGAGACTCGGACACCAGTGTTCAGTGCAGCACTACCAACAATAGGGGGAACGATCTAAATGGCCACCAACAGATGAAGGGATAACCACAGCAGTGTCTAAATACACTGGAACTCTTCTCAGACAAAGGAGAAGAGAAGTCTTGGTATATGCGACCATATGGATGGCACTGGAACCCATTGTACTGTGCAGAACAGGTCAACCACAAATAGACATATAGTATATATTCTCAATTTCATAAAAGGCTAGTGTGTAGACAATAATGTTTATTAGGGGTTACCAAGGATGACAGGAAGACTAAAGGTGGCCCTTGGCGATAGAATACTCATATAATGTTGACTAAGGACAGGTTTGCACAGCCCATTATGGTCACTATATCGTCCCCTTGTAAAAAGTTAAATTTGCAAAAGTTATGTGACAGATATAATAAAAAATAACGACAGAAGAAGGAACAAGAGGATCTGCTGAGCCTGCTTATGCACAGCCAAAAATCTCACGGGATTTGGTGTTTTGGTTTAGATGCTTATAGGAACCTGGTGTCAAGGGACATCTCAGTCAGATGACCTAATAACGTGTTTTGTGGTTCTGTTTTACTGCGCATTTCATTGTGTAGTGCCTCGGATGGCAAAAGTTTGTGAGTGGGCATTCAAACGACAACAATTGTCCTCTATTGGACTGCAACACAAGGAAGAAGGAGACTTAGGAATCAAAGTAGGGTAGGGAAGCTGTGGCTAACTGCCTCTTGGAACCACTCACAGCCTCCTTGCCATGAAACCATGAGAATTGTTTTATTTTGATCACAGTTTGCATAGAAGAATTCTGATCAAAAGGGGGGAAGTAAAGAACAGAATTTAAAATAATAGTATAATCACGATTTCTTGGAGTCATGCAGGTTGAGGGAACCTGTGCCACTCTTTTCCTGAGATCATCCTTAAATCCTAAATCAAAAATGTCCCATGAACTCTTCCTAAAAGCAAATAATAGTTTCGATTAACTATAAAAAGGTTATGCCATTAGCACTGTGCTCGTTTAAGAACAAACACACTGTCTTTGAGTCATTTCTGACTCAGACAAATCCTATAGGACAGGGTAGAACTACCCTTACGAGTTTCTGAGACTGTAACACTTTATGGGAATAGAAAGCTCTGTCTTTCTCCCAAGGAAAGGATGGTGGTTTTGAACAATGGACCTTTCCATAACCCAATAACTAATTTTTAATCATTACACAAGCAGGGCTTCTTTTTAAGAACTAGCTCTACCAAAAAAAGAACTAGCTCTTCAAAGTAAAACTCACAGTAACTTGCAAGACAAGATAGAAACCTTAGGGGACAGTGAGTGTATGCTAATGAGGAAGAATAATTCTGAAAAGGAGGGTGAGAACGGTTGCACAACTTGAAGACTATAATCAATACCATGAAATTGTAAGTGCAGACACTATTGCACTGGAATGTGCTTTGCAAGTACAGCAAAGTAAACAAAATTTAAAAAGATAAAAATATTACAGCCTTGAGATCTCATAGGACAGTTGTTTGTCCTTAAGTTTATAATATATATCATAATTGACCTGGTAGAATGGGTTGATGTATGATTTTACCAATATCATTGTGTTGACTAGAGAAACAAATCCAGAGACAATATGTGTATAAGAAAGAGCTTTATATAAAGAGTAATTGCATACTTAGAAAACATCCAAACCCAGTCTCAATTGAGTCACTGAGTCTGATATTACCCCATATGTTCATACTAATCCATAACTTCCTCTTTAGACTCACACAGCCATGAAATGACGCCAAATGCAGGAAGATCACCGGCCAGGGGTGAATAGTCTTGTGGACCCAGTGGTGGTGGAAGTATCTCACTTCTGGCATGGGCCTCCAAGTGTCTCCTCCAACTCCAA
>NW_022103901.1:32133982-32136666 GCF_000313985.2 Echinops telfairi
TAGAGTTCAGAGCTCCCTGATGAGCAAGCCATGGCTGTGTGCAGCCTGCATTGGAATTTCACTTTTCCCATTGCACAATCCTGCTTCCACCACCCCCTTCCACAGGTGTTCATCTCCGGTAAACATCTTGTACCCCAACAAACATCATAAAGTGTGCTTTTAGAAAACCCAACCTGGGAGAACATTTCAATAACATGAACAACAACATGATCAGTATGAAAACAAACAGTTACTGTTTGTCAGGGAGTAGGGTCTGGTCCAATTGTGATGTCATCAAGTCTTCCTTGAAAACATCCTTTAGTATATTATTAAAACATAATTTTGCAAATACAGTGATGTCACCCATTCATCTTACTTGATTTCTCATGCACTGGCATTGTTCATCACTCTGCATGTGTCCTTTAGCATCTTCCACATGATGTTCTCCTTTATTCCGGTCTATTTTTTCACTCCTTCCTATACCATCTTTGTATCATGTTTTGTGCTCTAGAATTTTATTCTTGAACTTCTTCCATACTTTCTCTTGGGACAATTACATCCACTCTTTTTCCTCCAACTGCTTAAAGGAAATCTTCAGTCTTTGTCTCCACCTCAAACTCTAATTTCGCTCACCAAATAGACTGTATTAAAAAATCCAATGGAAAAATACTATAAATCTTCTGTCACCTTGCTCCTACCCTCCCACATGAAACCAGAAATAGTTTCTAAAATCCCAATCCAACAAAGAAAATTTCCCACCTCATGTAGCAGGCTTCAGTCCCTGCTGTTAAAAAACAACAACATCCTAACCATTTTATAGCTGCCAGACCCTTTAAAAAGTGCAAGTAAATAAGCCGGGCTTGGGGCACTGTGCTTTGTCATTGAAAACAGTGAACAAAGCCAGAATGTACCAAATTATTGGAAAAATTTGGAGCCCCAAGTTGAAAGATATCGGTTCTTTCTCCAGCTTCTCTCCACTCATCTGTCTGTATTTGCATCTTTTGCCCCTCTCTACAGACACTTGCTTTTCAGGCCACGGATCATGTGGAGAGTTTCCAGCTTCTGGACGGTTATGTTCAGACCAAGCCTTATTGATAATGACCTACACGTTCTCTGACTCAGTTCCAAATTCCTTCATCCACTCAGGACTCCTCAGTGGGGTCAACAGGAAAGAATAATATCTAAATTGGGCTGCATGAATACACACAATTGAACCTCTGGTCTAGGGGAATTCTGAGAACATGATGATATCGTGACTGGGAGGACATCCGAAGAGGAAACTGCTCCATACCCTGATTTCCTCAGTCATGAAATGCTGTGCTTGTCCTGATAATATCCGTGTCCCTTTCCCTCATCCCCTCATCCAAAAGAGATGATGCTTTACACCAAATACTTTAGGGACTAAGAACCAGTATTCCCCCAGCATCTCAGCTGTCAAGTACATCAGTCAGCCTATACAGATGTCAAAACCCAAATAATCTCATTGTCATTGAGTCAATTCTGACTCATAGTGACTCAAATATAGGCCTTATGAGAAAATAAATCTTTACAGGAGCAGACGGCCTCATTGTTTTCCTGTGGAGTGACTGGTGTGCTTGAACTGCAGACCTGGAAACTAGCAGTCCAACACTTAACACTACCATGCCATTCTTATGCAGATGATTAGACCTGAACAAAACAGGTTTACACAGAAAACACTGCAATTCCGAATGTTCTGAGCCAAGGAAACAAGAAGAAAAATATTTATGATTGGAATTTCCAAGTCTATAGAATAAAGCCCACATCAGCAAAATGAGGAAGCTTCATGTCCTAAGGGATTCTGTTTAGGGCTTAACTCAAGCATCAAGGTGGTTTCATCTATAAGTTCTGATTTAGGAATTACATAATATTCATTGTCTTCATAGTCTGGTTTAAAGGGTCCCCAAAGCAGGTGAGACAATTATTCTCTTCTTGTGTCTAATGAGGCTCTCAGGGAATCTGGCACCAGTGACCATAAAGACTCCTGTAAATGCCACTCTGTGATTTTCCACAAACAACTTTCCTGCACAGAGGACTAAGACCCTGAACGCCTGCTGATCACTTATTCAGAGCCTCCCTATATTTCTAGCAACTTCTAATCCTTGTAATAAGAAGAAGCATTGATTAGTCGTGCAGAAGTGAAAAAAATCTGATAACTACAGAATCTACCACCCCTGGTAGGATTAAAACAAAGGATATACTAATATTTCCTTTTTTTAAGATGAGGACCCTCTTGTGGACTCAGGGGAACAATAATAATAGTTGTGACTCTATGAATCTATCAGTTGAATCTTGTCATCAGTTGAAGGTTGTGATAAGCAGAGCAATAATACACAATCTGTGTGTGTGTGTGTGTGTGTGTGTGTATGTGTGAAGGACTTAGAATGGAATTGGGGTTGGAGTTAAAATATATATATAAACAGAAAGAAATGTAGTCACCCAGTTGAACTGTGTATATTCTTGTGTGATTTTCAACTTTAAAGAAACAAGAGTCAGAAAGAGTCAGGAAGTCTGACAGGAATATTGTCAGAACTGAGTATGGAAAATTGGGAGTATAAGTGCAGCGGACAGACCTTGTTTTGAGCAATGCTGTTACTGATTTGCAAACCTGCCTTAGACTGGCATTGAATTTGTCACATGTTTAACCACTCCTGTCTAGGTGCCTGGATGGCTGTTGTGCATTGACC
>NW_022103901.1:32136990-32164199 GCF_000313985.2 Echinops telfairi
GTTTATTGCCATGGACAACTTCCTTCTGGCTGTGATGGCCTATGATCGCTTTGTTGCTGTATGCCACCCCTTACACTACACAACAAAGATGACCCATCAGCTCTGTGCCCTGATGGTCACTGGGTCTTGGGGCATTGCCAATGTGAATGCTCTGTTGCATACCCTGCTGATGGCTCGACTCTCATTCTGTGCAGACAACAAAATCCCACATTTCTTCTGTGATATGACTCCTCTCTTGAAACTCTCCTGCTCAGACACACACATCAATGACCTGATGATTCTTATTGCGGGGGGTATGGTAATAACAATCCCATTGGTTTGCATCCTGGTTTCCTACATTTGTATCACCACTGCTGTCCTGAGAATCCCATCCACAAAGGGCAAGTGGAAAACCTTCTCCACCTGTGGCTCCCACCTGGCTGTTGTGTCCCTCTTCTATGGCACCATCTTTGCTGTGTATTTCAGCCCATCAGCCACCCACTCAGCTGAGAATGACATTGCAGCTGCTGTGATGTACACGGTGGTGACCCCCATGCTGAACCCTTTCATCTACAGCCTCAGGAACAAGGACATGAAAGGGGCCCTAACAAAAGTAATCTATATTCTTTTCTTTTCTTTTCAACAACAAATGGGTTCTAAATGTCATAAAGGCATGTCATAATTGCAATAAAAACTTTTTTTTCTTTCCCTAGTCTCTGGTACTTAGCTGTTGTCCATCCATGTATTTGTTGAGGAAGCATAAGAGTCAGTGTTTCCCAAAGTGAGTGATATTTCTCTCTGGAGCTCAGGAATTTTCCAGGGGGATGCAAAAGTCTATTCCTTAAACTTACCTGGATTGTGGGCTATTGTACAAAAAGGCTTTCGTTGTCAGTAATTTCATTGTTCAGTAATTATTTTTTCTTGAAACAGAGGCAGTGGACTAAAATATTTGGGAACATATGGAAGTGAAAGAAGTGAAGACAAATTCTTTTATTGACTAATGTGACTAGTCCAACTGTTAATAGTCTCCAGCTCAAACTACCAGAACATACCAGTAGCTTATCCGGCTCATTGCTCAATTCATGAAGGACTGCATTCATCGGAGAACTTCCCAGTCTAAGGGTGTTAGAAAGATCTTCCAGAATTTGAGCATTAGCTGATTTTGGTGAGGGTTGTTGTGATCTGGATTTGACGTTGGCAGAAGGTAGTGGCAGTACTTATTGGGATAGCAATAGCTTATTTAGACAGCAGGAAGACTAGAGAGAAGTGAAAGCTATAATTAGTAAGGAGTAAGTTGTCACCCATATCAGTCAGAATGGGTGATACTTTGTCATTTCTGTAGCTTGAACAATGTTTATGTTTTTGTCTATGTCCAGATATGACTATAGAGCTTTATGGGGGTCTAGCTCCATCATGGTCACTTTGTTTGATACTGATGTCCCATAAACGTCTCTACGTTCAATGAGGGAAGGGTCCATTGAAGGCTCTGTTGTTGTTAGTTTCTTTCCAGTCAGTTGAAACTCATGCCGACCCCATGTACAACTGAACAAAGCACTGCCTGGTCTCAGGTCCCCCTCACACGGTTATCTGTGAGCCCATGGTTGCCACCACTCTGCCCATCCATCTACTTGAGCACGATCCTGTTTGTCACTGTTCCTGGACTGCAGCAAGCATAATGTCATAGCTATCCCATTTCATTTAGTAAACTACCATAGTGCTATATAATTTCCACAATGTTTATCTTACTGTCTGTCTATTGATTTCAATTAGGCTCCTTTGGAAAATACTTTGAGCAGTCATTTTGTTTGTGTATTAACAATACATGGAACTTGGATGTGACCTGAAACTTATTTTGAAAACAATTGCCTTGTAGAGCCCAATATACTCATGAAGGATGTCTTTGAAACATTGAAGTGGTCCTAAATAAACGTGCCCTGTGATGATTGACCAGGTCAGCTCTTAGTAGTCCGCATGTGACATCACCATTTGGAGTATGTGAATGCTAAGAAGTGTGGGAACTGGCACTGAGCAGGGAAATAGGAACAGGCCTGACCTTTGTCGCAAAGATCAACATAGATTGGGTTCTAAGAGGTGAGGAACTGGGCAGAGCTGCTAGAGCTCCCCTGCCCCCACTTCCATCACCTTGGTTCACCAGCTTGTCCTGTAAGAGAACTCACGATGAAGCCATCTGACAGTATGCTATGGGCTCGCCTCTCACCACAGAGCTCAGCCTTCTTTCCCGGGTGTGACCTGAACTTCCACCACTGAGGCAGACCAGGAGCCGAGCTGAAGAAGGGTACAGAGTAAACAGCAGGTGTTTCCTCAACCCCAGCTTGACCTCAAGAAACCTTGCCGTGCTGCCATTATTATCCTGACATCATCTTTAAACCAAAATATCCCATGAAATCTTCTTAAAAGCAAATAATAGTTTAAATTAACTATTAAAAACTTATGTAATTCTTAGTGAAGACTTAAAGGATGGCTCCACTGTCAGTGAGTCAATTCTGACTCAACAGCAACCCTACAGGACAGGGCAGAACTGCCCTTTGAGTTTCTGAGGCTAATTCTTCATGGGAGTCAAAAGCCATCTGTTTCCAAAGGAGCTGCGGGTGGTTTTGGAAAATGGACCTTTCTGTTAGCAGCCCAACTTGTAAACATGATACCACCAGTGCTCCTTTCAAAGGACTAGCTATTTCAAATAAAACTCACAGCAGTAACTTGCAAGTTAAGATATGAACCTTCTCAGTGGACCTCCCTCTTGACATGACCTGAATGGGCGCTAAGCTCATGTGTTCCTTACATGTTCCATGACTGAAATTTGTTCTGTGGCCAATTTAATATTGTTGGTGGTCTTCTACTTTCGTTTCTTTTTTTAAAAAATAAATCATTTTACTGGGGCTTCTTACAGCTCTTATAACAATCCATACATTAATTATATCAAGCACATTTGTACATATTTATGCTTCAAACTCCCCCTTCCACAGGTGATCATCGCTGGTAAACATCTTGTACCCCAATAAACACCATAACGTGTGCTTTCAGCGGAACCAATCTGGGACCACATTTCTTTTCTTTTCTTTTTTAAATTAATCATTTTGTTGGGGGGTTCTTACAACTCTCATAACAATCCAAACACCCATTGTATCAAGCATATTTGTATGTAGGTTGTCATCATCCTTTTGAAAATATTTTTTTCTGCTTGAGCCCTTGGTATCAGCTCCTCATTTTTTTGCCCCCACCCCACCCTCTCAACCTCATGAACCCTTGATAATTATAAATAATTATGATTTTCATATTTTACACCATCCACTATCTCCCTTCACCCATGTTTCTATTGTTTGTCACCCCAGGTGGGGTTGTTATACGTTGATAATTGTGATAGTTTCCTCCTTTCTCCCACCACCTTCCTTCTACCCTCATGGTATTGCTACTGCCATTATTGTTCCTGAGGGGCTTATCTGTCCTGGATTCTGTGTGTTGAGAGCTCTTATCTCTACCAGTGTGCATGCTCCGGTTTAGCTGCATTTGTAAAGTAAACCTGGGTTCATGATAGTGAGGGGGGCAGGGAGCGAGAAAACATTAAAAAACTAGAGAAATGTTGCATGTTTTCCAGGTGCTATACTGCACCCCGGATGGCTCATCTCTTCCTAGTGACCCTTCCTTGAGGATGTCCAATTGTCTAAGATGGGCTTTGGGTCTCCACTTTACTCCGCCTCATAGGTATCAATATGATAATATGTTTTGGGTCTTCTGACACCTGATACCAGATCCTGTCGACACCTCATGATAGTGTGTTTCTTCAATGTGGGCTTTATTGCTTCCCGGACAGATGGCCACTTGTTTATCCTCAAGCTTTTAAAACTCCAGCTTCTGTATCTTTTAGTAGCCGGGTACCATCAGCTTTCTTCACCACATTTGCTTATGCACCCATTTTTGTCTTCAGTGATCATTTTGAGAAGGTGAGCATCACAGAATGCCAGGTTATTAGCACAAAGTGTTTTTGCATTGAAAAAGGACTTGAGTAGAGGCCCATTGTCTGTCTGCTACTTTAACACTTAATATACAAATATATGTAGAGAGATCTCTGCCCCTTTCATTATATAAAAATATATTTACAAATGTATGTACCTACATTTGTCATACATTCATCTTATTTGATTTGTTGTGCACTGACATTATTTATGTTTCATTTTTTATAAATGCATGTGTGCTTTATCATCTTGCACACGATTTTCTCCTTTTTCATATTTTGTCACCCTTTCCTTTACTATCTTCATATCATGTTTTTGTGCTCTGGAATTTTATTCTTGAACTTTTTCCACCTACTTCTATACTTTCTCTTGGGGACAATTCCATCCATTCTTTTTCCTCCAACTGTTTTAAAGGAAACCTTCAGTCTTTGTCTCTACCTCCAACTCTAATTTAGCTCACCAAGTAGACTGTATTAAATGTCCAAGGAAAAATAAAATAAATCATCTGTCTTCTTGCTCCTACCCTCCCACATATTTAGCAGGATTTAGTTCCTGCTGTTTAAAAAAAAACAACAAAAAAAACCATCCTAAGCATCTTAAAATTTCCAGACCCTCAAAATGGTGCAAGTAAATAAGCAGGGCTTGGTGAGCTGTGCTTTGTCTTTGACAACAGTGAGCGAAGCCAGAATGTACCAAATTAACAGGAAAATCTTGAGCCCCAAGTTGGAAGCCATCAGTTCTTTCTCCAGCTTCTCTCCACTCATCTGATTGTATTTGCATCATTTGCCTTTCTCTACAGACACTTGCTTTTCAGTCCATGGATCAGGTGGAGAGTTTCCAGCTTCTGGATGGTTATGTTCAGACCAAGCCTTATTGAAAATGACCCACACATTCTCTGACTCGGTTCCAAATTCCTTCATCCACTCAGGACTCCTCAGTGGGGTCATCAGGAAAGAATGATGTTGTATAAATTGGGCTGCAAGAGTACACACACTTGACCCTCTGTTCTAGGGGAATTCTGAGAACATGATGATCTGTTGTGATTGGGAGGACTCTGAAGAGGAATCTGCTCCTTACCCTGGATTTCCTCAGTCATGACATGCTGTGCTTGTCCTGATAATATCAGTGTCCCTATACCTCCAAACCTCATCACAAAGAGACGATCCTTCACACCAAATGCTTTCAGGATTAAGAACAAGTGTTCCCCCAGTATCTCAGCTGTCAAGCACATCAGTCAGCCTATACAGTTGCCAAAACCCAAATCAATCTCACTGCCATTGAGTCAATTCTGATTCACCGAGTCTCATATACAGGCCATATGAGGCTGCACATCTTTACAGGAGCAGACTGCCTCATTGTCTTCCTGTGGAGTGAGTTAGTTGGTTTATTGTGCCAACCTGGCCGATAAACACATGGGGTTAATTGAAGGGCAGAGAGATAAATGGCTCAGTGAACCTTGCCTTTAGAATTCCCGGGGCTCTTGCTTTGTGATGGTCAGACCAAGGTGGAGCTGCCTTAGCCAGTTCCGTGCTTCAACTGACAAAGCTCATTTCCTGCAAGACATCCCTGAGGAGAAGCCACATGGACTTACCCTGATACATACAGCCCTGGGTGCTGGAGCAGCCGTGTGGAGACCCCTGCAGTACTGAGATGCTTACACATTCACTGACTCAGCTTTTCTCCTGCAGTCGCCATCATTGTGTCTGTTTTGTGAGATGGAGGAGGACTTTCTGGATTGGTGTCAGACATATGGGTTAATGGTGGATTTCTGGGTTTGGGGAGCACCGGGTTTGGATGTTTACTTTGATGTGCACTTAACCTTTATATAAAACTCTCTCTTATTCATGAGTTTCTGTGGACTTGTTTCTCCAAAATATCCAGACTAACACAGCAGTCCAACACTTACTGAAAATGCCACTCTTAAGCAGGTGACTAGACCTGAACAAAAGCAAAACAGGTTTACATTTACAACATGCAATCCCCAAATTTCTGAGCTAGGAAAAATATTGATAAATAGAATTTCCAAGTCCATAGACCTAAGGCCCAATCAACAAAGTGATGATATTTGATGTTCTATCTAGGGGATTCTCTTTGTAAATTACCTTAACAAAAAAGATGGTCTCATCTACAAGTTCTGACTTAGGAGTTGCGCAATATTCATTGTCTTCAGAGCCTGGTCTAAAGGGGCCCCAAAGCAGGTGAGACAATTATTGGCTTCTTGTGTCTAATGAGGCTCTCAGGTGTCTTATCTGGCACCAGTGACCATAAAGACTCCTATAAATGCCAACTCTGTGATTTTCTGCAAACAACTTTCCTGCACAGAGGACTAAAACCATGAACGCCTGCTCCTCACTTGCTCAGGACTTTTATTTCTAAGAGTTTTTATTGTTTTCTGTGGTCTTTATTCATAGTAGAGTGTATCTCAGAGGTGTTATATCCATGGAGGTCAACCTCTTGAAACTGTGTTATATGCTTTTTCACTTTTTTGGTATATCAAACCCAGGATTGATGCATCTATAGGGACAACAAGTATAATAATGGTTTGGGGAGGAGGTACAGTGGGAGGGGGACGATGTCATGGAGTCCATGTAGAAAATGAGTGTTTGGAAATTGATTCTGATAGCAATTATACATTCTACTTGATGTGATTGAAATATAGAATGATATGATATATGTGTTACATCCCAACTAACAAAAAAGGAGAGGAAGAAGCACTGATGAGTCCTGCAGAAATGAAGGGCATCTGATAACCATGGAATCTACCTCTGCCAGGTAAGGTTACAAGAGAGGATGCATCAATGTTTTCTGTTTAAGATAGTGAACTTCTTTTACATTCAGGGAGCAATAACAAGAGTGTTGAATAAGCTGAACTTTGAGATAAACCAAGAAATACTTGTCTCTCTCTCTTTCTCTCCCATGAGATACAAAGGAATTAGGGTTGGGGTTTTTTAAAAACTGTAAACGGAGATAAATGTGGTCACTGAGTTGGGCTATGGATAATTTTGTATGATTTTCAATTTTATACAACAAGAGTCCAGTAGGAATAGGATCACGAATGACTGTGGAAAAGTGAGAGCACAGGTGGAGTGGACAGATCTCTTTTTTTTTTTTTTGTCAATTCCATTACTGATATACAAACTTGCCTTAGTTGGGAATTGACTTTGTCCCGATTTTAATCACTCCTCTCTAGGTGCCTGAACTGGTTGTTGTGCATTCACCCGATTCCATGGTCATGAGTTGGACAAACCAGTCCAGTGTCTCTGAGTTCCTCCTCCTGGGCCTCTCCAGGCAGCCCCAGCAGCAACAGATCCTCTTCATGCTCTTCCTGAGCATGTACCTGGCCACGGTCCTGGGCAACCTGCTCATCATCCTGGCCATCAGCACAGACTCCTGCCTGCACACCCCCATGTACTTCTTCCTCAGCAACCTGTCCTTCGTGGACCTCTGCTTCTCCTCCACCATCGTGCCCAATATGCTGTCCAATCACATACTCAGCAGTCAGACCATCTCTTTCCCTGGGTGTCTCACACAGATGTATTTTTTCATTGTGTTTATTGCCATGGACAACTTCCTTCTGGCTGTGATGGCCTATGATCGCTTTGTTGCCATATGCCACCCTTTACACTATACAACTAAGATGACCCATCAGCTCTGTGCCCTGATGGTCACTGGGTCTTGGGGCATTGCCAATGGGAATGCTCTGTTGCATACTCTACTGATGGCTCGACTCTCATTCTGTGCAGACAATAGGATCCCCCACTTCTTCTGTGATGTGACTGCTCTCTTGAAACTCTCCTGCTCTGACACACATCTTAATGAGATGATGATTCTTAATGAGGCAGATCTGATAGTGATCATCCCATTGGTTTGCATCCTGGTTTCCTACATTTGCATCACCTGTGCTGTCATGAGAGTCCCATCCACAAAGGGAAAGTGGAAAGCCTTTTGCACGTGTGGCTCCCACCTGGCTGTGGTTTCCCTCTTCTATGGCACCATCATTGCTGTGTATTTCAGCCCGTCATCCACCCACTCAGCTGAGAATGACATTGCAGCTGCTGTGATGTACACAGTGGTGACTCCCATGCTGAACCCTTTCATCTACAGCCTCAGGAACAAGGACATGAAAGAGGCCCTCATAAAAGTAATTTATATTAATTTTTTTTCTTTTCAGCACTGAATAGCTTCTAAATGTCATAAAGGAATGTCATAGAGTGTAATAAAACCTTTTTATTCTTTTCCTATGCTCTGGAACTTATCAGTTGTCCATCCACACATTTGTCAAGGAAGAATAAGAGTCAGTGTTTCTCACAGTGGGTGATATTGCCCGCTGAGATTTCTGGAATGATCCAGGGGATTGTAAAAGCAGATTCTTGGTGTTTACTGTGTATTCTGGGATATTGCACAAAAATGTTTCATTGTCAGGGGGCCATTGAGTAATGTTTTTTTAGTTTAGTTTAATTTTCTGAAAAGAAAGCAGTAGGCCAAATAAATTTAGGAACCTATGGAAGTGCAAGAGGTGAAGACAAATCCTTTTTACCAACTAATGTGACTAGTCCAACTGCCAATGCCCTCCAGCCCAAATCACCAGGACCACACAACTAGCTCACTGTGCTTATTGCTCTTTTCATCAGGAAAGACTGCATTTATCGAGGAACTTCCCAGTCTAAGGGTGTTAGAACGGTCTTCCGGAATTTGAGCGCTAGCTGATTTTGGTGAGGGTTGTTGTGATCTGGAGTTGATGTTGTTAGAAATTATTGGCAATTCTCATTGGGCATAGCAATAGCTTCTCTAGAAAGCGGAAATACTACAGAGAAGTGAAAGTAAGGAGTTAAATTGTCACTCCTTTCAGTCAGTATGGGTGATGCTTTGTCATTTCTGTAGCTTGAGTAATGCTTATGCTTTGTCTATGTACAGCTATAACTGTAGTGATCTATTTTGTTATTGTTGTTTTAAATCCCCTATGGTCACTTGTGTGATGTCCTATATAGTTTTCTTTGTTAAACAGAGAAGAGTTCATTGAAAGCCCTGTTGTAGTTATTAGGTCCTCTCACTACAATTCATAGTGACCCCCTGCACAAGAGAACAAAACACTGCCTGGTCTTATGTCACCCTCACAATTGTTATCTTTGAGTCCCTTGTTGCAGCCACTGTGTCAATCCATCTCCTTGATGGTCTTCCTTTTTTTAACTGTCCTTTGACTTTAGCAAGCCTGGTATCCTTCTCCAGGGAATGGGCTTTACTGTTAACAAGTTCAAAGTACATGAGACAAAGTCTCTCCATTTTAGCTTCTAGGGAGCATTCAGAGTATACTTTTTCCAAGACAGATTTGTTTGTTCTTCTGGCCATCCATGGTATATTTAGTACGATTTTCCAACACTATAATTCAAATGTATCGATTTTTCTCTGGTCTTCCTTGTTCATTGTACACCTTTCATCTATGAGGTTAGTTGCTGATTTCTTCACTGCTGCTTCTATGAGTGTTGATAATAGATCCAAGTAAAATTAAACCTTGAAACCTGGAATATTTTCTCTGTTTATCACAGTGCTGTCTTTTGGTCTAGTTTGAGGGGAAAATCATCAAATGGGATATATATATATACACACACACAGTAGTAATCTATACTGAAGGCTGTAGTCTGTGATTTTTATTAATGAGTACTTCAGGTTGCCTTGGCTTTTAGCATGCAAGGTTGTGTCATCTGCAAATTACAGTTGTTAAAGAGGCTTCTGTCCATCCTGATGTTGTATACCTCTTCATAGTCCAGTTTCTCAGTTTGTTTGGTCAGCAAACAGATGGAGTAAATATGGTGACATGGTATTGCCCTGGTGCATACTTTTCCTGATTTAATATTGGGCCTATTATTTATTTACCTTTTTACCTGAGTTTTTGTATCATACCCATTTTAGCAGGAGCATGGGTAATTTAAACAAGAAAGAATTATCTTCCTTAATTGCAGTGTGCAGGCTTGCTTCCTTCAGTGTTTTCTTGCATTCTTTCCTGTGTGCTCAAAATATCCTGGTGGTGTAGTGGTTATGCATTGGACTGCAGCCACCATGTTGGTAGTTCAAAACCACCTGGGGCTCCAGAGGAGAAAGCCCAGGCTTACTTCTTCCATAAAGGGTTACAGTCTTGGAAAACACAGGGATAATTCTGCCCTGTCCTATAGTCCAAGCGAGGCAGGCCATATTGAGTTGAGCAGAACCTGACCAGATGAAGAGAAGATTGTTGAGCCTGTGAATGGGTGCATATGGCTGCTGACTTCATGAATGACCTGTCCTGATTTGACTTTGCTTATGGATGCGGACCCCCAAGGTTCTAAATGGAATGAAGGTTCTTCACATCAAAGAATATGTTTGTCTCCTCAGAGCACTGGATTGATTTAAACGGGCAATATAGACCTTGGTTACCCAAAATGGGAGGATAACGGCATGATGTGGCTGGCTTACAAACTTTCATGGAAAGGGGAATATGTTCATAGGATTGTAGGATTATGGTGTAGGTGTTCACTTAATGGCAATTATTAGACATTGAATATTGTGTTTTGTTCACTTAAAGAATTTTATGTTTAAGTGAAGCTGGCACATTTTGAGTTGCTTACATTTTAGTTTAAACTTGTTAGGCACAAATATGACTTTACTATTGTCCTGGGTTTAAAAATTATACATGACTAAAGAATTGTGTACACTGGTACAAATAGGAGCTGAAAACACAGGGAATCCAGGACCGATAAACTCCTCAGGACCAATAATGACAATAGTATTACCAGGAAGGGAAGGGGAATGTGGGGGGGGCGGGAGGGGAGAACTGAGCATAATAATCTACATATAATCCCCTCCCAGTGGAGTGGACAACAGAAAAGTGGGTGAAGGGAGACATCGGTCAGTGTACAACATAAAAAATAACAATAATTTATGTTATCAAGGGTTCGTGAGGGAAGGAGGAAAAAATGAGGAGCTGATACCAAGGGCTCAAGTAGAAAAAAATGTTTTGAAATTGATGATGGCAACAAATGCACAAATGTGCTTGACACAATGGATGAAGGTATGGATTGTGATAAGAGCTGTAAAAGCCCCCAATAAAAACAACAATAAAAATGAATTCTGTCCAAGTGCCAAGTTGGCAAGGGGTGAACTGTGTGTGTGTGTGTGTGTGTGCGCGCGCGCGCGCCAAGATGGTTCCTGTAGGAACATATGGGTGAACTTTAGCCTGTCAATCAGCTCACAGCTTGATTGGATTTCTAGAAGCTGGCCTTTCTCTCTGTCTCTGCTTCCACCTTCCAGTGGACAAGCCCCATGGGGCCACTCTGAGACTTGTGAGAGCCCTGGACACACAAGACTTTGCACCCACTGGCCTGTGATCTTCTTGCATTTTGCGTCATTTTATGTGCTGTGTTATTCTGAAGAGGAATTTATGGACTAATATTGGGTTTATGGCTAATATCAGATTATGAACTTGATCTGGACTGGGTTGTTTTCTTAATATACAATGACTCTTATCTAAAGCTCTTTTACACACATATGCCTGTCTCTGAATTTGGAGGAGGAAAGAGGTAAACAGAGCAGCTTCCCATACTTTCATTTCAGAGAGATGACATGTTTTGTGAAAAGTGGCAGAATTCAGAATCAGAGGCTGTTTCTGAGTTTAATGCATGATCTTTTAAAATTTTTATTAGATTTGTGTATTAAAAAGTTTGCCTTGAAGAGTACATGGGATCTTTTTCATTATTCAGTCTATATTTCCTCAAATTCTTCGTATAACAGAAAATGTTCGTTTCTTAAAAGTTTGCAAGAAACCTACCGCTTTTGCTTTGTATAAAAGGGCTTCAAAATGTCGATGCAAATGGAAAAACATCGTGAAAAATCCCACAAACTACCTGAAGCTCCACAGTATGTGGTTATGTAGATAAGGGTGAGTATGAAAGAAGGTGAGGTTTTAAATGCCCTTCTCCATTGATGTCATTGTTTGGTTCGCTCAAGTAGATTCTGATTTGTACTCACTTCTGAGAAACATTCTGGCTGTACTTCTTCCATGATAGATTTGTTCCTTCTATTCGAGTCTGTGGAATAACCCCCCTCAATTGGTATGACTTATTACAATTTCTTTCATCCATATCATTTTCTGAGGGTCTCATATTTTAACAGAATAGCATCTACTTCATTAGATTTTCATTTAATTGTCTTAATATGTGTAATTATGCAAGCATAACTTCAATATAAATTAAAAGGTAATATTCATTTTATTACTATACATTTCCAACTTTATTATAATAATAATTATTTTATTTATATTGGTGATCAGATTTGGTAGAGTCTGATACCATTTATTCTTATGAGCCAATGCTTGGGTCCATTAATGAATTCTGACTCTAAAAACTATTCCTTTTATCTGAGTTTTTTGGTCTTCTTTCCCCTGTGAATGTATATTTTCTGTATTATTCTCTAATTTAGCATTAATGCATGACATAAAGACATGGCAATGGGTAGACAACATGGTGAATGCAATTAGTGTCACTGATTTCTGTGTGCTATAAATAAATGTAGAGTGTAGGGAAATGATGTGCACTGACTACAATACAAATATCTCCTAAGACAGTCTAATAAATTCTGGTAAAGATAGCGACCTACAAGACCATACTACACAATCCTACTTCAACCGTGAGAAAACAAATATAGGAGAAAAATCTGAAGCCTTGAATCTCTGAAGGAAAAAAATTAAAAGCTAAAATGAGCAGAATATCAACAGCACAAGAAGCTATTGTAGCGGGATGAGCCAGTCCGGGTATAAAGAGGCTCTCCAGCGCACATTTGCATGCGCAGCTGCAGCTTCAAAATCTTTCTCTGCATGAGTGGAGCTGGTAAAAGTTACCAGTGCCCTGCACCTTGCTGGGCAGCTTTAGAACTTTGTTTGAAACTGGCAGAACAGTAAATCAAAAGCCAAACTCACTACCATTGCGTTGATTCAGACTCATAGTGATCCTTTAAGACAGGGTAAAACTGCCCCTGTGGGTTTCTGAAACTGTAAGTCTACCGGAATAGAAAGGCTGGTCTTTCACTTGTGGGATAGCTAGTAGTTTTGAACAACCAACCTTGTGGTTAGCAGCTCAATACATAACCCCATACACCACCAGGGTTTCTGGCAAAGCAATGGAGCACTCAAAAGTCAAAAGAGAGAGAAAAGAGCAAATGATGGAAGGGTTTCAGTAGATTGGAACCTTCATACACTGCAGGAGGGACTGTAAAATTGTACAACCACGTTGGAAAGTGATATGACACTTCCTCAAACAATTGGAATAAAAAAGCCCGCATGACCCAGCAATACCAATACTTGGTATATAACCCACAAAAGTAAAGAGCATAGCACAAACAAATGTGTGCACATTCATGTTCATCACTGCACTGTTCACAATAGCAAGAAGACAGAAACAAACCTGAATGCGTATCTGTGGAAGAATTGATAGCTAAACTTTGGTACCTACACTTTGCATCGTTAAAGAAGAATGATGGAACTTGAAACACCTCATGACATGGATGAATTTGAAGGACATAATGCTGAGTGACGTAGGTCAAACACAAAAGAATAAATATTGTATAAGACTACTGTCATTTATTTTTTTAAATTCAAGAAAAGGTTTTCTTACAAAATGAAAGAGTTGGGTGGGTATGGAAGTGGGGAGGGAGTAATAGGCTCGAGGGAAGATATGTGTTCAATTGGGTGAATGGGAAGACAACAAATGACAAGAGGAAGATGAGAAAGAGAGCAGAAAGGGAAGGAAAACGGGTATGTCGTTGGGAGGTTTTATAAATTGTTGAATGCAAAAGTGATATGTAAACCCCAGCTAATTCACAATGAAAAGGTCAGGGTGGTAAAGCTAAGAAATACAAACCTGAATAACATCAGATTCAATCAGAGTTTGTACATTCACTCTTATAACGAATAAGTCAATAAGAAGCTTTGTAAAGTTCTCTCCAGGGATTATTTGTTGATTATTTCTTTTTAATATATCGCCAAAAGTAGACATTGTAGATCATAGGTTGCATTTTAGTACGTGTGACCTTCGTTGCATTCCATGGAAGGGCATGAGCTCACATGCTCACCACTCTCCCAACAGTTTCAGTATTTTTGTGTTTCACCAATCTATTCAATAAAACGATGCTGAATTCTACTTTCAATTTGGATTCCTGCTTCCACTTTCACTTCTCTTTTTCTTTTTTGTAATGAAATAAAAAATTTCCATTTTTATTTAAATTGCCTATCATATATTTAAGTGTTTTTGTTGTTTAAGAGTATTAAAAATATGGATTCAATAAGTTATGGCTAAATAATATTTATTGAGTACATCAGTGATCTCTTCGCATCTGCTGTAAAATGTCTCCCTGTTTATACACCTACTTTTGGGTTTTGTATAAGTTTATTCTTATAAATATAGAATATTTTAATTATTATGTCATCACAAATAGTAAAAATTTATTTATGGCTCCTCCCACTTCTCTAATGCATTCTTTTCTTACCCTGTCATTATTTAATCTTCAGTACATTTCTTCTTTCTTTTAATATTTTCTTCTTGTATTTAGTCTTTACCTGTTAACGTTTAAATATATCTGTTATACATTTGGCTTTTACCTCATTTTCTCAAATGCCAATCAAAATATCATGGTTCAGTCTTAATATATTTGTATCTCCTAATTTATTTGTAACACTACATTTATTATCTGCACAAAGCTAACCATTATTATTTACTATTCATGCACGGCCTGTACATGGACCAACAGGCAGTTATGTGAACAGAACAAGGGGCTACTACTGCATGGTTTAAAACCAGGTAAGGTGTGTATCAGGGTTGTATCCTATCCCTATATTATTTAATCTGTATGCTGAGAAAATAGATAAGCTGGACTATATGAAGAAGCATGTGGCATCAGGATTTGAGGAAGACTTATTAACAACCTAAGATATGCAGATGACACAACCTTCCTTGCTGAAAGTGAGGAGGCCTTGAGGTACTTGCTGATAAAGACCAAGGATTGTGGCCTTCAGTACAGATTAGAACTCAATGTAAAGAGGAACAAAATTTTCACAACTCGACCAGTAGGTAACATCATGATAAGGAGATAAAACATTGAAGTTGTCAAGGATTTCATCTTGCTCAGATCCACAATTTATGCTCATGGAAGCAGCAGCAAACTACTCAGCTTTCAGTTCTCAGCCCAATTGTCTCATCGCCCCATCTAAAATTTTTATAATAAGTCTATATATATAGCTATTAGGGTTTCAGTTTGTGTGAGTATGGGTTTATTCCAAACATGCATGTTTAAACATGTCTCTGTGATCACTGGATGGCTTCAGACCATTTCCCTGAGTAATACCCTTGTATTCCATGTTAACCATGCCTTCATAAATAGTCCAATTAAAGTAGCAGCATACAAGGGGATCTGCTAGACCATTTAAACTCAAGGTAGAGAATTCATTTTCAAGATTATAAAGACTAGATGTTCCACTTTTGAGCCACTGCAGATCTTAGGAATAAAATCAGAAGAGTTGTCTAGTGTCAGAAGCTATGCCATTCAGGTTGGAAGGCAATCAAACATGACAGGGCAAGAGCTGCCACCTTGAAGCAGAGTCCATCTAATAAAATGAATAGAGCAATGCTTTGGGGACCTCCGTTTGATGATGGGACACCATTCAAAATGAAAAGCAGCTGAAAATACCCATCTTGGATAACTGAAACGTGGAAATATATGAAGTATGAGTTAGTAAAATTGGAAATCATCAAATATAAAATGGAACACATAAATATTGATATCTTAGGCAATAGTGAACTGAAGTGGACCGGTATATGCCATTTGAATCAGACAATCAAATGGTTTACTAGGCTGAGAATGGTCAATTCAAGAGGCATCGCATCATGTTCAATGTCAAGAAAAACATTTCAAGATCTATCTTAACGTTCAATGTTGTCTGTGATTGAATAATATCTAGATGCCTACATGGAAGTCAAGTTAATACAGTTATTATCCAAATTTGCATACCAATTACTAAAGATTGTGATGAGAAAAATGAAGAATTCTACCGCCTTCTTCCATTGAAGGAAATGTACATTGATTGCTTTTCTAATAGTGAACTATCCTTGCATACCTCGTTTGAATCCCACTTGATCACAAAGTGTCAAATTCTATTGGCTGGAATTTTGTTGACTTAGGTATCAGGCTATATTTGCTTCACAAAAAGATTTTGGTAGCATGTTATGCATTTTATATTGTGGAATTGTTTGTGTAGACTTGGTGGTAATTCTTTTCTAAATATTTGATAAGATTCCCCAGTAAAACATGTGGTCCTGGACTTGTGATGTTGGGAGTATTTTAATGACCTGATCTATTTCTTATTGCATTATAGATCTATTAAGGTTTTCTACATCAATCTGTTAACACAGATTTAGGTAGGTGATGTGAAAGTTGGGAGACCTTCATCATTAGTTTTAGTGGTTGGTGTGTGAATTTGAATAATAGTGGTATTAATTCTATTTCCTTGTTTAGATATAAATAATATCCTATCAAGAAAAGCATTTTACTTCAAGATAGGTCTTAAAATTTTGTTTTAGATTGGAGGCTTCCTCAGCCCCCACTACCATGACACCAGTGATGCTTCTCAATTCGGACTAGACCAGAACATGTACACAGGTATAGATAAGAAATGGAAGCTAATGACACAAAGAATCCAGGAACAGGAGTGGGAATAGTGATACCAGAAGGGTAGGGGGAAAATGGGGAGAGGAAGGGGGAAAGGGGGATCCAATCATAATGATTGACACATAACCATACACCCCTCTACACAGGGAAGAACAACAGAAAACATGGAAGGAGGGGGGCAGCAGTCAGTGTGAGAGATGAAAATAATAGCAATGTACAATCTATCAGTGGGTTATGGGGGGTGAAAAAACGAGGAGCTGATACCAAGGGCTCAATAGAAAATAAATGTCTAGAAAAGATGAAGGCAACATATGTACAAACATGCCTGATTCAATCAATGTATGGATTGTAATAAGAGTAGTAAGAGCTGCCAATAAAATGGTTTTTAAATAAATAAAAAAATGTTCTTTTTTTAATGAATGTGATGCCATTTGTCATTCTTAGAATATTACCAATATAGGTTTATTTAACCTCACTAATGCCTAGGACCTATCATCTTCAACACTAGTCTATCCTTATTCCCTGTCTCCTTGCCCCATTTATGAGGGCACATTTGAAAAAAGGATTGATACTAGGGCTCCAGTTTACACATGCATAAGTTTGTTCTAAACAAAACACGTCTCTGAAATCAATGGGAGCTCAGTAATACTTAGTCTCATTAGGGTTCTGAGGTAGTTAGTTTATTGGGCCAACCTGGCCGAAATACATAAGGGTTTAATTGAAGGGCGGAGGGATAAATGGCTTAATGAGTCTCGCCTTTCTAGTTCTCGGGTCTCTTGCCTTCTGATGGTAGGACCAGGGTGCAGCTGCCTGAGCCAGCTTCCTGCTTTAGCTGGCAAGGCTCAGTTCCTGCTAGACATCCCTAAGGAGATGCCACATGGACCTACCCTGATGCAACCCTGGGTGTTGGAGCACCTGTGTGGAGACCCCTGCCAGTGCTGAGATGCTTACACATTCACTGATTCAGCTTTCCTCCTGCAGTCAGCTTCATTGCATCTGTTTTGTGAGATGGAGGAGGACTTTGTGGATTGGTGTTGGACATATGGGTTAATGGGTTAATGTTGGACTTGTGGGCTTGGGCAGCACTGGGTTGGGATGTTTTCTTGATGTGTACTTCACCATTATATAAAACTCTCTCTTATACATGAGTTTCTGTGGATTTATTTCTCAAAAGTACCCAGACTAACACAGTTTCCTTTAAAAAAAAGTTCAATCAAGATAGTGGCTTACAAGAACATTTGCTGGACCAATTAAATTCAAGACAGAGAAGTCATCTCAGAAGGTGATGATGACTGTTTGGGGGTAGAAGGATTCTAAAGAGGTAATCTTAATAGATTTTCTCAAAAGCATACGATGATCATTGAGGGTCATTAAGAAGAAATTTTATCACATTGTTGTTGAAGATATTGTTATAAATATGACAATTATGGTACTTTCTTCTTTGTTAATTTAATTTTATTTGGGAGTTAATGCATATATCATTCCATAGTTCGATCACATCAAGCAGTATTGTACAATTGCTACAACATCATTTTCTAAACATTCTTTTCCTTCCTGGAATGATTAACATTATTGCCTCCCCACCACCAGAATCCCTTATTCTACCTGCTGTCCCTATAGGTTCATCAAACCTGGGTTTCATATACCGAAAAGCAGAAAAACATATAACACAAATTCAAGAGGGTGACACCACCCAATGACATAATGCATCTGAGATAAAGCCTACTATGAACCAACAAACAATACAGAACATGTTCAAAACCAGATCAGATCCACTGTGTATCAGAGGAGATATCAACTGACAAGGTCTTTAATCATTCAAGTCACTTATCCCTGTGGTCTTCTATATCCATCTCTCCAATGCACTCCATTTAGTAACCACTTTCCTCCCATCCCTCAATTATGGATAGAGGGAGATCATGAGAGGCTTATTTCCTATGTAGTTTCCATAAATGTATCTTGAGCTACCACTGTCATCCAGATTCTGCAAAACAATTCTCACAATTTAGAATTGATACTATTCCTTCCTTTGACTTCACATTATATGAATTATAATCTGTTGGTGATTGGTGATGGTGTGCTTCTTCCATATGGATTTAGTGGACATCTCATTTAGAAGGCTACCTGTTTGGAGACAAGCCGTTAAGACCCCAGATACTGGGGTCATTCAGTCCCCCCTTTCCAACCCACTCTCCCTCTACACTCCCAGCATTGCCTCTCACACCACTGGTCCTGAAGGGATCATCCACCCTGGATTCCCTGTGTTTCCAGTTCCTATCTGTACCAGTGTACATCCTCTGGTCTAGCCAGACTTGCAAGGTAGAATTCAGATCATGATAATGGGGTGGGGTGTGGGGATGGAGCATTTAGGAACTAGAGGAAAGTTGTATTTTTTATCATTGCTACATTGCACCCTGACTGGCTCATCTCCTTCCCAAGATCCCTCTGCAAGGGGATCTCCAGTGGCCTACTAATGGGCTTTGAGTCTTCACTCTGCACTCCCCTCTAATTCACTATGGTAAGATTTTTTGGTTCAGATGATGCCTTATAACTGATCCCTTCTACACCCTCGTGATCGCACAGGCTGGTGTGTTTCTTCCATGTGGGTTTTGTTGCTTCTGAGCTAGATGGCCGCTTGTTTACCTTCAAGCCTGTAAGAGCCCAAACACTATACCTTTTGATATCTGGGCACCATCAGCTTTCTTCGCCACATTTCCTTATGCACCCATTTGTCTTCAGCGATCAGACCATGAAGGTGAGCACACAATGATATGATTTTTTGTTCTTTGATGCCTGATAACTGATCCCTTTGGCACCTCGTGATCACACAGGCTGGTGTGATCTTCCATGTGGGTTTTGTTGCTTCTGAGCTAGATGGTAGCTTGTTTACCTTCAAGCTTTTAAGACCCCAGATGCTTTATCTTTTGATAGCCGGGCACCATCAGCTTTCTTCACCACATTGGCTTATTCACCTGCTTTGTCTTCAGCGGTTGTGTCGGGAAGGTGAGCATCATAGAATGCCAATTTAATAGAAGAAAGCATTCTTGCATTGAGGGAGTATTTGAGTGGAGGCCCAATGTTAGAGGAAGTTTAATAGCAGTACATGCACACCTAAAAGGAAGAGAGACTCATGATTGATATGCTGGCACAAATTTTGCAACAGCTAGAGCAGAATCAGCAGGACAGTTTTACTAATAGCAAAAAAAAAAGAAATAATTAAAATGAGGGCTGAGATTCAGGAGAGGGAAAATAATAAAACTATGGAAACAATGTTGCTAAAAGTTGGTTCTTGAAAGGATAAAAAGAATCAACAGACCATTGGGAAACCTATCCAAAGAAAGGACGGAACAGATTTCAATATCAAGAATGAAGGATGAAACAGGGGACATTACAACATACCCTAATGAAATCAAAATGATAATTACACAGTACTATGAAAGATTATATCCCAATGAATTCAACAACTTGGAATACATGGACAAATTCTTAGAAAAACAAACCCTCCCTAGACTATCCCTGATGGATGTCAAGAATCTCAACAGATGCATAGCAATAGAAGTAGTCAAAGTTATCAAGGGATTACCAACAAAAAATCCACTGAACCTGATGGCTTCAAAGAGAATTCTACCAAGCATTCAGGGAAGAACTAACACCAATCGTACACAAATTCTTCTAGAACATAGGAAAAGGCAGCAACTCCCAAACTACTTTTATGAAGTTAGTATAATTCTGGTACCAAAACCGGGGTGAAGGATCCCACAAGAATCTAAAACTAAAGATC
Organism: Echinops telfairi; assembly: GCF_000313985.2. Classification (NCBI taxonomy): domain Eukaryota; kingdom Metazoa; phylum Chordata; class Mammalia; order Afrosoricida; family Tenrecidae; genus Echinops; species Echinops telfairi. The sequence goes on from NW_022103901.1 coordinate 32,157,406, forward strand.
AATATCCCTAATGAACATTGATGCAAAAATCCTTAACCAAATACTGGCCAATAGAATACAAAAGTATATAAAACAAATAATTCACCATGATCAAATGGGATTCATACCAGTAATGCAGGGATGGTTCAACATATTAAAACTATAAGAACCACACAATAATATAAATAGATGCAGAAAAAGCAGTCGACAACATCCAAAACCAATTCCTGCTTAAGACATTCGAGAAGATAGGAATGGAAGGAAAATTCCTCAAGATAATACAAGTTATATATGAAAAACCAACAGCCAATGTGGTAGTCAATGGAGAAAAGACGAACACAATCACACTGAAAAAAGGGGATGAGACAAGGATGCCCCTTGTCCCCATTCTTATTTAACATCGTACTGGAGGTCCTAGCAAACAATAGAAGGCAAAGAAAAGACATCTTTGCAGATGATATGATTATATATATGGAAAATCCCAACAGCTACACAAGAGGAGTACTGGAAGCAGTAGGGGAGTTTGTCAGAGTAGAAGGATACAAGATCAACAAACAGAAGTCCATTGAACTGCTATACACATCGGATAAGACCACAGAGAAGGAGATCAAAAAGGTGGTACCCTTCACAATAGCCCAGCACAAATTGAAATATCTAGGGATATACCTGACTAAAAGAACAAAAGATCTATATGAGGAAAACTACAGAACCCTATTACAAGAAACAAAGAGTAACCTCAACACATCGAAGGATATCCCATGCGCATGGATTGGAAGACTCAATATAGTTGTCAGTTCAGCCCAAGGCACTATATAAGTTTAATACTATCCTGATATAATTACCCTCATCTTTCTTAAAAGAAATGGAAAAACTGATTACCAACTTCATTGGAGAGGGAAGCCCAGAATTAGCAGAGAACTCCTCAAGAAGAAGGACACAGTGGAAGAGCTTGCTTTATCTGACTTTAGTACATATTATACAGCCCAGCGATCAAAACCACATGGTATTGGTATAATGACAGATACTCATAACAATGGAAAAGAACTGAAAACCCAGAAATAATATCATCAGCATACAGACAGCTGATCTTTGATAAGGGCCCCAAAAATATCAAATGGGAAGCAGATGCCCTCTTCAACAAGTGGTGTCGGAAAAAATGGATATCTACCTTCAGAAAAAAGAACAACCCTTATTTAACTCTATGTACAAGAATAAACTCAACCTGGATCGCAGATCTTGAGGTAAAACACCAAACTATTAGAGCCATCAATGAGGGAAGTGGGACAAACCTGAGAATTTTGGCACAGGGAATACATAAGCTATCAGAAATAGGGAAGGAAACAAACACAGAGGAGGCACAAATGGGCAAGTGTGATGTATTGAAGATAAAGCACCTGTGCACATCAAAAGAATTCAGCAAGAGAGTAATAAGAGAGTCCACAGACTGGAAAAACATCTTTAGCAATGACACATCAGACAAAGGCCTTACTATTAAAATCTACAATATTCTGAGAGCTTCTAAAGAGAAAAAAATCTAATTGCCCACTGAGGAGGTGGGCAAAGGACCTGAACAGAAGTTTCACAAGGGCAGAAATCCGAATGGCCAATAAACATATGAGGAAATGTTCCCAATCATCAGCCATAAGAGAAATGCAAGTTAAAACAACAATGACATACCACCTAACACCTTCAAAGATAGCCCAATTCAAAAAATCAGAAAGCAACCAATGTTGGAAGGGCTGAGGGGAGAGAGGAACTCTCATCCACTGCTGGTGAACCTGTAGGTATGTACAGCCACGATGGAAATTGAGCTGGTGATATTTTAAACAGATGTAAATCGAGCTACCATACGACACAACAATCCCCCTACTGGGCATATACTCAGAAGAGGCAAGAAACAAACCACAACCAGACATCTGGGCTCCAATGTTCATTGTGACACAGTTCACAATTTCAAGGAGCTGGAAACAACCCAAATTTCTATCAACAGACAAATACAATGGAGTACTACACGTCGCTAAAAAGCAGTGATTAACTATGAAGCTCATAGCCACATGGAAAGAAGTGGAGGAAATCATGCTAAGTGAAGTAAGCAAAGCACAAAAGGACAAGTACAACATTAATCCACTAAGGTAAGCTTAAAAATGCAAATGGGGAATAGGGACAAAGCTACTGTACACAAACATTCCTGGGGTAAGGTCCAGGTAGTATGGCAGAGGTCAGACCAAATCCAGGGATACACATGGTAGTCAACTAAAAAGGAGGGGGATAAAGGGAAAAAGAAAAAAGAAATGAGTAGCAGGGGCAGAGGGCACTAACCCACCCAAGGGGAGAGTATTGTTTATATCTCCACAGGGAAAGAGGGACCAGACTTCACTCCTGTGCATTAACATGTGAATGCAACATACTGGCATGGAGTAAGGGAACCAGTGGACAGGTCTGAGGGGCCAGCCTCTATCCAAATTACTTGGACCGCTGCCCAACCCACCAGAAGAATTTATTTTAGAGGATAGCACTGAAGCTGCATCTCAGGGAGAGGGACATGTCTGATCAGAGCACACGGAAGCAAATGAAGGGGGAGGAAGAGAGAGTGGAGGACAACCTGGCCCACCAAGCCTTAACGATGATATTCCCGCTCAGAGCAGCCAATCCACAGAGTAGACCGTACGGCCTGCCCCACTATGAGACACGACATCCCTCACTGACCCTTTGCCCTACAGGGGACAACACTGGAGGCACAGTGTAAGAATATTGCCCGGTCTGATCCCACCACACAGAGGCAAAACACTAAGGCTGTGAAAAGAACAGCAAGGAGAACAGAGCAACGAAGTCCCCAGGGAATACCAAAAATAGACTTTGGGCTAGCGATTGGCATCCCATCATACTCGACCAGAAAATACTACTAATGGCCAACAAACAGTCCTTGAACTAATTTCAGGTGTTTTGGGTTGTTTTTGTTGTTGTTGTTTTGTCATTGGCTTTTTGTTGTTGTTGATTATGATGATGTTTTATTTTCTTTTGTTGCTTTGTTTTGCTCTGTCTTGTTTTTGTGCGTGTTATTATCTCCGCAGGTCTGTCTAAATAAGATAGGCTGGATGAATTATCTGTAGGAGAAAACAATGGGACTGACATTTCTGGGGGGACATGGGAGAGGGGAAGGTGGGGTGAAAGGAAGTGTTAACAAACCCAGGGACAAGGGAACAACAAGTGATCCGAATCAGTGGAGAGGAGGGTATAGGAGGCCTGATAGGGCATGATCAAGGGTAATGTAACCGAGAGGAATTACTAAAACCCAAATGATGGCTGACTAGGATAGTGGGACAAGAGGAAAATAAAAGGAAAGAACTAGCAGGCAAAGAGAGGAAAGAACTAGCTGGCAAAGGGCATTTATACAATAGTTGTGACTGATTTCTTTTTTATCTTTTGGAATGTTTGAAATATTTGGTTGACTTATACAGCAGGTCTCTCATTCAGAGAATATATGTTTACAATGTTTCATTGTTCTTTGTCTGCCATTCTCTTGTGCATGATTCCTTTTTATGGTTTGCACTTTGAGGACAATTTTATCCCAGATTAGGATCTCAGGCCCTGCGTTTTTTGAATTGCTGTATGCTTGGTATGCTTTTCACCAGCCTTTGATTCTCAGCCTATTTTTGTCTGTAGCCTTGAGATATGTCTCCTGAAGGCATCAGATTGATGGGTTGTGTTTCCTAAGCCAGTCTGCTAGCCTCCGTCTTTTAATGCCTGAGTTCAGTCCATTGATATTCAAGGTTATTATCGTCATCTATGGACTCTGTGATGTCATTTTGTACTTTTTGTATTGGATGTTTTCCTTTCTTATTAGTGTGTTGTGCAAGTGTGTGTGTGTGTGTGTATCATTCTTGACTTCTTTCCACCCTTAAACCAATTCTATCTTGGGGAGTGTTTTCTCTTTGTTGCTCTCTGGGTGAGGTTGTTCTATGTGGCAATCTCTTATTTATGCTTGGTGAGTGTTGGTTTTCTGGCCATACTGGTTCGGCAAGGATCTTTTGTAGGGTGGGTTCCTTCTAACGTATTCTTTGAGATTTTCCATGTCTGGGAAGACTGAATTCTCCATCTATCTTGATCGATAATTTGGCAGCGTAGTTTTCTAGGGTTTGCATTATTTTCCTTCAATTTTTTTGAATACTTCACTCCACTCTCTCCTCTTCTTCATAGTTTCTGCTGATAAGTATGAGCATAATCTTATTTGGGAACCTTTATATGTGATATCTTGTTTTTCCTAGCTGTTCTCATTATTTTCTCCTTTTCCTCAACCTTGATGACTTCTTCTTGGGATTCAATCTAGCTGGTGTTCTTTCAACCTCCTGAAAGATTGCCTGGTTTTCATTCATTAAGCTTGGGAAGTTTTCCTCCAAGAATTCCCTCACTACTGTTGCAGATAATTTCTTTATCGCGCCTTCCTCCGGTAATCTAATTATTCTGATGTTGTTCCTATTCATATATCAGACATAGCTCTTAGGTTTTCTTCAGCTACTCTGATGATCTTATTAGATTTTTGTTCACATTTGTTAAAGTCTGCTAGGCAGTCCTCCAAGTCACTGGTGCGGTTCTTCTTCCTATAGTCGATTCTTGAGGTCCGTGTGTCTTCTACTGGTTTTTATTATCTCCTCCCTAGGCTCTTACATTTCCCTTTGGTGTATGGACTTTATTTCCTTATAATTTCATTCCTTTTCTGTATTGTTTCTCTCATATCCTGCATGACTCCAAGCAGCATTCTGAAAATTTCTTTCTGAGGCAGATCAAAGTCTGCTTCTTCTATGCACGTTGTTATGTTCAGGACATCTTCTACCAAAGCCTTTTGTTCCTCCTGGGATTTTTTTTCATCCAGATGGTTGGGGCTGATTGCTGTTTGTGTTGCATTGCGTTGTTTTAGAAGATCTAGGTGCTATTTTCCAGGGAGTCGAAGACCACCTGCTCTTTCTGGGTGACTTGTAGGAATGCTTCTTCGAACTGCCTGCAGGTAATTTCCTTATGGAATCGGCCTACCACTTTTACCTCCTGTGGTTTCACTCTTAAGGGAAGTTCCCCAGAAGGCTGGGGGGTTGCTGCTTTGGTATAGAACACTGTGAATGGTGGATGGACTTTCCCTGGTCATGTATATCACTGCTGAGGTTGGGGAGAGATTCTTGAAGCAGTGTGGAACATTGGTGAGTGTTGGCCGAGGGGCCTTAGGCCGTGTGAGGCACTAAGGTAGGTAGGAGGATGTTCCCTCCATCATGTGGGCCCACAGAGGACAAATAGGAATTTCCCCAGCCACACAGTCAGGAATTTCCTGTGAAAAAGTTGGGCATAATATCCCCTGGTGGGGGGTGGACAGCCTTTCTCCATCCTCGGGCTACACTGCACAGGGTGGAGCTCACCTAACTGGGTGGAGGGCAGGCATAAATGCCCTAGGCAAATGGCGTGTGCGAGAACAGGGAAGAGACAAAGTGGAGAAAAATAAACTAATTCCGCTGAGACTGGGGCGGGGGGGGGGAGAGGGGGATAGAGAGAAGAGAGGGAAACAAAAGTAACAATATAGCAGAGCCCTGAACTCTGCCCATGGGGTTGCAATGGTTTAATCCCTGCCCTGAGGCGGCGGCAAGTTTAGCTGTGTTGAGATTTAGCCCCTGCGCCAGCTCCAAATGATCCTGGCTTGGGCCGAGACAGTGGTGGGGCTAAGGACAAACCCTAGCCGGCCTCCACTGTGGTAAGCCAAAGGCCCCCAGCCCCTCAAAACCATATGTATCTGTGCCTACTTATCTTTATGATGCTCCTCCTGCGATCCCGCAGTGTTGAATTTCCCTCTTAGTAACTCTCCTGGACTGATTTCTACGGGGTCCCTCTGGTTGTGTTACTCAGTCGCCATCTTCCCAGAAGTCTTGTTTGTTTATTATTTTCTGTCTTTTGCTCCATTTCAAAACCCTCTTGTTAATTTTTGGTAGTCTTATCAACCATCCCCCTGGGCTGAAATGATCTTCCAATAATATTGTTTTTGATTAACCCTTAGTAAAATTTTTTCAGCCCTGTTGCTAGAGGGATATTGGGCCAATGTAGGCTATTTCCATATCACAGTACCTGAATTATTGGCTTGTACAGAGTCAATCCTTTTGTAGCTGGATGCTATTTACACAAACAATAGGGTTAACTGTCAGGGGAAATTTACAATAATAATCACTAAGAAAGTCAGCCATAGGTATTTTTATTTTTTAAACCATTTGGGGGGGCATCAAACAACTCATCACAATCCATCCATCCATCCATTGTGTGTCAAACACATTTGTACAATTGTTGCCATCGTCATTCTCAAAACATTTTATTTCTACTTGAGCCCTTGGTATCAGCTCCTCATTTTTTCCCGCCTTCCTCCGCACATCCCCCCTCCCTCATGAACCCTTGATAATTTATAAATTATTTTGTCATATCTTACAAAGGTCTTTTTTATCCTTTGATTTTTAGTCTACTTTTGTCTTTCTGTGTACGGTGTGCCTTTTGTTGGCAACATATTGATGGGTACTGTTTTCCTATTCATACTACTACTCTCTATCTCTTAACTGGTGCATTTAGTCCATTAGCATTCAATGAAATTAACAATAAATAGAAATTTACTGCTGTCGCTTTTCTGTGTGTGTGTGTGTGTGTGTTGGGGGCTTTTACAACTCTTGCTACAATTCATGCATCAATTGTATCCGACATATTCATAAATATATTCTTTTTTTAAAATCAATTTATTGGGGCTCATAAAATTCATCACAATACATAGATCAATTGTGTAAAGCACATCTATACATTTG
>NW_022103901.1:32166276-32173866 GCF_000313985.2 Echinops telfairi
CATCTAGCCCAGAAGCAACAAAGCCCACATGGAAGCAGCACACCAACATGTGTGATCATGAAGGGCCAAAGGGACCAGGCTTCAAACACCAAAGGCGGGGAGAAAAATCATATCCTCATAAATATATTCTATCATTCTGTTGTAGACATTTACTTTCCATTGAGCACTTGGGATCAGCTCCTCTTTTTTTCCCTCCAGGTTCCCTCCACAACTCTCATAGCCCCTTGACAGATTATACATCTTTCATTATATTCAAATCTCACACTGACCGCTGTCTTCCTTCCCGTCTAGTTTCTGTTACTCTTCTCCCTGTATTGGGGGTGTGTGGTTATGTGCCATTCATTGCAATCAGTGCTCCCCTCCCTTCCACCTCTCCCTCCCTTCACTGTACCATTTTGGTATCTCTTTTCCCATACAGCTTCTTGGGTTCCATGTTTTGTGAGTTTTATCTCTTGCACGCTCCCGTCTAGTCTAGATTTGTAGGCAGCCCTGAATTCATGATAGCTGGAGGTAAGGAGGCCTCAAGAGGTCAGATGTATATTGTGTGACCCATTGGTGCTCTACTGCACCCTGATTCATTCATCCCCTCCCTGAGATTCCACTGTGGGGTTATGTTCCCTTGTGCATAGATGGGCTTTGGGTCTCCACTCCTACCCTTCTCCATTCTCACCAATGCACTTTTATTTGTTTGTTTACTGTTTGTTATGAGTCTTCTGAGGGCCCTTGTCCTGTGCTCCTGGTTTCTTTACTCACATGATTATCTGTACTAAGTTAATTTTGTTTGTGAATCTTCTTATTTTATTTATTGATGTATTTTAATGCTTACTAAATCTTTATGACGTTTTTCTTTTTATTTTAAGGAGAAGTATTTATTTACTTTGAGGTTACCTTGTGTTCTATTATCTTACTTGCAAATTTAATCTGTCTGCTCTCTCTTGCAGTTAACTAACCTTCCTATCCTCTTAGATCTATAATTATATTATTTAATCTCCCCCCCCCCACCTTTTTAACTTTGTAATAGCATTCTGTTTAATTTGGTCTCTCGTGTCTTTGTTATAAAGGTTCTGTGTAGTAATACTACCTAATCAGCCATCTTAACAGAAGTCTTGAAAATTTAAGAAAATTAAAACTGCGTAGGTAAGAAAAAGGCTAGGAAAGTTAACCTGAAGTATTTTTTCCCATCACAACAATGCACGTGCTCATTTTTTCAAAGGTATCAAGGGCTGTCCCACAGCAATTTCCTTGTGAAACCTTACCCTGTCAATCTTACTGTCCAGTCAGTTCTTGCTCCATCACTTCTTCGTGTTCTCCAAACTGAAGGACGGCTGAAAAGAGCACAATTTGTCTCCCCAGAGGATGCCAAAATGATGTGATGGCCTAGCACAAATCCAATAATGCACAATACTTTGGAGAAGTGTTAAAGAGGTGAATGCACCATTTTCATATGTGTATACACCTAAATGGGATACATGTTGACAACAATAACTTCACATGCTGATAGTTTTGTTTAATAAAATGTTCTATCCTATTGTCACAATACCTTTTTATATACCCCAATTTTTTTTCAGATCCTCTTTTTCTATTATCCTCTTATTCATATGTCTTTTGGGTCCTCTGGAGTTACATTTTTGGACTTCTTTCTTCTAATTCTACATACTCCAGGAGAATTACATATAATCTAATGACTACAAGTGAACCCAAGACTGGGAACTTGAACCTATTTACAACAATCCCATCCTCTGCATTTTTCACCCTCATCCTTCAGACACACCTGATTGTTTTTCCTCCAATAGATGAGGCAATCCTTACTTCCATTTGCCTGTACTATCTTTAAAAGCCATTCACTTCACATTATCCTCCCTTTATTGTTTGTTGTTTTTTCCAACTCCTGGCTTTACTCTTCTCCATCCATCTCAAAAGAATTGCTTCCATTAAGGTCCCAATGTGCCCTGTACAGCCTTCTATGTACTTGCATGAGTTCTATAGCTCTTCTAGAATGAGAATATAAGGCTGGAAAAGAAAGGGGGAAATGTTGTCAATCTATAAATAAAGGGGGCACTTTTGAATTTAAAAAGATATCCCAAGAATAATCCAGTCCTGCAGTGTGGAGTTCCTCAATACAGTACACACTGTTCTTCAAGATATATTCCTTTGATCACTCAATTAAAAACAGAACATATTCTATACCAAATGTTGTAAAAGATTAAAAATGATTCTGTATTCCATTATCCCCATTGGTAAAGACATCACTCAGTCTATGTAGTAAATGATCAAGAATGGGGAGGGGGTAGATTTATGCAGACTACACTGCATAAAGTCAAGTTCCTAAGCTAAAAAAGAATGAATAAAAATACTTTAATAACTGAATAACTGAATTTCCAAACCCATAGATTTAAGCTTACGTCACAAAATTGATAAGATTTGAGGTGCCAGGAGATTCTGTTTGGGACTTGTCCCCACAAGATAGTTTTGTCTCTAAGTTTTGACCCAGGAGTTAGATAATATTCTCTGCCATTACTATGACGCAAAGGGAACAAAAGGTAGGTGCGGCACTTACTCTCTTTTTGTCTCTAATGAGGCTCTTGGGGATTCTGGCCCCAACAGCCATAGAGTCTCCTGTAAATACCTCTCTGTGCTTCCCTCAGACATTTTTCATGCACATAGTACTAAGACCATGAATGACCGCTCCTCACTTACTCTTGTATTTCCAAGACTTTCCAATCTTTACAATAAAGAGAAGCATTGGACAGTTATGAAGAGGTGATGAATGCATAACACCAACCTTAAAAGGTAGTATTTCAGCAAAGGACAGATTGGTTATTGCTTTTGTTTATTTGATATTTTATAAGACTAGAAATTCTTTTAGGAATACCCTTGAATACATTTTCAACACCAAGTGATCAAGAGGAGTCCTAAATCAAAGAATCTGTGAAGTAATCCCAGCGATATTCAGATGCTTCTCTTTTCTTTAGGAGCTAAACAACGGTGCGGTTGAGATCTGAAAAAATATAAGGACCGACACATATAGTCAGAGTTGACTGGTGTGTATTGCTACCTGTTTGTCAATTGTAAATATACCTCACAAGAGCAGGAGTTCAATATGAGTTGAATCTGGACTGAGTTTAGGAAATTAAGAGTATAGGTGAAGGGGACACATCTTCTCTTAGCAAATCAATGAACTGATTTGTAAACATGTCTTAAACTGGCATTTGATTGGCTACCTTTTATCCATCCATATCTAGGTCTCTGAATTTGCTGTTGTGCATGAACCTGATTCCGTGGCTATGAGTGAGGCAAATCAGTCGAGTGTCTCCGAGTTCCTCCTCCTGGGGCTCTCCAGGCATCCTCAGCAACAGCAGCAGTTCCTCTTTGTGCTCTTCCTGAGCATGTACCTGGCCACAGTCCTAGGCAACCTGCTAATCATTCTGGCCATCAGCAAAGACTCCCACCTGCACACCCCCATGTACTTCTTCCTCAGCAACCTGTCCTTCGTAGACATCTGCTTCTCCTCCACCATAGTCCCCAATATGCTGACCAACACACTCAGCAGTGATATCATGTCTTTCCTGGAGTGTCTCACACAGCTGTATTTTCTTATTGCCCTTGCCGACATGGACAATTTCCTCCTGGCTGTAATGGCCTATGACCGCTTTGTTGCTGTGTGCCACCCCTTGCACTACACCACAAAGATGACCCCTCAGCTCTGCATCCTGCTGGTCACTGGCTCTTGGGTCATTGCCATTCTGAATGCTCTGTTGCATACCCTGCTAATGGCACGACTCTCATTCTGTGCAGACAACACTATACCTCACTTCTTCTGTGATATGACAGCTCTCTTAAAACTGTCCTGCTCTGACACACACCTCAATGAGATGATGAGTCTTACTGAGGGGGGTCTGATAATAACAATTCCATTTGTTTGCATCCTAGCTTCCTACATTTGCATCACCTCTGCTGTCCTGAGAGTCCCATCCACAAAGGGAAAGTGGAAAGCCTTCTCCACCTGTGGTTCCCACCTGGCTACAGTGTCCCTCTTCTATGGCACCATCATTGCTGTGTATTTCAACCCTTCATCCTCCCACTCCACCGACAAAGACACGGCAGCTACTGTGTTGTACACGGTGGTGACACCCATGCTAAACCCTTTCATCTACAGCCTGAGAAACAAGGACATTAAAGGGGCCCTAACAAAAATTATTTCTATGAATTGTTATGTTAAACATTAAATCTTTTTCACTGGTTTCTAGAAGGTAGCAGTTTTTCGTCTATGTATTTGTCTTGAGATATTGAAACTGCAGATTTATAAAATTTTTATTGTGACTTGAGTGAAAGTTGTAGGGCAGATTAGCCTTCCAGTCAACAGCACACACCCGATTTGCATCACAGAATTGATTGCAATTCCTGCAATGCAACATCACTTATTCTTCTTTCCTGCTTCTTGTTTCTACTCCTCCTTCTTTCCTAACCTTTCTGATCTTTATTTTGATCATACCACGGTCACTCTGTCTGAAATTCAGGTTCTATGAATTTCTCAGTGTACAATACAGAAGGGAGTAGTTCATTTAGGACTTCAGGAAGTCCTAATCTTCCAGGTGTTTGAGCTAATTATTCTTACCATTTTATCTGAGTTTTATGTATCATACAGCATTACAACAGAAATACAGGTAATATAAACAAGAAATCAGATAATGTAAACAAGAAAAAAAATAGCTTCCTCAATTCCAGGCACAGGCATGTCCATTTCACCTTTTGTCCATCATTATGCTCAGTTATTTGAACACAGATCCTTGCTTACATCCTAGATTTCCACTCTCATTTATAGCAAACCTTCTCCTAATGGCCATACAATATCTATTGTTTTTATTTTACAGAACTTATATACAGTATTTCTATCTGGTTCCTTGAGCAAAATTTACTCAGTATGCATTTTGTTTCTGCATTAATACATAATAGAAATTTACTGTTTAATGTGTGATTTCAAACTTATTTTGAAATACTTTAGGAAATTTAAGAAAATCAAGAAATATTTAACACTGGCTAAAATAACCACTGAACGGGAAATTCTGGATTTTAAGAACGAATGAGGACAATAGGGCAGTTTTCCTTAATTTCTTCTTTCAGAAAGATGGATAAGAGGACATCTTGTGTGAAATCTGGTAAAATTCAGATTCCAAGGTTGTTTCTGAGACAAGGATATTATTTTTTATTACACTTGTCTGGTTTGTATATTAAGGAACATGTGAATGTTTTCAATATTCAATCTATAGATTTCCTAAGTCTTCAAACTCGGTCAGAAGGGGCCTGTTCCTAGAAGGCAGCTTTGATGGAATGATCACTAGCCTTTGTTTTGTGTGTATGTGGATAAAGGTGGGGCCAAGAATAGGGGGTTGTATTTTCAAATATCTCCTTTACTTAGAAACTATAAAATGTTTTATTTCAGGCATATCCTATGTTGCTACCTTTACAGAAAGTCATTGACATCACTAGGTTTTGAAACATATTAACATGTCTTTGTTTCTAGTATTTCTATGTAGGCTTTAAAATCTCTATATGTTTATTACTATTCTTTTTGTTCCTAACTTGATTTACACTTTATTGATTGTTTTGCTATAGGCTTGTACCATCTGTTTTTTATGACTTGGTTCTTGGATTCAATCAATTTCAGTTATTGTCTACTTTTAATTTTTTATGTTATCCAAGCATCATGGGTCTTTTCCCCATAAAAATCTAACTTATGCATCCTTTTTATCATTAATTCATGAACCACATCCTAAAATATTCTTAGAAATACATACTTGAATATCAGTTGTTGTCAAGTTAAGTCTAGGAGAACAGGCACACAGGGGTTCTGAGGTAATCTCTTTATGGCAGCAGATGGCCACACCTTCCCCCCAAGAGCAGCTGGTGGCTTCCAACTGTTGACCTTTCGGTTAACCTGTCAGTGCTTAGCTACTGTGTCACAAGGGCTGCACTAATACAATCATGTATTGTTCATTTCCTATGATTTATTTATACGTTAATAAATAATATGTTAATAAGCAGAATTGTTAATATATTTTTATAGGTATTCTTATGTATTTTATAAGAATTAATTCCTTTTTCAAAAAACGGAAGTTTGGGATGCTACTTAATACTGCAAGAAATATTACCCAATTACACAAGAGGAAACTAAAAGTAAATAGAGGAAAGAACTAGGAGACAAATGGGCATTTTTGAAGGTCTAAATATAGGCATGTACATATGTAAATATATTTATATATAATGATAGGGAAATAGATATATGTACATATATGTCAAGTATCAAGGTAGCAGATGAATATTGGGCCTCTACTCAAGTACTCTCTCAATGCAAGAACACTTTGTCCTAATAACCTGGCATTCTGTAATGCTCAGCTTCCAGACAGGATCACTGAAGACAAAATGGGTGCAGAAGCAAATGTGGTGAAGAAAGTTGATGGTGCCCGGCTATCAAAAGAGATAGCGTCTGGGTGCTTAGCGCAAGTAGATAAAAAAGTTACCATCTAGCTGAGAAACAAAGCCCACATGGAAGAAGCACACCAGCCTGTGTGATCATGAGGTATTGATGGGATCAGCTATCAGACATCAAAGACCCAAAACAAAAAAATCATATCAATGTGAATGAGGGAGAGTGTGGAGACCCAAAGCCCACCTGTCAACAATTAGACATCGCCTTACAGAGGGCCACAAGAAAGGGTCAAATCAGCCAGGGTGCACTATAGCAACAATAAAACATACAACATTCCTCTAGTTCTTTAATGCTTCCATCCTCCCAACCCCCACTATCATGACCCCAATTCTACCTTACAAATCTGCCTAGACCAGAGCATGTACACGGTTACAGATAAGAGCTGGAAACACAGGGGATCCAGGATAGATTAACCCCTCAGGAACAATAAGGAGATTATTGATACCTTTATGCCAGGAAGGTAAGGGGAAAGTTGGGGGGAGAAAGAGGGAACTGATCACTATGATCTACATGTAAACTCCTCCAAGCGAGATATATAACACAAAGGTGGGTGAAGGGAGACATCTGTCAATGTAAGACATGAAAAAATAATAGCAATTTATAATTTACCAAGGGTTCATGAGGGAGAGAGGGTGGGGGAGGGAGGGGAAAAAACTGAGGAGCTGATACCAAGGGCTCAAGTAGAAAGTAAATGTTTTGAAAATGATGATGGCAACAAATGTACAAATGTGACTGACACAATGGACAGATGTATGGATTGTGATAAGAGCTGTAAAATGATTTAAAAAATAAAAATAATTAAAACAAACATTGTTTCCTGAAGAAGAAAAAAAAGACCCCACACACTATTTTATCTGATAGCCAGGCACCATCTAATTTCTTCACCACATTTTGCCATAGCTCCCATATTTTCTGCATGCCCTTCCTAAGGGCAAGTACTGAGCAGGAACGTGATGTAAGAACTGATTGTTCTTAAATTGGGGCTAGTATTCAGTGCAAGCCCAAAATCCATTCCCATATCTCTTTCTTGTTTGTTTTTATCTGCCTTTAGCTCCCTTTCAAAACATCCTTGTTAATTTTTGGTAGGGAATCTTATCCATCAT
>NW_022103901.1:32174269-32185133 GCF_000313985.2 Echinops telfairi
GTAGTCCTCTGTAGAGAGAGCTAGGCTATCCCAGCACATGCAGCAAAACAGCAAGGCAGGTCACCAACTGTCAGCCAGGTCACTAACTGTCAGTCCCCAGCTCAAAAGATGTAAATTTCAATCGTGTGGTCTTAAAGGGACCTCAGTCTTCAGCGACACTGTCCACATGCTGGGCGTCCCACAGTTAGTATAGCCTGTAAATTGAGGCACAGAACAAGCAAGGCAGCTGTACACTGGCCCGATGATCAAAGAGTGAGAGACAAGAAAAGAGAGGCTCACCGAGCCATTTATCTCTCTGCCCTTCAATTAATCCCACTTGTGTTTATCGGCAGGCTGGCACAATAAACTATCTCAATCCACCCCTTACCAACCTGGCACCTGTACACAATTCTTTAGCGATATATACTTATATAATTTCTGGACATTGATGAAATCACACTTATACTCATCATCAATCATCTGTCATACATATAAATGAAAACACACTAAGTCCAATTGTATCTGATATATCATACCTGAATAAAGGAAAGATATGCAATAAGCACACAAAAAGAAAATACATTGACAATTACAAACCTCGCTTTTGCAATTGATCACGTGGTCGTAATTGATAGGTAGAACTACCTTCTTCTACTACCCATTCTGTATTACCTTTGCCCTCAGCAAGCACCTCAGCTGGTTTTATGCCTGATGGGGTGACCCAGACCTTCATTCCTGAGGGGTCTGGGTCATTATAAGTCTGGTTAGGATTGGGTTGTTGTAATTTACCATTTACTTTAATCACAGGGCAATAATAATCACTAAGAAAGTCAGCCATGGGTCATTTTTATTCTTTGCTTTTTAGTCTACTTTTGTTTTTGTGTCTATGGTGTGTCTGTTGTAGACAGCATACTGATGGGTCCTCTTTTCCTGTTCATCCTCTCTATGTCTTAACAGGTGCATTTAACCCATTTCCACTCAGTGTAATTAACAATACATAGAAATTTACCGCTGTCATTTTTCTGTGTATTGTGTGTGTGTGTGGTGCTCCTGGATTCTTTAGTCATATAATTATCTGTATTAAGTTAATTTTGTTTGTGATTTTTATTATTTTATTCATTGAAGTATTTTAATGCTTACTAAATCTTTATGGCTTTTCTCTTTTTATTTTAATAAGATTTACTTGTTTTCTTTGCAGTTACCTTGTGTTCTATTATCTTACTTCCAAATTTAAAGCTATCTGGCCTTTCTTGGGTATAACTCGACTTCCTGCCCTCTTAGATCTATAATTACATTATTTACTCTCCTCTCCCCCCACATTTATAAATTTGTAATAGCATCTGTTTAATTTGGTCTCTCATGTCCTTGTTATAAAGGTTCTGTGTAGTATAACTACCTAGTCTGGCATCTTAACAGAAGTCTTGAAGTTTTTTTTTAAAAATTGAAAACTGTGTAGGCAATAAAAGGGCTAGAAAAGCTAACCTGAAGAATTTTTTTCCCAACACAACAATACACATGCTCATTTTTCAAAGGTATCAAGGGCTGTCCTGCAACAATTTCTTTGTGACCCTTACCCTGTCAACCCCACTGTCCTGATCTTGCTCCTTTAGACTTCTTTGTGTTCTCAAAACTCAAGGACTGCTGAAAAGAAGACAGTTTGTCCCCCCTGATGATGCCAAACTGATGTGATGGCACAGCACAAATTCAATAATGCAGAATAGTTTGGAGAAGGGTTAAAGAGATGAATACACCATCTTCATATGTGTACACATCTAAATGGGGTACATGTTGACAACTTCATATGCTGATAGTTTTGTTTAATAAAATTTTCTATCCTACTGTGGCAATACATTTTTATTTACCCTCAAATTTTTTCACCTCCTCTTTTTCCATTATCCTCCTGTGCATATATCTTTTTGGTTCTCTGGAGTTATATCCTTGGACTTCTTATTCTCATTCTAGTACTCCACGACAATTACATCCAATCTAATGACTACAAGTGAACCCGAGACTTGGAACTTGACCCTATTTACAACAATCCCATCCTCTGCTGCCTCTCTCCCACTGCTCTAGTCCTCACCCTCATCCTTCAGGCAAACCTGATTGTTTTCCCCCAATAGACAAGGCCATCCATACTTCCATCTGCCTGTAATATTTTTACAAGCCATTGACTTCGCACTAACCTTCCTTTACTGGTTGTTGTTTTTCAAAATCCAGTCTTTACTTTTCTCCATTCATCTCTATAGAATTGCTTCCATTAAGGTTCCAATGTGCCCTGTGCAGCCTTCTTTGTACTTGCATGCATTCTATAGCTCTTCTAGCATGAGACTATAAGGCTTGAAAAGAAAGGGGGGAAATGTTGTAAATCTATATATAAAGGGGCACTTTTGGATTGAAAAGATATCTCAAGAATAATCTAGTCACACGGTGTGGAGTTCCTCAATTGCAGTATGCACTGTGCTTCAAGATATCTCCCCTTCATCACTCCATTAAAAACAGACCCTACTATTCTATACCAAATGTTTCAAATGGTTAAAAATAATTCTATAATCCATTATCCCCATTGGTAAAGACATCACTCAGTCTAGTAAATGAACAAAAATGTGGAGGGCGTGTATTTATGTAGACTACACTGCATATAGTCAAGTTCCTAAGCTAAAAGAGAATGAATAAAAATACTTTAATAACTGATTCACTGAATTTCCAAACCCATAGATTTAAGCTTAAGTCACAAAATTGATAAGATTTGAGTTCCCGGGGGAATCTGTTTGGGATGTGTCTCCTCCAAGATGGTTTTTTCTCTAAGTTTTGACCCAGGAGTTAGATAATAGTCTCTGTCATTACTATGACCCAAAGGGAACAAAAGGTGTGGCACTTACTCTCTTTTTGTCTGTAATGAGGCTCTCAGGGATTCTGGCTCCAACAGCCATAGAGTCGCCTGTAAATACCTCTCTGTGATTCCCTCAGACATTTTTCATGCACAGAGGACTAAGACCATGAATGCCTGCTCCTCACTTACTCTTGTATTTCCAAGACTTTCCAATCTTTAGTATAAAGAGAAATATTGTCCAGTTATGCAGAGATGATGAATACATAACACCTATACCACCAACCTCCAACAGGTAGTGTTTAAGCAAAAGAGAAATTGCTTGTTGATTTTGATTGTTTGATTGCTTGTTCATAAGACTAGAAATTCTTTTAAGAATACCTTTGGATAAATTTTCAACAACAAGTGACCAAGGGAACTCCTAAATCAAAGAACTTGAGAGATGACCAGCTGTATCCAGATGTTTCTCTTTTCTTGCCTAAAAATGAGTGGGGTTGAGATCTGAAAAAAATGTAAGAATAGACACATATAGTCACAAAGTTGACTTGTGTGTATTTGCCAGTTATAAATATACCACACAAATGTTCAGGAGTTCAATATGAGTTGAATCAGGACTGAATACAGGAAATTAAGAGTGTAGGTCAAGTGGACAGATCTCCTAGTAAATCAATGAACTGAGTTGCAAACATCTTAAATTGAGGTTTAATTTGCTACCTTTTACCCATCCATATCTAGGTCTCTGAATTTGCTCTTGTGCATGAGCCTGATTCAGTGGCAATGAGTGAGCCAAATCAGTCGAGTGTCTCTGAGTTTCTCCTCCTGGGGCTCTCCAGGCATCCACAACAGCAAAAGAAATTCCTCTTCATTCTCTTTCTGAGCATGTACCTGACCACAGTCCTGGGCAACCTGCTCATCATCCTGGCCATCAGCAAAGACTTCCGCCTGCACACCCCCATGTACTTCTTCCTCTGTAGCCTGTCCTTTGTGGACCTCTGCTTCTCCTCCACCATAGTCCCCAATATGCTGACTAACACACTCAGCAGTGAGACCATGTCTTTCCCTGAATGTCTCATGCAGATATATTTTTTCAATGTGTTTGGTGACATGGAAAATTTCCTCTTGGCTGTGATGGCCTATGACCGCTTTGTTGCTGTATGCCACCCCTTGCACTATACAACAAAGATGACTCATCAGTTCTGTGCCCTGCTGGTCACTGGCTCTTGGGTGATTGCCATTCTGAATGCTCTGTTGCATACCCTGCTGATGGCTCGACTCTCATTCCATGCAGACAACACTATCCCTCACTTCTTCTGTGAAATGACTGCTCTCCTGAGACTCTCCTACTCTGACACACACCTCAATGAGATGATGATTCTTACTGAGGGGGGTCTGATCATGATGATACCATTGGTTTGCATCCTAGTTTCCTACATTTCCATCACCTCTGCTGTCCTGAGAGTCCCATCCACAAAGGGAAAGTGGAAAGCCTTCTCCACCTGTGGCTCCCACCTGGCTGCAGTGTCCCTCTTCTATGGCACCATCATTGCTGTGTATTTCAAACCTTCATCCTCCAACTCAGCTAAGAATGACATTGTAGCTGCTGTGATGTACACAGTGATGACCCCCATGCTGAACCCTTTCATCTACAGCCTAAGAAACAAGGACATTAAAGGGGCCCTAACAAAAATGATTGCCATGAATTGTTTTTCTGTGCAACAAAAATCTTTTTCACTAGTTTCTAAAATGTAGCAGTTGTTCATCTGTGTATTCATCTTTGGAAATTGAAACTGACAGATTTTGAAAACACAATTTCCTATGTGTTGTCAATTCCCTATTATTTATATGCTAATAAATAATATGTCAATAAGCAGCTTGGTTAATATATTTTTGAAGGTATCCTCATGTATTTTATAAGAATCAATTCCTTTTTCTAAAAATGCAAGTGTGGGATGCTACTTAATACTTCAAGAAATGTTACATAATCACTTACCATAACGTATTTAAAATGTTGTTATATATTTGGTAGCAATTAACATAGTAAATTATATTTCCCTTTGAAAGTTTCTATACAAATTATGGTGTGGTATTAGTTGATTTTCTCTCATTTTCTGAAGTCTGGTTGTTCCATGTCTATTACACTGGGTTCCTGTTCCCTAATCTCAAGTTTTTCTCATCAAAGACGATGTCAGGACACATTCAGGTCCCGAATTCATAGCACAACTATGCAAAGGCATTCAACTCTGTGGATCATAACAAACTCTGGATAGTCTTGAGAACAATGGGAATTCCAGAGCACTTCATTGGGTTCTTGCAGAACCTGTAGATGTTTCAAGAGACAGCCGTGTGAACAGAACAAGAGAACACCACATGGTTTAAAATCAGGATAGCTGCATGTTGGGGTTTCCAGCTCTCACCATACTTACTCAATCTCTATGCTGAGCGAAGAATCAGAGAAGTTAGACTATATGAAGAAGAGCTCAGCACCCAGATTCAAGCAAAGTTTATTAACAACCTTTGAAATGCAGATGACACACCATGCTTGCTGAAAGTGAGGAGTACTTGAAGCACTTTCTGGTGAAGATCAGAGATTGCAGACTTCAATGTGGATTAAGCTAACTATAAAGAAAACAAAAATCCTCACAACTGGGCCAACATCAGGATAAAGGGAAAAAATATGGAGGGTTTCACCTTCCTTGGAACCACAATCACTGCTCTTGGGAGCAGCAATCAAGAGATCAAAGAACCCATTGTACTGGATAAAACTGCAGCACAAGTCCTCTGTGTCGAAAAGTGAGGATGTCACTGTGAGGACTGAAGTTTGCCTGACCCCAAAATTGGTAATTTCCATCAGCTCACAGACATGTGAGAGTTGGACATTCAATAAGGAAACCAAAGAAGAATTGATGCCTTTGAGTTATGGTGCTGGCAAAGAATATAGAAAGTACCACAGATTGCCAAACGAAAAAAAACCTGAGACTTCTGGGAGGATGGTGACTGAGTAACACAAATCAGAAGGACTCCACAGAAATCATCCCAGAAGAGTTACTGAGAAGGAAATTCCACACTGCCAGGCTGCAGGAGGAGCATCATAATGATAAGTAGGCACAGACACAGTAGGTTTTGAGAGGCTGCAGCTTTTGGCTTACCACAGTGGAGGCTGGCTAGGGTTTGACCCTAGCCCCGCCACTGCCTTGACCAGAGCTGGCATCATTTGGGGCTGGCACAGGTGCATTAACTCAACACAGCCATAGCTTTGTACCGCCTCAGGACAGGGATTAAGCCCTTGCAGCCCCATCAGGGCTCAGCTACCTTATTACTTTTGTTTCCCTCACTTATCTCTGTCCACCCCTCCCACCCCACCCCCGCCCCAGACTCAGCTGGCTTAGTATTTCTTTTTCTTTTTCTTTTTTCCCTTTTATATTCCCCTTTCTCTCACACACCACTGCTGACCTACAGACCACTATCCTTTACACCTGCTTTCCACCCAGCTGGGAGCGCTTCACCCTCTGCAGTGTCACAAGAGGTGGATGAAAGTCCACCCACCCTCCACCACAGAATATCCAGCCCAAATTCTTCCTAGGGAAATTCCTCCCGTCCTCCCTCCACAGCGCTTAACACTTAAGGGGCAATCCTGTCTGGGATCTCCTATCAATTTCTGTTGTCCCACATGACTGAGGGAAATTCCTCCTGTTTGCCTGCCATAATTCCTCACATAGCCTAAGGCAGATCAGCCAACACTCACCAATGTCCCAATCTGCTGTGGGAACCTCTGCCCAACTTCCTCAGCTATCTACCTGACCAGGAAAATTCCGCCCACCAATAACAGTGCTCTACAACAAAGCAGGTAACCCACCAGCCTTCTGTGACACTGACGGTTTAGTGGGAAGCCCTGAATGCCCACGGTGGCACACCAAGCTGCCATGGGCCACACCATCACAGCTTCTTGTGAGATCACTCAATCCACCACCATCCTTGTTGGTCCACAAAAACCCAATGAGCATCCCCTGAAAGGTTCATCCAACTTACCCTCCAAATAACAGAATACTGGTTGACTAGGTAAAGAGTGAAGCCACAGAAGGATAAAGTGGTAGGCCAATTAAATGGTGAAATTAGTTGCAGGCAGTTCAAATAAGCATTCCTATGAATCTCCCAGAGAAATCCAGTGCTCTTTCCCAGAAAAATGGCACCTGGCTCCTCTAAAACAATGCAATGCAAATAGCAATCAGCCCAACGACCTCAACAACAACAACAACAAAAACACCAGGAGAAACAAAGGCAATGGCAGATGTCCTGAACATAATGATGTGCATAGAAGAAGCAGACATTGATCTTCTACAGAAAGACATTTTCAGAATGCTGCTTGGAGTCATACAGGTTATAAGGGAAGCAATACAGAAAAAAAGATGAAATGATAGAGGAGATAAAGTCCAAACACCAAAGGGAAATACAAGAGCTTAAGGAGGAGATAACAAAAACCAGAAGCAGACTCACGGACTTCGCCAATTGACTTGAGGAGTCAGAGAACAGCACCAACGACCTAGAGGACAGCCAGGCAGACTTTAACAAACGTGAGCAAAAATCTAATATTATCAGAGAAGCTGAAGAAAGCCTAAGAGCATTGTCTGATGCTATGAAGAAGAACATCAGAATAATTGGATCACTGATGGACAACAAAGAATTCATCTGCAACAATAGTGAGAGAATACTTGGAGGAAAACTTCCCCAGCTTAATAAATGAAAACCAGGCAACCATCCAGAAAGCTGAAAGAACACCAGCTAGACGGAATCCCAACAAGAAGTCACCAAGGTACATAAGACTTAAACTACGTAACTTTGAGGAAATGGAAAAAAAATCATGAGAGCATCTAGGGAAAAGCAAGCAATCACATATAAAGGTTCCCAAATAAGAATGTGCTCACATTAATCAGCAGAAACTATGAAGAAGAGGAGAGAGTGGAGTAACATATTCCAAAAATTGAAGGAAAATAACGCAAAAACAAGAATACTCTACCCAGCCAAATTATCAGTCAAGATAGATGGAGAAGTAAGAGTCTGCCCAGAAAAGGAAAAACTCAAAGAATACATTGGAGGAAACCCAGCCCTACAAAGGATCATTGCCAAACCAGTGTGGGCAGAAGAGAACAACACTCATCAAGCATAAATAAGAGACCACTACAGAAAACAACCCCACCCAGAGGGCAACAAAGACAAAAGACCCCCAATATAACATTGGCTTAAGGATGGAAAGAAGTCAAGTATAGTACACACACACACACACACACACACACACACACACACACACACCCTACTGATAAGAAAGGGAGTTAGAAAAAAAACCAACACAAAAGATATAAGATGACCTCACAGAGTCCACAGAAGGAGATAATAACCCTGAATATCAATTGATTGAATTCAGACATTTAAAGACTGAGGCTAGCAGACTGGCTTAGAAAACAACCAAAATATCTGCTGCCTACAGGAGACACATCTCAAGACTACAGACAAAAGTGAGCTAAGAATAAAAGGCTGGAGAAAGGCATCCAAGCAAACAGCAATTGAAAAAAAATCAGGGGTTGCAATCCTAA
This sequence comes from Echinops telfairi, assembly GCF_000313985.2. Taxonomy (NCBI): domain Eukaryota; kingdom Metazoa; phylum Chordata; class Mammalia; order Afrosoricida; family Tenrecidae; genus Echinops; species Echinops telfairi. The sequence continues at coordinate 32,182,661 of NW_022103901.1, forward strand.
TGTCAGATAAAATTGACCTCAAACTCCAAACTTTTAAAAATGAGGAGGGACATTATAAAATGCTCAAGGGAAAGCTAGAAAAAGAATAATGAAGAATTTTAAACATTTATTTTCCGAACGAGAGGCCTGCTGAATACATCAACCAAACACTCCAAAAAATGAAAAAAGAGTTCTCAGCCTCAACAATTATCGTAGGTGACTTCTAAACACCGCTCTCTGAAGAAGATAGATCACAGAGAACGAAAGTCAACAAAGAGTCTAGAGATCTAAACACTACGATCATACAATGTGACCTGATAGATATCTACAGAGCTTTTCATCCAAATTTAAAATAAAATTCTCATTCTTTCCGAGCCCACAAGGCACATATTTGAAGATAGACTACATGCTGGAGCATAAGGCAAATCTCCATGAATTTTAAAACAGTGTTATCATACAGAACTCTCTCTCTGACCACTGTGAAATAAGACTGGAAAGCACCAAACGGAAGATAAAACAAGAGCAAACAATTGGAGGATGAATAACACTCTATTGCAAAAGGAGTATATACTGGCACAGATCAGAGATGAAATTGGGAAATTTCTAGAAACCGACAAGAATGAGATCACGATGTACCAAAATTTATGGGACCTGGCACAGGCAATTATCACAGGAAATTTCATAGCAATACAGGCACACCTGAAAAAGGAAGAGAGACTTATGATTGATATGCTGGCACAAAATTTACAACTAGAGCAGAGTCAGCAGGTCAATCCTACTAATATCAAAGGAAAAGAAATAATAAAAATCAGGGCAGAGATTCAGGAGAAGGAAAATAAGAAAACTGTGGGGAAAAGTAATGCTGCTAAAAGTTGGTTCTTTGAAAAGATAAACAGAATCAACAGAGCACAGGCATACCTAACCAAAGAATGGAGGGAACAAATCTCAATAGCAAGGATGAAAGATCAAAGAGGGGAAATTACAACAGATGCTAATGAAATCAAAAGGATAATGACACATTACTACGAAGGATTATACTCCAATGAATTCAACAACTTGGAAGACATGGATAAATTCTTGAAAAACAATTCCTCCTGAGACTATTACCGATGGATGTCAAGAATCTCAAAAGGCCAATACCAATAGAAGAAATAGACAAGGTTATCAAAGGATTACTAACAAAAACTCCCCTGGACCAGATGGTTTCACAGGAGAATTCTATCAAGCATTCAGGAACAAACAAACAACAATCCTACACAAACTATTCCAGAACATAGAAAAAGACGGCAAATTCCCGAACTTATTCTACGAAGCTAGCATAACCCTGATACCGAAACCGGGCAGGGATCACACAAAAATTGAGAACTACAGACCAATATCCTTAATAAACATCGATGCAAACAAAATACTGGCCAATAGAATACAAAAGAATATAAAACAGATAAATCACCATGACCAAGTGGGATTCATACCAGGGATGTAGGGATGGTTCAACATACAAAAGAACATTAGTATCATTCGCCATATTGACATGAAAAACTATAAGAACCACATGATAATATTGATAAATGCAGAAAAACATTCAACAGCATCCAACACCCATTCCTGTTTAAGAAATTCAAGATAATACAAGCTATATATGAAAAATCAACAGCCAACCTGACAGTCAATGAAGAAAAGACAAACACAATCCTCCTGAATAGGGGGATCAAACAAGGATGCCACTTGTCCCCACTTTTATTTAACATCGTACTGGAGGTTTTAGCCAACAGCATAAGGCAAAGAAAAGACATCAGATGTATTCGCCTGGAGAAGGAAGAGGTGTAACAATCATTATTTGAAGATGATATGATTTTTTATATGGAAAATCCCAAACACCACAAGGGGAGTACTGGAAGAAATGGAGGAATATGGGAGAGTGGCAGTGTACAAGATCAACAAACAGAAGTCTTTCGGACTGCTATACACATAGGATAACACCACAGAAGAGCAGATCAAAAAGGTGGTACCCTTCACAATAGAAACAGGGACCAGACTTCAACCCGGTATTCCAAGATGTGAGTGCAACATACCAGCATGAAGCAGGGAACCAGTAGAGAGGTCTGAGCGGCCGGCCCCAACCCTAGTAACCTGGACAGTTGCCCCTCCACCCAGAGAACTTATTTCACAGGACAGTACTGAAGCTACAGCTCAGTGAGAGGGACATGTTTGATCAGAGTACAAGGGAGCAAATGAAGGGGGAGGAAGAGAGAGTGGAGCACATCCTGGCCCACCAGGCCTTGAAGAATGTATCCCCTCTAGAGCAGCCAATGCACAGAGAGGACCATATGGCTGCTTACTATGAAATACAACATTCCGCAGTGACCCATAGCTCTACAGGAGACAACAATGGAGACACAGTGTGGGAATTTTGCCCTATCTGACTCCACCACATCAAGGCAAAACACTAAGGGCGTGTAACAGAACAGCAAGGGGAGCAGAACGAGGAAGTCAC
>NW_022103901.1:32186070-32196891 GCF_000313985.2 Echinops telfairi
AGCCCATATTTAGGCAACTGGACATCCCTTTACAGAAGGGTCATGGGGAGGAGGTGAGCCAGTCAGGGTGCAGTGTAGCAATGAAGAAACATGCAACTTTCTTCTAGTCCTTAATGCTTCTTCCCCAATTATCATGATCCCAATTCTACTTTACAATTCTGGCTAGAGCAGAGGATGTACACTGGTAGAGATAGGAAATGGAAACACAGGAAACCCAGGACAGATGGTCCCTTCAGGACCAGTGCTGAGAGTGGCGATACCGGGAGGTGGGAAGGAAGGTGGGGTAGAAAGGAGGAACCGATTATAAGAATCTACATATAACTTCCTCCCTATGGGATGGGCAACAGAAAAGTGGGTGAAGGGAGACGTCGGACAGTGTAAGATATGACAAAATAATAATAATTAATAAATTATCAAGGGTTCATAAGGGAGGGGGGAGCAGGGAGGGAGGAGAAAAAAATGGGGCGCTGATACCAAGGGCTTAAGTTTTGAGAATGATAAGTGCAACAAATGTACAAATGAGCTTGACACACAATAGATGGATGTATGGATTGAGATAAGAGTGGAACGAGCCCCCAATAAAATTATTTAAAAAAAATAATAAATAGTTCTTTTGCAGATTTGCTTATGTTCTACGCTAAGACTATAGGAATTTATGATACCAAGCTATCGCTACTCATGGTATTGATCAGGGTGAAAATAAATAGATCCTTCTAGAATGGGAGGGAAATTGGGAACAGAATTCAAATTCATAAAACGTGCAGACTACGGCACTGGTTGAGACTAGGGGACTTTCTGAAACTATTGATCTGAGATACAATTTAAATCTTCAATGAAAATAACAGACTGGCTCATAAAATAAAGGACATCATCTATGAATAATGAACTCCTTTAAGAAAAGTTATCTAAATTTCGCCAAATCTGATCACACTACACCAAGGCAAAACACTAAGGGGTTGCAACAGAACAGCAAGGGAACAGCGCAATGAAGTCCCCAGGGAAAACCAAAATTAGAAATTGGGGCCAGGGCTTGGTCCCCAACGAACTGGACTGGAAAACACTCCTAAAGGCCAACAAACAATCCTTGAACTAACTACAGGCTTTTCTTTCTTGTTGTGTTTTGGTTTGCTTTTTTTGGTTCTTGTTGTGTTGTATATTGTTGTTTGGTTTTGCTCTGTCTTGGTTTTGTGCATGTTATTATCTCCGCAGGTTTGTCTAAATAAGATAGGCTGTATGAACAATCTGGAGGAGAAAACAACAGGACCGACAATTCCGGGGGTACATGGGAGAGGGGCAGGGTGGAGGAAAGGTAGTGCCGTTAACAAACCCAGGGACAAGGGAACAAGAAGTGATGCAAATCGGTGGTGTGGAGGGTGTAGGAGGCCAGGTAGGGTGTAATCAAGGGTAACGTAACCAAGAGGAATTACTAAAACCCAAATGAAGACTCAGCATGATAGTGGGACAAGAGGAAAGTCAAAGTAAATAGAGAAAAGAGATAGGATGCAAAGGGCATTTATAGAGGTCTAAGTAAAGGCATGAACATATGTAAATATATTTATATATTAGGATGGGGAAATATATCTATATCAATATATTTATAGGTTTAGTATTAAGGTAGCAGATGGATATTGGGCCTCCACTCAAGTACTCCCTCAATGCAAGAACACTTTGTTCTATTAAACTGGAAATCCATGATGCTCACCTACCAGACACAATCGCTGAAGACAAAGCAGATGAATAGGAAAATGTGGTGAAGGAAACTGATGGTGCCCGGCTATAAAAAGATATAGCGTCTGTGGTCATAAAGGCTTGAAGGTAAACAAGCAGCCATCTAACTAAGAAGCAACAAATCCCACATGGAGAAAACATACCAGCCTGCGTGACCACAAGGTGCCAAAGGATCAGTTATCAGGCATCAGAGAATAAAAAAATCATATCATTGTGTGCTCACCTCCCTGGTACCATTGCTGAAGACAAATGGCTGTATAAGCAAATGTGACGAAGAAAGCGGATGGTACCTGGCTATCAAAAAATATAGCGTCTGGGGTCTTAAAGGCTTGAAGGTAAACAAGCGGCCATCTAGCTCTGAAGCAACAAAGCCCACATGGAAGAAACACACCAGCCTATGCAATCATGAGGTGTTGAAGGGATCAGGTATAAGGCATCATCAGAACAAAAAATCATAACCATAGTGAATGATGGGGGGAGTGTGGAGTGGAGACCCAAAGCCCACTTGTAGGCCAGTGGACATCCCCTTACAGAAGGATCTCCAGGAGGAGAGGAGCCAGTCAGGGTGCAATGTAGCAGTGATGAAACATACAGCTTTCATCTAGTTCCTAAATGCTTCCTCCTCCCCCACTATCATAATCACAATTCTACCTTACAAATCTTACTAGACCAGAGGATGTACACTGGTACAGATAGGAACTGGAAACACGGGGATTCCAGGACGGATGTTCCTTTCAGGACCAGTGGTGAGAGTGGCTATACCAAGAGGGTGGAGGGAGGGTGGGGTGGAAAGGGGGAATCGATTACAAGGAGCTACATATAACCCCATTCCCTGGGGGAAGGACAACAGAAAAGTGGGTGAAGGGAGATGTTGGGAAGACATTGTACGATATGACAAAATAATAATTTATAAATTATCAAGGGTTCATGAGGGAGGGGCGAGCGGGGACAGAGTGGGATAAATGAGGAGCTGATGCCAGAGGCTTAAGTGGAGAGCAAGTGTTTTGAGAATGATAAGGGCAATGAATGTACAAATGTGCTTTACACAATTGATGTATTTATGGATTGTGTAAGAGTTGTATGAGCCCCTAATAAAAAATGATTAATAAAAAAAGGTGGGGAAGTTATCTATAGTGGACCAAATTGTCCAAAATGACTCTGAAGTCATAACGAGGAAATAAAGGGGCTGAGAAAACATAATACTGGAAATAGTACAACCAGAATGGGATGTTCAAGAATAAGGACAAGTTGTGAAAAATGTAGCCAACATTACTAATTAATCTGAGTAGAAATTGTTAAAGGGGAACTTAATTTACTGTGTAAACTTTCACCTTAAACACAATAAAATATTAATTAAAGAGGAGATACAGATTTTGTGTCCATTCCAAAGAGAAAAAAGGGAAATAATTGAACAAAATTACAATATTACATACAAGTAAAATTTTGCTGAAAATTATTTAAAAATGGATGAGACAGTCCATCAATTTGGAGCTGTAAAAATTGCAAGCTAGATTCAAGAGAATGTGGCATGAGGGATACCACTGCTAACATCAGTTCGATCTTGAACGATTCCAGAAAGATGTTTGCTTGTGTTTTATTGACTATGCAAAGACTTTCAACTGGGTGAATCTTAGGAAACTATGGATAGCATTGCAAAAAAAATGAGAATTACATTATACTTAACTGTGTTCATGGAGGATGTGTGAACAGACCACGAGGCAGTCATTTGCACAGAAGGAGGGGATACTGCAAGGCTTAAAATCAGGCACAATGTCTATTTGTGTTGTATCCTACTACCATACTTACTCAATCTGTATACCAAGAAACTCATCCAAGAATTTGATTATATTAAGAAGAAAGAGGCACGAGGATTGGAGGAAAATTTATTAAAAACCTATGATATGGAGATGACACAGTTGTTTCATTAAAGCAGAGGGTTTGTATCATTTACTGTTGAAATTTTTTTTAAATACAGGCTTTAAATATCCACAAAACACAACTTACATAACTAAACCAATAAACAATATCATGACAAATGGAGAAAATATTGAAGTTGTATTTTACTTGAATGAACAATCACCATTCTTGGAAGCAGCAGCCCAGAAATCAGACAAGGATGTGCATTTGGACAAATCTGTTGTACAAGACCTCTTTAAAGGTTAAAGACAAGACGTCATTTTGAGGACTAAGGGTACCTGACTCAAGTTACAGTATTTGAATGACCTCAAATACGTGCGAAACCTGGACAATGAGTAAGAAACAATACAGATAATTCATTTAAATTATGGTATTGGCAAATCATATTAAATATGTTGTGGACTGCCAAAGCCAACAGAACTCTTTTGCAGGAAGTGTAACCAGATTATGCTTTAGAAGGGAAGATGGAGAGACTGCTTCCCATGCTTTGGGCATGAGATCTGTTTTGGAGAGATCATTCCTAGCAAAGAGATTTTATGGTTGGTAAAGCAGAGTTAGCAAAATAGAGGAAGAACGTTAAGAAATGCGGTTGACCCAGCGGTTGCAACAATGGACTCAAACACAACAGCAATTGTGAGCATGACACAGGATGGGGCAATGTTTCATTCAGTCTGAACTAACTCAACAGCACCCAACAGAACTTCCTTCTCCATAGACATAAACCCAGATCTGAAAAGTAATGAGACGAGCTCCCAGAAGGTTCTACTTGAGGCTTGTCTCCACCAAGATACTTTCATCTACAAGTCCTGACTTAGCAATTACATAATATTCACTCACATCATTGTGTGGTACAAAGGGACAAAGAGAAGTGGGACAATTACTTTCTTCTTGTATCTAATGAGGCTCTTAGGGAATCTGGTCCCAATGGAAATGAAGACTTCTGTAAATACCTGCTCTGTGATTTCCCTCAAATATCTTTTATGCACAGAGTACTAGAAATACGAATTCCTCATTTATTCAGAACCTGGCCATAATTCCAAGACTTTCCAATTCCCAAAATAGAGAGAACTATTGGCCACACATACAGACATGAAGAACATATGAGAGTTTTTTAATTAGTTGGGACTTAATACCTATGACATATCATTTCATATTTCAATCACATCAAGTAGAATGACTAGCACAATGAGAGTTTCAACGCCAACTTTCATAAGGTGAGATTACAGCATGATAGACAGAAATATTTATTTACTAAGCTTGGAATTCTCTTAGCAACTCCCTTTGTCAAATTTTGTAGACTCGTGGAGAAATAACAAGTACTAAATCCATGGACTATATATTTGGATAAACTCAATAATAAAGAGCTCTTAGTTTTTTATAAGCTACTAAGGAGTGAAGTAATGACTTGGAAATGTCAAAAGACCTAAACAGTTATGGAGATGGGTTAAGCATGTGCCTATATATGCTTTATCAAATTAAAATGATGAATCAAGTGGGACCAGCATCATCTAAGACTGGGAACCAGAAGTTCGTTATACAGAACTGGAGACAGATCCTGAGACTGAGCTACTGATAAAGTAAACAAGATTATGGCTAGAGTCTGATTTGTACCATCTGGAACCTCAGTTTTTATGTTCCTACCCACTGTTTCTCTCCTCTGTGTCTGGACCTAAACCTATGAGTGGGGAAAACCAGTCCACTGTCTCTGAGTTCCTCCTCCTGGGGCTCTCCAGGCAGCCCCAGCAGCAACAGATTCTCTTCGTGCTCTTCCTGAGCACCTACCTACCCACAGCCCTGGGCAATCTGCTCATCATCCTGGCCATCAGCATAGACTCCTGACTGCACACCCCCATGTACTACTTCCTCAGCATGTACTACTTCCTCAGCAACCTGTCCTTAGTGGACCTCTGTTTCTCCTCTACCAATGTTCCCAAGATGCTAGTCAACTACATACTGGGGAGTCAGAACATCTCCTTTTTTGGAAGTCTCACACAGCTGTATTGTTTCATTATGCTTAGTCATGGACCATTGCCTCCTGGCTGTGATGGTCTATGATATATTTGTTGCTGTGGACAAACCATTACACTACACAACAAAGATGGAACAGATATGTGTCCTCCTGCTTGCTGGAATTTTGGTCATTACAAATCAATGCTCTGTTCATAGCCTGCTGGTAGCTCAACCCTCATTCTCTGGAGAAAACAGGATCCCCACTTCTTCTGTGATGCAGCTCCTTGCCTGAAACTCTACTGCTCTGACAAAGAAATGAGATGGCAATTCTTACTGAGGGGAGTCTGCTAACTCTAATTTCATTTATTTGTGTCCTGGCTTCCTACACTCACATTACCTCTGCTGTCCTGAGAGTCCCATCCAGAAAGGGAAATAGAAAGCCTTCTCCACCTGTGGCTCAAACTTGACTGTGGTATCTATCTTCCACGACATCATCATTGTGGTGTATTATAGCCTGCCATCCTCCCACTTAACTCAGAAGGACACTGAAGCTGCTGTGATGTACACGGTGGTGAACCCTATACTGAACACTTTCATTTACAGCCTCAGGAACAAGGACATGAAATGGGCACTAAGCCATAGCCTGAGGCTGAGGAAAGCCCCACTACCCTCAACCAGGGGATATTCCCCTAAATATTTTCTGGGGAATTCCTGCCTGTGTGACTGGGGGAGCTCCTATCTGTCCTCTGTGGTACTAAGTGACTGAGGGAACTTCTTCTCACGTGCCCTAGTGCCTCACAAGGCATAAGGCAGCTCTGCCAACATTCAGCAATGTTACACACTGATTCAGGAACCTCTGCCCAAATGCCACAGTGATTATCTGACCAGGGCAATTCCACCCACCATTCATGGTGCTCTACATCAAAGCAGGCAACCCACCAGCCTTCTGTGGTATTCCCCTTGCAGTGGACACCCCCACACATCCCCTGCAGCACCCCAAGCAGTCATGGACCACACCAACATGGCTTCTTGTGAAATCGCCCAGTACAGCACCATCTTCATGGCTCACAACAACCCAACCAGTGTCCCCTGAGAGGCCCATCCAAGTTGCCCTCCAAATAACAGAATACTGGTGACTAGGAAAAGAGTGAAGACACAGGAGGATAAAGTCGTAGGCTAATTCCACAATGAAATTAGCTACAGGGAGTTCAAAGAAGCTTTCCTATGAGTCTCCCAGAGAAAGCCAGTGCTCTTTGACTCCCTGGGAAATGGCACCTCGCTCCTCTAAAATGAGATGCAAACAGCAATGAGCCCCAACAACCTCAAAGAAAAAATGGGAGAAACTAAAGGCAATGGCAGATGATGTCCTGAACCTAACAGCATGCATAGAAGTAGCACACATTGATATGTCACAGAAAGAAATTTTCAGAGTGCTGCTTAGAGTCATACAGGATATGAGGGAAACAATACAGAATAAGGATGAAATGATAGAGGAGATGAAGTCCATACACCAAAGGAAAATACAAGAGCATAGGGAGGAGATAACAGAAACCCGTAGCAGACTCACGGACTTCACCAATCAACTGGAGGAGACAGAAAACTGGACCAATGACCTTGAGGACAGCCAAGCAGACTTAATAAACACAAACAAAAATCTAATAAGTTCAACAGAGAAGCTGAAGAAAGCCCAATAGCTATGTCTGATGCTATGAAGAGGAACAACATCAGAATAATTGGATGACCAGAGGAAGACACAACAAAGAAGTCATCTGCAACAATAGTGAGAGAATTCTTGGGAAAATTTCCCCAGCTTAATGAAGGAAAACCAGGCAACCATTCAGGAGGCTGAAAGAACACCAGCTAGACTGAATCCCAACAAGAAGTCAGTAAGGCACATAATAGTTAAACTATCCAACTTTGAGGAATAGGAGGAAAATCATGAGAGCAGCTAGCGAAAAACAAGCAATCACATATAAAGTTTCCCAAATAAGAATATGCTCAGACCTATCAGTGAAAACTATGAAGAGGAGAGTGGAATAACATATTCCAAAAATTGAAGGAAAACAATACAAACCCAAGAATACTCTACCCAGCCAAATTATCGATCAAGATAGATGGAGAAGTAAGTCTTCCCAGACAAGGAAAATCTCAAAGAATGTGTTAGAAGGAACCCGCCCTACAAAAGATCCTTGCCAATCCAGTATGGGCAGAAGAACAGCACTCACCAAGCAGAAATAAGAGACTGCCACATAGAACAACTGACCCAGAGAGCAACAAAGACAAAACAGACTGCAAGATACCCTTGGATTAAGGGTGGAAAGAAGTCAAGAATGATACACACACACACATGCACAACACACTAATAAGATAGGAAGGTAGGAAACACCCAACACAAGGTATAAAATGACATCACAGAGTCCACAGATGGAGATAATAACCTTGAATATCAATGGACTGAACTCAGTTATTAAAAGACTGATGCTAGCAGACTGGCCTAGAAAATACAACCCATCAATCTGCTGCCTACAGGAGACACATCTCAAGACTACAGACAAAAATAGGCTGAGACCCAAAAGCTGGCAAAAAGCATACCATGCAAACAGCAATTCAAGAAAACCAGGGGTGGCAATCCTAATGTTGGATAAAATGGACTTCAAAGTGAAAGCCATAAAAAAGAGATAAGGAGGAATAGTATATAATGCTCAAGGAAATGGTAGACAAAGAACCACTAAGCATTGTAAACATATATTCCCCAAATGAGAGACTGAATACATCAACCATACACTCCAAAAGGTGAAAAAAGAAATCACAGCCTCAACAGTTATTGTGGGTGACTTCAATACACTACTCTCTGAGAAAGATAGATCACAGGGAAAGAAAGTCAGCAAGGAGGCTAGAGACCTAAACACAACAATTAGACAATTTGGCCTGATAGATATCTACAGAGCTTTTCATCCAAATACAAAATTTTTTTCACATTCTTTTCAAGCCCACAAGATACATCTTAGAAGATAAGCTACATCCTGGGGCATAAGGCGAATCTACGCAAATTTACAGACACTGATATCATACAGACCTCTCTGACCACTGTGCCATAAGGCTGGAAATCTACAAAAGGAAGATGAAGAAAACAAGAGCAAACAACTGGAGGATAAATAACTCTCCATTGCAAAAGGAGTGTGTACTGTCCCAGATCAGAGATGAAATTAGGAAATGTCTAGAAAGCAATGAGAATGAGAACACGACGTATGAAAACCTACGGGACACAGCAAAGGCATTATCAGAGGAAGTTTCATAGCAATATATGCACACCTGAAAAAGGAAGAGAGACTCATGCTGGCACAAAATTTACAACAACTACAGCAGAGTCAGCAGAACAATCCTACTAATAGGAAAAGAAAAGAAATACTAAAAATCAGGGCTGAGATTCAGGAGAGGGAAAATAAGAAACTATGGAAAAAATAATGCTGCTAAAAGTTGGTTCTTTGAAAGCACAAACAGAATCAACAGACTGCTGGAAAACCTAACCCAAAAAAGGAGGGAACAAATTTAAATAGCAAGAATCAGGGATGAAAGGGTACATAACAACTGACCGTGATGAAATAAAAAGGATAATTGCACAGTACTATGATGGATTGTACTCCAATTAATTCAACAACTTCGAAGACATGGACAAAATCTTGGAAAAACAAACCCTCCCTAGACTACCTTGATAGACATCAAGAATCTCAACAAACCCATAGCAATCATAGAAACAGATAAAGTTATCAAGGGATTACCAATCAAAAATCCCCTGGACCAGATGCCTTCACAGGAGAATTCTACGAAGCATTCAGGGAAGAACTAACACCAATCTTACACAAACTCTTCCAAAACATTGAAAAAGGTGGTAAAATACCGAACTACTTCTGTGAAGCTAGATGAACTATGATCCCGCAAATGGGCAAGGATCCCACAAGAATTGAGAACTATAGACCAATATCCCTAATGTACACTAATGCAAAAATCCTTAATAAAATACTGGCCTATAGAATACAAAAGTATATTAAAAAATAATTCACCATGACCAAGTGGGATTCATACTAGGGATGCAAGTATGGTTCAACATATGAAAGACCATTAATATCATTCAGACAGTGACATGAAAAAGTATAAGCACATGTGATAATATTGATAGATGTGGAAAAAGGATATGAGAACATCCAACATCAGTTTCTGTTTAAGACACTTGAAAAGATAAGAATGGAAGGAAAATTCCTTAAGACAATACTAGCTATATATGAAAAACCAACAGCCAACATGGTACTCAATGAACAAAGGACGATCACAATCCCACTGAAAAAAGGAGACCAGACAAGGATGCCCATTGTCCCCGCTTTTATTTAATATCATACTGGAGATTTTAGCTAACAGCATAAGGCAAAAAAACACATCCAAGGTATTCGTCTGCAGAAGGAAGAAGTGAAACTATCGTTATTTGCTGATGATATGGTTTTATATATGGAAAATCTCAAACATTCCACAAGGGAGTACTGGAAGCAATTGAGGAGTTTGGTAGAGTGGAAGGATACAAGATCAACAAACAGAAGTCCATCGGACTGCTATACACATTGCATAAGACCACAGAAGAGATCAAAAAGGTAGTACCTTTCACAATAACCCAGCACAAATTGAAATATCTAGGGATATACCTGACTAAAAGAACAAAAGATTTTTTTAATCAATTTATTGGGGCTCATAAAATTCATCACAATACATAGATCAATTGTGTAGAGCACATCTATACATTTGTTGCCCTCATCATTCCCAAAATTCGCTTGCCTCTTGGGTTCCCAGAATCAGCTCATTTTCCTTTTTTTCCCCCTCCCCCTCTCTTCCTCTGCCCCTCTCCCCCATGTACCCTTGATAATTTATAAATTATTATTATATCTTATATTACACTGCCCGGCGTCTCCCTTCACCTACCCCTCTGTTGCCCATCCCCCAGAGAGGAGGTTATATGTAGCTCTCTGTGATCAATTCCCCCTTCTACACCCACCTTCCCTCCTGGTATCGCCACTGTCACCCCTGGTCCTGAGTGATTCATCTGTCCTAGATTCCCTGCGTTTCCAATTCCCATCTGTACTGCTGTGCATCATCTGGTCTAGCCAGATCTGCAAGGCAGAATTGGGGTCCTGGTAGTTGGGGGGAGGAAGCGTTTAAGAACTAGAGGAGGGTTGTGGGTTT
>NW_022103901.1:32198157-32210605 GCF_000313985.2 Echinops telfairi
AAATAAAAAGCCTGTTAGTAAATCAAGGTCTGTTTGTTGACCTTTAGGAGCAGTTTCTGGATGAGTCTAATGGGGTGCCACGTCCTGGCCCCAGGGTCCATTGTTTGTCTTCCCTCGGGACACAAATATATTAATACTGAACCATGATATTTTGATTGGTATTGGAAAAATTGAGGTAAAAGTATAACTTATAGGTATATTTGAAAGTTAACAGGAAAAGCCTAAATACAAGAAGAAAACATTTTTTAAACAAAAGAAGAAGAAAATATACTGAAGATTAAATAATGACAGAGTAAGAAAAGAATACATAAGAGAAGGGGGAGAAGCCACAAATAAATGCTTACTCTTTGTGATGACATAATAATTAAAATATTGTACATATATAAGAAAAACCTGAGTTTAGTCTGGCCCCTGCCATATTACCTGGACCTCACTCCAGGGACCTATGTATAGAGCATCTTCTTCCCTGTGCCCTTTTTGAATTTTTTTTAGCTTACCTCAGCGGACTCATGTAGTACTTGTCCTTTTGTGTTTGGCTTACTTCACTTAGCAAAATTTCCTCCAATTATTCCCATGCGGTGATGTGCTTCATGCGTTCATGAAAAAAAGAATTCAAAAAGGGCACATGGAAGAAGATGCTGTATACATATGTCCCTGGAGTGAGGTCCAGGTAATATGACAGAGGCCAGACTAAACTCAGGGATACATATGGTAGCCCATTAAAAGGGAGGAGGGGAAAAGGGATGGGTAGCCAGGGGAACAGGGCACTAACCCACACAGGAGGAGGGTGTTGATTGTGTCTCTACAGAGAAAGAGAGACCAGACTTCAACCCGGAGCTCCAAGACAGGAACGCAACACACTGACGTGAAGCCCGGAACCCATGGAGGGGCCTGAGGGACCAGCCCCATTACCAACTGAGTATAAGGCACCACCCTTCCCCAGGGGGAATTCACTTCAGAGGACAGCATGGAAGCTGCAGCTCAGGAAGAGGAGAAGGGTAACTGGTCTGGTCAGAGTGCACTGGAGCCAATGAGGAGGTGATGGGGAAGAAAAGGAAAGAGTGGAGCACATCCTGGCTCGCTGAACAGGACAATGTACCTGTTCAGAACAGTGATGCACGGAGATGACCATGGGCCTGGCCCTACTACGGGACACAGCGTTCCTCGTTGACCCATCACACCATTGGGAAGAGCACTGGTGACGCAAGGCGGGAATTGTCTCCGCCATGAGCTCATCAAGCCGAACGACAGCCTCTGGGGGCATCAATGTCAAGGAGGGTGCGGGAGGCCTGGCAGGGCTGGATCAAGGGCAATGTAACCGAGAAGAATTCCTAAAACCGAAATGAAGGCAGAACATGATAGTGGGACAAGAATAAAGTACAAAGAAATAGAGGAAAGAACTAGGAGACAAAGGGTAGTCATAGAGACTTAAATACAGGCATATAAAGATGTAAATATATTTATATATGACAAGGGGGAAATAAATCTATGTACATATATTTATAAGTTGAGTATTAAGAAAACAGATGGACAGTGGGCCCCTACAGAAGTACTCCCTCAACACAAGAACAATTCAGCAGTCTGAGATGCTCACCTGTCTGGCACGATTGCTGAAGACAATGGGTGCACAAACAAATGTGGTGAAGAAAGCAGATGGTGCCCAGCTACCAAAGATATAGCACCTGAAGTCTTAAAGACCTGATGATAAACAAGCAGCCATCTAGCTGAGAGACAACAAAACACACATGGAAGAAGCACACCAGCCTACACCGACATGAACGCTGAAGACAAAGCGGGTGCGTAAGCAAATGCGGCCAAGAAAGCTGATGGTGCCAAGCTGTCAAAATATATAGAATCTGGGGTCCCACAGGCTGGAAGATAAACAAGGGGCCATCTAACTGAGAAACAACAAAGCCCACATGGAAGAAGCACACCAGCCTGTAAGATGACAAGGCATCAAAGGGATCAAGTATCAGGCATCAAAGACAACAACAACAAAAAAGTCATAGCATTGTGAATGAGGGGGAGTGCAGAGTGGGGACCCAGGGCCCATCTGGGGGAAATTGGACATCCCCTTGCAGAAGGGCTGCGGGGAGGAGATGAGTCAATCAGGGTGCAGTGTATCAACGATGAAATATACAACCTTCCTCTAGTTCTTAAATTCTTCCTCCCCCCAACTATCATGATCCCAGTTCTACCTTACATATCCGGCTGGACCAGAGGATGTACACTGGCACAGATAGGAACTGGAAATACAGGGAATTCAGGACAGATGAACCCCTCAGGACCAGTAGAGAGAGTGGCGATATTGGGGGGGTCGAGGGAAGGTGAGGGAGAAAGGGGGAACAGATGACGAGGTCTACATATAACCTCCTCCCTGGGGGATGGACAGCAGTGGGTGAGGGCGACGTTGCATGGTGTAATATATGATAAAATAATAATAATTTATATATTATCAAGGGTTTAGGGGGAGGGGGATAGGGAAGGGAGGGGGAAAAATGAGGAGCTGACACCAAGGGCTCAAGTAGAAAGCAGGTGTTGTGAGAATGATGATGGCAACATATGTACTAATGTGCTGGACACAAATGATGTATGTACGGATTGTGAAGAGTTGTATGAGCCCCTAATAAAATGATTATAAAAAAAAAGAAAAGGAAAAACCTTACACTAAACCCAAAAGTAGGTGTACAAACAGGGAGACATTATTTGCAGCAGTTGGGAAGACATAGCTGATGTACTCAATAAACATTATTTAGCCACAAATTATTGAATCAATATTTTAAAAACTCATAAACATTTAAAAATATGATAGGCAAATTAAAGAAAAATGGAACATTTTAATTCTAATTAGAAAAAAGAAAGAGAGAAGACGTGAAAGTGGAAGTAGGAATACAAATTGACACTAGAATTCAGCATCGTTTTATTGAATACGTTAGCGAAACACAAAAATGCTGATGCTGTTGGGATAGTGTTGAGCACATGAGCTCATGCCCTTCCATGGGATGCAACAAACATCACACGTACTAAAATGTCACCTATGATCCACAATGTCTACTTTTTGGAATTTATTCAAAAGAAATAATCAACAATACCTCTTGAGAGAAATCTACAAAACTGCTTATTGAATTATTCATTATAAGAGTAAATGTACAAACTCTGATTGAATTGATGTTATTCAGGTTTATAATTCTTTTTTTCTTCTCTCCACTTAAGCCCCTGGCATCAGCTCCTCATTTCCACCCCCCTCCCTCCCAGCTCACCCTTTGCTCATGAGCCCTTGATAATTTATAAATTATTTTGTCATGTGTTACACTGTCTGATGTCTCCCTCCACCCACTTTTCTCTTGTCTGTCCCCAGGAGGAGATTATATGTAGATCCTTGTAATCAGTTCCCCTTTTCCAACCCACCCTCTGTCCACCCTCCTGGTATTGCCATTTTCACCACTGGTCCTGAAGGGATTCTTAGATTTATATTTCTAAGATTTACCACCCTCCAACCTTTTCATTGTGAATTAGTTGGAGTTTACATATCATTTTCACATTCAACAATTTATAAAACCTCCTAACGACTTACCTGATTTCCTTCCCTTTCTGCTCTCTTTCTCATTTTCCTCTTGTCGTATGTTGTCTCCCTCTTTACTCAATTGAACACACATCTTCCCTCTATCCTGTTACTCCTTCCTCCCTTCCATACCCACCCAACTCTCTTTCATTTTGTATGATAACCTTTCCTTGATTTTTAAAAACTGACAGTAGTCTCATACAATATTTGTCCTTTTGTGTTTGACCTATGTCACTCAGTATTATGTCCTCCAAATTCATCCATGTCATGAGGTGTTTCAAGTTTCAACATTATTCTTTAATGATGCAAAGTATTTCATTGTGTGTATGTACCAAAATTTACCTATCAATTCTTCCACAGATAAGCATTCAGGTTTGCTTCCATCTTCTTGCTATTGTGAACAGTGCAGTGATGAACATGAATGTGCACACATTTGTTTGTGCTATGCTCTTTACTTCTGTGGGTTATCCACCAAGTATTGGTATTGCTGGGTCATGTGGGCTTTTGTATTCTAATTGTTTGAGGAAGTGTCATATCACTTTCCAACATGGTTGTACATATTTACAGTCCCATAAGCAGTGTATGAGGGTTCCAATCTACTGACACCCTTCCATCGTTTGCTCTTTTCTCTCTTTTTTGATTTTGAGTGCTCCATTGCTTTGCCAGAAACCCTGGTGGTGTATGGGGTTATGTATTGAGCTGCTAACCACAAGGTTAGTTGTTCAAAACTACCAGCTGCACTACAAGTGAAAGACCAGCCTTTCTATTCCGGTAGACTTACAGTTTCAGAAACCCACCGGGGCAGTTCAACACTGTCCTAAAGGATCACTATGAGTCTGAATCAACGCAATGGTAGTGAGTTTGTCTTTTGATTTACTGTTCTGCCAGGTTCAAACAAAACTTAAAGCTGCCCAGCAAGGTGCAGGGCACTGTAACTTTTACCAGCTCCACTCATGCAGAGAAAGATTTTTCAGCTGCTGCTGAACATGCAAATATGGTCTGGAGAGCCTCTTTATACCCGGACTGGCTCATCTCTCTACAATAGCTTCTTTTGCTGTTAGTGTACAGCTCATTTTAGCCTGTAATTTTTTTTCCTTCAGATTCAAGGCTTCAGGTTTTTCTCCTATATTTGTTTTCTCACGGTTGAAGTAGGTTTGTGTAGTATGTCTTTCTAGGTCGCCATTTTAACCAGAAGTTCTTAGACTGTTTTAGGAGGTATTTGTATTGTAGTCAGTGCACACCACTTCCCTGCACTCTACATTTATTTATAGCACACAGAAATCAGTGACACAAATTGCATTAACCATGCTGTCTACCCATTGCCATGTCTTTGTGTCATGAATTAATACTAAATTAGAGAATAATACAGAAAATATAAATTCACAGGGGAAAGACCAAGAAACTCAGATAAGAAGAATAGTTTTTGAGTCAGAATTCATTAATGGATCCAACAATTGGCTCATAAGGAATAAATGACACCAGACTCTACCAAATCTGATCACCAAAAAAAATAAAATAAAATAAGAATAATAACAAAATAAAGTTGGAAACGTATACTAATAAAAATCAATATTGCATTTCAATTCATATTAACGTTATACATGTATAATTACACATGTTAACACAATTACATGAAAACCAAGTGAAGTAGATGGTTTTCTGTCAAAATATTAAACTCTCAGAAAATGACATGCATGAAAGTAATTGCAATAAATCATACTAATTGAGGGGGGCTATTCTATAGACTCCAAGAAAACCTATCATGGAAGAAGTACAGCCAGAATGTTTCTTAGAAGGGAGCATGCATCCAAAGCAACTTGAGGGAACAGGACAATGACAACATCAATGGAGAAGGGCATTTAAACCTCACCTTCTTTCATACTCACCCCAGTCCACATAACCACATATTGTGGAGCTTCAGATAGTTTGTGGGATTTTTCATGATGATTTTCCGTTTGAAGAGTCAATTTGGAGCCCTTTTACACAAAGCAAACGCGGTAGGTTTCTTTCAAACGTTTAAGAAATGAACATTTTCTGTTTTCTGAAGAATTTGAGGAAATATAGACTTTTTTCAAGGCAAACATTTTAATATACAAATCTAATAAAAATTAAAAAGATCATGAATTAAGCTCAGAAACAGCCTCTGATTCTGAATTCTGCCATTTTCACAAAGCACATCATCCTCTGAAATGAAAGTTATGGGAAGTTGTGCTATTTTCCTCTTTCCTCCTCAAAATCCAGAGACACTCATATGTGTGTAAGAGAGAGCTTTATATCAAAGAGTCATTGTATATTAAGAAAACACCCCAGTTCAGTCCAGATCAAGTTCATAATCTGATATTAACCCATAAACCAATACTAGTCCACAAATCCGTCTTCAGACTCACACAGCACATACAATGTCACAAAATGCAGGGAGATCACAGGCCAGTGGGTGCAAAGTCTTGTGTGTCCAGGGCGTTCACAGGTCTCAGAGTGGCCCAATGGGGCTTGTCCACAGGATGGTGAAAGCAGAGACAGAGAGAAAGGCCAGCTTCCAGAAAGTCATTTATCTTGGTAGTCCTCCAATCAAGCTGTGAGCTGATTGACAGGCTAAAGTTCACCCAGGTGTTCCTAGGCGTGTTCCATCTTGGCGTGCATGCACACACACACACACACACACACACCCTATCACAGTCCACCTCTTGCCAGCTTGGCATTGTACACAATTCATTTTTATTGTTGTTGTCATTGGTGGCTTTCACAGCTCTTACCACAATCCATACATTCATCCGTTGTGTCAAGCACCTTTGTACATTTGTCGCCATCATCATTTTCAAAACATTTTCTTTCTACTTGAGCCCTTGATATCAGCTCCTTACATTTTCCCCTCCCTCCCTTATGAACTCCTGATAATTTATATATTATTGTTATTTTTTCATGTCTTACACTGACTGATGTCTCCCTTCACCCACTTTTCTGCTGTCCATCCCCTTGGGAGGGGGTAGTATGTATATTATTTTGCTCAGTTCCCTCCTTCTCCCTCCCCCCTGTTCCTCCCTGGTATCACTACTCTCATTATTGATCCTCAGGGGTTTATCGGTCCTGGATTCCTTGTGTTTTCAGGATCATGGTGTAAGTGTTCACTTAATTGCAATTATTAGACATTGAATGTTTTGTTTTGCTCACTTATACAATATTATGTTCAAATGAACCTGGCACATTTTGAGTTGCTTACATTTTAGTTTAAACATGCTAGGCACAAATATGACTTTACTATTGTCCTGGTTTAAAAAATTATACATGACTAAAGAATTGTACACACTGGTACAGATGAGAGCATGACTAAAGAATTGTGCACACTGGTACAGATGAGAGCATGACTAAAGAATTGTGCACACTGGTACAGATGAGAGCTGTATCAGTGTGCACAATTCTTTAGTCATGTATAATTTTTTAAACCAGGACAATAGTAAAGTCATATTTGTGCCTAGCATGTTTAAACTAAAATGTAAGCAACTCAAAATGTGCCAGGTTCATTTGAACATAATATTGTATAAGTGAGCAAAACAAAACATTCAATGTCTAATAATTGCAATTAAGTGAACACTTACACCATGATCCTATAATCCTATGAACATATTCCCCCTTCCATAAAAGTTTGTAAGCCAGCCACACCATGCCTTTATCCTCCCAATTTGGGTATCCAAAGTCTATATTGCCCACGTAAATCAATAAAGCACTCTGAGGAGACAAACATGTTTTTGATGTGAAGAATCTTCATTCCATTTGGAGCTTTGGGGGTCCGCATCCATAAGCAAAGTCAAATCAGGACAGGTCATTCATAAAATCAGCGGCAAAAAATCTTATCTTCATCTGGTTGGGTTATGGCTCAACTCAATATGGCCTACCTCACTTGGACTATAGGATAGGAAAGAATTATGCTTGTGTTTCCCAAGACTATAATCCTTTATGTAAATACTAAGCCTGGTATTTCTCCCCTGGAGCTACTGGTGGTTTTGAACTACCAACATGGTGGTTGCAATCCAATGCATAACCACTACAACTCCAGGATGTCTTGAGCACACAGGAAAGAATGCAGGAAAACACTGAAGGAAGCAAGCCTGCACACTGCAATTAAGAAAGATAATTCTTTCTTGTTTAAATCACCCATGCTACTGCTAAAATGTGTATGATACAAAAACTCAGGTAAAAAGGTAAATAAATAATGAGCTTAATTTTAAATCATGAAAAGTATGCATCAGGGTAATACCCTGTCACCATATTTACTCCATCTGTTTGCGGACCAAACAAACTGAGAAACTGGATTATGAAGAGGAATACAACATCAGGATGGACAGAAGGCTCTTTAACAATTGTGATTTTCAGATGACACAAACTTGCATGCTAAAAGCCAAGAGAAACTGGAGCACTCACTGATGAAACTCACAGACTACAGCCTGCAGTATAGATTGCTACTGTGTGATATATATATCCCATTTGATGAATTTTCTCCTCAAACTAGACCAATAGACAACACCGTGATAAACAGAAAAGATTGCAGGTCAAGGTTTAATTTTCCTTGGATCAATTATCAACACTCATAGAAGCAGCGGTGAAGAAATCTACAATTAACCTCATATATGAAAGGTAAACAATGAACAGAGAAGAAATCCATGCATTTGAATTGTAGTGTTGGCAAATCATAAGAAATAAACCATGGATGGCCAGAAGAACAAACATATCTGTCTTGGAAAAAGTATAGTCTAAATGCTCCGAAGCTAAAATGGAGAGACTTTGTCTCATGTATTTTGAACTTGTTAACAGGAAAGCCCAGTCCCCGGAGAAGGATAACCAAGCTTGCTAAAATCAAAGGACAGTAAAAAAGAGGAAGACCATCAAGGAGATGGATTGACACAGTGGCTGCAACAAGGGGCTCAGAGATAACAATTGTGAGGGTGACATAAGACCAGGCAGTGTTTTGTTCTCTTGTGCAGGGGGTCACTATGAATTGTAGTGAAAGGACCTAACAACAACAGAGACTTCAATGAGCTCTTCCCTGTTGAACACAGAAAACTATATAGGACATCACACAAGTGACCATGAGGGATTTAGAACAATAGTTACAAAAAAGATCACTAAAGTCATAGCTGTACACAGACAGAGCATAAACATTGTTCAAGCTACAGAAATGACAAATCATCACCCATCCTGACCATTAGGAGGGATAGCTTAATCCTTAACAATTGTGGCTTTCACTTCTCTCCAGTTTTCCTGCTTTCTAGAGAAGCTACTGCTATGTCCAATGAGAACTGCCAATAATTTCTAACAACATCAAATCCAGAGCATATCAACCCTCACCAAAATCAGCTAACGCTCAAATTCTGGAAGACCTTTCTAACACCCTTAGACTGGAAAGTTCCTCGATAAATTCAGTCTTTTATGATGAAATGAGCAATAAACCCACGAAGCTAGCTGTGTGGTCCTGGTGATTTGGGATGGAGGGAATTGGCAGTTGGACGAGTCACATTAGTTGGTAAAAGGATTTATCTTCCCCTCTTGCACTTCCATAGGTTCCTAAATTTATTTGGCCTTCTTTCTTGTAAACTAAACTAAGCAAAACTAAAAGAACATTACTCAATGGCCCCCTACAATGAAAAACTTTGTGCAATAGCCCAGAATACAGGGTAAACACTAAGAATCTGCTTTTGCAGCCCCCTGGATCATTCTAGAAATCTCAGAGGGCAATATCACCCATTTTGAGAAACACTGACTCCTAATCTTCCTTGGCAAATGTGTGGATGAACAACTGCTAAGTGCCAGAGACTATGGAAAGGGGAAAAATGTTTTATTACAAACTATGAAGTGCCTTTATGACATTTAAAACCCATTCATTGTTGAAAAGAAAAAAAAATAATATAAATTACTTTTGTGAGGGCCCCTTTCATGTCCTTGTTCCTGAGGCTGTAGATGAAAGGGTTCAGCATGGGCGTCACCACCGTGTACATCACAGCAGCTGCAATGTCATTCTCAGCCAAGTGGGTAGATGACGGACTGAAATATACAGCAAAAATGGTGCCATAGAAGAGTGAAACCACAGCCAGGTGGGAGCCACAGGTGGAGAAGGCTTTCCACTTGCCCTTTGTGGATGGGACTCTCAGGACAGCAGAGGTGATGTAAATGTAGGAAACCAGGATGCAAACAAATGGGGTGATCATTATCAAGCCCCCCTCAGTATGAATCACCATCTCATTAAGGTGTGTGTCAGAGCAGGAGAGTTTCAGGAGAGCATTCACATCACAGAAAAAGTGGGGGATCCTGTTGTCTGCACAGAATGAGAGTTGAGTCATCAGCAGGGTATTCAACAAAGCATTCGCATTGGCAATACCCCAAGACCCAGTGACCATCAGGATACAGAGCTGAGGGGTCATCTTTGTCGTGTAGTGTAAGGGGTGGCACACAGCAACAAAGCGATCATAGGCCATCACAGCCAGGAGGAAATTGTCCATGACAATAAACACAATGAAAAAATACATCTGTGTGAGACACGCAGGGAAGGAGATGGTCTGACTGCTGAGTATGTAATTTGTCAGCATATTGGGGACTATGGTGGAGGAGAAGCAGAGGTCCACAAAGGACAGGTTGCTGAGGAAGAAGTACATGGGGCTGTGCAGGCGGGAGTCTGTGCTGATGGCCATGATGATGAGCAGGTTGCCCAGGACTGTGACCAGGTACATACTCAGGAAGAGAGCGAAGAGAATCTGCTGATGCTGGGGCTTCCAGAAGAGGCCCAGGAGGAGAAACTCGGAGACAATCGATTGGTTTGTCCAAGTCATGACCATGGGGTCGGGTGAATGCACAACAACCAGTTCAGACACCTAGACAGGAGTGATTAAAATCGGGACAAATTCAATTCCCAACTAAGGCAAGCTTGCATATCAGTAATGGAATTGCCAAAAAAAAGAGGTCTGTCCACTCCACCTATGCTCCCAATTTTCCACAGTCAGTGGTGACATTATTATTCCGACTGGACTCTTTTTGTATAAAATTTAAAAACACACAAAAATATCCACAGCCCAACTGAGTGACCACAGTTTTCTCTGCTTATATTTTTTTAAGTCCCAACCCTAATTCCTTTGTAACTCGTGAGAGAGAAACAGAGAGAGACAAGTATTGCTTGGTTTATCTCAAAGTTCAGCTTATTCAAGACTCTTGTTATTGCTCCCTGAATCTAAAAGAAGTTCATTATCTTCAAAAGCAAATATTGATGTATCCTCCTTTGTAACCTTACCTGGGGAGGTAGATGCTCTAGTTATCAGACACCCTTCAATTCTCATGAGTGCTTCTTCCTCTTCTTTTTTCTTACTTGGGATGTGACACATACATCACATCATTCTATATTTCAATCACATCAAGTAGAATGTACAATTGCTATCACAATCCATTTCCAATCACTCATTTTATACATGGACTCCATGACATCGTGCCCCTCCCACTGTACCTCCTGCCCAAACCTTTGCTATACTTGTCCCTATATATTCATCAATCATGGGTTTCATATACCAAAAAATGGAAAAGCATATAACACAGCTTCAAGAGGTTGAACTCCATGTACATAACACCTCTGAAATACACTCTACTATAGGAAAAATCAAAGACCACAGAAAACAATGCAAACAGAAATAGAGGTTAAGGCCTGAGCAAGTGAGGAGCAGGCATTCATAGTCTTAGTCCTCTGTACAGGAAAGTTGTTTGGGGAAAATCACAGAATTGGCATTTACAAGAGTCTTTATGGTCACGGGTGCCAGATTAGACACCTGAGACCTCATTAGATACAAGAAGCCAATAATTGTCTCACCTTCTTTGGGGCCCCTTTGGACCAGACTCTGAAGACAATGAATATTGTGCAGCTCTTAAGTCAGAACTTGTAGTTGAGACCATCTTTTTTGTTAAGATAAATTGCAAACACAATCCCCTAGGTAGAACATCAAATGTCATCACTTTGCTTATCGGGGTTTAGGTCTATGGACTTGGAAATTCTATTCATCAATATTTTTCTTAGCTCACAAATTTGGGGATTGCATGTTGTAAGTGTAAACCTGTTTTACTTTTGTTCAGGACTAGTCATCTGCTTAAGACTGGTATGGTCAGTAAGTGTTGGACTACTAATTTCAAGGTCTGCATTTCAAACTCACCAATCACTTCACAGGAAAACAATGAGACAATTTGCTCCTGTAAAGATATACAGCCTCATAAGAGTTATATATGAGTTTCGATGAATCAGAATTGACTCAGTAGCAATGAGATTGATTCGGGTTTTGACATCTGCATAGGGTGACTGATATGCTTCACAGCTGAGATGCTGGGGGAACATTGGTTCTTAATCATTAAAGCATTTGGTGTGAAGGATCGTCTCTTTGTGATGAGGTTTGGAAGTATAGGGACACGGATATTATCAGGACAAGCACAGCATATCATGACTGAGGAAATCAGAGTATGGAGCAGATTCCTCTTCCGATGTCCTCCCAATCACAACAGATCATCATGTTCTCTGAATTCCCCTAGACCAGAGGGTCAAGTGTGTGTACTCTTGCAGCCCAGTTTATACACCACTCTTTCCTGATGACCTCACTGAGGAGTCCTGTTTGAAGTAGGAATATGGAACTGAGTTAGAGAACATGTAGATCATTATCAATAAGGCTTGGTCTGAACATAACAACCAGAAGCTGGAAACTCTCCACCTGATCCATGGCCTGAAAAGCAAGTGTCTGTAGAGAGAGGCAAAAGATGCAAATACAAACAGAGGAGTGCAAAGAAGCTGGAGAAAGAACCGATAGCTTCCAAGTTAGGGCTCAGGATTTTCCTGATTATTTGGTACATTCTGGCTTCACTCTACCAGGATCATTC
>NW_022103901.1:32211244-32213433 GCF_000313985.2 Echinops telfairi
TGTACATCGTTTCTCAAAACATTTTCTCTCCACTTAAACCCCCGACATTAGGTCCTCATTTTCTCCTCCCTCCCCACTCCCCCCTCCCTCATGAGCCCTTGACAGTTTATAAATGGGTATTTTGTCATATCTTGCGCTGTCCAACATATCCCTTCACCCACTTTTCTGTTGTCCATCCCCCAGGGAGGAAGTTATATGTAGATTATTGTAATTGGTTCCCCCTTTCCAACCCACCCTCCCTCCACCATCCCTATATCACCACTCACACCACTGGTCCTGAAGGGACCTTCCTCCCTGGATTCCCTGTGTTTCTAGTTCCTATCTGTACCAGTGTACATCCTCTGGTCTAGCCAGATTTGTAAGGTAGAATCGGGATCATGATGGGGTGGGAGGGAGGACGCATTTAGAAACTATGGGAAAGTCGTATGTTTCATTATTGTACATTGCACCCTGACTGTCTCATCTCCTCCTCGCGACCCTTCCATAAAGGGATGTCCAGGTGACTACAGATTGGATGTGGGTCTCCACCCCGCACTACCTCTCATTCACAATGATATGATTTTTGTTCTGATGATGCCTGATCCCTTCGACACCTCGTTCTCACACAGGCTGCTGTGCTTCTTCCATGTTGGCTTTGTTGGTTCTGAGCTAGATGGTCCCTTGTTTGCCTTCAAGCATTTAAGACCCCAGATGCTATATCTTTTAATAGCTGGGCACCATCAGCTTTCTTTGCCACATTTGCTTATGCACCCATTTGTCTTCAGTGATCATATCAGGGAGGTGAGCACACAATGGTATGATTTTTTGTTCTGTGATGCCTGATAACTGATCTCTTCAACAACTCGTGATCACGCAGGGTGGTGTGCTTCTTCCATGTGGGCTTTGTTGCTTCTGAGCTAGATGGCTGCTTGTTTACCTTCAAGCCTTTAAGGTGCTTCAAGCTGCTATATCTTTTGATAGCCGGGCACCATCAGCTTTCTTCACCACAATTTTCTAGTCACCCACTTGATAAGAAGAAATGTTAATGATTGTGGCAGTTACATCATTTCTGGTCAACTTGTGAAGGGTGGAGTCTAGCCTGTCAATGAGGTTGCAGCTTGATGACCTCATAAGGAGGCATAAAGGAGATAAATAGCTCACTGGAAGCCAGATACACTCATTCCATGAGAGACATTCCTGTTGACAAGCCACATGGTGCTACGCTGATGGAGCCAGAGCATTGGACCTGGAGGAGTCACGTGGAGACCCACACCAGAATTAAGATGCTTCCACCACCACTGGATCCACAAAGCTTTCCACAAGATCTTCCTGCATTTGGCATCATTTCATTGCCGTGTGAGTCTAAAGAGGAAATTATGGACTAGTATCAACATATGGGGTAATATCAGACTTAGGGACTCGATCTAGACTAGGCTTGGGTGTTTTCTTAATATGTAATTACTCTTCAGATAAAGCTCTTTCTTATACACATATTGTCTCTGGATTTGTTTCTCTAGTCAACCGGACTAACACAATGATATTGGTAAAATCATACATCAATCCTTTTCTATCAAATCAATTATGATACACAGCAAACCTAAGGACAAGTAGAACTGTCCTATAAGATCTCAAGGCTACAATATTTTTGTCGGTTTTAATTGTATTTACTCTCTTGTATTTGAAAAGCACATACCAATGCAATAGTGTCTGCACATACAATTCCATGGCATTGATTATAGTCTTCAAGTTGTGCAACCGTTCTCACCCTCCTTTTCAGAATTATTCTTCTTCATTAGCATACACTCACTGTCCCCTAAGGTTCCTATCTTGTCTTGCAAGTTACTGTGAGTTTTATTTTGAAGAGGCTAGTTCTTCTTTTCTTCTTTTTTTTTTTTTTTTGGTAGAGCTAGCTCTTAAAAAGAAGCCCTGCTTGTGTAATGATTAAAAGTTAGTTGTTGGGCTATGGAAAGGTCCATTGTTCAAAACCACCAGCCTTTCCTTGGGAGAAAGACAGAGCTTTCTACTCCCATAAAGTGTTACAGACTCAGAAACTCAAAAGGGCAGTTCTATCCTGTCCTATAGTGTTGCTATGAGTCAGAACTGACTCAAACACAGTGAGTTTGTTCTTAAAAGAGCACAGTGCTAATGGCATAACCTTTTATATTTAGTCTAAACTATTATTTGATTTTAGGAAGAGTTCATGGGATATT
>NW_022103901.1:32214205-32223011 GCF_000313985.2 Echinops telfairi
TTTTTTTTTTCCTGTTTAGGTGGACCTTTTTTCCCTGAAGTTAGGAAGTCTTTTTTTTTAAGTTGGTTAGTTGGTTGGGGGTGGTTTCTAGGGGGGGTTGCATCACAGTGATAACGCAAATAGTCAGCGTTCATTGCTAATGCAAATTGTCAGTGTTCAGAGGTAATGCAAATGGTCAGTGCTCAGAGGTAATGCAAATAGTCTTTGCTCAGTGGTAATGATAATTGTAGTGCTCAGTGTTAATGCAAATGATCAGCGTTCAATATTAATACAAATTGTCACCGGTCACTGTTATCACAAATGGTCAGCAGTCAGGGTTGATGCAAATAGTCAGTGCTCAGTGTTATCAACTGGGAGACCCAAACTAGTAATCTGCCTAGGGCCCCATGGGAATTAATCTCACTCTGCAGACAGCTGAGGAGTAGGAAACCCAATTTAATCAACAGTAAGTGCATTTATATTCTGATTGCTATTTAGTTGTGTATGCTGTTGTATGTTGTGTGCTGTGAAAGTCCCGGTTCACACTGCTGGTTGAACTTGCATTAGATTTGGAAGAAAAAAGGTACATGTGCCTTCTTTTTTCCTGCAGGGGAATCTGATTGTATGGGTCTTCTAGCCCATTTGATCAGATTCCTTTGCAAGTTCACAGATCGCATGTGTGGTTCGCACAGGGTAGTGTGAACTGGAAAGGTGGTAGAGAAACCGGCTCTGTAATCGTGCCAGTTCCCACCACACCAGTGTGAGCCTGAGATAAAAGCAGAGTTCCACCAATATGGGCACTGGTGAGTCTGAAATGATGTGGACTGGCAAGGCTGCATTGATGGACACTGATCAGACTACACTGTACCAATCAGACTGTATTAATGGACAGTGCAGTCTATATATATATATAGTCTATATATATATAGTCTAAATATATATATATATATATAGTCTAAATATATATATATATATTTTACAGATAGCACTTTCGAATCCCTAGGAAACAATGATATCAAGAAAGAGAAAAATTGACTCGGAGTGTAGGATATTCAAAGAACAGTGGACTTATAATTACTTTTTAATGCAATACAAGGAAAGAGCTGTATGTTTGATATGCCAGAATATAGTGTCTGTGTTCAAAGAATATAATTTGCATCGACACTATCAAACTCAACATAAAGAGAATTATGATTGTTTGGTCGGAGAAGTGAGAAAAGATAAAATATTAAAACTGAAAAATACATTGACAACTCAGCAAAATACTTTTGTGAAGCAGGAGCAGATAAATATTTCATCACTACCAGCAAGTTTTCAAGTTGACAAGCTAATAGCGTGCACTGGCAGACCATTCGTGGAGGGAGATTTTGTTAAAGAATGCCTTCTTTCTGTTGCCAAAGAGATGTGTCCAGAGAAGGCTGATTTATTTAGTGCAGTGAGTCTTTCAGGACCTACAAGTACATGAAGGATTGAAGAAATGAGAGACACTTTGCATCAGTATTTGCAAAACTCCGCAAAAATACTTTCCTATTTTTCCTTGGCACTTGATGAAAGTAATAATGTTCATGGTTCTGCACAACTTCTAATTTTTATTCATGGGATGAATGACTATTTCAAAGTCACAGAAGAGCTTGCTGCACTGCAAAGCATCAAAGGAACAACTACAGGAGAGGATATCTATGAAAAGGTTTGCCAAACTGTGCATGGTTTGGAGCTGGACTGGGATAAACTAGCCAGTGCGACAACTGATGGTGCTGTTAGCATGGTGGGGTCTAAGGAAGGAATAATTTCTCGCATTAACTAAGAGATGGACAAACATAACTATTCTCATCCAATAGCCATACACTGCCTCATCCACAAACAGGCACTGTGTAATAAATCACTGAAGTGGGACCCTGTTATGAAAATTTTGGAATCCTGTGTTAACTTCATTAGAGCTAATGCACTAAACCACAGACAATTTCAGAAAGTTCTGTCTGAGCTAAATGTTGCCTATGAAGATGTTCTGTACCACACGGAAGTTCGTTGGCTGAGTCAAGGGAGAGTTTGGAAACATTTCTTTGACTTACTTGCACAGATTACAGCTTTTCTACTTTCAAAAAACAAAGAAGTACCAGAGCTCAATGGAAATGGCACCTTGCCTTTCTGACAGATGTAACAGAGCTACTCAACAGTTTCAAAGTGCAACTTCAAGGAAAGGGGAAGCTCATCTGTGATATGCAATCACATGTGAAAGCATTTGAAGTAAAATTAGGCCTCCTCATCAAACAAGTGAAGGAAAAAATTTTCTGCCATCTCCCCACAACTCAAAATCTGTTAGTGGAAAATCCATTGGTTGCATTCCAAAACAAAACATGTGTGGATTCACTGGAAAGGTTGCAAAAGGGGTTCCAATTTAGATTTAAAGAGCTTCATCTCCATGAACAGGACATACAGCTTTTCCGTAACCCATTTTCTATTGACATTGAAAATGTGGATACAATTTACCAAATGGAACTGGTAGAATGGCAGAATTGTGACTCTCTGAAAGATGCATTCAAGTCAAGCAGCCTTCCTAATTTCTGTGCATCTCTCCCCTCTGAGACATATCCTAATCTCAGGAACCGTGCACTCAAAATGGCAACCATCTTTGGCAGCACTTATGTCTGTCAACAGACTTTTTCCAGAATGAAACATCTGAAATCTTCAACCAGATCTCGACTAACTGATGCACCCTTGCATCACTTGTTAAGTCTAGCAGTGATAATTATGGAACTGGACATTGAACATCTCATTAGCAAAAAGCAGGCCCATAGTTCCCATTGGAATACTGGTAAGTTTGTTGATTTTATTTTACTTGTTCTTCATTTTAAATATTATATTTGTCCCCATTTTGTTTGTTTACTTCAAAATAAGATATGTGCAGTGTGCATAGGAATTTGTTAATCGTTTTTTTTTAAAAAACTATAGTCCGGCCCTCCAATGGTCTGAGGGACAGTGAACTGGCCCCCTGTTTAAAAAGTTTGAGGACCCCTCTTCTAGAAGGAAACATCAAAATCAAGTTAATTCAGCATAAATTCTGACAAGATTACAAAGCTAATAAAGAGAAGTAGGCAAGAGTGCATGGAGCCATGGCAGTTCATTGAGGCCCAGTGCTACATCACTGGGATTATTGAGACTGATCTTTTTCATGGTTCATTAGTCCATTGGATTAATTGTTTTCACATGTCTTCCAATTGTCATCATTTTTTTCCTTCTGGACAAGAAGGTACCAATAGTTGAACCTTAGATGGCTCCTCTTAAGTTTTTAAGACCCAGTTGCTACTAGATGGAGTTTTTAAAATTAAATTTGGTCTCACATTGGAAAGTTAGGCAGGAAAATCAAAGATTTGTTCATTGGTCTTAGTTAGAAAAATTAATCTAGTTGTTGAGTTTAATTGTGAACTTGAAATTAGAGACAAGGACTAAAGTCTTCTTTTAAACAGTTTAAAGAAAAAGAGTAGATGCAATTGTCCAGGGATAATGTGTAGAATTAAATGCAAGGAGCACAAGGAAACAACTCTGGAGGACAAAAGACATACATGAAGGTGATAGACAAATATGGAGGATGTGACAAAATAAATAGGACAATACCATATGCCTTATGGAAATAATTTATAATGTCTTTCAATAAAATAATATTGGTGTATTTAAAGTGAACCAGATATATATATACCATAGACATATGAATGGATTTTGAGCTCACAGTTAATTGTAGGCCCTATCTAAGAACAATTCGTTCTTATGACATGGCCCTGCTCAATACCTACCCACTGAAGATGTGAGTTCTGTAGCAAAGTGTGGTGAAGAAAACAGATGGTGTACAGCTATCAGAAAGAACTGTGTCTGGGGTCTTAGAGGCTTGTCTTAAACCAAGCAGCCAACTAAATGAGGTGTCAAGTACGTCCACATGAAAGAAGCACACCAGTATGTGTGATTCTAGAATTGTAAACAATAAAATTCAAATCCAGAGGAGGGAATGGTATTAGAGGTTGAATTCTGAAAACCTGGTTTGCCGAAGGCTGCAGATGACAGTGAAAGCCCCAAGCCCATTTGCAGCGTACCCCATGTGGATTAAGCCACTGGTGAATCCCCTCTGACTATTAACCAGAGATGGGGAAAGCCTTGTTATCAGACAGAGAACATATCAGGGTGGCTTATGCAGCTGTTGTTAGTCAAACTGTGACACTGTCAGTGATCTCTGACCCTATATAGAATTATGGCAGTTTCTAATAATTTTCTGTTTTGCTATTAATTGAAGTTTTCCTTTGTTTCATTGGGTCACTGTAGTTGGGTCATTTGTTCACATTCTGTCTTGATTTATGTCTTCATATATATATGAAATCCAGGTTAGTTAAACGTATGGAGATAACACCTGGAACAAGAGATTCAAAGGGACATGGGAGTGCAGGCTGGCACCTACATAACAACCAACAGACAGACGAATGGAACAGAAGTGAGAGGCCAGTAGTAAACCCACACTAGTCAACTGAATTCTGTCCATTTGATGGGAAATAAGAGTCTCATCAATAAATGATGCTGGGAAAATTGGATTTCCAAATGAAATATGATTCATAATTCACACAAAGCACAGCAAATTCAAAATAGATTAAGGAATTAAATATACATATCTTCAAATTTTAGAACAAAAAATTAGTTATTTAATGCTTCCTCGCAGCCACTATCATGACCCCACGTCTACATTAAAAATCTCGCTAGATCAGAGCATGTACATTGGTACAGCTCTTACAGAGAATTCAGGACAGATAACCCCCACCCAAGAACCAGTAATTGGAGTAGCAATACCATGAGGGTAGGGGGAAGATGAGAGAAGAAGGAACAAACAACAGAAATGTGGGTGAAGACAGACAGCAGATGGTGTAAGATAATAATAACCTATCATTTATCAAGGGTTCATGAGGATGGGAGTGTGGGGGAAGGAGGGAAAAAAAGAAGAGCTGATACCAAGGGCTCAAGTAGAAAGAAAATGTTTTGAAAATGATTATGGCAACATATATACAAATCTACTTGATACAATTGATGTATGGATTGTTATAAGACTCATAAGAGCCCCCAATAAAATGATATAGATATAGAGATAGATAAATATAGATGTCCCCTCCTGTCTCCATTCTAAGAGGCAGTTTGAAAAAGCAATCCCTCTGTCTCCTTATGTTATTGGTCTCACAATAAAACTGTCTTTCTCCTTCCCTATAAATTGTGTTTGGAGGACTTTGGCTTGGCTTTGGTAGCAGGCAGAGACCTGGCTTTTATTCAGACCAGAAGAACTAGATGGTGCCTCACTGCTGCTACCAACTGCTCTGAATAGTATCTAATTAGGAAGGTTTGGATAAAGTAGGAAAAATATGTGACACAGGACTGAAAATCATAAAAGGGACTAAGCTTACTGATCTGATAGAGACAGGTGGCAGCCCTAACATTGTATGTAGCTCTTACCCTTCATGTCTGGACTTAACTCCCCTCTGTGTTTGGATGGCCAATCATTTCAGATCAAAGGAGCAGCATGAACACAAGGACTAAGTTCTGAGCATTCAGGAAGAAGGAGGAATGGAAAGTGGAAAGAGAGAAGAAGTAGGATCAGCAGGGGTGCATTGAAGGGAATTGCAATGGATGAGCTGAGTCACAATGTGTATGAATTGTCGAGTGGAAAACTGATGATCTGCCCTGTTAACTTTCACTTAATTCACAATATAAAAGTTAAAATAAAATAAAAACTTCACCAGATGAAATAAATATTTTTTAAAGGATCCCTGGTGGTGCTGTGGATTAAGTGTTGGCTATTAAGTGCCTGGATGATGAGAGCACCATAGAACTTCCTCGCAAAACGTGGAACTACCTTGCAAGACATTAAGCCACCTCAAAGAAACAAACACAAGACACTCCATTTTAGAGAAGAAATAAAGTGTAACATTGGGGCCGAAATCAACAGCTGATCCAAGGAGTCACCACAAAAATGTGGGGAACCCTGATAAGACTTGGCTGAGACCTGACCGATGCCCAAAAGCCAGCCAAGTCACCTAAAGCGTGGAGAAACCTGATAAGACTTGACTGGGACAGTGACTACGTCAAAGAGCCAGCTAAGCTGTCACTTTAAACCCGGGTAGAGACACTGACTTTCGAGAGAGCTGGGAACCAAAGAGACATCAACTCCTGGGTGAGTACACCGACGAGGCAATGCTTATTGGGACTATGGCGCTAGTATGAAATGTGTGAAGATTGATGTTATTATGCCCTTATGCTCATAGTTGTTTGACCTTAGTAGTTTGAGTAATATTTTAGATTGTTTGATGTGTGTTTGCAATGAAAAACCGAGCATTCAAAAATGTCTAAGAGCATTAAGTAATTATTGACCGCACCACTCATGACACTGGACAAGAGTTCAAGCCCACCAGCCCCTTTGTCAGAGAAATTGAAGGCTGTCTCCTCCCTTAAAGATTTAAAGTTTTGGAAGCGCTATACAGGGTCGCTATGATTTGGAATCAACTCTATGGCAATGAGATTTTTCCTTTGGTTTCTGGAATTAAAGGCATCCTTAACATCCTATAACTCTCAGAGCCATAACAACCTGCAAATAAATAACACTGCTTTGTAATTAACAATAGTAAGTGAAGTGAGAATGTATCCAATGACCAGAAACGTTCTTGAACACGCTCTAAGAAGTCAACAATACACTCTTCAGCTTCTTGCTCCTTCTGTGTTAGTATTTGTATCTTTTTTGTTTGTTTGTTTGTTTTAGCATTTGTATCTTTTGCTTTGTAGTCCATGAGTCAAGAATGTTTTCAACTTCTGGATGGGTTTTAGCTAAGCCTTCTGAATAATGACTGGCAGGCCCTCAGACTCAAGGAAAACAATTACTTAATATAACCTGTATCCTCAGTGGAGTTGGGGGTGGGAATGATGAACCATAAATGGGACTGCGTTGGTCATACTATGGTGGCTGGTGTGATTCTGGATGCTATGCCTCCAGTATTTCAAATACCAGTAGGTTCCCTCAAAGTGAACCGGTTTCAGCAGAGCATCCAGACTAAGAACAGATTATGGAGAAGGAATAAGCTTCCACATCTGTGGCACTAGCCATAAAAAACTTCACAAGTGGCAGCTGAAACATGTCAAAGATCGTGTTGGAGAATGAGCCCCTCACATTGAAAGACACTCAAAATATGACAGGAGAAACGCTGTCCTTTCAAGTAAGAAGCAACCATAATCATATGTATGGAGTACACCTTTTAGGACCTTATGGTGCAGATAGGGCACAAC
This sequence comes from Echinops telfairi, assembly GCF_000313985.2. NCBI lineage: Eukaryota > Metazoa > Chordata > Mammalia > Afrosoricida > Tenrecidae > Echinops > Echinops telfairi. Next base: position 32,221,481 of record NW_022103901.1, read on the forward strand.
TCAAGATGAGAATAGATTCAAACATACATTAGTAATTACAAATGGGAATGTATGTAGTAAGAGTCTAGGGAAATTGGAAATCATAAAAAATTAAATGGAATCCATAAAGATCAGCGATGCCAAATCAAAAGTCATGTCATCACAATCATCATCGACAAAATCATTTCAGGATCTATCTTGAAGTACAATGCTGTCTGTGAAAGGACAATACACCAACAAGGCAGTCCAGTTAATACAACTATTATTCAAATTTACTCACCAACCTCTAAAGCCACTGATAATGAAATTGAAGTCCATCTTCTTACCATACAGTAAGCCTATACAGATGACTATATCTGAAGACAAAAACCAAAACAAAACAAATAGGCTTACACAACAACAATACAATAACCAAAGTTGCTGAGCTAATAAAGTAAGAACAAAAATATTTAGGAGCTGAATTTTTAAATCCATAGAGATAAGCCCACATCAACAAAATGATGAGATTTAAGATCCTAGGGAATTCTGTTTGGGATTTTTCTCCACTAAGATGGTGTCATCCACAAGTTCTGGCTCAGGAGTTACATAATACTCAATGTCATCATTGTTAGGTCCAAAGAGACCAAAAGGTAGAAGGGACAATGATTCTCTTGTTGTGTCTAATGAGGCTTTCAGGGAATATGGTCCCAAAGGTCATGGTGACTCTGTAAATGTCTCTCTGTGTTTCCCCCAAACAGCTTCCCTGCACAAAGGAGTAAGACCATGAATCCCTGCCCCTCACTTGTTCAGGACCTACTTACCATCCCAAGGCTTTCTAGTCCCCACAACATATAGAAGCATTGAGCAATCATAGAGAGGTGGAGAACACATGATTGCTATGATACTAACTTCCCTCAGGTAAGTTCATAGACAAAGAGATATAAATATTGCTTAGTAAGACATGAAGTTCTTTTAGGAACTCCCTTTGTTAAATTTTGAAGATCCAGGGAATAACAACAGGAGTACTAAATTCATGGACTATCTATTGAGATAAACTCAATAATACTCAGCTATTTCTCTTGTCATTTTTTAAAATCATTTTATTGGGGGCTCATATAATTTTATTCTCTTGTCTTTTTATGAGTTATCAAAGACAGAAAAACAGACTAGGAAATGTTCACTGAAACCAACACTGTCGTAAAGATGGGCTGAGCATGCACCTATACCTGTTTTGTGTTATTTTTTATAAAATAAAAAGGATGAATCAAGTGGGTCCACCAACACTTAAAACTGGGAGTCAGAAGTTGGTGGAGTAGAGACTGGGGGAAGATTCTGAGTGAGTAACTGATAAAGTAAACAAACTCATAGCTGGAACCTGACTTGTCCCAGCAGAACTCTCCATTCCTAGGTTTCTGCCCATTCTTTCTCTTCTCTGCATCTGATCCTAGACCTATGAGTGGAGCAAACCAGTCGAGTGCCTCTGAGTTCCTGCTCCTGTGGCTCTCCAGGAAGTCCAAGGAGCAGCAGCAGCTCCTCTTCATGCTCTTCCTGAGCATGTACCTGGCCTCAGTCC
>NW_022103901.1:32223211-32224973 GCF_000313985.2 Echinops telfairi
TGTTTTTATCAATATGGACAATTTCCTCCTGACTGTGATGGCCTACGATCGCTTTGTTGCCGTGTGTCATCCCTTACACTACACAACAAAGATGACCCCTCAGCTTTGTGCCCTGCTGGTCTCTGGGTCTTGGGTCGTTGCCAACCTGCATGCTCTCTTGTACACTCTGCTGACAGCTGGACTCTCATTCTGTGCAGACAACAGAATCCCACACTTCTTCTGTGATGTGGCTCCTCTCCTGAAACTCACCTGCTCTGACACTCACATTAGTGAGATGGTGATTCTCACGGAAGGGGGTACGATGACGATCACCCCATTGATTTGCATTTTGGTTTCCTACTTTTGTATCGCCTGTGCTGTTCTGAAAATTCCATCAGCAGAGGGTAGATGGAAAGCCTTCTCGACCTGTGGCTCCCACCTGGCTGTGGTGTCTCTCTTCTATGGCACCATCTCTGCTGTGTATTTCAGCCCGTCATCCACCCACTCGGCTGAGAATGACATTGCAGCTGCTGTGATGTACACGGTGGTGACCCCCATGCTTAACCCTTTCATCTACAGCCTCAGGAACAAGGACATGAAGGGGGCTCTCAGAAAAATGATGGGCAGGAAGAGAGAGTCTACCTGATGAAAGACCAACGGACAACGAATTATCAACAGGTATAGAAACCTTTGCACACTCGTGATTAGCTAGTTGTCTGGGTGTATAAATAATTTAGACTCAATATTCACAATAAATATTTATTGATGAACTCTGATTTAACTACAGCCAGTGGTAGGCAATGATAGTTGTTGTTAATTACTGGAATGTAAAATGTTTTATGAAAAGTTTCACCTTTGAAATCTCCAAGTAACAATAATTGTTTTCACTCCTCTATTAGAAATACCCTCAGAAGCCACAACCCCAAAGTGATGGCACCCAGTTGATTTGACTGACTCACGACAACTCTATAGAACAGAGAGAACTGCCTCACAGATTCTGGAAGCTATCAAGTCTTTGTGGGATGAGACTGTCATATATTTCCCTTACAGAAAGCCTGGTGCAGAATAAAATTCTTTAAGAACCAAACACGCTCACGGCGTCATTCTGACTCTTAGAAATATTACATGATAGAGTAAAACTACTTCTTAGGATTTCTGAGACTGTAAATATTTATGGAAGCAAACATCCTTACCTTGCTTGCTCCAGTGGGATGGCTGGTGGGATTGAGCTGCCAGTCTTGTGGTTAGCAGCCCAACATTGACCCCACTGTACCATCAGGACCCTTTGGACCTAGAACCACCCCAAATGGATCCCCGGCTTAGGAGTTGATTCCACCTCATAGAGCCCCTACAGGATGGAGTAGAACTGCCCCTATAGATTTTTCGAGGCTGTCCTATTTTACAAGTCCAAAGGCCTCATCCTTTCCCTGCAGAGCGAATGGTGGTTTTGAACTTCTGACCTTGCAGTTAGCACCCCAAGATGGAACCCACTAGGCCATCAGGGCTCTTTTCTGAATTTACAACCAAAACGAGGGAGCAAACAAACAAAACTTACAGGCATGGAGTCAATGTTGACTCATAAGATCCTGAAAGGTCAGGATTGAACTGCACCTGGCGGCCCCTGGTTGCAGAGCTACAGGGCGGAGGACTCTGGGTGTCCGCAGAGATAGTGCTGTCCCAGGCAGAAGATTCAGTGGGGAAGGAGGGGGTGCAGTGCCATGCTAGGCACTGGGTTCCCGGAATCAGCTCATTTTCCTTTTTTCACCTCCCCTTCCCTTCCCCC
>NW_022103901.1:32226154-32228089 GCF_000313985.2 Echinops telfairi
CCCATTACAATGTCCTGCCTACAATTTGCTGTGGACTCATAGTGACCATATAGATAGGGACGAACTGCTGCTGTGAGTTTCTGAGACCGTGACTCTTATGAGAGTAGAAAGGACATCTTTCCCCAACTGTTGTCAATTAGTGTATGATGAAATATTTTACTTAGAGGTTAATTTTTTCTAAGTGATCGGTTAAAATAAACTCCAGCTAATCCATATTTGCCCACTTCCTTGTTGGAAATGCTCTCAGAGTCCGCAAAACAAACATGCTGTTACGAGTTGATTCTGACTTACAGTAACCCTGGAGAGTGGAGAGAACAGACTCATAGGTTTGCAAGGCTTTTAGTTAAAAAAATATTGGCATACAACTCACAAATCATATAATCAATAGTTCATTCATATTAAGAAGAGTCATGTAATCATCACCACAATCAAGTTAGAACATTTCCTTCTTTCTGGTAGTCATTGTTGTTAGCTCCCCATTTCCCCTTAACCTCCCCTGGAATTTCCCCCTAAACTCCCCCTAACCTCCCCTAAGTAACCATTCATCTAGTTTCTTTCTCTATAGAGTTACCTCTCCTGGATTTTATTGCCAGAAAAGCATACAAAACAAAGGCAAAAAAACAAGCAGGTGAAAATCCAATGACAATCACCAAAATACACAGGAAAAAACTTCAACCAAAAAGAAAGCAGAAAATATTAAAAACTGGACCAACTTTAATGTGGGTCAACGGTGAGATCGAGGCAACATATGTACAAACATGTTTGGTACAATTTTAGTGTGTATTATTATAAGAGATGTAAGAAGCCCTAATAAAATGATCTTTTAATAAAAATTACAAAAAAATAAAGTATATAAATCAAAGAAAAAACAGGAGATCAGATGATAAGGTATTACATTTTAACCTAATTACATCTACCATAATCCACGTTACAGTGCTCTCAAAGTAAACCTATTCACATCCCTTGACTATGGTCAAAGGATTCACTAAAGGCTTAATACACAAGGGGGACGCAGCAAATGGGTCCCCACAGCCTTCTGCAAACCAGGTGTTCAGATTTAAGCCCTGATACCATTTTCTCCTCTGGATTTGGACTTCATGATTTACAACCATTGTTTCCGCCATGTGGACTTAGTTGATGTAAGGATGAAGTATGGGAGCAGACAGTTATATATGTCCTCTACAGAATGGCTAGTGCATGCTAGAATGAGAAGGAAGAAATGTAAGAATAAATTTTACCACAAATAACCAGTGTCATCCAGTCAATTATGATTCATAGAATCCCTATGTACAGAGTAGAATTGCTCCTTAGAGTTTCTGAAGCTATTACTTTTTAACAGAGCAAACAGCCTCCTCTTTCTTTAGTGGAATGACTGCTGGGAATGAACTTCCAACATGGTGGCTATCAGTCCAATGCTTATCCCACAGTGCCATTGGGGCTTTCTGGATCTACAACAGTGGTGTTTAAACATGGCTGCCTCTATTGCCTTAGGAACTTTTAATTTACACTGATGCTTGTCCAAATGACGAGTGGAACCCAATATTTAGTGTTCTTTCCTTCTCCTTGTTAACTGAGGGCCCTAACAAACATCCATATTTGAAAACCATGCTGCTTCAAATATATTTTCTTATTGTTCCTCTGGAAGTGAGCCTAGAAACCCTCACGGACATTGTAGTCAATTGTGGGGTCTTGCTGAACATTCTCTGTAAAACTTCCTGTGGTCTAAAATGTGCTGGTGCTAAGGTTAGATTTATGGGCATAATTCACATTCCTAGGTCTCACAGAGAATCCTAAGGATTTACTGTTCTCTCTAGTGTCTCATCATACAGTTGGATGAACTTACCAGAGAAGAGTACCAGTATAGTTTATGTGGAGGATGCCTTTTTTCATAAGAGTCTTTGGGTGTCACAAATGGGTTAAGCCCGTGTGGTCTAG
>NW_022103901.1:32228744-32231384 GCF_000313985.2 Echinops telfairi
CCCCCAAAGGAGATATGGCCCCATCTTGGGCTGGCTGGAAACAAACCACTTTCCAAAGCATTCTGCCCAAAGGCAAGATTAGCTACCTTCTTGGTTAATGATCAAAAATAATTCAATGGAGGCTTAATCTATTTGGAGACCCTGCAAATAGATATTTGCCTGTCATCGCTACCCATCTCCTTTTACAAACCTGTGTGCTCAGAATTTAATCTCTAATACATATGTGAGGAATTAATTTATGTTGGTTGAAGCCACCTATGTATAGTATTTCTATAGGAGTGCTAGGTTTATTAGGTTGGTAATACCTCGGTTCTTGGCTTTGCATGATGAAATAATTCCCGCCAAAACCCATTTTGTAATCCAACTGGGGTTTTATGAAGGAAAGGACAAATGTCAGGTTCTACAGTCTCAAAGGGGTTCACAACTGGGCCTGAACAATGACGTGGAAAAGAGCACACACATGTGTGGATCTGTGAGGTAGCTAACATAGGGACTGGGGCATACATTATGCCTGTTCCGAGGTCCCAGCTACCAGCCAAGAAGGAGTGGTACACGGGCATGCTCACAGGTTTAGGCTTGTGGCCAGGAAGCGGAGGTCCACCTGTTTGGGTGCTGCACCTGGATTGACCCACCTAAGCCAGGTAAATTCAATTCAGCCAATGAAGCCAACCAGGGTCGTCCACCATGCCCCCGTGGAATAATTGAAAAAGGCAGGAGCCTGGAGCAAGTCTGCCTCCAGCCTCCAGGCAAGCGGCACAGGTTGAGGGGCCGTGCTGGTGCCTATGTAAACCTGAAACTTCTTCTAACTCTCATAAAACTCACTTGGATTACAAACCATGCTTCGGCATGAATACTTTCTCATGCATAGGAGGAGCCAAGGACCAAGGTAAATCTCTTCCTGGAGTAGTCCTGTAGTAGAGAGATCTAACGGGAGCGGGAAGAGGAATCCCAGGAGTCCAGAAGCCCAAGAACCCTAGAGTCAGAGAGCATGTGGGCCAAGAGCTTGTGGACCCCAGTAAGCCTGGTGCTGGCACATGTGTGTCCTATCAGGGAAGGGAGACCTCCCCCCTCTACCTACCTCTGACCAGGATCAGAGTAAGAGAGTGTCTCAGAGCCTGCTCCCTGTCTTTATTTTAGCCCATACCCTGGCTGATTGAAGGTATGGTTGATAGTATTGTTTGACCCTATTGGCTGAGTTAGATCCACCTGGATGATGTAATGAGCCTGGACTTAGTTTGGCCCACCCAATGTACCTCCAACCTGGCTTGGGGGCTTGAGTATGAGCATGCTCAGTTTGGGGTCTTCATAGGTGTCTAATGGTTGCCTGACTTCTTTCCAACTTCTTCTAGGGGACTTTTGCAGGCATGGGAGGGACAACTCCCTGTCCCTAAGCTAACTACTTAACAAGAGTATGTATTAGAAATTAAATTTCTGGCTTCTACATTTGAGGAAAGCTCTGGTTTCATTGGGACTCTTTTCTGATTGTTTTTCTGACTGGCAGAGATCCATATTTACACCCATTCCAAAGAAAGTTAACCCAACAGAATACTCAAATTAAAGAACTTTATGAATGATATCACATGGAAGTAAATTTTGGCTGAAGAGTATCCAACAATAGTTGCAGATGTACATTGACAGGTAGCCGCTAGAGGTTCAGGCTGAATTCAGAAAAGGACATGGAACAAGGGATATCATTGCTCATATCAGATGCATCTTGGCTGAAAACAGAGAATAGCAGAAAGATGTTTACTTGTGTTTTATTGACTGTGCCAAAGCATTTAACTGTGTAGATTATAACAAAGTGTGCATAAGCTTGAGCATGGTGGGAATTCGAAAACACTTACTTCTGCTCATAGAAACGTGTGCATTGATCAAGAGACAGCTATTCAAATGGAACAAGGGAATACCGGAGGGTTTAAAAATCAGGAAAGGCATGAGATAGGGTTTTATCCTCTCAACCATACTTATTCTAACTGTATGCTAAGCAAATAAATACTCAGAGAATTTGGTTTATATGAAGAAGAACGTGTCATTGACTGCTGAGGAAGGCTTATTAACAGCCTGTGATATGCAGATAAAACAACCTTCTTGCTGAAATTGAGGAGGACTCAATGATCAAGGAGTGCAGCCTTTAGTATGGATTACAACCCAGAATAAAGAAGACCGAAATCCAGACAACTGGAACAATAGGTAACATCATGACAAATAGAGGGGGGAAATGATGTTGTCAAGGGCTTCCTCTTGTGTGTCTCCACAATCAATGCTCATGGAAGCAGGAGTCAAGAGATCACAGGCTGAGTTGCATTTTGTAAATCTGCTGCATAAGACCTCTTTAGAGAGTTGAAAACTGTAAAGGGGAACTGAAGAACAGGGAGGAAGACAGACATAACTGACAGGACAAGGGAGAGCAGAAACAGAAATAGCTTTATTGGTGGTGGGGGGAGCTCCTAGACAAGGTTCTGTGACCTAGGCCAACAGGTCAGGGAAGTCGTATTCAGCTGCTGGGGGAGAGGGTTTTTAAAGGGGTGGTGAGGAATGTATGGTAATTAGCATATGGGGTCTGGAATGTATGGCAATTAGCATATGGGGTCTGGAAACTGGGAGAATTGCTTGTCAACTCCTGGAGGCTTTCTTTGAACC
>NW_022103901.1:32232861-32234734 GCF_000313985.2 Echinops telfairi
AGATTTTCTGCAAGCAGCTCAGAGACAGCAAAGACAGGACTCAGCGTGAGAGGAGGCCCTGCAGCCTGTGGGGATAGGCTTTCCCCAGGTTAACTTTAGGGCTCTTTTGGTGAGGGTGATGGCTGCCATCAGGGCCCGGAGGCAGGGTTGCCAACCTCTGACTGTCATATCTAGATGCTTAGACACACAAGCTATAGGGGATAGGGCAGACCCCAGGGGCTTAGCCAGGACTCCGATTGCTATACCTTGTTTTTTTGCCTGTGTAGAGTAAAAAAGGTTTGGTAGGGTTTGGTAGATGCAGGGGTGGGGGTGAAAGAGGGGCCTGCCTTTAGGAGTTTGTTAAAGGCAGCTTTGACTTAGAGTTAAACTCTGAATGGTGGGGGTGGGACACAGGCTTAAACAGATAGCAGCGGAATGAGATAAGTGTGTCTTGGAGGGAGAGAGAAGTTCAGGGAGTTGGGCTGTGTCTACTTTGGATCTGTTTTAGGAGGGTAAAGGCAAAGGAATGTTGACAAACTGGGTTAAGGGGATGGTGGAAAAAGGTATAGTGGAAGGGAGAATGTGAGACAAAAGAGTATGGGGGTTGGGAGCTACTGGGTGTATGGGGACAACAGCTTCATTAATGAGGCGCAGGTCCTGGACCAAGTGATAAGTACCATTTGGTTTCTTCCTAGTGAGGGATTTTGAAACCATGAGAAGCTGGTGGTGCTCCATTGACAAAAACCATGAAGCTTACTTTGAGGACTAAGGTGCACCTGACCCAAGCCATGGTATGTTCAATTGCCTCATATGCATGTGAAAGTTGGACATAACATAAGAAAACCAAAGAAGAATCAACGTGTTTCAATTATGGTGCTGGAGAAGAATATTCAAAGTACCATGGAGAGGTCGAAAGAACAAACTAATCTGTTTGGAACAAGTACAGCATTGGAGGAAAGGATGTCAAGACTTCATCTCACTTACTTTGGGTGTATTGTCTCTCTTTTCCTTTGTTAAATTTGCCGATCGTTTGTGAAGTTTTACAAAGCTTTTTCAAAGAACCAACTTCCTGTCTTATTGATTTTTTTCTATTATTTTTCTGTTTTCCAATTGGTTTATATTCTAATTTTTTATTCCTTTTCTCCTGGTGGTTTATTTTGTTGGTTCTGTTCTAAATGTTGAAGATGCTGGGGTAACGTGCTGATTTTTGTTTTCTCCACTTTTTTCATATGTGTATTGAACACTATAAATTGCCCTCTGATAATTATTTTGCTGTGTCTCAAAGATTTTGATATTTTACGTTTTTGTTCTCATTTGTTTCAAATTTCATCCATTTCCCAGTAATTTTCAGTAATAGGTTGTTCAGTTCCATAAATTTGATTTTTTTTGACTTGGTTCTTTCTATGATTGATTTATAATTGTACAGCACTGTGGTCTGAAAAAGTGGAGTACAGAATCTCAATATTTTAAAATGTATTCAGGCTTGCTTTGTGACCTAACATGTAACCTATTCTAGAGAATGTTCCATGTGCACTGGAAAAGATTGTATACTTTGTTGCTGTTAGGTGGCGTGTTCTTTAATGTCTAGGAAGTTGAATTGGTTACTTGTGTTGTTTGGTTCTTCCCTGAGTCTCTTTACTGAGTTTTTCCTGATTATGTGTCTTTCCTCAAGAGTGATAGAATGAATTCTCTTACTGTTATTGCCATAGTCTATATCTCTCTTCAACTCTATAAGAGTTTTATTAATGTTTTTTGAGGGTCTTTCAATGGTTGGTATGTTTATGATGGTTATATAGTCCTGCTTTATTGTTCGTTTAGTCAATATGTAGTGTCCTTTTTTGTCTCATGATTTTTTTTGGCTTTGAAGAATAATGTATCAGAGATTAATATGGCC
>NW_022103901.1:32235774-32245995 GCF_000313985.2 Echinops telfairi
GTAGGCTTTCTAGTTTTCCTATTCCTTCTATAGTTCCCTTGAACATTTCCTCCATTTATTAAAACTTCTTGAACATTATTCTTCTGAATTCTGTTGAGATAATGAAGGTTTATTGTGCCAACTGACCATTAAACACATGTGTGATTAATGGAAGGGTGGACAGATAAATAGCTCAGTGGGTCTCGCCTTTCTAGTTCTCTGATCTCTTGTTCTCTGATCGTCAGAACAGTGTGCAGCTGCCTTAGCTGGCAAGGCTCACTTCGTGTGAGATATCCCTGAGGAGAACCACATGAACTTAACCTGATGCAGCCCTGGATGCTGGAAAAACTGTGTGGAAACCCCTGCCAGTGCTGAGGTGCTTACACCACCAGTGGATTGCAAGACTTTCTACCCTCTGGCCTGTGTTCCTCCTGCATTCAGTGTCATTGTGTTTGCTTTGAGGAGTTTGAGGAGAACATTGTAGATCAGTGTCATACATAAGAACTACATCGGACTTATTGGCTTGGACTGAACTGTGTGCTGCTTTCTGAATTGCACTTACCCTATCTATAATACTCTCTTTTATACATAAATGAGTTTCTGTGGATTTTTTTCTCTAGTTTACCCAGTCAAACACACCTATTTATGGTCAATCTAGGGCCTTTTCTTCGGAATATTTCTTTGCATCTGGGTGTTGTTCAGTTGCTTGTACTGTGTGGGTATGTATATGTGTGTACTGTCATTGACGGCTGCTTCTGCAGCATTGTGGTGCAGCTGTTAGTGTTGGGAGGGTTGGTGGGTGGTGTGAGAATAGTTGATTTGGGGGGAGCTGCACTGTACAGTGTTTGTTCTGTTGTGGACAGGGTTGCTGTGGTTTGAAATCAACTCAATGATACCTAACAACAACAGCAACAAGTGGTGCCAAAAGGAATAAGAATGGAGAAAAAGAGGAAAAAGAAAAGGTAGAGTAAAGAGGGTAGATAAAAGGGATAAAATAGAAGGAAATAAAGGGGATGGATAGAAAATGGAATGAAAGCTGTTTGATCTCTCCTCTCCCCCCCACTCCTCCCCGCCCCCCCAAAAAAAAGAAATAAAAGAGGGAAGAATAAGAAAAAGAATAAGGAGAAGAATAATTGGAGGGCTCCTTTTGCATGGGTTATTTTCTTGTTCTAGTAGCTTTGTAGCTGTAGTCAGTGAGAGGACTGATACAAGAAGGTCAAGGCATCAGAAGTGCATCTAAATTTCTCATGGCTGGAGAAAGCACTGTGCTGGACCAAGTCTTGCCTGTTGTCAGCCCGTGTCAGCTGGCACGGCACAGAAAGTGCACTTAGCTGTGGCCTGGGCCTAAAGAGCTGTTGACTAGCAGTATAAAGAGACCTATCTTGGCCAACCCCTGCTTGCTGGTCGGGTGCAGAGAATCACCAGACCTGGGGGTTGGACCTTTTTGTGGGCTACAGAAAGAGTTCCTAGCTAGGCTAGTGACATCTTTATTAATACTTTTAAGAGGTCCTTTGCAGCAGATTTGCCAAGTGCAAGACATTGTTTGATTTCTTGACTACTGTATCTATAAACACTGATAGTAAATGCAAATGAAATAAAATATTTGACTACTTGAATCTTTTCTCATTTATCATAATTTTATTTATTTGTCCAATTGTAAGGCTTTTTGTTTTCTTCACATCGAATTGTAATCCATACTGAAGGCTGTCTTTAATTTTCATCAGCAAGTGCTGATGAAATGATAAAGTTCTATATATCATTCACCATCCTTTTGCTCTACTTGAACAATGAACTTGGACAATAAACACATTTCTATGAGCACAACTAAGTATTCTGAAATTCCCATTCTCTGAAACGCTATTCATAATCTAGGAGGCTAGAAGTCTGGACTCAGGAAACCAGCTCTAGGAAAAGGCTTTCTCTCTGTCAGCTCTAGGGAAAGGTCCTCATCTCTTCTCACCATCTGTCTCTTGGTTCCTTGATGATCTACATGCTTTCCTTCTTGCTTGTTTGTTTGAGCTTCAATATACGTGCTATATTTATGCTGCAAATAAAATTGGCTTAAAACACCCCCTACACTACTATGGTCCCATGAACATAACAAAGAAAAGTCTACTCCCCAAAAGGATTCTATCTGCAAGTACAGGAGTTTAGGACTAATAACATACATTTGGTAGTGATGGGAGGCGGCATAATAGAAAAACAAAGAAAATTGTGTGTGTGTGAAGGATCTCATTGTCTCCAGGGTAAGGAAGCTGCTTAGATAATGCTACATAACTAATCAATCAAAGTGGAGACCATTTGTTTGCTTGCTTGTTTTTGTATGGAAACTTATCAGAGCAAACAACAGTCTCAGTGAGAGTAATCAGCCATGGCTTCACAAAAGAGGTGACACTGATTTGGAGCTTCAAGGATGAGGATGAAGTGACAGGCAAGATATCCAGGACAGATGAAATAAGAAATATTAACCTGCTTCTTAGGGAGAAAAAAAGCAAGGTTGCTATTGATTTGGTTGCCATTGAGTCTGTTCTGATTCACAGTGACCCAGGTGTGCAGGGAGAACTGTTCCTTAGGGTTTTCAAGGTTGTGATCTTCTCTAAGAAGAGGATTGCTGGGCTTGATCTTCCAAGGTATCTCTGTGTAGGTTCAGACTGCCAACCTTCCAGTCAGTATGACAGTCCTTAACCCATTTGTGATACCCAGGGGGTGAAGAGAATGGGACCTTTTATTTCCGTAAAGAGTTACAGTCTTGGAACTCACAGGAGTAGTTCTACCCTTTCCTACAGTCACTATGAATCGTCATCAATTCAATGGCAGTGAGTTTTGAATTTTTGAGTTGTAGACTCAGAAGAAGCCCTGGTAGTATAGTGGTTAGTTGGGCTGCTAACTGCAAGATTAGCGGTTCAAAACCATGAGCTGCTCCTTTGGAGAAAGACTGGGCTTTCTACTGCCATAAAGAGTTAAAGGCTCAGAAACTCACAGGAACAGTTCCTTTTTGCGGGGGGGTGGGGGGATTTGTGCATTTTCTTAATTTTCATCAATTAGAAAACCCTCTAAAATAATAGGAAACTCAAGTTAGTAAGAGGATACTGAAGCCTTCCATGGTAGTGCACTGGTGTCTCAGCTCCCTGCTGGTTTCAGGAGGGGTGAATAGCAGAAAAGAGAGCAACCAGCCCAGGAATCCTCCGGGGGCTGGTGCAGAGCCCTGCTCTCTGGAAGTCTCTGAACTCCGTTGAGTGTGGGAATACTAAATGAAAGGGGGCGGGGGTAGGGCCACCTGCTGAGGAGTGAGGTAGATGGAAGAGTAAAATAGGACAAGAACATGCAAAGTCTTAACTTGAAAAAATTCCTTTTAAAAATGAAAATCAGAAATCCTACAAAAGACATTACGGAGGGAACTGGCAAAATCTAAAAATGTGGCCTGCTCCCTGTTGGCCATGTTCTAGTTCCCAAAGGGGACCACTATGTCACTGCAGACTCCCAGCTGGGGACCTTATGCTCATCAGTTAAATCCTTAGGTATTCAGAGGTAAAGCAGCAGGGTTTCTTGGCTTCATTAATATTTAACAAACTGTGGGTGTAAATAAGGCCAACACTGCCCATGGGCAAGTCTGGGTAAATGATGCTATTCAGCAGCTTCTCTGAGATTTCCCGTTTCCCCCCTCAGATGCCAGAGGGAGGCTGGGTGCTCTAGCCCCTTCATCCCCTAGTCCTGGGGCGGGGACCTCACCAAGAACCCAGAGAGAGTCATCTTGGTACAGGAACACTTTTCAGGCCCACCCTCTTGAGGCCCACATCCAGGATGCCCTCCAGGTTTGGGGCCAGTTCATGTAGCTCCTCATCCTCAGTAGCACACAAGGCCCAGTGCTCCCCCACCAGGACGAGCAGATCCCAATAGGCACCTGGCAATAGATGGATTCTATGGTGCCTGGCATGGATATCTTCTCATGCTGGGGTGGAGACAGGCTTTGCCAAGACTCCAGTCTGAGCTCCTCTGGTCACTTATTGGCATACAGGGTCCCTGAGATCCCACAGACCCTCCATTCAAGGTGCTCTGGGAGGGGTAGGCGTACCCAAGGATTTGTCTTCACTAAATCAGGGCAGCCACACTGCTCGGTAGCTCTTCAACCCTGGCACTGTGCATACCAGCTAACTGCAGGTTGAGAAGGCTGGTAACATTCAGGTCAAGTACCCCGGAGTTGTAGATAGGGGGGAGAGTGCTGTCCCAGAGAATAGGAGTGGGAACCATCGGCCCTTCCTGTCCCAGGTCCGGGTGGAGCAGCCAGCAGTCACCTATCCTCAGACTGGCCTGCATCTGCCCCTCAGGAGTCAGCCTGACTCTTGCTGAGAAGCTCCATGTGCTAGGCTTCATCTAGTATGGGCTGGCCACCCCCATGCCCCACCCCCCGCCACCTCTGACTCCCATTTCTTTTGCTTGAACTTGGGGAGACAGGGATATCAGGCTCCACTTCCATGGCCTCCTCTTCTAGAGTCTTCTTGAAGGCCACCTGGGCTGAGGACAGTGGGAGACCTGCTGGGGTAGGGGTCCCGGCTACAGGGGCTGGAGTGAGCCGTTACCCCTGCTTAAGGCCACTCACTGCTGCACCCCTCCCAGGACCACATAGGCAGCACCTCAAAATTCCACGGCCTCCTGGGGAATCCCTGCATTATTACTTCTCCAGAGGTGCATTCAAACCCACCACTTAAAGCCTTTCTGAGGGTCTTCGCTATTTTTGAAGAAGAAGACAGCAACACTGTCCTTCTAGACCATGGCCTAGAAGGTGAAGACCTCCTAGCACCCATGGCCCGGTGGTCTTGTTGAAGGCTTTGGGACCATACAGCCCTCTTGAGCTGGTGGCAGTTTGGGGTCCTGCACCCCAGCAGCCTGTATTCTGCGAGTCTTCCTGAAGTAGAACCCGCTGCAGCTGCAAGTTCCCTTCTCTCTTCCTCCTCGTGTTGCTGGTGGGGTTTTTCATCTGCTGGCTGTGGTCCCCATGTCTAGCAGCTAGGGCCCCTGGGTCGGCCAGCCAGGGAGCACCCACACAGGAACCCACTTGTGGTGCCCCGTAGACTTCCCCATCCCCACCCCCTGAAGCTTCTGCCTGGGACACTGCTGCCTCTGCAGACACCTGGAGCCCACCGGCCCTGTAGCTCTACAACCAGGGGCCTCCAGGAACAGTTCAACCTGACCTTTCAGGTTCTTCTGAGTCAACTTTGACTCCATGCCTGTAAGTTTTGTTTGTTTGCTCCCTTGTTTTGGTTGTAAATTCAGAAAAGAGCCCTGATAGCTTAGTGGGTTCCATACTGGGGTGCTAACTACAAGGTCAGAAGTTCAAAACCACCATTCACTCTGCAGGGAAAGGATGAGGCCTTTCAATTTTTAAAAATGGACAGCCTAGAAAAATCTATAGGGGCAGTTCTACTCCATCCTGTAGGGTCTCTATGAGGTGGAATCAACTCCAAGTCAGGGGATCCATTTGGGGTGGTTCTAGATCCAAGGGGTCCTGATGGGACAGTGGGATCAATGTTGGGCTGCTAAACACCAGACTGGCAGCTCGATCCCACCAGCCATCCCACTGGAGCAAGCAAGGTAAGGCTGTCTGCTTCCATAAATATTTACAGTCTCAGAAATCCTAAGAAGTAGTTTTACTCTGTCCTGTAATATTTCTAAGAGTCAGAATGACGCTGTGAGTGTGTTTGTTTCTTATAGAATTTTATTCTGCACCAGGCTTTCTGTAAGGGAAATATATGACAGTCTCGTCCCACAAAGACTTGCAGGCTTGCAGAGCCTGTGAGGCAGTTCTCTCTGTTCTATAGAGTTGTCGTGAGTCAGTCAACTCAACTGGGTGACAAAACTTTGGGGTTGTGGCTTCCGAGGGAATTTCTAACAGAGGAGTGGGAAAAAAATAATTGTTACTTGGAGATTTCAAAGGTGAAACCTTTCATAAAATATTTTATATTCCAGTAAGTAACAAGAACTATTGTTGCCTACAACTGGCTGTAGTTATATCAGTGTTCATTGATAAATATTTATTGTGACAATATTGAGTCTAAATTATTTATACACCCAGACAACTAGCTTATCACCTTTGGGCAAAGGTTGCTATACCTGTTGATAATTCATTGTCTGTGTGACTTTCATCAAGTAGACTCTCTCTTCCTGCCCATCATATTTCTGAGACTGACTTTCATGTCCTTGTTCCTGAGGCTGTAGATGAAAGGGTTCACCATGGGGGTCACCGCCGTGTACATCACAGCAGCTGCAATGTCATTCTCAGCCGAGTGGGTGGATGACAGGCTGAAATACACAGCAAAGACAATGCCATAGAAGAAGGACAACACAGACAGGTGGGAGCCACAGGTGGAGAAGGCTTTCCATCTACCCTTTGCTGATGAAATTTTCAGAACATCACAGGTGATACAAAAGTAGGAAACCAGAATGCAAATCAATGGGGTGATCATGATCTGACCCCCTTCAGTGAGAATCACCATCTCACTAATGTGTGTATCAGAGCAGGTGAGTTTCAGGAGAGGAGCCACATCACAGAAGAAGTGGGAGATCCTGTTGTATGCACAGAATGAGAGTCCAGCTGTCAGCAGAGTGTACAAGAGAGCATGCAGGTTGGCAATGACCCAATACCCAGAGACCATCAGGGCACAGAGCTGAGGGGTCATCTTTGTTGTGTAGTGTAAGGGGTGACACACAGCAACAAAGAGGTCATAAGCCATCACAGCCAGGAGGCAATGGTCCATATTTATAAAAGCAATGAAAAAATACATCTGTGTGAGACAACCAGGGTAAGAGATGGTCTGACTCCCAAGGATGTGGTTGACCAGCGTCTTGGGGATAGTGGTAGATGTGAAGCAAATTTCCACGAACAACAGGTTGCTGAGGAAGAAGTACATGGGGTTGTGCAGGTGGGCATCCATGCTGATGGCCAGGATAATGAGCAGATTTCCCAGGACTGAGGCCAGGTACATGCTCAGGAAGAGCATGAAGAGGAGCTGCTGCTGCTGCTGCTGCTCGGGCTCCCTGGAGAGCCACAGGAGGAGGAACTCAGAGGCACTCAACTGGTTTGCTCCAGTCATAGATCTAGGATCACAGGCAGAGAAGAGAGAGAATGGGCAGAAACCTAGGAGTGGAGAGTTCTGCAGGGACAAGTCAGGCTCCAGCTATGGGCTTGTTTACTTTATCAGAGTTGCTCAGTCAGAATCTGCCCCCTGTCCCTACTCCACCAACTTCTGACTCCCAGTTTTAAGTGATGGTGGACCCACTTGATTCATATTTTATATCTTATAAAAAATAACACAAAACAGGTACAGGTGCATGCTCAGCGCATCTCTGTGACAGTGGTTGTTTCGGTGAACATTTCCCAGTCTGTTTTTCTGTCTTCAGTAACTCATAAAAAGGCAAGAGAATAAAAATTCTATGAGCCCCCAATAAAATGATTTCTTTTAAAGACAAGAGAAATAGCTGATTACTATTGAGTTTATCTCAATATACAGTACATGGATCTAGTACTCCTATTAATGTTACCTGGATCTGCAAGATTTAACAAAGGGAGTTCCTAAAAGAACTTCTTGTCTTACAAAGCAATATTTATATCTCTTTGGCAATGAGCTTACCCAAGAGAAGTTGGTATCATAGCAATCATGTGTTCTCCACCTCTCTGTGACTGCTCAATCCTTCTATACGTTGTGGGGACTAGAAAGCCTTGGAATTGTAAGTGGGTCCTGAACAAGTGAGGGGCAGGGATTCTTGGTCTTACCCCTTTGTGCAGGGAAGCTGTTTGGGGGAATCACAGAGAGGCATTTACAGAGTCACCATGACCCTTGGGACCATATTGAGTATTTGTAACTCCTGAGTCAGAACTTGTAGATGAAAAGATCTTGGAGAAAAATCCCAAGGATCCCTAAGATCTTAAATCTCATCACTTTGCTGATGTGGGATTATCTCTATGATTTAGAAATTTAGCTCCTAAATATTTTTGTTCTTACTTTATAAGCTCAGCAACTTGGGTTATTGTATTGTTGCTGTGTAAGCCTATTTGTATTGTTTGGTTTTTGTCTTCAGGTCTAGTCATCTGCATAGGCTTACTGATATGGTAAGAAGATGGTAGAATTCTTCTATCTCATTATCAGTGGCTTTAGAGGTTGGTGAGTAAATTTGAATAATAGTTGTATTAACTGGACTGCATCATTGGTGTATTGTCCTGTCACAGACAGCATTGTACTTCAAGATAGATCCTAAAATGTTCTTGTCGATGATAAATGTGATGCAATGCCTCCTGATTTGGCATCTCTGGCTTAGAAAGCTATATGACTAACCAACTCACAGCCAATACCAAATTGCCCAAAAACTACCAATACAATCCATTTCAGCTCACTAATGCCAAAGATACTGATTTTTATGAAGTCTATTTAATTTTTTATGATTTCCAATTTCCCTAGATTCTTACTGTATATATTCCCTTTTGAAATTACTAATGGGTGTTTGAATCTGTTTATTCTCATCTTCAGTTGTACCCCATCCACACCACAAGGTCCTCAAAGATGTACTCCATACATATTATTATGGTTGCTTCTAACTTGAAAAGACAGCATTTCTCCAGCCATACTTTGAGTGCCTTCCAACATGAGGGGCTCATCCTACAACATGATCTCTGACAAATTTCAGCTGCCACTTGCGATATTTTCTATGGCTCATCCCTCAGATGTGGAAGCATATTCCTTCTCCATAATCTGTTCTTAGTCTGGACGCTCTGCTGAAACCTGTTCACTTTGAGGGAACCTACTGGTATTTGAAATACTGGTGGCATAGCATACAGCATCACACCAGTCACCATAGTATGACCAACACAGTCCCATTTATGGTACATCATTCCCACCCCCAACTCCATTGAGGATACAGCTTGAATTAAATAATTGTTTTCCTTGAGTCTGAGGGCCTGCCAGTCATTACTCAGAAGGCTTAACTAAAACCCATCCAGAAGTTGAAAACATTCTTGACTCATGGACTACAAAGCAAAAGATACAAATGCAAAACAAACAAACAAAAAAGATACAAATGCTAACCCAGAAGGAGCAAGAGGCTGAAGAATTTATTGTTGGCTTCTTAGAGGGGGTTCAAGAACATTTCTGGTCACTGGATACATTCTCACTTCACTTATTGTTGTTAATTACAATGCATAGTGTTATTTATTTTCAGGTTGTTATGGCTCTGAGAAGTACAGGATTTTAAGGATGCCTTTAATTCCAGAAACCAAAGGAAAAATCTCATTGCCATAGAGTTGATCCCAAATCATAGTGACCCTGTATAGAGTTTCCCAAACTTCAAAACTTTAAGGAAGGAAGCAGCCTTCAATTTCTCTGACAAGGGGCTGGTGGACTTGAAGTGTTGTCTGGGTACTTAATAGCCAACACTTAATCCACAGCACCACCAGGGATCCTTAAGAAAAAAACTTATTTCATTTAATGAAGTTTATTCTTTAATATTTATATTGTGAATTAGGTGAAGGTTTACAGGGCAGATAATCAGTTTTCCACTGGACAATTCATACATGTTGTGACCCAGCTCATCCATTGCAATTTCCCTCAATGCATCCCTGCTGATCCTACTTCCTCTCTCTTTCCACTTTCCATTCCTCCTTCTTCATGAATGCTCAGACCTTCATCCTTGTGTCCATGCTGCTCCTTTGATCTGAAATTATTGGTCATCCAAACACAGAGGTGAGTTAAGTCCAACATGAAGGGTAAGGGTTATATACAATGTTAGGGTTGCCACCAGTCTCTATAAGATCAATAAGCTTTGTCCCTTTTATGATTTTCAGGCCTGTTTCGCATTTTTCTGCTACTTTATCCAAACCTTCCTAATTAGATACTATTCAGATCAGTTGGTAGCAGCAGTGAGGTACCATCTAGTTCTTCTGGTCTTGAATAAAAGCCAGGTCCCTGCCTGCTGCCAAAGTCAAGCCAAAGTCTTCCAAACACAAGTTACAGGCAAGGAGAAAGACAGTTTCATTGTGAGATCAATAACATAAGGAGACAGAGGGATTGCTTTCTCAAACTGACTCTTAGAATGGAGACAGGAGGGGATATCTATAGCTATCTAGCTATAGATAGATAGATAGATAGAGAGAGAGATAGAGAGATAGATAGATAGATAGATAGATAGATAGATGATAGATAGATAGATAGATAGATATAGATATCTAGCTATAGATATAGATATAGATATAGATAT
>NW_022103901.1:32246095-32247030 GCF_000313985.2 Echinops telfairi
AACAATCCATACATCAATTGTATCAAGCACATTGCCATCATCATTTTCAAAACATTTTCTTTCTACTTGAGCCCTTGGTATCAGCTCCTCTTTTTTCCTCCTTCCCCCACACACCCATCCTCATGAACCCTTGATAAATGATAGGTTATTATTATCTTCATGTCTTACACCATCTGCTGTCTCTCTTCAACCACATTTCTGTTGTTCGTCCCTTCTTCCCCCACCTTACCCTTACCCTCATGGTATCACTACTCCAATTACTGGTTCCTGGGTGGTTGTTATCTGTCCTGCCTTCCATGCAACAAGAGCTCTTATCTGTACCAATATACATGCTCTGATCTAGCCAGATTGGTAAGGTAGACGTGGGGTCATGATAGTGGTGGGGAGGAAGCATTAAAGAACTAGAGGGATATTGTGTGTTTCATTGGTGCTATACTGCACTCTGGCTGGCTTGTCCCTTCCTTGTGGCCCTGTTTTGAGGGAATGTCCAATTGTCTATAGATGGGCTTTGGGTCTCCATTCTACCCCTCTACATTGGCATTGATATGATTGATGGTTTTGGAACTTCTGATGCCTGATCCCAAAGATACCTTGTGATCACACAGGCTGATGTGCTTCCTCCATGTGGGGTTTCTTTCTTCCCTGATAGATGGCCACTTGTTTAACTTCCTGCTTTTAACACCACAGATGCTATATCTTTTTGCGTTTCTTTTTAAAACTTTGCATATTTTACTTTATTTTTAAAATCATTTTGCTGGGGTCTTGTTCAACTCTTATCACAATCCATGCATGCATCCATTGTGTGAAGCATATTTATATATTTGTTGCCATCATCATTCTCAAAACATTTGCTTTCTACTTGAGCCTTGGTATCAGCTCCTCATTTTTGCTCTCCCACTTGCCGCCCCCGCCCTCATGAACCCTTGATAATTTAT
>NW_022103901.1:32247557-32249621 GCF_000313985.2 Echinops telfairi
TATCTTTAGGAGCTGGGCACCATCAGCTTTTTTCACCACTTTTGCTTATGCACCCATTTTGTCTTCAGTGATGATGTCGGGAAGGTGAGCATCATAGATGTGTTCAGGGAGGACTTGAGTAGAGGCCCAAAGTCCATGTGCTACCTCAACACTTAACATATATGCACATAGACCTATATCCCTATCATGATATATTAATATATTTCATATACACGTGCCAATATTTATACCTCTATAAATGTCTTTTGTCTCCTAGTTCTTTCCTCTATTTCCTTTTACTTTAGGAAGTGATTTTTGTTATACATTTGAAAAAGGAAAATGTCGGGGGGGAAAACATTAAAAGTATTGCAACTAGGTTTTAAGGAAAAGGGTATTGGTTACTACCCATCTACTAAACAACAGTGTTGTGATTAAGGTGAGAGGTGTAGTTTCTTCTTCTCATGCTGTTTTCTGCTCTGACAGTTTCATCTCATCATGTCTACAGCACAATTAATTGATTTATATTGCTTCTCCCCGGGACTCGAAAGAATCCATCTCAGTATGATGACACTAATACCCCCTCTCTCTGGATCATATCACAAGCTGACTATTGGTTTCAATTTTTACTGCTAAGGAAGCTAAATGAATTACAAAGTAACTAAATCAAACATATTAAAATACAGAAATCTTACTGATTCATACACTATAAATAGATTAAATATTCTCCTTTACTGAAATCATTTCAATAAAAATTAAATGAATCTATAACCTCTAGAGCGAAAGATAAAAAACAAGTTAATTCATCATGAATTCGGACGAGATTACAAAGCTAATAAAGAGAAGTAGGCAAGAGTGCATGGAGCCACAACAGTTCACTGAGGCGCAGTGAAACATCACTGGGGTTGTGGAGACTGATCTTTGCCTGGTCCATTAGTCCTTTGGATTAATTGTTTTCACATGTCTTCCGATTTTCATCACTCTTTTTCCTTCTGGACAAGAAAATACCAATGGTTGAACCTTAGATGTCTCCTCTTGAGTTGTTAAGACCCCAGTTGCTACTAGATGTAGTTTTTGGAAATTATTTTTAGCCTCACTTTGGAAAGTTTAGGCAGGAAAATCAAAAATTTGTTCACTTGTTTTAGTTTGAAAATTTCATCCAGTTGGTGAGTTTAATTGTGAACTTGAAGTTAGAGACCGGGATTAAAGTTCTTTTTTACACAATTTAAAGAAAAGGCATAGATGCAATTATCCAGCGATAATGTGTAGAATTAAATGCAAGAAGCCCAAAGAAACAACTCAGGAGGACAAAAGACATACATGAAGGTGATAGACAAATATGGAGGATGTGACGAAATAAATAGGACAATACCATATGCCGTATGGAATTAATTTGTAATGCCCTTCAATAAAATAATAATAATGTCTTTAAAGTGAACCAAATACATAAATAAAGCATAGACATATGAATGGATTTTGAGCTCACACTTAATTGTTGGCCCAATCCAAGAAGAATTAGTTCTTATGACATGGCACTGCTCAATGCCTACCCAATGAAGATATGAATGCTGTAGCAAAGTGTGGTGAAGAAAGCAGATGGTGTCCAGCTATCAGAAAGAATAGTGTCTGGAGTCTTAGAGGCTTGTGTGAAGTCAAACAGCGATCTAAATGAGGTGTCAACTATGTCCACTTGGAAGAAGCACACCAGCATGTGTGACTCCAGAATTTTAAACAATAAAATTCAAATCCAGAGGAGGGAATGTATTAGGGCTTGAATTCTGAACACCTGGTTTGCTGAAGGCCGCAGATGACTGTGAAATCCCAAAACTCTTTTGCAGGGTATCCCATGTGGATTAAGGCACTGGCGAATGCCCTCTGACTATGATCCAGAGATGGGAAGGGCCTTGTTATCAGACAGAGAACAGTGCAGGGTGGCTTATGCAGCTGTTATTAGTAAAACTGTGACACTTTGTCAGTGATCACTGACTCAATGTATAATTAGTCCAGTTTTTAATATTTTCTATTTGCTGTTAATTAACGTTTTCCTTTGTTTCATTGTGTCACTGTAGTGGGGTCATTTGTTCATAT
>NW_022103901.1:32250619-32253762 GCF_000313985.2 Echinops telfairi
ATCAGATGAGTTTACACCTAAAGATAAATAGCCCATCATAGCATGGGCAAAGCACTTGAATTAATATATAACTAAGGAGTACATTCAAATAGCCAATAAACTCTTATCTATATGTGCTCTGGTCTAGCCAGATTTGTGAGGTAGAACTGGGATCAATGACAGTGGGGGGGAGGAGAAAGCATTAACTAACTAGAAGAATGTTAAGAGCTCTTGACACATGGAATCCAGGACAGATAAACCTTTCTGTAACAATAATGGTAGTAGCAGCAATACCATGAGTGTAGGGGGGAGGGGAGGAGTGGAAGTTGGAAATGATCGCAATGATTGATATATGACACAGACACAAATACCACACACACATACCTAGGTTATGGACAATAGAACATGGGTGAAGGGAGACAGCTGGCAGTGTAAGATATGAAAATAATAATAATTTATGATTCATCAATGGTTCGTGACACTGGAGGAGGGAGGAAAAACATGAGGAGCTGATACCAAGGGCTGAAATAGAAAGAATATGTTTTGAAAAGGATGATGGCAACATATGTACAAATGGGCTTCACACAATTAATGTATGGATTGTTATAAAAGCTGGAAGAGCCTCCAAAACTGATTTTTTAAAATAGTCAACAAACACATGCAAAGATGCACAGCATCAATAGCCATCATCAGAGAAATGCAAAGCAAAACCACAATGAGATAGCATTACACTCTCCCTACGATGACTAAGACAAAAACAAAACAACAAACGTTGGTGAGGATGTGAGGAAATGAAGGCCTTATCAATTGCTGGTGGGAATGTAAAATGATCAAGTCATATAGGAAACAATGTGATCGTTCCTCAAAAAACTCAAAATAGAGCTACTACCTGAGCAAAAATTCCACTTCTAGGTCTATATCCAAAACACTTGAAAGCAAAAACTGATAGAGAGACTCGTACACCAATGTTCAGTGCAGCACTACCAACAGTAGGGGGAACGATCTAAATGGCCACAACAGATGAAGGGATAACCACAGCAGTGTCCAGATACACTGGAACTCTTCTCAGACAAAGGAGAAGAGACGTCTTGATATATGCAACCATATGGATGGCACTGGAAACCATGATATTATGCAGAACCAGCCAACCACAGACACATAATGGATACTCTCAATTGCATAAAAGGCTAGTGTATAGACAAAGTTTATTAGGGGTTACCATGGATTATAGGAAACTAAAGGAGTCCCTTGTAGACAGAATACACATATAACATTGATCAACGATAGGTTTGCACAGCCCATTATGGTCACTATATTGTACTCTTGTCAAAAGTTAAATTTGCAAAAGTCATGTGACAGATATAATAAAAAAAAGCAATGACAGAAGAGGGGAAAAGAGGAGCTGCTGATCCTGCTTATGCACAGCCAAAAATCTCATGGGATTTGGTGTTTGATTTAGATGCTTAGGATCCTGCTGTCAAGGGACATCTCAGTCAGATGACCTAATAAGGTGTTTTGTGGTTCTGTTCTACAGCACACTGCATTGTGTGGTGCCTCAGATTGTACAAGTTTGTAAGTGGACGTTCAAAACACAACAATTGACCTCTATTGGATTGTGACACAGGGAAGAAGGAGACTTAGGAATCAAAGTATGGTAGGGAAGGTGTGGCTATCTGCCTCTGGGAACCACTCACTGCCTCCTTGCCATGAAAGCCCAAGAACTGATTTATTTTTATCAGAGTTTCCATAGAAGAATTCTGATCAAAAGAGGGGGAAGTAAAGAGCAGAATTGAAAATGACAGTGCAATCAAGACTTCCTGGAGTCATTCGTGCTGGTTGAGTGAACCCCTGCCACTCTTGTCCTGAGATCATCTTTACATCTTAAACCAAAAAATATCCCATGAAATCTTCCTAAAAGCAAATAATACTTTAGATTAACTGTAAAAGGCTATGCCATTAGCACTGTGCTCTTTTAAGGGCAAACTCACTGTCTTTGAATCAGTTCTGACTCAGAGCAACCCTATAGGACAGGGTAGAACTGCCCTTATGAGTTTCTGAGACTATAACTCTTTGTGGGAGTAGAAAGCTCTGTCTTTCTCCCAAGGAAAAACTGGTGGTTTTGAACAATGAACCTTTCCATAGCCCAACAACTAACTTTTAATCATTACACAAACAGGGCTCCTTTTTAAAAACTAGCTCTTCAAAATAAAACTCACAGTAACTTGCAAGACAAGATAGGAACCTTAGGGGACAGTGAGTGTATGCTAATGAGGAAGAATAATTCTGAAAAGGAGGTGAGAACGGTTGCACACCTTGAAGACTATAATCAATGCCATGAAATTGTACGTACAGACACTATTGCACTGGCATATGCTTTGCAAGTACAGCAGAGTAAGTAAAATTAAAACAGACAAAAATATTGCAGCCTTGAGATCTTATAGGACAGTTCCACTTGTCCTTAAGTTTGCTATATATCTTAATTGATTTGATAGAAAATGATTGATGTATGATTTTACCAATATCATTGTGTTAGTCCGGTTTAACTAGAGAAACAAATCCAGAGACAATATGTGTATGAGACAGAGCTTTATGTGAAGAGTAATTACATATTAAGAAAACATCCAAGCCCAATCTAGATCGAGTCCCTAAGTCTGATATTACCCCATATGTTGATACTAGTCCATAAATTCCTCTTTAGACTCACACAGCCATGAAATGACGCCAATTGCAGGAAGATCTTGTGGAAAGTCTTGTGGATCCAGTGGTAGTGGAAGCATCTCAGCTCTGGCATGGGTCTCCATGTGGCTACTCCAACTCCAAGGCTCTGGCTCCAGCATAGCACCATGTGGCTTGTCAACAGGTATGTCTTGCACAGAATCAGTATATCTGGCTTCCAGTGAGCTATTTATCTCCTTTATGACTCCCAATGAGGTCATCAAGCTGCAACATCATTGACAGGCTAGACTCCACCCCTTCTTAGTTGACCGGACATTATGTAACTCTCACAATCATTAAAAGTTCTTCTTATCAAGTGGGTGAATAAGCAAATGTGGTGAAGAAAGCTGATTGTGCCCGACTATCAAAAGATATAGCGTCTGGAGTCTTAAAGGCCTGAAGGTAAACAAGCGGCCATCTAGCTCAGAAGCAACAAAGCCCACATGGAA
>NW_022103901.1:32254297-32256386 GCF_000313985.2 Echinops telfairi
CCAACACCACCACCACTATCATGATCCCAATTCTACCTTACAAATCTGGCTAGACCAGAGGATGTACACTGGTACAGATAGGAACTGGAAACACAAGGAATCCAGGGAGGATGATCACTTCAGGACCAGTGGTGCTAGTGGCGATACTGGAAGGGTGGAGAGAGGGTTGGTTGGATGAGGAACCAATCACAAGGATCTACATATAACCTCCTCCCTGGGGGACGTACAACAGAAAAGTGGGTGAAGGGAGATGTCGGAAAGTGCAAGATAGGACAAAATGATAATTCATAAATTATCCAGTTTTCATGAGGAAGGAAGGAGCGGTGAGGGACGGAGGGGGCGGGGGGATGAGGAGCTGATGCCAGGGGCTTAAGTGGAGAGCAAACGTTTTGAGAATGATGAGGGCAATGAATGTACAAATGTGCTTTTACTCAATTGATGTAAGTATGGATTGTGATAAGAGTTGTATGAGCCCCTAAAAATGATTTAAAAGTTCTCATTATCAATGTTGTAAATGGATTTTGAAAGGTTTAAATAATGATACATGGTTATTGTAGATTCTAGAAGATTTGAAAGACAAAAAAAAGCGTAAAGATATAACTAAAGATCACGCTTAGTGACACAGTCTAGATACTGTATTCCCTCCTTCACAAAGTTCTGCGTGAAACATTATTTTTAAATCGAAGTTATTCAGTGTTCCCAAGGGTAAGCCATGCTTGCTATTTAGCATTTGGGGAGAGGAAAGAGTTCTGCTGCCCAGATAGCCTTCTGAAAAGGTCTTGAGGTCTTCAGTTCCACCCTGGATAGCCTGGGCAGCAAATGGGGTCCTCTGGAGCTCATACCATTGCCTGGTGGCCAACGGTCAGGGAATGATCCTGGTAGATGGTCCTTGATATTTCAGCCCAGACATTGACTCTGATGGACCACGTAGAGGCCAGAGCTCCCTGGTAAGCAAGCTGTGGCTGTGTGCAGCCTGTACTGGAATTTCACTTTTCCCATTGCACAATCCTACTTCCACCACCCCCTTCCAGAAGTGTTCATCTCAGGTAAACATCTTGTACCCCCAACAAATGACATGAAGTGTGCTTTTACAGAATCCAAACTGGGAGAACATTTCAATAACGTGAACAACAACATGACCAGTATGAAAATGAACAGTTACTGGTTGTCAGGGAGTAGGGTCTGGTTCAGTTGTCACATCATCAACTAATCCTTGAAAACATCCTTTAGTATATTAATTAAAACATAATTTTACAAATGCAGTGATATCACCCTTTCATCTTACTTGATTTCTCATGCACTGCCATTGTTCATTACTCCATTTTTATCAATGTATGTGTCCTTAAACATCTTACGCATTATGTTCTCCTTTTCCCCGGTCTATTTATTCATCCCTTCCTCTACCATCTTTGTATATTTTGTGCTCTGGAATTTTATTCTTGAATGTCTTCCATACTTTCTCTTAGGACAATTACATCCACTCTTTTCCTCCAACTATTTTAAAGGAAACCTTCAGTCTTTCTCTCCATCTCCAACTCTAATTCAGCTCACCAAATATACATTATTAAAATATCCAAGTGAAAAAATACTAAAACACTATAAATCTTCTGTCGCCTTGCTCCTACCCTCCCACGAGTCCAAATAGTTTCTAAAATCCCAATCCAACAAAGGAAGTTTTCCAACTAATTTAGCAGGATTTAGTGCATGCTGTTAAAAAAATAAAACATCCTAAGAATATTATGGTTACCAGACTCTTAAAAAAGTGCAAGTAAATAAGCAGGGCTTGGTGGGCTGTGCTTTGTCATTGACAACAGTGAGTGAACCAGAATTTACTAAATTATCAGGAAGATCACAAGTCCCAAGTTGGAAGCCATCGGTACTTTCTCCAGATTCTCTCCACTCCTCTGTTTGTATTTGCATCTTTTGACCCTCTCTACAGACACTTGCTTTTCAGGCCACGGATCATGTGGAGAGTTTCCAGCTTCTGGATGGTTATGTTCAGACCAAGCCTTATTGATAATGACCTACACATTCTCTGACTCAGTTCCAAATTCCTTCATCCACTCAGGACTCCTCAGTGGGGTCATCA
>NW_022103901.1:32270479-32284249 GCF_000313985.2 Echinops telfairi
TGGTCCCTCTTTTCCTGTGGAGATATAAACAATACCATCCCCTTGGGTGGGTTAGCTCCCCATTCCCCCGTTACCCATTTCTTCCTTGTTTTCATCAATTTTTCTCTTTCCCCACCTCCTCCCCAGTTGTCTACCTTGTACATCAGCTCTTTTTAAAGGACTATTTCAAATAAAACTCACAGCAGTAACTCACAAGTCAAGATATGAACCTTCTCAGTGGACCTCCCTCCTGACGTGACCTGAATGGGTGCTAGACTCAAGTGTTTCTTACATGTTCCATGACTGAAATTTGTTCTGTGGCCATTTTAATATTGCTAGTGTTTTTTACTTTTTTTTAAAATAAATCATTTTATTGAGGACTCTTACAGCTCTTAAAACAATCCATACATTAATTATATCAAGTACATTTGTACATGTGTTCCTATTACACAATTATGCTTCCAACTCCCCCTTCCACATGTCTTCATCTCTGGTAAACATCTTGTACCCCAACAAACATCATAACGTGTGCTTTTAGAGGACCCAACCTGGGACCACATTTCTTTCCTTTCCTTTTTTTCTAAATTAATCATTTTATTGGGGGTTCTTACAGGTCTTATAACAATCCATACATTCATTGTATCAAGCATGTTTGTACATAGGTTGTCATCCTTTTCAAAGCATTTCCTTTCTGCTTGAGCCCTTAGTATCAGCTCCTCATTTTTTTGCTCCCACCCTCATGAACCCTTAATAAATTCTAAATAATTATTATTTTCATATCTTACACCACCCACGTTTCTTTCTTCACCCACGTTTCTGTTGTTTGTAACCCCGGGTGGGGTGGTTGTACGTTGATCATTGTGATCATTTCCTCCTTTCTCCCGCCACCTTCCCACTGCCCTCATGGTATTGCTACTGCCATTATTGTTCCCGAGTGGTTTATCTGTCCTGGATTCTGTGTGTCAAGGGCTCTTAACTCTACCAGTGTACATGCTCCGGTTTAGCTGGATTTGTAAGGTAGACCTGGGGCCATGAAAGCGGGTGTGGGGGTGGGAAAATATCAAAGAACTAGAGGAATGTTGCATGTTTTATTGGTGCTATACTGCACCCTGGCTGGCTCACCTCTTCTGAGTGACCCTTCTATGAGGATGTCCAATTGTCTAAGATGGGATTTGGGTTTCCACTTTACCCCACCTCAAAGTTATCTATACGATTATGTGTTTTGAGTCTTCTGATGCCTAATACCTGATCCTGTCGACTCCTCATGATCACACAGGCTTGTGTGCTTCTTCCATGTGGGTTTTGTTGCTTCCCAGACAGATGGACACTTGTTTATCCTCAAGCCTTTACGACTCCAGATGCTATATCTTTTAATAGCTGGGCATCATTAACTTTCTTCACCACATTTGCTTATGAACCCATTTTGTCTTCAGTGATCATTTTGGGAAGGTAAGCATCACCGAATGCCAGGTCATTAGAACAAAGTGTTTTTGCATTATGGAAGGACTTGAGTAGAGACCCAATGTCTGTCTGCTACCTTTACACTTAAAATAAATATATGTAGCGAGATCTATGCCCCTTTCATTATATACAAATATATTTACATAAGTATGTACCTATATTATTCATCCAATCATCTTACTTGATTTCTTATGCACTGGCATTATTTATCTTTCATTTTTTATAAGTGCATGTGTCCTTTAGCATTGTGCACACAATTTTCTCCTTTTCCCTATTTTGTCACCCTTTCCTTTACCATATCCATATCATGTTTTTGTGCTCTGGAATTTTATTCTTGAACTTCTTCCACCTAATTCTAGACTTTCTCTTGGGACAATTACATCCACTCGTTTTCCTCCAACTGTTTTAAAGGAAACCTTCAGTCTTTGTCTCCACCTCCAACTCTAATTTAGCTCACCAAGTAGACTGTACTAAAAGTCCAAGAAAAAATAAAATAAATCTTCTGTCTTCTTGCTTCTGACCTCCCACGTGAGACAAAAAATGGTTTTTAAAATCCCAATCCAACAAAAGAAGTTTTCCAATTTATTTGTAGGATTTAGTCCCTGCTGTTAAAAAAAAAAATCCTAAGCAGCTTATAACTGCCAGACCATTAAACAATTGCAAGTAAATAATCAGGGCTTGGTGGGCTGTGCTTTATCATTGACAACAGTGAGCAAAGCCAGAATGTACCAAATTATCAGGAAAATCTCGAGCCCCAAGTTGGAAGACATCATACTTCCTCCAGCTGTTCTCCATTCATCTGTCTGTATTTGCAACTTTTGCCTCTCTCTACAGACACTTGCTTTCCACTCGACGGATCATGTGGAGAGTTTCCAGTTTCTGGATGGTTATGTTCAGACCAAGCCTTATTGATAATGACCTACACCTTCTCTGATTCAGTTCAATATTCCTTCATCCACTCAGGACTCCTCAGTGGGGTCATCAGGAAAGAATGATGTCGTATAAACTGGGCTGCAAGGGTACACACATTTTACCCGCTGGTGTAGGGGAATCCTGAGAACATGATGATCTGTTGTGATTGGGAGGACATCCAAAGAGGAATCTGCTCCATACCCTGATTTCCTCAGTCATGACATGTTGTGCTTGTCCTGATAATATCCGTGTCCATTTCCCTCATCACCTCATCACAAAGAGATGATCCTTCACACCAAATGTTTTAGGGATTAAGAGTCAATATTCCCCCAGCATCTTCACAGTGAAGCACATCAGTCAGCCTATACAGTTGTCAAAACCCAAATCAATCTCATTGCCATCGAGTCAATTCTGATTCTTTGAGACTGCTCTTTACAGGAGCAGACTGCCTCATTGTTTTCCCATGGAGTGACTGGTGAGTTTGAACTGCAGACCTTGAAATTTGCAGTACAACACTTACTGACCATGCAACTCTTAAGCAGATGACTAGAACTGAACAAAAGCAAAACAGGTTTACACTTACAACATGCAATCCTCAAATTTCTGAGGTAAGAAAAATATTGATGAATAGAATTTCCAAATCCATAGACCAAAGCCCGGATCAACAAAGTGATGCTATTTGATGTTCTATCTAAAGGATTGTGTCTGGAACTTATCTTAACAAGAAATATGGTTTCATCTGTAAGTTCTGACTTAAGAGTTGCACAATATTCATTGGCTTCATTTTCTGGTCCAAAGGGGCCCCAAAGCAGGTGAGACAATTATTGGCTTCTTGTGTCTAATGAGGCTCTCAGGGAATCTGGCACCGGTGACCATAAAGACTCCTGTAAATGCCAACTCTGTGATTTTCCCCAAACAACTTTCCTACACAGAGGACTAAGACCATGAATGCCTGTGTCTCACTTGCTCAAGACTTAACCTTTATTTCTAAGAGTTTGTATTATTTTCTTTCATCTATGTTTGTTCATAGTAGAGCATATCTCAGATGTGTTATGTGCATGGATGTCACCCTCTTGAAGATGTGTTATATGCTCTTTCATTTTTTAGTATACGAAACCTAGGATTGATGAATCTATAGGGACAGCAATTATAATAATGGTTTGGGCAAGAGATACAGTGGGGCAGAGAGGCGCGATGTCATGGAGTCCATATAGAAAATGAATGTTTGGAAACTGATTGTGATAGCAATTGTAAATTCTACTTGATGTGATTGAAATACGGAATTATATGATATATGTGTTACATCCCAACTAACAAAAAAGAAGAGGAAGAAGCACTGGCGAGTCCTGCAGAATTAAAGGGAATCTGATAACTAGAGAATCTATCTCCCCTGGGTAAGGTTACAAGAGAGGATACAGCAATATTTGCTTTTGAAGATAATGAACTTCTTTTAGATTCTGGGAGCAATAAA
The DNA here is from genome assembly GCF_000313985.2 of Echinops telfairi. Lineage (NCBI taxonomy): Eukaryota > Metazoa > Chordata > Mammalia > Afrosoricida > Tenrecidae > Echinops > Echinops telfairi. Next base: position 32,274,303 of record NW_022103901.1, read on the forward strand.
AAAGAGTCTTGAACAAGCTGAACTTTGAGATAAACCAAGAAATACTCGTCTCTCTTGTTTGGGGCTTTAAAAAAATGTAAGCAGAGAAAAATGTGGTTACTCAGTTGGGCTCTGGATACTTTTGTGTGATTTTCAATTTTATACAACCAGAATCCAGTAGTAATAGGATCATGAGTGACCGTGGAAAATTGGGAACAAAGGTGGACTGAAAAGATCTTGCTTGGGTCAATTCCATTACTGATATGCAAACTTGCCTTAGTTGGGAATTGAATTTGTCCTGATTTTAATCACTCCTGTCTAGGTGCCTGAACTGGTTATTGTGCATTGACTCAATCCCATGGTCATGAGTTGGACAAACCAGTCCACTGTCTCCGAGTTTCTCCTCCTGGGCCTCTTCTGGAAGCCCCAGCTGCAGCAGATCCTCATCACGCTCTTCCTGGGCATGTACCTGGCCACAGTCTTGGGCAACCTGCTCATTATCCTGACCATCAGCACAGACTCCCGCCTGCACACCCCCATGTACTTCTTCCTCAGCAACCTGTCATTTGTGGACCTCTGCATCTCCTCCACCATCGTCCCCAATATTCTGACCAATCACTTACTCGGCCGTCAGACCATCTCCTTCCCTGGGTGTCTCACACAGATGTATTTTTTCATTGTGTTTATTAGCATGGACAATTTCCTCCTGGCTGTGATGGCCTATGATCGCTTTGTTGCCATATGCCACCCTTTACACTATACAACAAAGATGACCCATCAGCTCTGTGCCCTGATGGTTGTTGGGTGTTGGGGCATTGCCAATGGAAATGCTCTGTTGCATACCCTGCTGATGGCTCGACTCTCATTTTGTGCAGACAATAGGATCCCCCACTTCTTCTGTGATGTGACTGCTCTCCTGAAACTCTCCTGCTCTGACACACAGCTCAATGAGATGGTGATTAATACTGATGGGGTTCTGATAATGATCACCCCCTTTGTTTGCATCCTGGTTTCCTACATTTGCATCACCACTGCTGTCCTGAGAGTCCCATCCACAAAGGGAAAGTGGAAGGCCTTCTCCACCTGTGGCTCCCACCTGGCTGTGGTTTTCCTCTTCTATGGCACCATTATTGCTGTGTATTTCAGCCCGTCATCCTCCCACTCGGCTGGGAAGGACATTGCAGCTGCTGTGATGTATACGATGGTGACACCCATGCTGAACCCTTTCATCTACAGCCTCAGGAACAAGGACATGAAAGAGGCCCTAACAAAATTAATTTATATTAATTCTTTTTCTTTTCAACAATGAATGGGTTCTAAATCCCGTAAGAGAATGTCATAGTTTATAATAAAACCTTGTTTGTTCTTTTCTCTAGTCTCTGGTACTTAGCAGTTCTCCATCCACACATTTGTCAAGGAAGAATAAGAGGCAGGATCTCCCAAAGTGGTTGATATTGGAATTTCTGGAATGATCCAGGGGAGTGCAAAAGCAGATTCTTAGTGTTTACTCTGTATTCTGGGCTATTGCACAAAAGTTTTTCATTGTCAGGGGGCCATTGAGTCATGATTTTTAGTTTAGTTTAGTTTTCTGAAAAGAAGGCAGTAGGCCAAATAAATTTAGGAACCTATGGAAGTGCAAGAGGTGAAAATAAATCCTTTGACCAACTAATGTGATTAGTCCAACTGCCAATGTCCTCCATCCCAAACCACCAGGAACACACAGCTAGCTTATTGCTCATTTCATCAGGAAAGGCTGCATTTATCGAGGAACTTTCCAGACTCAGGGTGTTAGAAAGGTCTTGCAGAATTTGAGCATTGGCTGATTCTGGTGAGGTTTGCTGTGATCTGGATTTGATGTTAGAAAGTATTGGCAATTCTAATTGGACATAGCAATAGCTTCTCTAGAAATCAGGAAGACTGGAGAGAAGTGAAAGCTATAATTGGTAAGGATTAAGCTATCCCTCCTATCAGTCAGGATGGGTGATGCTTTGTCATTTCTGTAGCTTGAGCAATGTTTATGCTTTGTCTATGTACAGCTATGACTGTAGTGACCTTTTTTGTTACTGTTGTTCTAAATCCCTCATGGAAACTTGTGTGATGTCCTATATAGTTTTCTGTGTTCAACAGAGAAGAGCTCATTGAAGGCCCTGTTCTTGGTAGGTACATTCACTACAATTCATAGTGACCCCATGTGCAAGAGAAAAGAACACTGCCTGGTCTTATGTCACCCTCACAATTGTTATCTTTGAGTCCCTTGCTGCAGCCACTGTGTCAATCCACCTCCTTGATGGGCTTCCTCTTTTTTACTGTCCTTTGACTTTATCAAGACTGGTATCCTTCTCCAGGGACTGGGCTTTCCTGTTACCAAGTTCAAAAACAAAGTCTCTCTATTTTAGCTTCTAGGGAGCATTCAGAGTTTACTTTTTCCAATACAGATTTATTTGTTCTTCTGGCAATCCATGGTATATTTAGTATGATTTTCCAACACTATAATTCAAATGTATCCATTTTTCTCTGTTCTTCTCTGTTCATTGTTCACCTTTCATATATGAGGTTAGCTGCTGATTTCTTCACTGCTGCTTCTATGAGTGTTGATAATAGATCCAAGTAAAATTAAACCTTGAAATCTGCATCTTTTCTCTGTTTATCACAGTGCTGTTTATTGGTCTAGTTTGAGTGGGGGAAATCCTCAAATGGGATATATATACATGCACACAGTAGTAATCTATACTGAAGGCTGTACTCTATGAGTTTCATCAGTGAGTGTTCCAGTTTCTCTTGGCTTTTAGCATGCAAGGTTGTGTCATCTGCAAATCACAGTTGTTAAAGAGCCTTCTGACCATCCTGATGCTGTATTCCTCTTCATAGTCCAGTTTCTCAGTTTGTTTGGTCAGCATAAAGATGGAGTAAATATGGTGACACAGTATTACCCTGATGCATAAGTTTCATGATTCAAAATTAGGCCAATTATTTATTTACCTTTTTACCTGAGTTTTTGTATCATACACATTTTTTCAGGAGCATGGGTAATTTAAACAAGAAAGAATTATCTTCCTTAATTGCAGTGTGCAGGCTTGCTTCCTTCAGTGTTTCTGCATTCTTTCCTGTGTGCTCAAGACATCCTAGTGGTGTAGTGGTTATGCATTGGACTGCAACCACCATGTTGGTAGTTCAAAAACACCAGGGGCTCCAGAGGAGAAAGACCAGGCTTACTACTTCCATAAAGGGTTACAGTCTTGGAAAACACAGGGATGATTCTTCCCTATCCTATAGGCCAATCGAGGCAGGCCATATTGAGTTGAGCAGAACCCAACCAGATGAAGAGAAGAATGTTGAGCCTGTGAACAGGTGCATATTGCTGCTGACTTCAAGAATGACATGTCCTGATTTGACTTTGCTTATGGAGGCGGACCCCCAAGGATCCAAATGGAATGAAGTTTCTTCACATCAAAGAACATGTTTGTCTCCTCAGAGCTCTGGATTGATTTCAGTGGGCAATATAGACTTTGGATACCCAAAATGGGAGGATAAAAGCATGATGTGGCTGGCTTACAAACGTTCATGGAAGGGGGAATATGCTCATAGGATTATAGGATTATGGTATATGTGTTCACTTAATGGCAGTTATTAGACATAGAATATTTTGTTTTGTTCACTTATAGAATATTTTAAGTGAAGCTGGCATATTTTGAGTTGCTTATATTTTAGTTTAATCTTGTCAGGCATAAATATGACTTTACTATTGTCTGGTTTTAAAAAGTATACATGACTAAAGAATTGTGTACACTGCTACAAATAATAGCTGGAAACACAGGGAATTCAGGACTGATAAACCCCTCAGGACCAATAATGACAGTAGGGTTACCAGGAGGGGATGGGGAAGGTGTGGGGGGTAAGGGAAGAACTGAGTACAATAATCTACATATAACCCCCTCCCAGGGTGGTGGACAACAGAATAGTGGGTGAAGGGAGACCTTGGTCATTGTACAACATAAAAAATAACAATAATTTATAAGTTATCAAGGGTTCGTGAGGGAAGGAGGGAAAAATGAGGAGCTGATATCAAGGGCTCAAGTAGAAACAAAATGTTTAGAAATTGATGATGGCAACAAATATGTAAATGTGATTGACACAATGGGTGGGTGTATGGATTATGATAAGAGTTGTAATAGTCTCCAATAAAAACAGCAATAAAAATGAAGTATGTACTATTGCCAAGTTGGCAAGGGGTGAACTGTGATATTTGGAGAGGGTTGCCAACATGGCTCCTGTAGGAACACATGGGTGAACTTCAGCCTGTCAATCAGCTCACAGCTTGATTGGAGGACTACCAAGATAAATGGCTTGCTGGAAGCTGGCCTTTCTCTCTGTCTCTGCTTTTACCTTCCTGTTGACAAGCCACATGGGGCCACTCTAAGACCTGTGAAAACCCTGGACACACAAGACTTTGCACCCACTGGCCTGTGATCTTCCTGCATTCTGTGTCATTTTATGTGCTGTGTGATTCTGTAGAGGGGTTTATGGACTAGTATTGGATTTATGGGCTAATGTCAGATTATGAACTTGATCTGGACTGGACTGGAATATTTTCTTAATATACATGACTCTGATCTAAAGCTCTCTCTTACACACATATGAGTGTCTCTGGATTTGGAGGAGGAAAGAGGAAAATAGCACAAATTTCCATAACTTTCATTTCAGAGAGATGACGTGTTTTGTGAAAGCTGGCAGAATTCAGAATCAGAGGCTGTTTCTGAGTTTAATGCATGATCTTTTTAATTTTTATTAGATTTGTGTATTAAAACGTTTTCATTAAAGAATACATGGGATCATTCTCATTATACAGTCTGTATTTTCTCAAACTCTTCATATAACAGAAATGTTCATTTCTTAAAAGTTTGAAAGAAACCTACCTTTTTTGCTTTGTATAAAAGGGCTTCAAAAGTTTTTTCCATTTGCAAATGGAAAAAATCATGAAAAATCGCACAAGCTAGCTGAAGCTACACAGTATGTGGTTATGTGGAGGGGGGGTGAGTATGAATGAAGGTGAGGTTTTAATTCCCTTCTCCATTGATGTTGTCATTGTCTAGTTCCCTCAAGTTGCTTTGGATTCATGCTCACTTCTAAGAAGCATTTGGCTGTACTTCTTCCATGATAGGTTGGCTCATTCTGCTGCGACTCTATGTACTATCCCCCCTCAATTAGTATGACTTATTACAATTACTTTCATGCATGTCAGTTGCTGAGGTTTCATATTTTAACAGAAAACCATCTACTTCACTAAGTTTTCATGTAATTGTGTTAACATGAGTAATTGTACAATCATAACGTCAATATAAATTAAAATGTAACATTCATTCTTATTACAATTCATTTCCAACCTAATTTTATTCTGATTATTATTATTGGTGATCACATTTGGTAGAGTTTGGTGCAATTTATTCCTTATGAACCATCCTTGGATCCATTAATGAATTCTGACTCTAAAAAGTATTCCTTTTATCTGAGTTTCTTGGTCTTCTTTCCCTTGTGAATTTATATTTTCTGTATTACTCTCTAATTTAGCATTAATTAATGGCATAAGGACATGGCAATTGGTAGACAATGTGGTGAATGCAATTAGTGTCATTGATTTCTGTGTGCTATAAATAAATGTAGAGTGTAGGGAAATGATGTGCACTGACTACAATACAAATATCTCCTAAGGCAGTCTAAGAAACTCTGGTTAAAATGGCGACCTAGAAAGACATACTGCACAACCCTGCTTCAAACGTGAGAAAACAAATATAGGAGAAAAACTTGAAGCCTTGAATCTGAAGAAAAAATTTTAAAGCTAAAATGAACTGAATACCAACAGCACAAGAAGCTATTGTAGCGGGATGAGCCATTCCAGGTATAAAGAAGCTCTCCAGACCACATTTGCATGCTCAGAAGCAGCTGCAAAATATTTCTCTGCCTGAGTGGAGCTGGTAAAAGTTACCAGTGCCCTGCACCTTGCTGGGCAGCTTTAGAGCTATGTTTGAAACTCTCAGAACAGTAAATCAAAAGCCAAACTCACTACCATTGAGTTGATTCTGACACATAGTGATCCTTTAGGACAGTGTAGAACTTCCCATGTGGGATTCTGAAACTGTAAGTCTACCAGAATAGAAAGGCTGGTCTTTCACTTGTGGGGCAGCTGGTAGTTTTGAACAACTAACCTTGTGGTTAGCAGCTCAATACATAACCCCATACACCACCAGGGTTTCTGGCAAATCAGTGGAGCACTCAAAATCAAAAAAGAGCAAACTATGGAGGGGTGTCAGTACATTGGAACCCTCATACACTGCTTATGGGACTGTAAAATTGTACAACCACATTGGAAAGTGATATAACACTTCCTCAAACAATTGGAATAAAAAAACCCACATGACCCAGCAATACCAATACTTGGTGTATAGCCCACAGAAGTAAATAGCATAGCACAAACAAATGTGTGCACATTCACGTTCATCACTGTACTGTTCACAATAGCAAGAAGATGGAAACAAACCTGAATGCGTATCTGTGGAAGAATTGATATCTAAACTTTGGTACATACACACAATGAAATACTTTGCATCGTAAAGAATAATGATGAAACTTGAAACACCTCATGGCATGGATGAATTTGGAGGACATAATGCTGAGGGACATAGGTCAAACAGAAAAGGACAAATATTGTATGAGTTTGCTGTCATTTATTTTTTTTTAATCAAGAAAAGGTTTTCATACAAAATGAAACAGAGTTGGGTGCATATGGAAGGGAGGCGGGAGTAATAGGCTAGAAGAAAGATATGTGTTTAATTGGATGAAGGGGGAGACAACATACGACAAGAGGAAAATGAGAAAGAGCAAAAAGGGAAGGAAACCAGGTAAGTAGTTGGGAGGTTTTATAAATTGTTGAATGCAAAAATGATGTGTAAACCCCAAGTAATTCACAATGAAAAGGTTGGAGGGTGGTAAATCTAAGAAATACAAACCTAAACTGAAACATCAGGTTAAACAACAGATTCAATCAGAGTTTGTACATTTACTCTTATAACAAATAAGTCAATAAGAAGCTTTGTAAAGTTCTCTCCAGAGGTATTGTTGATTATTTCTTTTGAATAAATTGCCAAAAGTAGACATTGTGGATCATGGGTGGCATTTTAGTGACCTTCGTTGCATCCCATGGAAGGGCATGATCTCACGTGCTCACCACTCTCCCAACAGCGTCAGTATTTCCATGTTTCTCCAGTTCATTCAATAAAACAATGCTGAATTCTAGTTTCAATTTGTGTTCCTACTTCCACTTTCACTTCTTCTCATTTTATTTTTTCTAATGAGAATTTAAAAATTCCATTTTTCTTTAAATTGCCTATCATAATTTTTAATGGTTTTATTGTTTATGAGTTTTAAAACTATCGATCCAATAATTTGCGGCTAAATAATATTTATTGAGTACATCAGCTATCACGTCACATCTGCTGCAAATAATATCTCCCTGTTTATACACTTACTTTTGGGTTTTGTGTAAAGTTTTTCTTATATATATACAATATTTTAATTATTATGTTATCACAAATAGTAAACATTTACTTATGGCTTCTCCCACTTCTCTTATGTATTCTTTTCTTACTCTGTCATTAATTAACCTTCAGTATATTTTTTCTTCTTTTTAAAAATATTTTCTTCTTGTATTTAGGCTTTTGGGTTTTGCCTCATTTTTCAAATACCCAGTTCAGTCTTAATATATTTGTGTCTCCTCATTTATTTGTAACACTACATTTATTATCTGCACAAAGCTAACAATTATTATTTACTCTTCACGCACGGCCTGTACATGGACCAACAGGCAGTTGTATGAACAGAGCAAGGGAATACTGCATGGTTTAAAACCAGGTAAGGTGTGCATCAGGGTTGTATCCTCTCCCTATATTATTCAGTCTGTATGTTGAGCAAAAAGAGAAGCTGGATTATATGAAGAACCATGCAGCAATGGGATTTGAGGAATCCTTATTAACAACCTAAGATATGCAGATGTTGCAACCTTGCTTGCTGAAAGTGAGGAGGTCTTGAGGTACTTGCTGATAAAGACCAAGGATTGTGGCCTTCAGTACAGATTAGAACTCAACGTAAAGAGCAACAAACTTTTCACAACTGGATCAGTAGGTAACATCATGATAAGCAGATAAAAGATTGAACTTATCAAGGATTTCATCTTGCTTAGATCCATAATTAATGCTCATGAAACCAGCAGCAAACTACTCACCTTTTGGTTCGCAGCCCAATTGTGTCATCACTCCATCTAAAATTTTTAGGATAAATCTAAAACTATAGCTACTATGGTTCAGTTTATGCATGTTTCTGCATGTTTAAACATGTCCCTGTTGTCAGTGGATGACTTCAGGCCATTTCCCTGAAATACCCTTGTATTCCATGTTAATCATGCTTTCATAAAGAGCCCAGTGAAAGTAGAAGCATCCAAGGGGATCTGCCAGAACAATTAAACTCAAGGTAGAGAAATCATCTTGCAAGTATATAAGGACGAGATAGTCCATTTTTGAGCCACTGCAGATCTTAGGAATAATTACAGAAGAGTGGTCTAGTGTCAAAAGCTACGCCATTCAGGTTAGAAGGCACTCAAACATGACTGGGGAAGAGCTACCACCTTGAAGCAGAGTCCATCTGAATAATATGAATAGAGCAAAGCTTTGAGGACTTTCATTTGCTGATGGGACACGATTCAAAATGAGGAGAAACAGCGGGAAATATCCATCTTGGATAACTGGAATGTGGAAATATATGAAGTATGAGTTGGGAAAATTGGAAATCATCAAATATAAAATGGCACACCTAAATATTGATATCTTAGGCAAGAGTGAGCTGAAGTGGACTGGTATTAGCCATTTGAGTCAGGCAATCATATGGTTTACTAGGCTGAGAATGATCAATTCAAGAGGAATTACATCATGTTCATTGTCAAGAAAAACGTTTCAAGATCTATCTTAATGTTCACTGCTGCCTGTGATTGAACAATATGTAGATGCCTACACATAAGGCAAGTTAATACAGCTATTATCCAAATTTACATACCAATTACTAAAGATTATGATGAGATAAATGAAGAATTCTAGCACCTTCTTCAAATGAAGGAAAAGTAGCATTGATTGCCTTTCTAATGTTTAACTATCTTTGCGTACCTCATTTCAGTCCCACTTAATCACAATGTGTTGAATTCTATTGGCTAGAATTTTTGTTGACTTAGGTATCAGGGTTATATTTTCTTCAAAAAAAGATTTTCATAGTATGTTATGCTTTTTTATATTGTGGAATCGTTTGAGTAGACTTGGTGGTAACTCTTTTCTAAATGTTTGATAAGATTCCCCAGTAAAATCGTATGGTCCTGGGGCTATTTATATTGGGAGGATTTTAATGACCAGATCTATTTCTTCTTGCATTATAGATCTATTAAAGTTTTCTACATCAATCTGTGTTAATTTAGGTAGGTACTGTGAAAGTTTGTAGACCTTCATCATTAGCTTTAGTGGTTGGTGTGTAAATTTGAATAATAGTGGTATTAATTCTATTTCCTTGTTTGGGTATAAATAATATCCTATCAAAAGAAGCATTGTACTGCATTATAGAACTTAAAATATTCTTTAAGATTGGCGCAGAGACCCAAAGCCCATCTCTAGACAATGGAACAATCTCCCCACAGAGGGGCCACAGGGAAGGGATGAATCACCATAATGCAGTAAAGCATCAATGAAACACACTATATTCCTCTGGTTCCTTGAGGCTTCCTTGCCCCCACTACCAAGACCCCTGTGAAGCTTCTCAATTCAGACTAGACCAGAATATGTGCACAGGTATAGATAAGAGATGGGAGCTCATGACACAAAGGATCCAGGAACAGGAGTAGGAATAGTGATACCAGAAGGGTAGGGGAAAGAAGGGGAGAGGAA
>NW_022103901.1:32285555-32287232 GCF_000313985.2 Echinops telfairi
CAAGCACAAAAGGACAAGTACTACATGAGTCCGCTGAGGTAAGCTCAAAAAATTCAAAAGGGGCATAGGAAGAAGATACTGTATACATACGTGCCTGGGGTGAGGTCCAAGTAATATGGCAGGGGCAAGACTAAATTCAGGGATACATATGAGGGACATTTGGTAGCCCATTAAAAAGGGGGGGGGGTATGGGTTGCTGGGGGAACAGGGCACTAACCCACACAGGGGGAGGGTATTGATTGTGTCTCCATAGGGAAAAAAGGACCAGACTTCAACCTGGAGCTCCAAGACAAGAACACAACACACTGACATGAAGCAGGGAACTGATAGAGAGGCCTGAGGGGTGGGTCCCATTACCAACTAAGTGGACAGCACCATCTTCCCTTCCCCCTAGCACCACCTTCCCCGCCGCCCCCTAGAAGAATTCACTTCAGAGGACTGCACTGAAGCTACAGCTCAAGAAGAGGGACTGGTCTGGTCAGAGCACACAGGAGCCAATGAGGGGGGGCGGGGAGAAAGAGTGAAGCACATCCTGGCTCACCAATCCCTGAGGACAATGTTCCTGCTCAGAACAGCAATGCACATAGATGACCACGGGGTCAGCGCCACCACAGGACACAGCATTCCTCATTGACCCATAGCACCATTGGGGACAACACTAGAGACACATGGTGGGAATTGTGCCCGCCATGAGCTCACCATGCCAAAGTCAGCCTCTGGGGGCATGCAGCAGAGCAGCAGGGGCAGCAAGCAATGAAGTCCCCAGGGATAGAGGCAGTGCCAGGGCTTGGCACCCCATCAGACTCAACTGGAAAGCACTCGTGAAGGACAAAAAATAGACCCTGAGCTATTTATACGTTTGTGTGTGTGTGTGTGTGTGTTGTTATTGTTGTTTCTGTTGTTGTAGCTATTGTTTCACTTTCTGTTGTTGCTTCGTTGTAGTCAGTCTTGTGATGGTACATAGCATGTCTACCTGGAAGGGATAGGCGGAATAAACAAGCCAGAAGAGAGAACAACGGGGTGACAGTTCCAGGGGGACAGGGGAGGCAGGGGAAAGGAAGTGGGTTAACAAGCCCAGGGACAAGGGAACAACAAGTGACCCAAAATCAGTGTCAAGGAGGGTGTGGGAAGTCTGGCAGGGTTGGATCAAGGGCAATGTAACCTAGAGGAATTCCTAAAATCCAAATTAAGGCAGAGCATGATAGTGGGACAAGAGGAAAGTACAAAGAAATAGAGTAAAGAACTAGGAGGCAAAGGGTAGTCAAAGAGATTTAAATACAAGCATATAAAGATGTAAATATATTTATATATGATGAGGGGGAAATAGATTTATGTACATATATTTATAGGTGGAGTATTAAGAAAACAGATGGACAGTGGGCCCCTGCACAAGTACTCCCACAACGCAAGAACACTTTGTACTAACAATTCGGCAGTCTGAGATGCTCACCTTCCTGGCATGATATCTGAAGATAATGGGTGCACAAGCAAATGTGGTGAAGAAAGCTGACGGTTCCCGGCTACCAAAAGATATAGCACCTGAAGTCGCTAAAGACAATGGTTGCACAAGCAAATGGGGTGAAGAAAGCTGAGGGTGCCCGTTTACCAAAAGATATAGCTTCTAGCTGAGAGACAACAACACCCACATGGACAAAGCACACCAGCCTGTCCCGACTC
>NW_022103901.1:32287332-32295478 GCF_000313985.2 Echinops telfairi
AGAGGAAAGAACTATGAGGCAAAGGGTAGTCATAGAGATTTAAATACAGGCATATAAAGATGTAAATATATTTATATACGATGAGGAGGAAATAGATCAATGTACACATATTTATAGGTTGAGTATTAAGAAAACAGATGGACAATGAGCCCCTGCTCAAGTACTCCCTCAATACAAGAAGACTTTGTTCTAACAATTTGGCAGTCTAAGATGCTCACCTTCCTGGCACCATCGCAGAAGACAATGGGTGCACAAGCAAATGTGGTGAAGAAAGCTGATGGCGCCCGGCTACCAAAAGATATAGCATCTGGGGTCTTAAAGGCTTGAAGATAAACAGGCGGCCATCTAGCTAAGAAACAACATAGCCCACATGGAAGAAGCACACCAGCCTACACCTACACAGCACTGAAGGCAAAGCGGGTGCATAAGCAAATGTGGTGAAGAAACCTGATGGTGCCCAGCTGTCAAAAAATATAGAATCTGGAGTCGCATAGGCTGGAAGATAAACAAGGGGCCATCTAACTGAGAAACAACAAAGCCCACATGGAAGAAGCACACCAGCCTGTGAGATCACAAGGTGTCGAAGGGATCAGTTATTAGGCATCAAAGACAAAAAAAAAAAAAATCAAAGCACTGTGAATGAGGGCGAATGCAGAGGGCCCATCTGTGGGAAATTGGACAACCCCATGCAGAAGGCCTGCTGGGAGGAGACGAGCCAGTCAGGGTGCAGTGTAGCAATAAAATATACAATTTTGCTCTAGTTCTTGAATGCTTCCTCCCACCCACTATCATGATCACAATTCTACCTTACATATCCGGCTGGAGTGGAGGATGTACACTGGCACAGATAGGAACTGGAAAAACAGGGAATCCAGGATAGATGAACCCCTCAGGACCAGTGGTGAGAGTGGCGATATCAGGAGAATGGAGTGAAGGTGAGAGAGAAAGGGGAAACAGATTACAAGGTCTACATATAACTTCCTCCCTGGAGGACGGACAGCAGAGAAGTGAGTGATGGGAGCCGTCAGAGGGTGTAAGATCTGACAAAATAATAATAATTTATAAATTATCAAGGGTTCAGGGGGGAGGGGTCGAGCGGGGAGGGAGTGGAAAACATGAGGAGCTGATACCAAGGGCTCAAGTAGAAAGCAGGTGTTTTGAGAATGATGATGGCAGCATATGTACAAATGTGCTTGACACAATTGATATATGTATGGATTGTGATAAGACTAGCATGAGCCCCCAATAAAATGATTTTTAAAAAAGAAGAAAGAGGCATCACGATTGGAGGATACTTTATTAAAAACCTATGATATGGAGATGACACATCGTTGTCTGCTTAAAGCAAAAGGGACTTGTATCATTTACTGTTGAAAAAAAAATTTTAAATACAGGCTTCAGTATGGGTTATAACTCAGTATCCAGAAAACACAACACCTTATAACTAAACTAATAAACAATATCATGATACATGGAGAAAATATTGACGTTGTATTTTACTTGAATGCACAATCACCGTTCTTGGAAGCAGCAACCAAAAAATCAGACAAGGATTTTAATTTGGACAAATCTGTTGCACAAGACCTCTTTAAATGTTAAAGAGAAGATGCCATTTTGTGGACTAAAGGGTGCCTGGCTCAAGTTACAATATTTTAATGACCTCAAATACGTGCGAAACCTGGACAATGAGTAAGAAACACTACAGATAATTCATTTAAATTATTGTATTGGCAAATCATATTAAATATATCATGGACTGCCAGAGCCAACAGATCTCTTTTGCAGGAAGTGTAGCCAGATAATGCTTTAGAAGGGAAGATGGAGAGACTGTTTCCCATGCTTTGGGCATGAGATTTGTTTTGGAGAGACCATGCCAAGCAAAAAGATTTCATGGTTGGTAAAGCAGAGAGGGTCAGCAAAATAGAGGAAGAATGTCAAGGACAGCAGTTGAACAAGCAGTTGCAACAATGGACTCAAATACAACAGCAATTGTGAGCATGACACAGGATGGGGGCAATGTTTCATTCAGTCTGAACTGATACAACAGCCCTTCCTTTTCCAAAAACATAAACCAAGATCAGTAAAGTAATGAGATGAGCTCCCAGAAGGTTCTGCTTGAGACTTGTCTCCACCAAGATACTTTCATCTACAAGTCCTGACTTAGCAATTACATAATATTCACTCTCATCATTGTGTGGTACAAAGGGACCAAAGAGAAGTGGGACAATTACTTTCTTCTTGTATATAATAAGGCTCTTAGGGAATCTGGTCTCAATGGAAATGAAGACTTCTGTAAATACCTGCTCTGTGATTTCCCTCAAATATCTTTTATGCACAGAGTACTAGAAATATGAATTCCTCATTTGTTCACAACCTGGACACACTTCCAAAACTTTGCAATTCCCCCAATAGAGAGAAGTATTGGCCATACATACAGACATGAAGAAAACATGAGAGCTTTTTTTAATTATTTGGGACTTAATACCTATAACATATCATTCCGTTTCAATCATGTCATGTAGAACGGCTACCACAATCAGTTTCCAACACGTGATAGTTTTAACACCAACTTTCCTAAGGTGAGCTTACAGCAGAATATACAGAAATACTTATTTACTATGCATGGTATTCTCTTAGTAACGAGCTTACTTAAATTTTGTACACTCGTGGAGAAATAACAGAAGTACGAAATCCATGGGCTGTATTTTTGGATAAACTCAATAATAATGAGCTGTCTCTCTGTCTTTTTATAAGCTACTAAGGAGTGAAGTAAGGACTTGGAAATGTTGGACTTGGAAAGAGACCTACACAGTTATCAAATTTAAAGGATGAATCAAGTGGGACCAGCATCATGTAAGACTGGGAACCAGAAGTTGGTTATGTAGAACTGAGGAAAGACCCTGAGACTGAGCCACTCTGATAAAGTAAACAAGATTATGGCTAGAGCCTGACTTGTACCATCTGGAATCTCAGTTTCCATGATCCTGTCCACTGTTACTCTTCTCTCCATCAGGACCTAGACCTATAAATGGGGAAAAACCAGTCCAGAGTCTCTTAGTTCCTCTTCCTGGGGCTCTCCAGGCAGCCCCAGCAGCAACAGATCCTCTTCATGCTCTTCCTGAGCACATACTTGCCCCCAGTGCTGGGCAGTCTGCTCATCAGCCTGACCATCAGCCCAGACTCCAGCCTGTACACCCCCTGTACTTCTTCCTCAGCAACCTGTCCTTCATAGACCTATGTTTCTCCTCTACCAATGTTCCCAAGAGGCTGGTCAACTACATACTAGGGAGTCAGACCATCTCCTTGCTTGGGTGTCTCACACAGCTCTATTTTTTCATTACCTTTAGTCATGGACCATTGCCTCCTGGCTGTGATGGCCTACGATCACTTTGTTGCTGTGCATCACTCCTTACACTACACAACAAAGATGGAACAGCTCTGTTCCCTTCTGCTTGCTGGGATTTCGGTCATTACAAATCTGAATGCTCTGTTCATACGCTGCTGATAGCTCAACTCTCATTCTCTGGAGACAACAGGATCCCCGTTTCTTCTGTGATGCATTTCCTCTCCTGAAACTCTCCTGCTCTGACAACTCAATGAGATGGTAATTCTTACTGAGGGGAGTATGTAACTCTAATTTCATTTATTTGTATCCTGGTTTCCTACACTTACATTACCTCTGCTATCCTGAGGGTCCCATCCACAAAGGTAAATGGAAAGTCTTTTCACCTGTGGCTCACACTTGACTGTGGTTTCTATCTTCTATGGCATCATCTTTGCTGTGTATTATAGACTGCCATCCTCCTACTCAACTGAGAAAGACACTGAAGCTGCTGTGATGTACACGGTGGTGACCTCCATGCTGAACCCTTTCATTTACAGCCTCGAGAAAAAATGTGCTCTAAGCCATAGCCCAAGACTGGGGACAGCCCGACCACCCACAACAAGGGGATATTCCCCCCAACATCTTCCCAGGAAATTCCTGCCTGTGTGGCTGGGGGAGCTCCTATCTGTCCTATGTGGTCCTAAATGACTGAGGGAACTTCCTCCCACCTTCCCTAGTGCCTCACATAGCCTAAGGTAACTAAGCCACTACTCGACAATTTTCCACACTGCTTCAGGAACCTCTTCCCAAACTCCACAGTGATCTACCTGACCGGGGACATTCCACCCAACATTCTCGGTGCTTGACAGTAAAGCAGGAAACCCACCAGCCTTCTGTGGCACTCCCCTTTCAGTGGGCACCCCCTCACATCCTCTGAAGCACCACAAGCAGCCGTGGACCACACCATCATGGCTTCTTGTGAGATCACCCAGTACAGTACCATCTGGTGGGTTCACAACAACACAACCAGTGTCCTGTGAGAGCCCCATCCAACTTGCCCTCCAAATAACAGAATACTGGTTGACTAGGCTCAAGTAGAAAGCAAATGTTTTGAGAATAATGATGGTAACAATTGTATGAATGTGCTTGACACTGGATGGATGTATGGATTGTGATGAGTTGTTCGAGCCCCCAATAAAATGATTTAAAAAATAAAAAGACCTATGGCTGACTTTCTTAGTGATTATTATTGTAAATTTCCCCTGACAATTAACCTCATTGTTTGTGTAAATAGTATCCAGCTACAAAATGATTGACTCTGTAAAAGTCCATAATGCAGGTACTGTGATATGGAATTAGCCTACGTTGGCCCAATATCTCTCTCTCAACAGGGCTCAAAAAATTTTACTAGGAGCTAATCAAAAATATTTTTAATGGATGAGCGTTTCGGGGGGATGATCGATAAGAATCTCTATGAAAAATTAACAGGAAGGTTTTGAATGGGTGCCAAAGGCAGAATAAAACTAACTAACAAGACTTCTGGGAAGATGGCGACTGAGTAACACAACCAGAGTGACTCCGCTCTGCCGGATCGCAGGAGGAGCATCATAAAGATAAGTAGGCACAGATCCACACGGTTTTGAGAGCCTGGGGGATTTTCGCTTACCACAGTGGAAGTTGGATAGGGTTTGACCATAACCCGCCATTGTGTTGGCTGGAGCTGGAATCATTTGGAGCTGGCATAGGAGCTTTATCTCAGCACAGCTTCCCACCACCTAAGGGAAAGGATTATATCCGTGCAGCCCCACGGGCAGGGTTCAGGGCTCAGCTATATTGTTACTTTTGTTTCCCTCTCTTCTCTCTATCCCCCCACAGTCACAGCAGGATTCGTTTATTTTTTCTCCACCTTGTCTCTTCCCTGTTCTCTCACATGCCACTGCCAACCTCCAGGCCCCTCCCTTAGCCTAGGGCATTTATGCGTGCCCTGCATAAATGTAACGTGAGCTCCACTCTGTGCACTGTAGTCCGAGGATGGGAAAAGGCCGCCCACCCCCCCACCAGGGTATATTCTGACCAACTTTTTCACAGGAAACTCCTGCCTCTGTGGCTGGGGAAGCTCCTGTTTGCCCTCTGTGGGCCCATGCTTCCTGCCACCTGCCTCAGTGCCTCACATGGCCTAAGGGACCTCAGCCAATACTCACCAATGTTCACGCTGCTGCAGGAACCTCTGCCCAACCTCAGCAGTGATCTACTTGACCAAGGCAAGTTGGCCCACCATTCGTGGTGTTCTACACCAAAGCAGAAACTCACTGGCCTTCTGGAGCACTTCCCTTGAGAGTGAAGCCACAGGAGGAAAAAGTGGTTGGCAAATTCAATAGTGAAATTAGCTGCAGACAGTCAAAGAAGCATTCCTAAGAGTCTCCCAGAGACAGCCAGTGCTCTTAAACTCCCTGGAAAATGGCACCTGGCTCCTCTCAAGCAACACAACACAAACAACAATCAGCTGCAATGACGTCAATGAAAAAACAAAAGAAATAAAAGGCAATGGTAGAAAATGTCCTGAACCAAACAATGTACACAGAAGAAGCAGACATTGATCTGTTACAGAAACAAATTTTCAGAATGCTTCTTGGAGTCATACAGGATAGGAGGGAAACAATACGGAAAAGGATGAAATGATAGAGGATATCCATCCACAAGAGCTTAGGGAGGAGATAACAAAAACTAGTATCAGACTCACGGACTTCACCAATCGACTGGAGGAGGCAGAGAACATCACCCATGAACTAGAGGACAGCCAAGCAGACTTTAACAAATGGGAACAAAAATCTAACAGCATCATCAGAGAAGCTGAAGAAAACCTAAGAGCTATGTCTGATGCTATGAAGAGGGAAAACATCAGAATAATTGGATTACCGGAGGAAGACACAACAAAGAAGTCATCTGCAACAATAGTGAGAGAATTCTTGGAGGAAAATTTCCCCAGCTTAATGAAGGAAAACCAAGCAACCAATCAGGAGGCTGAGAGAACACCCGCCAGACTGAATCCCAACAAGAAGTCACCAAGGCACATAACAGTTAAACTATACAACTTTGAGGAAAAGGAGAAAATCATGAGAGCAGCTAGGGAAAAACAAGCAAGCATATAAGGTTTCCAAAGAAGAATATGCTCAGACTTATCAGCAGAAATATTAAGGAGAGGAGAGAGTGGAGTAACATGTTCCAAAAATTAAAGGAAGATAACGCAAACCCAAGAATACTCTACACAGCAAATTATTGATCAAGATAGATGGAGAAGTAAGAGTCTTCCAAGACGAGGAAAAATTCAAAGAATACGTTAGAAGAAACCCAGTCCTATAAAAGATCCTTCCCAAACCAGTATGGACAGAAGAACAACACTCATCATGCAGAATTAAGAAACCACCACATAGAACAAATTCACCCAGAGGGCAACAAAGAGAATACAGACCCCAAGATAGCATTGACTTAGGGATGGAAAGAAGTCAAAGAACTATATATACACACACGTGCACACACACACAACACACTGATAAGAAGGGAAGGTAGGAAAACATCCCAACACTAAAGATTTAAGATGACAACATGGTGTCCACAGATGAAGATAATAACCCTGAATATCAATGGACTGAACTCAAGCATTAAAAGACTAAGGCTAGCTAAGGCTTTCTAAGACTGGATTAGAAAACACAACCCATCAATCTGCTGCCTACAAGATAAATATCTCAAGACTACAGACAAAATAGGTGGGAATCAAAGGCTGGAGAAAGGCATACCAAGCAAACAGCAATTCACAAAAAGCAGGGGTGGCAATCCTATTGTCGGATAAAATTGACTTCTAGGTGCAAACCATGAAAAGAGACAACGCGGGACACTATATAATGCTCAAGGGAACTGTAGACAAAAAACCACTAAGCATTGTAAACATATATTCCCCAAATGAGAGACCCACTGAATATGTCAAACAAACACTCCAAAAGATGAAAATGGAAATCACAGCCTCAACAGTGATAGTGGATGACTTCAATACACTGGTCTCTGAGAGAGATATCACAGGGAAATAAACTCAACAAGGAGGCTAGAGATCTAAACATTACAATTAGACAACTTGACCTGATAGATATCTACAGAGATTTTCATCCAAATACAAAAAATCACATTCTTTTCAAGACAACATGGCATGTATTTGAAGATGGACCATATTCAAGGGGCATAAGGTGAATGTACATAAATTTACACACATATATATCATACATACCTCTCTCTGACCACTGTGCAATAAGGCTTGAAATCAACAAAAGGAAGATTAAGAAAACCAGAGCAAACAATTTGAGGATGAATAATTCTATTGCAAAAGGAGTGCATACTGGCACAGATCATAGAAAAAATTAGGAAATTTCTAGAAACCAATGAGAATGAGAACATGATGTATGAAAACCTATGGAACACAGCAAAGGCACTTATCAGAGGAAGTTTCATAGTAAGACATGCACATCTGAAAAAGGAAGAGAGACTTATGATGGATATGCTGGCAAAAAAATGACAACAACTAGAGGAGAGTCAACAGGAGAATCCTACTAATAGCAAAGAAATGAAATAATAAAACTCAGGGCTAAGATTCAGGAGAGGGAAAATTGAAACTGGAAAAAATAAATGCTGGTAAAAGTTGGTGCTTTGTAGCGAAGAAAGCTGATGGTGCCCAGCTATCAAAAAGTATAGCGTATGGGGTCTTAAAGGCTTGAAGGTAATCAAGCGGCCATCAAGCTCAGAAGCAACAAAGCCCACATGGAAGAAGCACACCAG
>NW_022103901.1:32296149-32312165 GCF_000313985.2 Echinops telfairi
AAAAAAAAAAAAAGTTGGTGCTTTGAAAGGATAAACAGAATCTACAGACCGTTGGCAAACCTAACCAAAGAAAGGAAGGAACAGATTTCAATGGTAAGAATGAGGAATGAAGGAGGGGACATTACAACTGACAGTAATGAAATCAAAAGGATAATTACACAGTACTATGAAGGATTGGACTCCAATTAATTCAACAACTTAGAGGACATGGACAATTTCTTGGAAAAATAATCCCTCCCTAGACTATCCCTAATGGACGTCAAGGATCTCAACAGACCCAGAGCAATAAAAGAAATAGACAAAGTTATCAAGGGATTGCCAACAAAAATATCCCCTGGACCAGATGGCGTCACAGGACAGTTGTACCAAGCAGTCAGGGAAGAACTAACACCAATCCTACACAAACTCTTCCAAAACATAGAAAAAAATGGTAAATTCCCGAACTCCTTCTGTGAAGCTAGTATACCTCGGATACAATCAGGCAAGGATCCCATAAGAATTGAGAACTACAGACCAATATCCCTAATGAACATCGATGTAAATTTCATTAACCAAATACTGGCCGATAGAATACAAAAGTATATAAAACAAATAATTCAACATGACCAAGTTGGATTTATACCAGGTATGCAGGGATGGTTCAACTTATGAAAGACCATTAGTATCATTTGCCATATTGACATGAAAAACTTTAAGAACCACATGATAATATCGATAGATGCGGGAAAGGCATTCGACAACATGCAGCACCAATTCCTGTTTAAAATACTCGAGAAGATAGGAAGGGAAGGAAAATTCCTCAAGACAATACAAGCTATATATGAAAAACCAACAGCCAACGTGGTAGTCAATTGAGGAAAGATTATCACAATCACACTGAAAAAGGGGACCAGTCAAGGATGCCCCCTTGTCCCCACTCTTATTTAATATCGTACTGGAGGTCTTAGCTAACAGCATAAGGCAAAGAAAAGACATCAAAAGTATTCGCCTGGGGAAGGAAGAGGTGAAACTATCATTATTTGCAGATGATAGCATTTCATACATAGAAAATCACAGAAGCTCCACATGGGGAGTATTGGAAGCAATGGAGGAATATTAGAGACTGGCAGGTTATAAGATCAACAAACAGAAGTCCATCGGACTGTTACACACATCGGATAAGACCACAGAAGAGAAAATCAGAAAGGTGGTACCCTTCACAATAGCCCAGCACAAATTGAAATACATAGGGATATACCTGACTAAAAGAACAAAAGATCTGTCTGAGGAAAACTACAGAACACTCTTACAAGAAACCAAGAGTGACCTCAACAAATAGAAGACTATCCCATGCTCATGGATTTGAAGACTCAATATAGTAAAGATGTCAGTTCAGCCCAAGGCACTATATAAGTTTAATTCAATCTCTATACAATTACCCTCATCTTCCTTCAAAGAAATGGAAAAACTGATTACCAACTTCATATAGATAGGGAAGAAGCCCAGAATTAGCGGAGAACTCCTCAAGAAGAAGGACACAGTGGGAGAGCTTGCTTTACCTGAACTTTAGCATATATAATACAGCCACAGATGTCAAAACCGCATGGTATTGGTATAATGACAAATAGACCAATGGAAAAGAAGTGAAAACCCAGAAATAAAATCATCAGCATACAGAAAACTGATCTTTGATAAGGGCCAAAAAAATGTCCAATGGGAAGCAGATGCCCTATTCAACGAGTGGTGCTGAAAAAAAAAATCCCAAAACTATTACAACCGTCAATGAGGGAATTGGGATCAACCTGAGAACTTTGGCGCACGGAATACATAGGCTATCAGAAATAGGGAAGGACACAAACACAGAGGAGGCACAAATTGACAAGTGGGATATACTGAAGATTAAAAAAAAAACAAACTTGAGTACATCAAAATAATTCACCAAGAGAGTAATAAGAGAGTCCATGGACTGGGAAAACATCTTTAGCAATGATACATCAGACAAAGGTCTTATTACTGAAATCTACAATATACTACCACAACACAATACTCTACCACTTACCACCCTCAAAGATGATAGCCCAATATATAAAATCAGAAACAGCAAGTGTTGGAGGGGCTGTGGTGAGATAGGAACTCTCATTCACTGCTGGTGGACATGTATGTATGTACAGCCACAATGTAAATAGATTCGGCGATATCTAAAACAGATGAACATCGAGCTACCATATGACCCAGCAATCACCTTACTGGGCATATACCCAGAAAAGGCAAGAAACAAACCACGGCCAGGCATCTGGCCTCCAATATTCATCTCGGCACAGTTCACAATTTCAAGGAGCTGGAAACAACTAAATTTCCATCAACTGATGAATGGATTAAAAACTATGGTACATACATATAATAGAGTACTATCCATTGCTAAAAGGCAGTAATGAACGTATGAAGCATATCACTGCATGGGAAGAACTGGTTGAAATTATGCTAAGCGAAGTAAGACAAGCACAAAAGGACAAGTACAACATGAGTCTGCTGGGGTAAGCTTTAAAAAAAATACAAAAGGGGCATAGGGGAAAAGCTACTGTATGTAAACATTTCTCGTGTGAGGTCCAAGTAGTATGGCAGGAGCCAGACCACATTCAGGAGTACATAAGGTAGCCAACTAAACGGTGGGGAGGAAAACGGAAAATAGAAAAGAAATGGGTAATGGGGGCACAGGGCACGAACTCACGCAAGGGGAGGGTATTCTTTATATCTCCACAGGGAAAGAGGGACCAGACTTCACTGAGGTGCTCCGAGATGTGAATACAACATACCAGCATGGATTAGGGGACCAGTAGAGAAGTCTGAGGTGCTGGCCCCAATCCCAACTACTTAGACACCTGCCCCTCCCCCAAGAAGAATGTATTTCAGAGGGCAGCACTGAGGCTGCAGCTCAGGGAGAGGGACATGTCTGATCAGAGCACACAGGAGCAAATGAAGGGGGAGGAAAAGAGACTGGAGCACATCCTGGCCCACCAAGCCTTTAGGACGATATCCTCACTCAGAGCAGCCAATCCACAGAGAATACCATATGGCCAGCCCCACTATGAGACATGACATCCCTCACTGAGGCATAGCCCTACAGGAGACAACACTGGAGACACCAAGGAGGAATTAAGCCCGATCTGACCCCACCACACCGAGGCAAAACACTAAGGGCATCCAACAGAACAGCAAGGGGAACAGAGCAACGAACTTCCCAGAGAATACCAAAAATAGACTTTGAGGCCAGCGCATGGTACCCCATCAGACTCGACCAGAAAACACTCCTTAAGGCCAACAAACAATCCTTGAATTAACTACAGGCTTTTTTTTTCTTCCATTGGTATTTTTTTATTGTTGTGGCTGTTTTGTTTGTTGCTTTGTTTTTCTCTATCTTGTTTTTGTGCATGCTATTATCTCTGCAGGTCTTTATAATAAGATAGGGTAGACGAACAATATGGAGGAGAAAATAATGGGACCAATGGTTCTGGGGGTACATGGGAGAGGGCGGGGTGCTGGGAAAGGAAGTAGTATTAACAAACCCAGGGACAGGGAAAAAGAAGTGATCCACATCGGTGGTGTGGAGGGCCTGGTAGGGCTTGA
The DNA here is from genome assembly GCF_000313985.2 of Echinops telfairi. Classification (NCBI taxonomy): domain Eukaryota; kingdom Metazoa; phylum Chordata; class Mammalia; order Afrosoricida; family Tenrecidae; genus Echinops; species Echinops telfairi. The sequence continues at coordinate 32,299,753 of NW_022103901.1, forward strand.
TCAAGGGTAATGTAACCAAGAGGAATTACTGAAACTCAAATGAAGGCTAAGCATAATAGTGGGACAAGAGGATAGTAAAAGGAAATAGAAGAAAGAACTAGGAGACAAAGGGCATTTATAGAAGTCTAAATAATGGCGTATACATATGTAAATATATTTATATGGGACAATGGGGAAATCGATCTATGTGCATGTATGTATAGGTTTAGTATTAAGGTAGCAGATGGACATTGGGCCTACACTCAAGTACTCCCTCAATGCAAGAACACTTTGTTCTAATAAACTGGCATTCCGTGATGCTAACCTTCCTGACACGATCGTTGAAGACCCAGTGGGTGCATAAGCAAATGTGGTGAAGAAAGCTGATGGAGCCTGGCTATCAAAAGATGTAGCATCTGGGGTCTTAAAGGCTTGAAGGTAAATAAGCGGCCATATAGCTAAGAAGCAACAAGGCCCACATGGAAGAAGCACACAAACCTGTGTGATCATGAGTTGTCGAAGGGATCAGTTACAAGGCATCAAAGAACAAAAATTCAAATCATTGTTAATGAGGGGGAGTACAGGTTGGGGACCCAAGATCCATCTGTAGGCAACTGGACATCCCCTTACAGAAGAGTTGCAAGGAGGAGACGTGCCAGTCAGGGTGCAGTGTAGCAATGATGAAATATACAACTTTCCTCTAGTTCCTAATTGCTTCCTGTCCCCACCCTATCATGATCCCAAATCTACCTCACAAATCTGGCTGGACCAGAGGATGTACCGTGGTACAGATAGGAACTGGAAAAACAGAGAACCCAGGACAGATTATCCTTTCAGAAACTTTGCTGAGAGTGGTGAGACCGGGAGGGTGGAGGGAAGGTGGGGTAGAAAGGGTGAGCTGATTAACCGGATCTACATATAACCTCCTCCGTGGGGGAAGTACAACAAAAATGTGGGTGAAGGGAGACTTCGGACATGTAAGATATGACAAAATTTTAATAATTAATAAATTATCAAGGGTTCATGAGGGTGGGGGAGCGTGGATAGAGGGGGAAAATGAGGAGCTGATAACAAGGGCTCAAGTTGAAAGCAAATGTTTTGAGACTGATGATGGCAACAAATGTACAAATGTACTTGACACAGTGGATGTTTGTTTGGATTGTGGTAAGAGCTGTATGAGCCCCCAATAAAATGATTTTTTAGAAAGATAGATTTTTTTAAATTAAAAAAAAATGTACAGATATGTTTGACACAGTGGATGCATGTCTGGATTGTGATAAAAGTTGTATGACACCCCCCCACCAATAAAATGATTTGTTTTAATTTTTAAAAGGGGGGCTCTAGGCCACATGGAAGAATCGCACCAGAGTGCGTGATCACAAGATATCAATGCGATCATGCATCAGGCATCAATAGATGCCAAACAAACAATTATATCCATGCAAATGATGGGGGTCGGAGTGGAGACTCAAAGCCCATCTGTAAACAATTGGACATCCCCTCACAGAAGGGTCACAAGGAAGGAATGAGTCAGCCAGGGTGCACCATAGCACTGACTAAACACGCAACATTCCTCTACTTCTTTAATGGTTCTTCCCCCTTCCCCCCTTCACCCAACTATCATGATCCCTGTTCTACCTTACAAATCCGGCTAGACCAGAGAATGTACACTGGTATAGACAAGAGCTCTTGACACACGGAACCCAGGACAGATAAACCCCTCAGAAATAGTAATTGGAGTCATGATTCCATGAGGGTAGTAGGAAGGTAGGGTAAGATAGGGGGAACTGATCGCAGTGATCAACATATTAATCACCCCCACCAGGTGACAAACAACAGAAACATGAGGGAAGGGAGACAGCAGATGGTGTAAGAAATGAACATAAAAATAATTTATAATTTATTAACAGAACACAAAGGTGGGAGTGTGGGGGAGAGAGGAAAAACTGGGGAGCTGATACCAAGGGCTCAAGTAGAAAGAAAATGTTTTGAAAATGATGATGGCAACATATGTACAAATACTCTTGATACAATTGATGTATGGATTGTTATAAAAACTATAAGAACCCCAAATAATATATTTTATTTTAAAAAAGAAAGAAAAGGGCGCTTAAAAAATGATTGGCAAGAAGAGAGTTTCTAGCTGATGAAAGAATTCTGCACTATGAATCTGTCAACAGACATAGTTATCTTTGCTAATTCACTATAATGTACTAATGTACTTGTCGGCGTGTGTAATGAACTTGAACTTGGAGTTAATGATATTCTTTGTAGATACCTGTATTAGTCTAGGTACTTTGGAGAAACAAATCCACAGCAACTCATGTATAAGAGAGAGTTTTATGCAAAGAAAATGTGCATCACGAAAACATCCCAACCCAATGCTGCCCAAGCCCACAAGTCCAACATTAACCAATTAACCCAACACCAGTCCACAAAGTCCTCCACCTCACAAAACAGAGGCAATGATGCCGACTGTAGGAGGAAAGCTGAGTCAGTAAATGAATAAGCATCTCAGCACTAGCAGGGATCTCCACACCGCTGCTCCAGCACCCAGGGCTGCATCGGGATAGGTCCATGCGGCTTCTCCTTGGGGATGTCTTGTAGGACGTCAATCTTGCAAGCTGAAGCAGGGAGCTGCTAAGGCAGCTGCATCCTGGTGTGACCATCACAAAGCAAGAGACCCGAGAACTAGAAAGGCGAGGCTTCACCACCCATTTATCCCTCCGCCTTTCAACCAGCACCACATGTGATTATCGGCCAGGCTGGCACAATTAACTAACTCAATACCTATCAATGGACTTTGATGCAACCACAACCAGATATAGGTAATGGTATTTGTTGTTAATTTTAAAAACTCAAAATCGTCCTGCCTACAATTTGCTGTGGACTCATAGTGACCCTATAGATAGGGAAGAACTGTTGCTGTGAGTTTCTGAGACCGTGACTCTTACGAGAGTAGAAAGGACATCTTTCTCCAGCTGTTATCAATTAGTGTATGGTAAATATTATGAAATATTTTACATAAGGGTTAAATTTTTTATTTCTAAGAGATCAGCTAAAATAAACTCCAGCTAATCCAGATTTGCCCACTTCTTTGTTAGAAATGCTCTCAGAGTCCACAAAACAAGTATGCTGTTATGAGTTGATTCGGACTCACAGCAACTCTGGAGAGTGGAGAGAACTGTCTGATAGGTTTTGCAAGGCTGTAACTAAAAAAAAAGTTATTGGCATATAATTCACAAACCATATAATTCAGTAGTTCAGTCATATTAAGAAGAGTCGTGTAATCATCACCACAATCAATTTAGAACATCTCATTCCTTCTGGTAGTCATTGTTGTTAGCTCCCCACTTCCCCCTAACCTCCCCTGCAATGCCCCTAGTTTCTGGATCTAAAGATTTACCTCTCCTGGATTTCATCTACAGAAAAGCCTACCAAAAAAAATTTTTAAACAAACAAATGAAAATCCAATGAAAATGACCAAATTAAACAGGAGAAAACCTTAACCAAAAAGAAAGCAGAAAATACTTTAAAACTGCACCAACTTTAATGTGGGTCAAAAGCAAGATCAAGGCCACATATGTACAAATATGCTTAGTACAAGTGATGTGTGAATTGTTATAAAAACTGTAAGAGCCCCTAATAAACTGATCTTTTAATAAAAATCATAAAAACATAAAGTACATAGATCAAAGGGAATAAGTGAGATCAAATGATAAGGTATTACATTTTAACCTAATTACATCTAACATAATCCATGTCACAGTGTTCTCAAAGCAAATCTATTCACATCCTTTGACTATGGTCAAAGGATTCATCAGAGGTTTAATCCACATCAGGGACCCAGCAAATGTGTCCCCACAGCCTTCTGCAAACCAGATGTTCAGATTTAAGCCCTGGTACCATTTTCTCCTTTGGATTTGGACTTTATAATTTACAACTATGGGATCACACAGGCTGGAATGCTTCTTCCATGTGGACTTAGTTGACATAAGGATGACCCATGGGAGCAGACAGTTTATATATATGAACACCATGTCACTCTACAGATGGATAGAATGAGAAGGAAGAAATGTAAGAATGAAGTTCACCACAAATACCCAGTGTCATCCAGTCAATTCTGATTCATAGCATCCCTATAGTACAGAGTAGAATTGCTCCTTAGAGTTTCTGAAATTATTACTTTTTAACAGAGTAAACAGCCTCCTCTTTTTTTAGTGGAATGACTGCTGGGATTGAACTTCCAACCTGGTGGCTATCAGCCCAATGCTTATCCCGCAGTGCCACTGGGGCTTCCTGGATCTACAACAGTGGTGTTTAAACATGGCTGCCTCTATTGCCTTGGGAACTTTTAATTTACACTGATGCTTGTCCAGATGATGAGTGGAACCCAATATTTGGTGTTCTTTCCTTCTCTTTGTTAACTGAGGGCCCTAATGAACATCCATATTTGAAAACCATACTGCTTCAAATGTATTTTTTTATTGTTCCTCAAGAAGTGAGCCTAGAAACCCTCAAGGACATTGTAGTCGATTGTGGGGTCTTGCTGAACATTCTCTGTAGAACTTCCTGTGGTCCAAAATGTGCTGGTGCTAAGGCTAGACTTATGGGCATAATTCATATTCCTATGTCTCACGGAGAATCCTAAGGATTTACTGTTCTTTCTAGTGTCTCATCGTACAATTGGATGAACTTACCAGAGAGGAGTACTGGTATATTTTATGTGAAGGATGCCTTTTTTCATAGCAGTCTTTGGGTGTCACAAATGGGTTATGCCGGTGAGGTCTAGCTCGAACGTGACAGTCTAAATCCACACAGAGATGTCTTGTAAGACTAAGCCTGGCTATCTATTTGGGAAAGTTATGAGTCTAGAGAACCCTATAGAGGAGTTGGACTCTGTACACATGGGGTCACCATGGGTCATAATAGATTCAATAGGCACTGAGAACAATAGCAAGAATGTCATTTTCCATTCTAAAATATTGATCACCATTTGTTATTCCATCTGTCCTGATTTAGCCTTACCCGTCCCTGTTTCAGGTTACCAAGAGACCTCAAATCTCAAATATAATTCAAGAAGACCGTTTATTAAGTTGGAAAGAGGAAAAGACAAGACAAACACACATAGTTTGGATGAGGGAGATGATTGGCACAAGGTTTCAATGACCTCAAAGGATTTATAGAAATCAGAGGCTGAAATGGGGCATGGGAGGGCAAAGAAAGATAGTCATAGAAGCATGACTGGCACATCAGAAGCACAGTTGCAGATGGGACTAGGGAAATGGGAATGGCACCATAATTGGGACAAGTGTTTCATGCTAGACAGAAAGCTGACAAGACAGTCCAGGACCTTCTGACCCAGGCAGCCAGGGCATGCCTCAGGTCTATGTGACCCCTGTACAGTAATCTCAATCAAGGACACAGTCAAGCATGCCCCTAAGAAAGACTGCCCTCCCTGGGTGGGTTAGGGGCTTATTGGTAATCCTGTTCACATTCCAAGTTAATGACTAGAAGGAATTCAATGGAAGCTCTGCACACAGTTGTGGGGCTTTCAGAGTTATTTGTAGCCTTAAGCAAACCCAGTGTTCAGAAGTTAAACTTCAAGACAACTCTTGCCCTTGAAGATCCAAATCCATATCATTTCCCTTATGAAGCCTGGGTGATTCCTCCCCTTCAGGATGCCACTCCTTCCCCTGATTTCCCATGGAAAAATTCCACTCTCTTTCACGACTTATGGTTAATTAACAATAGTTTCCTTCCATTTCCTCCTCCCCCTAGAGACTGTGAAATGCTTGGGACTCACACAAAATATTCATTTTGTCTGCTTGTTGTAGATTAATTTGTCACCATTATAAATATATGCTGTTAGTCCTTGTGTCCTATATCTGTGGAAATAATCCCGTCTGTGAATAAGATTTTCCTTGTTGAGTTACTAAGCTCATATGGGTACAGAGTATGTTTTACATCAATTACCTTTGAGATGCCAACAATCAGATTAGGTACCAACAAGGAAGCACAAATGGAGCGGCAGCTATGAGCCACTGTGAGCATCACCAAGGTACCAAGAGTTGGGGCCCTGAAGGCAGATCTAGGTTTCTTATATCTGTTTTAGGGTACCAAAGAGACCCCATCTCAAATAAAATTTAAGGTGAACACTTATTGTCTTAAAGTAGAAAAAGACAGCCGAGTCTTGCCTCCTCATACAATATCAGTGCCCTGCGAACTTCCCCCTGCAAGGCACCAGGCCAGGCTGCCTGCTCCCCACATAGGATACTGCAGAGTGCCTCACCTGGGCCCTAGGGGTGGAGTCTCTCTCTCTCTCAGTTCCCCGAGAGGAAGGAAAAAACATACCTGCGACATGACAAGCCTCACTACACCTACCTGGCCATGATCGCCCTGGTGATCTAGGCTGTACCCTCCCAGAAGCTGGCCGAGATCATCCGGCAGGTCCAGGCTGTGTTCCCCCTCTTCAGGGACGACTATGAAGGTTGGAAAGACTCCGCCTGAAACAACCTCTCCCCCAACCCATGTTTCCACAAGGTCTGAGCCAGGCAGACAGACCCAGGGCTGGGCAGAGCCCTGGGAAGCAGGGTAGGCAGCCCCACCCAAGTATACCTCTCCTCTGCACCAAGTGCCCAAGAACCCTTGAAAGCCCCAAGCCAAGGGGAACTTCTGGGTGGTGGACGTGAGCCTGGTCCTGGCTGAGTCCCTGAGGCTGCAGAACACAGTTCTACATTGGTGTTAGCTGAGCAGGGGCACTCAAGGAGTCTTCACCAAGGACCTGGGCCCCTAGGTCCTACAGGACAGGCTCTACTAGCCTCCCAGTCCCCCACGAACAGCCCATCAGGGCTTCAGTATCAAGTCTTGCTGGTAGACCCAGGGGAGGAGGGTCACACTGGCCCGAGCTGCCTCCAAAGGAAAGTTCAGCTTCAGTCAGTATGGGGTGTGGTGCCCAGGAGAGGATGCCCATACTTCTCAGCCCTCTGAGAGGAACCTGTGCCCATTCTGCCCACTCCCTGGGCCCAAGAGGGTGAAGGAAAGGCATTCCAGGGGGGACGACTCAGCTCTCATCCCTTTCCCCGGAGCCCAGGGAGTGGCCTCTGCAATTATTGCAGGAGACTCAGTCACCTGGGGACCATCTAATGGGCAACAGAGGGCCCCACTTTGGGGGCAGCTGCCCACTTCTTATTTGCCCATCTACACCCCCAATGTGGTTATGCCCTTGGCACCCCTACCATACACCTCCTGCCCTGGGTGCCCACCAACCACTAGCCCAGTCTTCTGGGGGGTGGCCGCTGAAGTCTGAGGGTCCTCTGGACTGCTGTGGGATCTCAATGCCCTCTTCCAAGGTATGCCTCCCAAAAAGAGCATCTATGACATATTAGTCAGCCACCCTCAAGACCCGGCTGCCCCAGCCCCTGGCTGGCTGCTGTCCAGGCCTGGGAGGTAGGTGCTCCCCTGCCCTGCTATATAAGAGACTGTCTGCCACCTGATGTCACCAGCAGTGAGCCATATTGAGGCCACATTTATTGGATGACCCCCCACCCCAAAGGGTGGCAGCCAACCTGGGCTCAGATCTGGCTGGCCCTTCTGGTATGTGATGCCTTTCCCCACCCCCAAGATGCAAGGCTGAAGGAATGGGGCTTTTCCTGAAGTAGCCCTGTCCTGTCCCATCTTTTTTGACCCTCTGTCCATCTATCTATTCATCCGTTACTATCTGTCACCTCCCTTCCCTGGCTCTGGGCTAGGGGAGGGAGAGCCCAGGGGCTGCTCCAACCAGTGCCCTCTCTCAACTGTCTCAGAAGGAGGTAGCACCTTCGTGGGGAGGGGGAAGGAATGGAGTTTGATCCTATGGGTTTCTCTGGGGAGTGGGGGTGGGTGAGATACATTAACATTTAAAGAACTTACAACTAAAATAAAATAAAATAGACAAAGACAATGCAAAGATACAGACACATCATCCAGAAAAGGGAGGCCATGCTAATCGCTATGTTGTTATTAGGTGCTATCGAGTTGGTTCCAGCCCATAGCAACCCTATGCGCAACAGAATGAAACTCTGCAAACAGACCATTGTTGCAGAGACGGTTTCCTTATCATGAGATTAAAATGGCATCCAAGGATTCACAATCTGGAAGTTCAATAAAGCATGGAAGGGAAAGGAAAGTGTCACAAAAGTGTGATTTATACCAGTTCAATACTTAATAATTACAGGTGGGACTACAGAAGCAGTAATGCAACCATGATTGAGACACACACATTGTTAGATTCAAGGGCTTCCAATCTTGGCCCAGGCAGGCAGGAGGAGACTCATAGGGCATGATTCATGACTATTGAACCCATGGATGGTCCCCAGTATGGTGACCTCCACCAAGCCCAGAACAAGGGAAACCCCTAAAGGAGATATGGCCCCACCCTGGGCTGGCTGGAAGCAAACCACTTTCCAATTCATTCTGCCCAAGGGCAAGGTTATCTACATTCTTGGTTAATGATCAGAAAGAATTCAATGGAGGCTTAATCTATTTGGGGACCCTGAAAATAGATTTTTGGCTGTCACTTCTACCCATCTCCTTTTACAAACCTGTGTGCTCAGAATTTAATCTCTAATACATGTGTGAGAAATTAATTTCTGTTGGTTGAAGCCACCTATGCATAGTATTTCTATAGGAGTGCTAGGTTTCTTAGGTTGATAATACCTCAGTTCTTGGCTTTGCATGATGAAATAATTCCCGCCAGAACCTGTTTTGTAATCCAACTGGGGTTTTATGAAGGAAAGGACAAATGTCAGGTTCTACAGTCTCAAAGAGGTTCACAGCTGGGCCTGAACAATGATTGTGGAAAAGAGCACCCACAGGTGTGGATCTGTTAGGTAGCTAGCATAGGGACTGGGGCATCCAAAACGCATGCTCAGAGGTCCGAGCTACCGGCTAAGAAGGAGTGGTACACTGCGCATGGTCAAAGATTCAGACTTCCGGCCAGAAGGGGAGGTACACCTGGTTGGGCGCTGCACCTGGGTTGGCCAACCTAGACCAGGTAAATTCAATTCAGTCAATGGGGTCTGCCCCTAAGAATAATTGAAAAAGGCAGGAGCCAGATCGTGTGCATGGCTTTCCGACCAGCTTCCAGGCAGACAGCATAGGGTGAGGGGCCCTGCGGGTGCCTGTGTAAACCTGCAACTTCTTCTAACTCTCATAAAACTCACGTGTATCACATACCAGACTTTGATGTGAATTCTTTCTCACAGGGAGGAGGAGCCAAGGACCGAGGTATATCTCTCCACCAAGAGCTCTATCAGATCTTGGTGTGTGTGTGTGCGGGGGGAGGAATCCCAGGAAGCCAGAAACCCAAGAACCCTAGAGACAGAGAGCATTCGGGCCAAGAGGTTGTGGACCCCAGTAGGCCTGGAGCTGGCACATGTGTGTCCTCTCAGGGGAGGGAGACCCTCCCCCTCTACCTAACTCTGACCAGGAGCAGAGTAAGAGAGTGTCCCAGAGCCTGCTCCCTCTCTTTATTTTAGCCCATCCCCTGGCTGGGAGATGGTGTGGTTGATGTTATTGGTTGACCCCATAGGCTGAGTTAAGTCCACTTGGGTGATGTCATGAGCCTGGGCTTAATTTGGCCCACCAAGGTGTACCTCCAACCTGGCTTGGGGGCATGAGTATGAACATGCTCAGTTTGGGGTCTTCATAATTGTCTCATGTTTGCCTGACTTCTTTCCAACCTCTTCAATAGGGCCCTTTGCAGGTATGGGAGGGACAACTCCCTATCCCTAAGCTAACTACTTAACAAGAGTATGTATTAGAACTTAAATTTCTGATTTCTACATTTGAGGAAAGCTCTGGGAGCCCTAAATCCATTTCTGAGTTTTTAACTAACTGGAAGAGATCCATATTGATGCTCATTCCAAAGAAAGGTAACCCAAAAGAATACCCAAATTAAAGAACATTATGAATGATATCACATGGAAATATGTTTTGGCTGAAGATTATCCAACAATGGTTGCAGATGTACATTGACAGGGAGCTGCCAGAGGTTCAGGCTGGATTCAGAAGAGAACATGAAACATGATATATCATTGTTCATGTCAGATGCATCTTCACTGAAAACAGAAAATACCAGAAAAATGTTTACTTGTGTTTTGTTGACTATGCCAAGGTATTTGACTGTGTGGATCATAACAAACTATGGATAAGCATGAGCATTATGGGAATTTGAAAACACTTATTTGTGCTCATAGGAAACTTGTTTGTTGATAAAGAGGCTGCTATGCAAATAGAACAAGGGAATACTTGAGGGTTTAAAATCAGGAAAGGCATGTGACAGGGTTTTATCCTCTCCCCATACTTATTCTATCTGTATGCTAAGCAAATACTCAGAGAATTTGGTTTATATGAAGAAGAATGTGTCGTTGAGTGCTGAAAAAGGCTTATTAACAGTCTCTGATATGCAGATGAAACAACCTTCTTGCTGAAAGTGAGGAGGATTCGATCAACGATTGCAGCCTTTACTATGGATTACAACCCAGTGTAAAGAAGACCAAAATCCAGACAACTGGACCAATAAGTAGCATCATGACAAATGGAGGGAAAAAGTGATGTTGTCAAGGGTTTCCTCTTGTGTGTCTCCACAATCAATGCTCATGGAAGCAGAAGTCAAGAAATCACAGGCTGAGTTGCATTTTGTGAATCTGCTGCACAAGACCTCTTTTGAGAGTTGAAAACCATGAGGCTTGCTTTAAGGACTAAGGTGCACCTGACCCAAGTCGTGGTATGTTCAATTGCCTCATACGCATGTGAAAGTTGGACATTACATAAAGAAGACCAAAGAAGAATCAATGTGTTTGAATTATGGTGCTGGAGAAGAATATTCAAAGTACCATGGAGTGGTTGAAAGCACAAACTGTTCTGTTTGGAAGAAGTACAGCATTAGAAGCAAGGATGTCAAAACTACACCTCACTTACTTTGGGTATATTGTCTCTTTCTTTACCTTTGCTAAATTTGCCAATCGTTTGTTAATTTTTACAAAACTTTTTCAAACAGCCAATTCTTGTCATTGATTTTTTTCTACTGTTTTTTCTATTTTCCAATTCATTTATTTATATTCTAATCTTTATGATTCCTTTTCTCCTGGTAGTTTATTTTGTTGGTTTTGTTCTAATTGTTAAAGACACTGCTTTTTTGTGGTTGACATTAGCTTGGTAACTTTTTTCTCCATCCTTTGATTTTCAGTCTATTTTTGTTTTTCTATCTAAAATGTGTGTCATGTAGGCAGCAAATTGATGGGTCTTATTTTCTTAAAGAGTCTCCTATTCTCTATCATATTATTTTCATATTAACATATTTAAGTAGCATATTATTGATAAATGTAGGTTTATTGTTGTCATTTGCTGTGTAGTTTTGTGAGTATGTGTGTGTGGTTTTATTGAAATCTTTGCTGTCCTGATATTTCTGTGCTGTTTTGAGTATTGTTTCAGTGTTTTGATTCCTGGGTTGTGTTATCTTTAATGTTGCTCTTACGTTTGTCTCCTATTGTTGATTATCTGTCTAAAGTGTTCATTTTACTATCTTTATTTTATTTTTTGTAATGCTGGTCTTGTTTTTACAAATCCCTTTAGTTTCTCCTTGTCTGGAAATACTCTAATTTCTCTGTCATTTGAGGGATAGTTTTGCTAGCTATAAGATTAGGGCAGTTTTTAATCTTTCAGGGTTTTATATATGTCTTCTTGCTTGCATGATTTCTGCTGAGAAATCCAAGCGCATTCTTAATGATTTTCCATTCTAGGTGATTGTCATTTTTTTCCCCTTGCTGCTCTAGGGATTCTCTCCTTCTCCTTGACATTGGGGAATTAACTCTGATCTGTTGGGATGTCTGTCGTCTTCGGAACCGTTCTCTCAGCATCTTGAATAGTTGTTTTCTATTTTATTGTGTTAGGGAAGTTTTCTTTCATGTTTTCCCATACTATTCTCTCTGTAGATTTTTTTGTTTCTACCTGCTCCAGAATCTGAATGAGACAGACCTTGTTCTTCTTGATAATGCCCCACCCAATTCTTAGGCTTCCTCTGGATTCCTTTGCGCTTTTTGCTGATTATTTCTCTTAATGGTTGTAGTCCAGAGAGTTGTCTTCAAGCTCAATAATTCTGATCCACTTCTTTGATTTTGTTTTTGCTCTGCTTTTATCATATTGTCTAATTCTGTTATTTTATTATTTAGCTCTGGAATTCTATTTGCTGTTGTAGGTTTTCTATTTTTCCTCTTCCTTCTTTAGTTTCCTTGAACGTTTCCTGCATTTTTTTGAGGGGGGAATATGTTAACTTTAGCTTTATTAAGAAGCAGGTGCACCATTAGTAGGCCACTGGAGATCCCCTTGCAGAGGGGTCTCGGGGAGGAGATGAGCCAGTCAGGGTGCGATGTAACAATGATGAGAAATACAAC
>NW_022103901.1:32314211-32321517 GCF_000313985.2 Echinops telfairi
CCCCCTCTCCCATGTCTCCCCAGAACTGTTGGTCCTATTGTTTTCTCCCCCAGATTGTTCATCCAGCCTATCTTATTTAGACAGAACTTCAGAGATAATAACATGCACAAAAACAATACAGAGCAAAATCAAGCAACAATATACAACAAAACAACAACAAAAGCAAACCAATGACAAAAAGCAAAACAAAACACAACCAGAAAGTAAAGCCTGTAGTTAGTTCAAGGATTGCCTGTTGGCTTTAGAAGTGTTTTCCAGTCCAGTTTGTTGGGGCACCATGCTCTGGTCCCAAAGTCCACCTTCAGCATTCACTAGGGACCTTGCAGCTCCATGCCCTTGATTTTCTGTTGCACCTCCTTTGTGTTTTGCCTTGGTGAGGCGGGATCAGATTGGGTGCAATTCCCACACTGGTGTTGTCCCCTGTAGGGCAATAGGTCAGTGAGGGGAGTCATGTCTCATAGTGGGGCCGGCATGTGATCCTCTCAAACATTTCCTCCATTTATTAAAACTTCCTGAACATTTTTCTTCTGAATTCTATTGAGATGGGTAAGGTTTATTGTGCCAACCTGGCTAATAAACACATGTGTGATTAATGGAAGGGTGGACAGATAAATGACTCCGTGGGTCTCACCTTTCTAGTTCTCTGGTCTCTTGTTCTCTGATGGCCGGATCAGTGTGCAGCTGCCTTAGCTGGCAAGACTCAATTCCTGTGAGACATCCCTGAGGAGAAGCCACATGTACTTACCCTGATGTAGCCCTGGATGCTGGAGAAGCTGCGTGGAGACCCCTCCCAGCACTGAGATGCTTATGTCACCACTAGATTCAATGACTTTCCACCCACTGGCCTGGGATCCTCCTGCATTCGGTGTCATTGTGTGTGTTTTGAGGAGTTTGAGGAGGACTTTGTAGATCGGTGTTGGACATAAGGGCTACATGGGACTTATGGGCTTGGACAGGACTGGGCTGGGATGCTTTTGGAATGTACACTTACCCTTTATACAAAACTCTATTTTATACATAAATGAGTTTCTGTGGATTTGTTTCTCTTGTTTACCCAGACAAGCACATCTATTTATGGTCACTCTAGGGCCGTTTCTTCAGAATATTTCTTTGGATCTGGGTGTTGTTCAGTGCTTCTACTGTGTGTGTATATGTATGTGTGTGGATTGTCATTGACGGCTGCTTCTGCAGCATTGTGGTGAAGCTGGTCTTGTTGAGAGGGTTGGGGGTGGTGTGAGAATAGTTGATTTGGGTAAAGCAGCACTGTGCAGTGTTTGTTCTGTTGTGCACAGGGTTGCTGTAGTTTGAAATCAACTCAATGGTACCTAACAACAACAACAACAGAACCAACACATGGTGCCAAATGGGAGGAAGCATGGAGAAAAAAGAGGAAAAATAAAAAGTAGAGGAAAGAGAGTAGAGAAAAAGCAAAAAATAGAAGAAAAGAAAGGGGGTGGAGGGAAAAGGGAATGAAAGCTGTTTGATCTCTTCTACCCCCCACAGAAAAAGAAAGACTAGAGGGAAGAATAAGAAAAAGAAAAAAGGAGAAGAAGAAAACTGGAGGGCTCTGTTTGCATGGGTTATTTCCTTGGTCTAGTAGTTTTGTAGCTGTAGTCAGTGAGAGGACTGATGCAAGCAGGGCAAGGCATCAGGAGCGCATCTAAAGTTATCATGGGTGGAGAAAGCACTGTGCCAGACCAAGTCTTGCCTGATGGCAGCCTTACTTGCTGCCAGAGCACAAAAAGAGCACTTAGCTGTAGGCTGGACCTAAAGTGTTGTTGACTAGGAGCACAGAGAAGTTTTTCTCAGCCAATCCCTGTTTGCTGGTGGTGGGGCAGAGAAATCACTAGAGCTGGGGTTTGGACATTGTTAGTGGGGTACAGAAAGAGTGCCTAGCCAAGCTAGATCTTCTTGCAGGCTGGCTGGTCACAGAGAGCAAATCCTTATTAATACTTTTAAGCGGTCTTTTGCAGCAAATTTACCAAGTGCTAGACATTGTTTGATCTCTGGACTGCTGTATCCATGAACATTGATAGCCAATGCAAATGAAATAAAATCTTTGACTACTTGAATCTTTGCTCATTTTTCATTATTTTATTTATTTTTCCAGCTGTGAGGATTTTTGTTTTCCTCACATTGAATTGTAATCCATACTGAAGGCTGTACTCTTTAATTTTCATCAGCAAGTGCCGATGAAATGATAAATTCTCTTTATCATTCACTATCCCTTTGCTCTACTTGAATGACTGCTCTTGGACAATGAACACATTTCCATGAGCACCACTAGTATTCTGAAATTACCATTCTCTGAAATGCTATCCATAATCCAGGAGGCTATAAATCTGAACTCAGGAAACCAGCTCTAGGAAAAGGCTTTCTCTCTGTGTCAGCTCTATGGAAAGGTCCTCATCTCTTCTCACTGACTGTCCTTTGGTTCTTTGGTGATCTTCATGGTTTCCTTCTTGCTTGTTTGTTTGAGCATCAATATATGTGCTGTATTTATGCTGCAAATATAATTGGCTTAAAACACACCCTACACTACTATGACCCCATGAGCATAACAAAGAAAAGTCTACTCCCAAATAGGATTCTATCTGCAAGTAGAGGATTTTAGAACTAATAACATACACTTGGTGGTGATGGGAGGTAGCATAATAACAAACAAAGAAAATGTTATGTGTAAGCCCCAAGCATCTCATTGTCTCCAGGGGAAGGAAGCTGATTCGATAGTGTTACATAACTAATAAATCAAAGTGGAGGCCTGTGGTTTGTTTTTGTGTGGGAACTTATCAGAGGAAATGACAGTCTCAGTGAAAGTAATCAGCCATGGCTTCATAAAAGAGGTGACATTGATTTGGATCTTAAAGGATGAGGGTGAAGGGACAGGCAAGATATCCAGGACAGAAGGAATAAGAAATATAAATCGATTTCTTCGATAGAAAAAAAAGCATGTTTGCTATTGATTTGGTTGCCATTGAGTCTATTCTGATTCACAGTGACCCAGGTGTGCAGGAAAGAACTCTTTAGGGTTTTCAAGGTTGTGATCTTCTTTAAGAAGTGGATAGCTAGGCTTGGTCTTCCAAGGTATCTCTGTGTGGGTTCAAACTGCCAACCTTCCAGCCAGTATGCCAGTGATTAACCCATTTGTTACAACCAGGGACACCCTAAGAAAAATTCGGAGCTCATGTTAAATATACTGGTACTCCCCCATAGTAAGACAGTTCAATTGGATACTAGAAAGGATGAACACTTTGAACAAGAGAAAGTTCCACAGAGAACTCCCACCCTTATTGATTGTCCCCATACTTGACTGCCATGTCCATAACAGTCTCACTTCCTGAATAACAACCCCAAATACATTTAGAGCAGCATGGTTGTCTACTCAGAATGTTCATTAGAACTCTCAGATAACAAACAGAAGGAAAGAACTCTAAGTGTTGGGCCCCAGCCAACATTTGGACCTGCATCAGGGTATACTAAAAGATCTCCAGGTGATACAGACAACTCGGATTAAAGGCCACTGTTGTAGATTCATGGGAGTCCTGTTGGTGTATAGGAGCTTTGGTGGTGTAGTTGTTAAGTATTGGATGATGTTGCCTAAAGTTCGCACTTTGAAGCTACTAGCCTCCCCATGGTGGGCTGGGGAGAGGTGGAGGAGAATGGGACTCTCTATTCCTGGGAAGAGTTACAATCTTGGAAACCCACAGGAGCAGTTCCAGCCTTTTCTATGATCACTATGAGTTGCCATCAATTCAATGGCAGTCAGTTTTAATTTTTGAGTTATAGACTCAGAAGAAGCCCTGATGGTATAGTGGTTACTTGGGCTGCTAACTGCAAGATTAGCAGTCAAAACCACCAGCTGCTCCTGGGGAGAAAGACTGGGATTTCTACTGCCATAAAGAGTTATAGGCATGGGAACTCACAGGAACAGTTCTTTTTTGGGGGGATTTGTACATTTTATTTTGGGTTAATTTCCATCAAAAAGAAAACCCTCGAAAATAATAGGAAACTCAAGTTAGTAAGAGGACACTGAAGCCTTCCATGGTAGTGCACTGGTGTCTCAGCTCCCTGCTGGTTTCAGGAGGGGTGAATGGACAGAAGAGAGAGCAACCAGCCCAGGAATCCTCCTGGGGCTGGTGCAGAGCCCTGCTCTCTGGAAGTCTTTGAAATCTGTTGAGTGTGGGAATACTCAAATGAAAGGTTGCGGGGTGGGGAGACCTGATGAGGAGTGGGGTAGGGGAAGAGAAAAATAGGACAAGAACATGCAAAGTCTTAACTTGAAAGGATTCATTTTAAAAATGAAAATCAGAAATCCTACAAAGGATTTTACTGAGGGAACTGGCAAAATCTAACAGGGTGACCTGCTCCCTGTTGGTCATTTTCCAGTTCCTCAGGGGGACCACTGTGTCACTGCAGACTCACAGCAGGGGACCTTGCACCCAGCAGTTACTTCCTTAGGTATTTAGAAGTAAAGCAGCAGGGTTTCAGGACCTACTCAATATTTAACACACTGTAGGCTAACACTGCCCATGGGTGAGTCTGGGTAAATGATGCTATTCAGCAGCTTCTCTGAGATTTCCAATTTTCCCCATCAGATGCCAGGGGGAGACTGGGTGCTCTAGCCCCTTCACCCCCTAGCCCTGGGACGGGGACCTCACCAAGAGCTCACACAGTGGTTTTGGTACAGGTACGTTTTTTGGCCTATCCTCTTGAGGCCCACATCCAGGAAGCTGTCCAGGTTTGGGGCCTGCTCATGTAGCTGTTTGCGTCCATAGATATTCACAGTCTCCAAAATCCTAAGAAGTAGTTTTACTCTGTCCTGTAATATTTCTACAAGTCAGAATAACGCTGTGAGTGTGTTTGGTTCTTAGAGAATTTTATTCTGCCCAAGGCTTTCTGTAAGGGAAATACATGACAGTCTCGTCCCAGAAAGACTTGCAGGCTTGCAGAGCCTGTGAGGCAGTTCTTTCCCTTCTATAGAGTTGCCATGAGTCAGTCAAATCAACTGGGTGACAACACTGTGGGGTTGTGGCTTCTGAGGGAATTTCTAACAGAGGAGTGGAAAAAAATTATTTTACTTGAAGCTTACAAAGGTGAAAACTTTCATAAAACATTTTATATTACAGTAATTAACAACAACTATTGTTGCCTACACTGGCTGTAGTTAAATCAGAGATCATCAATAAATATTTATTGTGAATATTGAGTCTAAATTATTTATACACCCAGACAACTAGCTTATCGCGAGTGTGCAAAGGTTTCTATACCTGTTGATAATTCATTGTCTGTGGGTCTTTCATCAGGTAGACGCTCTCTTCCTGCCCATCATTTTTCTCAGAGCCCGTTTCATGTCCTTGTTCCTGAGGCTGTATATGAAAGGGTTCAGCATGGGGGTCACCACCGTGTACATCACAGCAGCTGCAATGTCCTTCTCAGCCGAGTGGGTGGATGATGGGCTTAAATACACAGCAATGATGGTGCCATAGAAGAGAGACACCACAGCCAGGTGGGAGCCACAGGTGGAGAAGGCTTTCCATCTACCCTTTGCTGATGGAATGTTCAGAACAGCACAGGTGATACAAAAGTAGGAAACCAGAATGCAAATCAATGGGGTGATCGTGATCAGACTCCCTTCAGTGAGAACCACCATCTCATTGATGTGTATGTCAGAACAGGTGAGTTTCAGGAGAGGAGCTAGATCACAGAAGAAGTGTGGGATTCTGTTGTCTGCACAGAATGAGAGCCCAGCTGTCAGCAGAGTATGCAACAGAGCATGCAGGTTGGCAATGACCCAAGACCCAGCGGCTAGCAGGGCACAGAACTGATGGGTCATCTTTGTTGTATAGTGTAAGGGGTGACACACAGCAACAAAGCGGTCATAGGCCATCACAGTCAGGAGGAAATTGTCCATATTGATAAAAGCAATGAAAAAATACATCTGTGTGAGACACCCAGGGAAAGAGATGGTCTGACTCCCAAGGATGTGGTTGACCAGCACCTTGGGGATAGTGGTAGATGTGAAGCAGATATCCATGAAGGACAGGTTGCTAAGGAAGAAGTACATGGGGCTGTGCAGGCGGGAGTCTGTGCTGATGGCCAAGATGATAAGCAGGTTTCCCAGGACTGAGGCCAGGTACATGCTCAGGAAGAGCATGAAGAGGAGCTGCTGCTGCTGCTCGGGCTGCCTGGAGAGCCACAGGAGCAGGAACTCAGAGGCACTCGACTGGTTTGCTCCACTCATAGGTCTAAAATCAGATGCAGAGAAGAGAAAGAATGGGCAGAAACCTAGGAATGGAGAGTTCTGCAGGAACAAGTCAGGCTCCAGCATGGGCTTCTTTACTTTATCAGAGTTGCTCAGTCAGAATCTGCCCCCAGTCCCGACTCCATCAACTTCTGACTCCCAGTTTTAAGTGACAGTGGACCCACTTGATTCATCCTTTTTATTTTATAAAAATAACACATAACAGATACAGGTTCATGCTCAGCCCATCTCTATAATGGTGTTTGTTTCATTGAACATTTCCTAGTCTTTAGTAACTCATGTCTTTAGTAACTCATGAAAAGACAAGAGAAATCGCTAATTATTATTGAGTATTATCTCAATGTACAGCCCATGATATAGTACTCCTATTATTGTTCCCTGGATCTGTAAGATTTAACAAAAGGAGTTCCTAAAAGAACTTCATGTCTTACTAAGCAATATTTATATCTCTTTGGCTAAGAGCTTACCTGAGGGAAGTTGGTATCATAGCAACTGTGTTTTCTCCACCTCTCTGTGACTGCTCAATCCTTCTATATGTTGTGGGAATTAGAAAGCCTTGGAATGGTGAGTAGGCCCTGAACAATTGAGGGGCAGGGATTCATGATCTTACTCCTCTGTGCAGGGAAGCTGTTTGGGAGAACATAGAGGCATTTACAGAGTCACCATGACCACTGGGGCCATATTCCCTGAAAGCCTCATTAGACACAACAAGAGAGTAATTGTCCCTTCTACCTTTTGGTCTCTTTGGACCCAACAATGATGACACTACTATGTAACTCCTGAGTTATAACTTGTAGATGAAACCATCTTAGTGGAGGTTAATCCCCAACAGAATTCCTTTGAATCTTAAATATCATCACTTTGCTGATCTGGGCTTATGTCTATGGATTTAGAAACTCAGCTCCTAAATATTTTTGTTCTTACTTCATTTGCTCAGCAACTTGGGTTATTGTATTGTTGTCATGTAAGCCTATTTGTTTTGTTTTTTGTCTTCAGTTCTATGGCCTCCTGGGGAGTTCCTTACAATACTTTAACTGAAGACCA
>NW_022103901.1:32323692-32324614 GCF_000313985.2 Echinops telfairi
TGGGGACTGACGGTTGGTGACCTGGCTGACAGTTGGTGACCTGCCTTGCTGTTTGCTGCCTGTGCTGAGATAGCCTAGCTCTCTCTCTACAGAGGACTACCTGGTGGCCCTCAAGACTAAAAGGACTGCCGGTGTCACACAACTCTCTAACATGTTTGAATTATATGAGCCATTTGTACTGTTTTATAATTTAACTGTTTATTTAGCTCCTTTATGCCTCCCAATGAGGTCATCAAGCTGAAACCTCATTGACAGGCTAGATTCCACCCCTTCACAAGTTGACCAGAGATTACATAACTCCCACAACCATTAAAAGTTTTTGTTATCAATGTTGTAATTGGATTTTGAAAGGCTTAAATAATGGTGCACAGTTATTGTAGATTCTAGAAGAATTGAAAGACAAAAAGAAAAACGCAAAGAAGATCAGGTTTAGTGACACGGTCAAGATATTCCTTCCTTCACAAAGTTGTGCATGAAACTTTATTTTTAAATTGAATTTGTTCAGTATTCCCAAGGGTAAGCCATGCTTGCTATTTAGCATTTGAGGAGAGGAAAGAGTTCTGCTGTCCAGATAGCCTTCTGGAAACGTCTTGAGGTCGTCAGTTCCACCCTGGATAGCCTAGGCAGTAAATGGGGTCCTCTGGAGCTCATACCATTGCCTGGTGGCCAACGGTCAGGGAATGATCCTGGTAGATGGTCCTTGATATTCCAGCCCAGACATTGACTCTGATGGACCACATAGAGTTCAGAGCTCCCTGATGAGCAAGCCATGGCTGTGTGCAGCCTGCATTGGAATTTCACTTTTCCCATTGCACAATCCTGCTTCCACCACCCCCTTCCACGGGTGTTCATCTCTGGTAAACATCTTGTACCCCAACAAATATCATAAAGTGTGCTTCTAGAGAACCCAACCTGGGAGAAC
>NW_022103901.1:32324785-32328811 GCF_000313985.2 Echinops telfairi
ATCTTACTTGATTTCTCATGTTTATAAATGCATGTGTCCTTTAGCATCTTCCACATGATGTTCTCCTTTATTCCGGTCTATTTTTTCATCCCTTCCTCTACCATCTTCGTATCATGATTTGTGCTCTGGAATTTTATTCTTGAACTTCTTCCATACTTTATCATGGGACAAATACATCCACTCTTTTTCCTCCAACTGCTTAAAGAAAACCTTCAGTCTTTGTCTCCATCTCCAACTCTAATTTCACTCACAAAGTACACTGTATTAAAAATTCCAAGGGAAAAATATTGTAAATCTTCTGACGCCTTTCTCGTAACCTCCCACATGAGACAAAAAAATAGTTTCTAAAATTCCAATCCAACAAAAGAAGTTTTCCAACTTATTTAGCAGGATTTAGTCCCTGCTGTTAAAAACACATCCTAAGCATCTTATAACTGCCAGACCCTTAAACAATTGCAAGTAAATATTCAGGGCTTGGTGGGCTGTGCTTTATCATTGACAGCAGTGAGCAAAGCCAGAATGTACCAAATTATCAGGAAAATCTCGAGCTCCAAGTTGGAAGACATCAGTACTTCCTCCAGCTGTTCTCCAATCATCTGTCTGTATTTGCATCTTTTGACCCTCTCTACAGACAATGGCTCTCCAGTCCACGGATCATGTGGAGAGTTTCCAGTTTCTGGATGGTTATGTTCAGACCAAGCCTTATTGATAATGACCTACACGTTCTCTGACTCAGTTCCATATTCTTTCACCCAATCAGGACTCCTCAGTGGGGTCATCAGGAAAGAATGATATATAAATTGGGCTACATGAGTACACACAATTGAACCTCTGGTCTAGGGAAATTCTAAGAACATGATGATCTGTTGTGATTGGGAGGACATCCAAAGAGGAATCTGCTCCTTACCATGGATTTCCTCAATCATGACATGCTGTGCTTGTCCTGTAATATCCATGTCCCTATCCCTCAAAACCTCATCACAAAGAGACAATCCTTCACATCAAATGCTTTAAGGATTAAGAGCCAATGTTCCCCCACCCTCAGCTGTCAAGCACATCAGTCAGCCTATACAGATGTCAAAACCCGAATCAATCTCATTGCCATTAAGTCAATTCTGATTCATCAAGTCTCACATATAGGCTTTATGAGAAAATAAATCTTTACAGGACCAGACGGCCTCATTCTTTTCCTGTGGAGTGACTGGTGAGTTTGAACTGCAGACCTTGAAATTAGCAATTATTTTTTGTTTTTATAATTTTTAAGTCATTCTATTAGGGGCTCATACAACTCTTAATTCTATCCATACATACATCAATTGTATAAAGCACATTTGTACATTCGTTAGGCTCATCATTTTCAAAACATTTGCTCTTCACGTAAGCCTCTGGCATTGGCTCCTCATTTTTAAGCAGATGATTAGAACTGAACAAAAGCAAAACAGGTTTACACTTACAACATGCAATTCCCAAATTTCTGAACTAAGAAAAATATTGATGAATAAAATTTCCAAGTCCATAGACCTAAGCTCAGATCAGCAAAGTGATGATAACTGATGTTCTATCTAGGGGATTCTGTTTGAAACTTATAACAAAAAAGATGTATTCATCTACAAGTTCTGACGTTGGAATTGCAAAATGTTTATTGTCTTCATTGTCTGGTCCAAAGGGGCTCCAAAGCAGGTGAGGCAATTATTGGTTTCTTGTGTCTAATGAGGCTCTCAGGTGTCTAATCTGGCACCAGTGACCATATAGACTCCTGTAAATGGCAACTCTGTGATTTTCTGCAAACAACTTTCCTGCACAGAGGACTAAAACCATGAACGCCTGCTCCTCACTTGCTCAGAACTTAACTTTTATTTCTAAGAGTTCGTATTGTTTCCATTGGTCTTTATTTGTTCATATTAGCATGCATCTCAGAGGTGTTATGTCCATAGAGGTCACCCTCTTGAAGCTGTTATATGCTTTTTCATTTTTTGGTATATGAAACCCAGGATTGATGAACCTATAGGGACAGCACATAGAATACGGGTTTGCGGGCGGGAGTAGTAGAGTGGGCGGAGGATGATGTCATGGAGCCCATGTAGAAAATGAATGTTTGGAAACTGATTGTGATAGCAATAGCACATTCTACTTCATGTGATTGAAATCTGGAATGGCATGATATATGTGTTACATCCCAACTAACAAAACAGAAGAGGAAGAAGCGCTGACAAGTCCTGCAGAAGTGAAGGGTATCGGATAACTGCAGAATCTACCTCCTCCAGGTAAGGTTACAAGAGTGGATACATCAATATTTGCTTTTTAAGATAATGAAATTCTTTTAGATTCAGGGAGCAATAACAAGAATCTTGAATAAGCTGAACTTTTAGATAAACCAAGCAATATTTGTCTCTCTCTGTCTTTATCTCTCATGCGCTACAAAGGAATTAGGGTTGGGACTTAAAAAAATGTAAGCAGAGAAAAATGTGGTCACTCAGTTGGGCTGTGGATATTTTTGTGTGATTTTCAATTTTTTACAACAGAGTCCAGTAGGAATACTATCATGACTGACTGTGGAAAATTGGGAGCACAGGTGGAGTGGACAGATCTTGTTTTTGGCAATTCCATTACTAATATGCAGACTTGCTTAGTTGGGAATTGAATTTGTCCTGATTTTAATCACTCCTGCCTAGGTGCCTGAACTGGTTCTTGTGCATTGACGCAATCCCATGGTCATGAGTTGGACAAACCAATCCACTGTCTCCGAGTTTCTCCTCCTGGGCCTCTCCAGGCAGCCCGAGCAGCAGCAGATCATCTTCGTGCTCTTCCTGAGCATGTACCTGGCCACGGTCCTGGGCAACCTGCTCATCATCCTGGCCATCAGCACAGACTCCCGCCTGCACAGCCCCATGTACTTCTTCCTCAGCAACCTGTCCTTTGTGGACCTCTGCTTCTCCTCCACCATAGTCCCCAATATGCTGACCAATCACATACTCAGCCGTCAGACCATCTCCGTCCCTGGGTGTCTCACACAGATGTATTTTTTCATTGTGTTTCTTAGCATGGACAATTTCCTACTGACTGTGATGGCCTATGATCGCTTTGTAGCCATATGCCACCCTTTACACTACACAACAAAAATGACCCATCAGCTCTGTGCACTGATGCTTATTGGGTCTTGGTGCATTGCCAATATGAATGCTCTGTTGCACACTCTGTTGATGGCTCGACTCTCATTCTGTGCAGACAACAGGCTCCCCCACTTCTTCTGTGATGTGGCTCCTCTCCTGAAACTCTCCTGTTCTGACACACACATCAGTGAGATGATGATTCTCACGGAAGGGGGTCTGATGACGATCACTCCATTGATTTGCATTCTAGTTTCCTACTTTTGTATCACCTGCGCAGTTCTGAAAATTCCATCGGTGAAAGGAAAGTGGAAAGCCTTCTCCACCTGTGGTTCCCACCTGGCTGCAGTGTCCCTCTTCCATGGTACCATCATTGCCGTGTATTTCAGCCCATCATCCTCCCACTCAGCTGAGAATGACATTGCAGCTGCTGTGATGTACACGGTGGTGACCCCCATGCTGAACCCTTTCATCTACAGCCTCAGGAACAAGGATATGAAAGGGGCCCTAACAAAAGTAGTTTATATTATTGTTTTTTCGTTTCAACAACGAATGGGTTCTAAATGTCATAAAGGCATGTCATAATTTGTAATAATTTTTTCTTTCCCTAGTCTCTGGAACTTAGCAGTTGTCCATCCGTACATTTATCAAGGAAGAATTAGACACAAGTGTTTCCAAAAGTGGGTGATATACCCCTCTGGGATTTCTAGAATGATCCAGGAGGGGTGTGTGTGCAAAAGCAGATTCTTAGAGTTTACCCTGTATTCTGGGCTATTGCACAAAAGTTTTTCATTGTCAGGGGGCCATTGAATAATGCTTTTTTTTTTTTTTTACTTTAGTTTCGTTTTGTTTTCTGCAAAGGAGACAGTAGGCCAAATAAATTTAGGAACCTATGGAAGTGCAAGAGGTGAAGATAAAT
>NW_022103901.1:32330265-32331736 GCF_000313985.2 Echinops telfairi
GATATTTAGTATGATTTTCCAACACTATAATTCAAATGTATCGATTTTTCTCTGGTCTTCTCTGTTCATTGTTCACCTTTCATCTACGAGGTTAGTTGCTGATTTCTTCACTGCTGCTTCTATGAGTGTTGATAATAGATCCAAGTAAAATTAAACCTTGAAACCTGAATCTTTTCTCTGTTTATCATAGTGTTGTCTATTGGTCTAGTTTGAGGGGTGGGGAATCCTCAAATGGGATACACACACACACACACACACACAGTAGTAATCTATACTGAAGGCTGTACTCTGTGAGTTTCATCAGTGAGTGCTTCAAGTTCTCATGGTTTTTAGCATGCAAGGTTGTGTCACCTGCAAATCACAGTTGTTAAAGAGCCTTCTGTCTATCCTGATGTTGTACTCCTCTTCATAGTCCAGTTTCTCAGTTTGTTTGGTCAGCATACAGATGGAGTAAATATGGTGACAGGGTATTACCCTGATGCATACTTTTCATGATTTAAAATTAAGCCAATTATTTATTTACCTTTTTGCCTGAGTTTTTGTATCATACACATTTTTTCAGGAGCATGGGTAATTTAAACAAGGAAGAATTATCTTCCTTAATTGCAGTGTGCAGGTTTGCTTCCTTCAGTGTTTTCCTGCGTTCTTTCCAGTGTGCTCAAGTCATCCTGGAGTTGTAGGGGTTATGCATTGGACTGCAACCACCTTGTTGGTAGTTCAAAAACACCAGCAGCTCCCGGAGAGAAAGACCAGGTTTACTACTTCCATAAAGGGTTACAGGGATAATTGGAAAACACAGGGATAATTCTGCCCTATCCAATAGATCAAGCGAGGCAGGCCATATTGAGTTGAGCAGAACCCGACCAGATGAAGAGAAGATCGTTGAGCCTGTGAATGGGTGCATATTGATGCTGACTTTATGAATGACCTGTCCTGATTTGACTTTGCTTATGGATGCAGACCCCCAAGGATCCAAATGGAATGAAGGTTCTTTACATGAAAAACATGTTTCTCTCCTCAGAGTGCTGGATTGATTTAAGTGGACAATACAGACTTTGGATACCCAAAATGGGAGGATAAAGGCGTGATGTAGCTGGCTTA
This sequence comes from Echinops telfairi, assembly GCF_000313985.2. Taxonomy (NCBI): domain Eukaryota; kingdom Metazoa; phylum Chordata; class Mammalia; order Afrosoricida; family Tenrecidae; genus Echinops; species Echinops telfairi. The sequence goes on from NW_022103901.1 coordinate 32,331,367, forward strand.
CAAGCTTCCATGGAAGGGGGAATATGCTCATAGGATTGTAGGATTATGGTGTAGGTGTTCACTTAATGGCAATTATTAGACATAGAATTTTTGTTTTGTTTGCCTGTAGAATATTATGTTTAAGTGAAGCTGGCACGTTTTGAGTTGCTTACCTTTTAGTTTAAACTTGTTAGGCAAAAATATGACTTTACTATTGTCCTGGTTTTAAAAATTATACATGACTAAAGAATTGTATACACTGGTATAGATAAGAGCTGAAAACACAAGGAATCCAGGACCGATAAACCCCATAGGACCAATAATGAGAGTAATGATCCCAGGAGGGGAAGGAGGGAACTGAGCACAGTAATCTACATACAACCCCCTCCCA
>NW_022103901.1:32332596-32333671 GCF_000313985.2 Echinops telfairi
CTGTTCACAATAGCAAGAAGACGGAAACAAACCTGAATGCTTATCTGTGGAAGAAATGAAAACTAAACTTTGGTACATACACACAATGAAATACTTTGCATAATTAAAGAATTATGATGAAACTTGAAAGACCTCATGACATGGATGAATTTGGAGGAAATAATGCTGAGTGACATAGGTCAAACACAAAAGGACAAATATTGTATGAGACTACTGTCTATATTTTAAAATCCAAGGAAAGGTTATCATACAAAATGAAACAGAGTTGGGTGGGTATGGAAGGGAGGAGGGAGTAATAGGCTAGAGGGAAGATATGTATTCAATTGGGTGAAGAGGGAGACAACATACGACAAGAGGAAGATGTGAAAGAGAGCAGAAAGGGAAGGAAGCCAGGTAAGTTTTTGGAGGTTTTATAAATTGTTGAATGCAAAAGTGATATGTGAACCCCAACTAATTCACAATGAGAAGTTTGGGGGAGGGGTAAATCTAAGAAATATAAACCTGAATAACATCAGATTCAATCAGAGTTTGTACATTTACTCTTATAACGAATAAGTCAATAAGCAGCTTTGTAAATTTCTCTCCAGAGGCATTATTGATTATTTCTTTTGAATAAATTGCCAAAAATAGACATTGTGGATCATAGATGGCATTTTAGTACGTGTGACCTTCATTGCATCCCATTGAAGCGCATGGGCTCACGTGCTCACCACTCTCCCAACAGCATCAGTATTTTCATGTTTAGCCAATTCATTCAATAAAACGATGATGAATTCTAGTTTCAGTTTGTATTCCTGCTTCCACTTTCACTTCCCATTTTCATTATTCTAATGAGAATTTAAATTTTCCATTTTTCTTTAAATTGTCTATCCTCTTTTTAAAAATTTTTTTTGTTTATGAGTTTTAAAAATATGTGAAGTAGTTAGCTTATTGTGCCAACCTGGTGGATAAACACATGTGGGGTTAATTGAAGGGTGGAGGGATAAATGACTCAGTGAGTCTCGCCTTTCTAGTTCTCGGGTCTCTTGTTTCTGATGGTCGGACCAGGGTGCAGCTGCCTTAGCCAGTTCCCTGC
>NW_022103901.1:32338018-32339558 GCF_000313985.2 Echinops telfairi
TCCATATGAAGCTGGTAATCTGTTTTTCCAATTCTTTGAAGAAGGATGGTGGTATTCATATTGGGATAGCATTGAACTTATATAGTGCCTTGGGCAGAACTGACATCTTTACTATATTGAGTCTGCCAATCCAAGAGCATGGGATATTCTTCCATTTGTTGAGATCACTCTTGATTTCTTGTAGTAGTGTTTTATTAGTTTCCTCATACAAATCTTTCGTTTTCTTAGTCAGTTATATCGAGAGGTATTTGAATTTGTGCTTGGCTATTGTAAAGGGTACTGCCTTTTTAATTGTCCCTTCTATGATCTTGTCTGGTGTGTAGAACAATCCAACAGACTTCTGTTTGTTGATTTTGTATCATGCCACTCTGCCATATTCCTCTATTGCTTCCAAACACTCCACTTGTGGAGTTTAAGGGGTCTTCGATATATAGAATTATATTCTATATATGTGAATATATATAGTGAACAGTGATAATTTCGCCTCTACCTTTCCCAGATAAATAACTTTAATATCTTTCCTTTGTCTTATATTGTTAGCTAGGACCTCCAGTACGATGTTAAATAGGAGTAGGGACAAGGGGCACCCTTGTCTGGTCCCCTTTTTCAGTGGAACTGTTTTCGTCTTTTCTCTGTTAACTACCACGTTGGCTATTGGTTTTTCATATATGGCTTGTATAGTATTTAGGAATTTTCCTTTTATTCCTATCTTCTTGAGTGTCCTAAACAGGAATCCGTGTTGGATGTTGTCAAATGCTTTTTCCGCATCTATCGATATTATCATGTGGTTCTTATCATTTTTCCTGCCAATGTGGCGAATAATGTTAATGGTCTTTAGTATGTTGAATCATCCCCACATCCATGGTATGAATCCCACTTGGCCACGGTGAATTATTTTTTTAATATGCTTTTGAATTATATTGGCCAGTATTTTGTTAAAGATTTTTGCATCAATGTTCACTAGGAATATTGGTCTGTAGTTCTCAATTCTTGTGGTATCTTTGCCCGCTTTAGGTATCAGAGTTATACTAGCTTCATAGAAAGAGTTTTGGAGTTTTCCATCTTTTTCTATGTTCTGGAAGAGTTTGTATAGGATTGGTGTCAGTTCTTCCTTGATGCTTAGTAGAATTCTCCTGTGAAGTCATCTGGCCCGGGGTATTTTTTTTGTTGGTAATCCCTTGATTACCTTGTCTATTTTTTCCATTGCTATGGGTCTGTTGAGGTCCTTGACATCCATCTGGGATAGTCTAGGGAGGAATCGTGTTTCCAAATATTTGTCCATGTCTTCCAGCTTGTTGAATTCGTTAGAGTATAGACCTCCATGGTACTGTGTAATCATCCTTTTGATGTCATTAGGGTCCGTTGTAATGTCCCCTGTTTCATCCCTCATCCTTGCAAATGTTGTTTGTTTATTTCTTTCTTTGGTTAGCTTTGCCAGCAGTCTATCAATTCTGTTAATGGTTTCAAAGAACCAACTTTTAGCGGCATTAATTTTTTTCATAGTTTTCTTGTTTTCCCTCTCCTGTATCTCAGCTCTGAT
>NW_022103901.1:32341061-32342522 GCF_000313985.2 Echinops telfairi
ATGATCTCCTTTTCCTCATAGTTGGATAATTTGACAATTATGTGTTTTGGTGACTTCTTGTATTCAGTCTGGCTAGTGTTCTTTCAGCCTCCTGAAAGATTGCCTGATTTCATTTATTTAGCTAGGGAAGTTTCCTCTAAGAATTCCCTCGCTATTTTCTTCTTTGTCGTGTCTTGTTCCAGTAATACAATTACTTTAATATTGTTTCTTTTCAAAGCATCAGACATGGCTCTCAAGTGTTCTTCAGCTTCTTTGATTGTCTTATTTGACTGCTTTTGACGTTTGCTGAGGTCTGCTTTGTTATATTCTAGGTCACTGGTACAATTCTCTGCCTCCTCGAGTCTGTTGGCAAGATCTGTCAATTTATCACTGAATTTTGTTATTTCATCCCTTAACTCTTGTATTTCCCTTTGGTGAGTTGCCTTTACCCCCTCTATCATTTCATCTTCTTTCTTCATTGCTTCCCTCATGTCCTTTATCACTCCAAGCAGCATTCTAAATATATTTTTGAGCCAGGTCAATCTCTGCTTCATCTATGCCCATCATTAGGTTCATCTATGCCCAACATTGTCTTCTGTTTCTCCTGATTTTTCATTGAAGCTGTTAGAACTGGTTGCTGTTAACATGTTTATTTTAGAGGAGCCTGGAGCCATCTTCCTGTATCAAAGAGCCCTGGGCTCTCTCTTGGGGGATTCGTATGAGTGCTTCTACGTAGTACCTGCCGGTAGCTGTACTGAGGGGTCAAGCTATCGCTATGTCTTCCTGTGATTTCACTCTTATCTTAGCCATCCAGTATTTCGTTATTTGGAATGTGTGTTGGATATTCCTCTCATATGATGCTGGTTGGGTTGTTGTGCACCCATGAGGCATCGCTTCCCTGGCGGACCTCTAAGTAGACTTCACAGTTCTCAGAGCAACTCAGATGGTCTGTGGTGTTTTCCTCTGCAACTGGAGTGCTGAGGAGGGCATGTGCATATACCGTCCTTGGTGTAGAGCTCTGTGGCTGGCATGGGAATTACCGTAGACAGAGAGATCACCTTGGAGATTGGGTCGATGTTCCTGCCATAGCATGGAGTCCCACCAGTGGTGGTCATGTGTTTCCCCCACTCACTTTGTAGGGCTTTGGGGTTTAGGCTGGAAATGCCCCCACTGTTTGCAGGTGAAAACCCCCTGCTGCTTGGTGTATGGAAGAGAACCATGATTATTTCCCCAGATATTTTCAGGGCCAATAAATGCGGGTGGGAGCTCCCCCAGTTGGGCCTTCAGAGTTGGCCTAGGCAGAGGGGAGTGTCCTGGAGGCAGCTAGTGGATTGTGACAGGAAAGAGAGTGAAAGGAGAGGAAAAAGAGAGAAAGGAAGACAAAGCCTGGAGCAACAATGCCAAGCAAACTAATACCCACTCACACAAAAAAAACTAAAATGCCCAGAATAAACAGAAGTGGAAACAGTAAAAAAAGAAAGA
>NW_022103901.1:32343154-32344387 GCF_000313985.2 Echinops telfairi
AGAGGGGTTTAGACGCTGATCCACAATGGCAGGTTGCTGTGCCCTTTTAATGCAGGGACCCAGTGGTGCTGGGCAGAATTGCCCTAGTTGACAAGATCGCCTTAGAGGTCCGACGAAGGTTTCCTCAGCAGCACAGCATGGTGTAGATGACTGTCACACCTGCCTTGTGTGGTGTACAGAACTCCCACAGAGGGCAGGCTCGAGATCCCCCTGCTATTGGGTTGTTTTGCCCTAGGTGGAGGGTAGTGACCTGGAAGCCAGTAATTTAATATTTTTATGAATCAGAAGACTCCTGTGAAAGGGTCGTTCTACCCCTTAAAGGGGTCATAGCCCACATGTTGAGAACCGCTGCTCTAGAGGCTTGTACCATCTGTTTCTTATGAAGTGGGTCCAGGACTCGATCAATTTTAACTACTGTCTAGTTTTAACTTTTTTTAGTACCATGGGTCTCTTATCCCATAAATATCTAATTTATGCATCCATTTTTACCTTTAATTCATGAAACACATCCCAAAACATTCTCACAAATACATACTTGAATATTAGCTGTTGTCAAGTTAAGTCCAGGAGCACTGGCCCACAGGGGTCTGAGGCAGTCTCTTAACGGCAGCAGATGGCCACATCTTCCTCCCCAGAGCATCTGGTGGCTTCCAACTGCAGACCTTTGGGTTAACCGGTCAGTGCTTAGCTACTGTTACAAGGACTGCACAAATACAATCACCTGGTGTTCATTTCCTATGATTTATACTCTTATAAATAATCCATCAATAAGCAGCATTGTTAATATATATTTATAGGTATTCTCATGTATTTTATAAGAATTAATTCCTTTTTAAAAAAGCTGAAGTTTGGGGTGCTACTTAATACTTCAAAAAATATTACCCAATTGCAAAAGAGGAAAGTAAAAGGAAATAGAGGAAAGAACTAGGAGACAAATGGGCTTTTATAAAGGTGTAAATACAGGCATGTACATATGTAAATATGTTTACATATAATGATAGGGAAATGGATCTATGTACATATATTTATATGTCAAGTATCAAGGTAGCAGATGGATATTGGGCCTCTACTCAAGTACTCCCTCAATGCAAGAACACTTTGTCCTAATAACCTGGCATTCATTGATGCTCAGCTTCCAGACATGATTGCTGAAGACAAAATGGGTGCATAAGCAAATGTGGTGAAGAAAGCTGATGGTGCCCAGCTATCAAAAGAGATAGCATCTGGGTTCTT
>NW_022103901.1:32345943-32347038 GCF_000313985.2 Echinops telfairi
ATTCCCTGTGTTTCCAGTTCCTATCTGTACCCGTATACATCCTCTGGTCTAGCCACAATGGTACAAATTTTTTAAGCCCCGTTGAGAGAGGGATATTGGGCTGATGTAGGCTAATTCACAGTCCATGAATTATTCACTTGTGCAGAGCCAATGCTTTTGCATCTGGATGATATTTACACAAACAATGGGGGTTAATTTGTCAAGGGACTTTTACAATAATAAGCACTAAGAAAGTCAGCCATGGGTCTTTTTTATTCTTTGATTTTTAGTCTACTTTTGTCTTTGTGTCTACGGTGTGTCTGTTGTAGACAGCATATTGATGGGTCGTGTTTTCCTGTTCATATTACTATTCTCTATGTCTTAACAGGTGCATTTAATCCATTTGCATTCAGTGTAATTAACAATAGGAATTTACTGCTTTCATTTTTATGCAGAGTGTGTGTGTGTGTGTTGCTCCTAGTTTCTTTAGTCATATAATTATCTGTACTAAGTTAATTTAGTCTGTGATTTTTCTTATTTTATTCATTGAAGTATTTTAATGCTTACTAAATCTTTATGACTTTATTCTTTTTATTTTAATAAGATTTATTTGTTTCCTTTGAGGTTACCTTATATTCTATTATCTTATTTCCAAATTTAAAGCTGTCTGCCCTATCTTGGGTATAACTCAACTTCTTGTCCTCTTAGATCTATAATTACATTATTTACTCTCCTCTCCCCCCACATTTATAACTTTGTAATAACATCTGTTTAACTTTGTCTCTCATGTCCTTGTTATAAAGATTCTGTGTAGTATAACTACCTAGTCTGCCATCTTAACAGAAGTCTTGAAGTTTTAACAAAATTGGAAACTGCGTTGGCAATGCAAAGGCCAGGAAAGTTGACCTGAAGAATTTGTTACCATCACAACAATGCACCTGCTCATTTTTCAAAGGTAGCAAAGGCTGTCCCACAACAAGTTCCTTGTGAACCTTACCCTGTCAACCCCACTGTACCCAGCTTTGTCCTTCAGACTTCTTTGTGTTCTCAAAACTCAAGGACTGCTGAAAAGAACACATTTGGGTCACCTGAGGATGCCAAACTGATATGATGGCA
>NW_022103901.1:32347559-32351193 GCF_000313985.2 Echinops telfairi
TAACTGAATTTCCAAACCCAAAGATTTAACCTTAAGTAACAAAATTGATAAGATTTGAGGTTCCAGGGGAATCTGTTTGGGACTTGTCTCCACCAAGATGGTTTTATCTCTAAGTTTTGACCCAGAAGTTAGATAATATTCTCTGCCATTACTATGATCCAAAGGGAACAAAAGGTAGGTGGGGCACTTACTCTTTTTTTCTCTAATGAGGCTCTCAGGGATTCTGGCCCCACCAGCCATAGAGTATCCTGTAAATACCTCTCTGTGATTCCCTCAGGCATCTTTCATGTACACAGGACTAAAGCCATGAATGCCCGCTTCTCACTTTCTCATATATTTCCAAGACTTTCCAAACTTTACAATAAAGAAAATATTGGGCAGCTATGCAGCGGCGATGAATACATAACACCTACAAGACCAACCTCCAACAGGTAATATTTCAGCAAAGGAGACATTGGCTTTTGCTTTTGTTTGTTTCGTTGTTTGTTTATAAAACTAGAAATTATATTAGGAATTTCTTTGGATAATTTTTTTTATATCCAGTGACCAATAGAAGTCCTAAATCAAACAAATTGTAAGATAAACGCAACAGAATTTCAAATGCTTCTCTTTTCTTTGGCTAAAAATGAGTGGGGTTGAGAACTGAAAAAATGTCAGAACAGACACATAGTGACAGAATTGACTTGTGTGTATTGCTGTGGGTTTGTCAATTATAAACATACCACACAAGAGTTCAGGAGTTCAATAGGAGTTGAATCAGGACTGAGTATAGGAAATTAAGAGTGTAGGTCAAGTGAACAGATCTCTTAGGAAATCAATGAACTGATTTGCAAACGTCCTAAACTGCAGTTCTATTGGCTACCTTTTATCCATCCATATCTAGGTCTCTGAACTTGCTGTTGTGCATGAACCTGTTCCGTGGCTATGATTCAGGCAAATCAGTCGAGTGTCTCTGAGTTCCTCCTCCTGGGCCTCTCCAGGCATCCTCAGCAGCAGAAGCAGATCCTCTTTGTGCTCTTCCTGAGCATGTACCTGGCCACGGTCCTGGGCAACCTGCTCATCATCCTGGCCATCAGCAAAGACTCCCGCCTGCACACCCCCATGTACTTCTTCCTCAGCAACCTGTCCTTTGTGGATCTCTGCTTCTCCTCCACCATAGTCCCCAATATGCTGACCAACACATTCAGCAGCAAGACCATGTCTTTCCTGGAGTGTCTAATGCAGATATATTTTTTCAATATGTTTGGCGATGTGGACAATTTCCTCCTGGCTGTGATGGCTTATGACCGCTTTGTTGCTGTGTGTCACCCCTTACACTACACAACAAAGATGACTCATCAGTTCTGTGCCCTGTTGTTCACTGGCTCTTGGGTCATTGCCATTATGAATGCTCTGTTGCATACCCTGCTGATGGCTCAACTCTCATTCTGTGCGGACAATACTATCCCTCACTTCTTCTGTGAAATGTCTTCTTTACTGAGACTCTCATGCTCTGACACACACATCAATGAGATGATGATGCTTACTGAGGGGGGTCTGATCATGATGATACCATTGGTTTGCATCTTAGGTTCCTATATTTGCATCACCTCTGCTGTCCTGAGAGTCCCATCCACAAAGGGAAAGTGGAAAGCCTTCTCCACCTGTGGCTCCCACCTGGCTGCAGTGTCCCTCTTCTATGGCACCATCATTGCCCTATACTTCAGCCCTTCGTCCTCCCATTCAGCTGAGAATGACATTGCAGCTGCTGTGATGTACACGGTGGTGACCCCCATGCTGAACCCTTTCATCTACAGCCTGAGAAACAAGAACATTAAAGGGGCCCTAACAAAAATGATTTCTATGAATTGTTTTTATGTTCAACAATAAATCGTTTTCACTACTTTCTAAAATGTAGCAGTTATTCATCTATGTATTTGTCTTGGGAAATTGACACCATACAGAATTTTTAAAAATTTTATTGTGAATTGGGTAAAGGTTGGAAAGCAGATTAGCCTCCCAGTCAACAACACTCACAAGATTTGTATCACATCATGGATTGCAATTCCCACAGTGGAACAACACTTATCCTTCTTCCTTCCTGTTTCTTGTTTCTCCTCCTTCTTTCCTAATCCTTCTGATCTTCATTTTGATCATACCACGGTCACTCTCTGCGGCTCACATTCTATGAATTTCTCAATGTGCAATAGGAAAGGATTTAGTTCATTTAGGGTTCCAAAAAATCTAATTCGTCCAGACATTTATCTGAGCTTTATGTATCATACAACATTAAGCAGAAATACAGGGTATTTAAACAAGAAATAAGGTAATATAAACAAGAAGAAATAAGTTCCTGAATTCCAGTGCATAGGCTTGTCAATTTCAGCTTTTCCTTGTCAATGTGCTCAGTTATTTGAACATAGATCCTCACTTACATCCTAGATTTCCACTCTCATGTATAACAAACCTTCTCCAAATGGCCATACGTTATCTACAGTTTTTATCTTACAGAACTTATATCTTTCTGTCAGGTTCCTTGAGCAAATTTACTCAGTGTGCATTTTGTTTCTGCATTAACACATAATAGAAATTTACTATTTAATATGTGCTTTCAAACTCATTTTGAAAACACTAACAAGATATTTTAAAAATCAAGAAATAGTTAACACTGGGTAAAATAACCACTGAAGAGGAAACTCTGGGTTTTAAGAAAGAATGGGGAAAAGAATGGGGCAGTTTTCCTTAATTTGTACTTTCAGAGAGATGGATCAAAGGACATCTTGTGTGAAATTTGTTAAAATTCAGAATCAAAGGCTGTTTCTGAGACTAGGATATTATTTTTTTATGATACTTGTCAGATTTGTATATTAAAGTACATGGGAATGTTTTCAATATTGAATCTATAGATTTCCAAAGTCTCCAAATTCTGTCAAAAGGAGCCTGTTCCTAGAAGGCGGGTTTGATGGAATGTTGATCACTAGCCTTTGTTTTGTGTGTGAGCATGTAGATAAAGGTGGGGCTAAGAACAGGTGGTTGTGTTTTCAAACATCTCATTTACTTAGAAACTATAAAATGTTTTATTTAAGATATATCCTGTGTTGCTACCTTTACAGAAAATCATTGATTTCAGTAGGTTTTTAAATATATTAACATGTCATTGTTTCTAGTATTTCTATATGGGCTTTAAAATCTCTATATATTTATTACTATTGCTTTTGTTCCTAACTTGATTCACATTCTCTTGACTGCTTCGCTAGAGGTTTACTGTACCATGTGTTTCTTATTAATTCGGTCTTGCATTCAATCAATTTTCATTATTGCCTAGTTTTAATTGTTTTATTTTATCTGAGTATCATGGGTCTCTTTCCCCATAAATATCTCATTTATGCATCCGTTTTCACCATTAATTCATGAAACACATCCTAAAACATTCTTGAAATACATACTTGAATATTAGTTGTTGTCAAGTTAGGTCCAGGAGCACTGGCCCAGAGGGGCTCTGAGGCAGTCTCTTTTTTTTTTTAATCATTTTATTGGGGCCTTGTACAATTCTTATCACAATCCATACATACATCCATTTTGTCAGCACATATGTACTTTTGTTGCCCTCATCATTCTCAAAACATTTGCCTTCTACTTTAGCCCTTAACATTGG
>NW_022103901.1:32351956-32356625 GCF_000313985.2 Echinops telfairi
AGTAAAGCGGGCACCCACTGATATGATTTTTAGTTCTTTGATGCCTGATAATTGGTGCCTTCTACACCTCATGGTCAGACAGGCTGGTGTGCTTCTTCCATGTGGGCTTTGATGCTTCTCAGCTATATGAGGCAGTCTCTTTATGGCAGCAGATGGCCACCTCTTCCTCCCAAGAGCAGCTGGAGGCTTCCAACTGTTGACCTTTTGTTTAACCAGTCAGTGTTTAGCTACAGTGTTACAAGGGCTGCACAAATACAGTCGTGTGTTATTCATTTCCTGTGATTTATATGCTAATAAAGAATATGTAAATAAGCAGCATTGTTAATATATTTTTGTAGATATCCTCATGTATTTTATAAGAATTAATTCCTTTTTTGAAAAAAGAACATTTGGGATGTTACTTGATACTTCAAGAAATATTAGCCAATCACTTACCAGAACATATTTAAAATGTTATATACTTGGTAACAGTTAACAAAGTAAATTAGGTTTCCCTTTGAAAATTTCTATACAAATTATGGTGTGCCAGCGTTCTTTTATCTGAAGTCTGGTTGTTCTAGTTCCATTGCATTGGGTTTCTGTTCCCTAATCTCAAGTTTTACTCATTAAAGACAATGTAAGGACACATTTAGGGTCCCTAACACATAGCACGACTATGCTAAGGCATTCAAGTCTGTGGATCATAACAAACAATGGATAGTCTTGAGAAGCATGGGAATTCCAGAACACTTCATTGTGCTCATGCAGAACCTGTACATGGATCAAGAGACAGTTGTGTGAACAGAACAAGGGAATACTGCATGGTTTAAAATCAGGAAAGGTGTGTATCTGGATCGTCACCTCTCACCATACTTACTCAGTCTCTATGCTGAGCAAAGAATCAGAGAAGTTAGACTATATGAAGAAGAGCTCAGCATCAGGATTCAAGGAAACTTTATTAACAACCTTTGAAACGCAGACAACACACCTGGCTTGCTGAAGTGAGGAGGACTTGAAGGACTTGCTGGTGAAGATCAAGGATCGCAGCCTTCAATGTGAATTAAGTGGATTAAGCTCACTATACAGAAAACAAAAACCCTCAAAACTGAACCAATGGTTAGCATCATGATAAAAGGAGAAAAGATGAAAGTTGTCAAGGGTGTCACCTTCCTTGGAACCACAATCACCACTCATGGGAGCAGCAATCATAAGACCAAAGAACCAATTGTTGGGTGTAAAACAGTGGCACAAGTCCTCTGCAGTGGTGAAAAGTGAGCATGTCACTTGGAGGACTGAGGTTTGCCTGACCCAAGTCATCTCAGTATCAATCACCTCACATGCATGTGAAAGTTGGACATTCAATAAGGAAATCACAGAAGATTTGATGACTTTGAGTTATGGTGCTGGCAAAGAATATTAAAAGTACCATAGACTGTCAAAAGAAAAACAAATCTGTCTTGGAAGAAATACAGTCCAAAGGCTCCTTAGATGCAAGGAGAGTGAGGCTTCATCTCATATTCTTTGAACATGTTATCAAATATTTTCTTTGGAATTTCATGGTACTTTCAAGATTCTTCACCAGCAGCATAATTCAATTGCATCAATTCTTCTTTCATCTTTCTTATTTGTTGGCCAGCATTGACATGCATATGAAGTCATTGAAAATACCATGCCTTGTGTCAGAAGCACTCTCGTGTGTCCAAAACAATAAACGTGTTATGTTTCTGGAGCATTAGTTGTGGATCCAAGCAAAATGAAATCCTTCACAACTTTGATCTCCTCTCCATTTATCATGTTGTGAGGATTTTGGTTCTTCTTCTATTGAGTTGTAATCCACATTAAAGGTTGTAAGTTTTGATCTTCATCAGGAAGTGCGTAAGCAATTCTTTTTTTTAGCAAGCAAGGTCAAGTCATCTGCATTTTGCAGGTTGTGGGTGACTGTCCCATCCTAATTCTGCATTCTTCATCTAGTCCATCTTGGATTATATTCTCAGCAAACAGACTGAATAGCATGGTGAAAAGATACAACTCAGGCACACTTTCCAATTGTTAAAACATGAGGAATTCCCTTGCTCTGTTAGAAAGACTGTCTCTTGGTCCATTTTCAGGTTCTGAATGTTCAAGTGGTTGTTGTTGCTGTTGTTAGGTGCCATCAAAGTGGTTCAGACTGAAGATGACTCTATGTACAACAGAGCAAACCACAGCCCCGTCCTGTACCATCCTCACAACTGTTGCGATGCTTGAGCCCAATGTGGCAGCCACTGTATTAATTCATGACACGGTGAGGATTTCCCTCTTTTTCACTGCCCTTCTACTTTGCCACATGTGATGTGCTCTTCCAGGGACTGATCTCTCCTGATTACATGTCCAAGATATGTGAGATGAAGTCTCACCATCCTTTGCTTCTGAGAAGCATTCTTCCATGATACATTTGTGTGTCCTTCTGGAAGTCCAAAGTAGTTTCAATATTATTTGACAGCACCACAATTCAAATGCATGATTCTTTGTTTTGAGGATTTTTTTAAATAAGGCTGAATGTTCACTAATATTCATTCACAATGGGAGAGCCATGCCTACCAGATTAACACATGGCATAATAGTGCAATAAAGTATTAGGGGTTAAATTAGTAACTATATGGTAGTCCCAGCTCATCATTCATTTGGCACCCCCAATGCAAGAGAAGGGAACAAAAGTCCATTGACCAACCACAAGTTCTATACCCTCTGGAGAACAGTCCTCTACTTTTGATCACACAAGGGAGTTTCAACCTTAAGTTCCAGGGCTACAGGTCAGTTTGAGGTAGAGCTCAATTCACTGAGTGGAGTTTCCACATCGCTTCTTTCTGTTGCAGTCCATGAAGAATGTTGTGTGCATTGAAAAAAGCAATCTAAAGTCCCAGTAGTCTATAGCACATGGTCTGGGTCACTAAGGGCTGTATAGGAACTAGGGCAAAAGTGTCCAATTAGAAACAGTACCAGGCATATTCTCCCCTTTGGTCCTATACAAATCTTGTTAAGCAATTTTTCCCCCAATAATAAGTTGTTCTTAAAAATAATAATAATAAAAAATAAAATAAGTTGTTCTTTCCTGTTTTCTTAACAACAATATAATCGCCTTCATCAAGACATGCATATCCTCCATTTACCATGAATCAATCTGTTATGCTTTTCCTTATTCAATGTCCAATTTTCATATGCACGTGCACAAGTAAAAATGCATAGCTTGTGTCAGGCACACCCTAGTCCTCAAAGTGACATCCTTGTCTTTAACACTGAAGAGGTCTTGTGCAGCTGATGTATCTGATGCTATGCTCTGTTGGTTTCTTGACTGCTGCTTTCATGAGCATTGAGTGTAGAGATAAACAAGATGAAGTCCATCATAGCTGCCTTCTTTTCTCTGTTTTTCATGATGTTCTCTTTGGTTCCATTATGAGGATTTTGATTTTCTTTACAGTGAGTTGCAATCCATACTGTAGACTGCAAGTTTTGATCTTGATTGGCAAGTGCTTCAAATCCTCCTCGCTTTCAGCAAGCAAGGTTGTATCATTTGCATATTGAAAGTTGTTAATAAGTCTTATTCTAGGTTCCCTCTTCCTCTCACAACATAGCAGCCTCAGCAAAAAAGAAGAAGGAGAAAATTTTCTTCCCAACAGACTTCCTGACTGAGGATGAGGGAGATTATTGGAGGAAGCACCTATGTCCCCAAGCCAGTCAGCTACGCTGAAGAAGCAAATGACCAAGTGAGAGAAGTTTCAGTCCTTTGGCACAGTCATGACGATGATGGGTTTAGGGCACCTCCAGTTGACCATTCTATCTTGCCCACTACACAGACTGCTTGAGAACCAAATATAAATCCGAAGACTTGGTCTTCTCATGCTACACTGACTTTCTAGGGGATCTTCCCTGTGATGTGACAGAAGATTCAATTAAGGAATTCTTTAGCAATGGAACTTTTAGTACAGTGTACTTATCTCATAAATCCAGCAGTCTAGAAAGATTATGCTGAGTTTGAGGACCCTGATTTCCTGTTCAGTTCCTGAGTCTCACTTAAAAGTCTCTAAGTAACAGGAAAATCCACATGGATGTTGTTTATCAAGAACAGAGTACTGTTAGTCTCTTGGCTGAGAGAGAAATCAGGATTCTGACAAAACAGATACAGACTGGAGCGCCCATCCTACCACAGGCAGTTGTGATGCTTACCCATCTAGAAGAGGTGATTATTGCTTTACAGACAAGTATTGTGATCATTCTTATTCATACCCCTTTGTGTTGGTTTTCATGACAAGTATCTCACATCGGGATATGAATGGACATGGAGTATGAGATCAATAGGATAGCCCAGGTAGCACAGACTATGATGGAGGCTATGACTGGAGATAGGCAGTGACAGAAAACCAGTTGGTAGAAGATGCCAAAAAGGGGGCTACTTCAGAGGAGTTGGGAACTCCTATAAAGACTGATATGATAGATTAAATGATCAGTCACAGGTTCCCTTCTGTATGAATATAGGAGTGATGATAGAGGTCTACCTACAAAGACCAAACCTGAATCTAAAGCCTTCGTGTGCTCCTGAGAAAAAAAGATTCCTCTACTAGCTCCTCCCTTTCTACTTTGGAAGCTTCTATCCTGGAAGAGCAAAGACTATTCACACAGCTACTAAAGAGCAAGAAGTTGAAAAGTGGCTACAGAA
>NW_022103901.1:32359464-32363838 GCF_000313985.2 Echinops telfairi
AGAGCTTTTACTTCTTATTTGAAAGATTTACCTCTGATTAGGATTTCCAGGACTACATTAAATAAGAATGGTGGGAATGAGCAACCTTATGTCATTAGTGAAGGGGAATATTTTCCATTTCTATCCATTAAGTGAGATGCTGGCCATTGATTTTGTATAAAAGGCCTTTATGCCTTTATTGTGTTGAGGAATTTGTATCCTATTCGTATTTGATTGAGTGTTTTAGGAAGAGTGACTGTTGAATTTTAGTGAATGCCTTCTCTGTATCTATTGATTTAATCACAAAATGTGTTGTTTATTTGTTTTATATGATAGATGATATTGTTTTTCTAATATTAATATTAGATATTGCATACCACATATGAATTTCACTTGATCATGGGACATTATCTCTTTTTTGCATTATATTTTTAATGTGGTGTTAAATTTTTTGGTTAAGATTTTGTAGAAAATTTTATAACCTAAAATTACAAGGGATATTTGGTTTATAATTTTTAATTCTGGTGATGTCTTTGTATGTCTTAGATATCAAGTTTATTCTTGTTTCATAAAATGTGTTTTGTAGTAGATTACCCTTTTTTCTGTCCTAAAATTGGTCGTGTAGAATTGGTGTAACTTCTTATTTTTTAATGTTTGGTAGAGTTCTCTGTTAATAAAACGTGGTCCTGGACTTTTTGATATTGTGATTTTTTTAATGACTAGATATATTAAATCATTAAAAACAGATTATGTTTTATACCACATGCTGTAAAAGATTTAGAATAATTCTCTAATTCATTATTCGAATTGGTAAAGTCATCTCTCAGTCTATGCAATAGATGATGACCAGACATTCATGAGGTAAGCAGAAGAATTTAGTCAGACAACACTGAAAGTTTCTGAACTAAGAAAGTATGAAGAAAAATATTTTACTAACAAAATTTTCTAACCCTTAGACTTAAGCCTAAGTCACAAAAGTGATAAGATTTGAGATCCCAAAGGATTCAGTTTGATATTGCTCTCCACATGGATTGTTTCATACCTCAGTTTTGATCCAATGTTAGATAATATTCACTGCCATTACTATTTGATGCAAAGGGGCCAAAAGGATGATGGAAAATTACTCTATTATTATCTCTAATGAGGCTTCCAGGGAATCTGGCCCAACAGCCAAGGAGTCTCCTTCCGGTAAATACCTCCCTGTGATTCCCCCAGACACCTTCCATGCACACAGGACTAAGACTATGAATACCTGAAACTCACTGACGCTTGTATTTCCAAGACTTTCCAATCCTCACCATAAAGACAAGCATTTGCCAGTTATACAGAAGTGAGGAATACATGATACTTACACCACCAACCTCCTGCAGGTAATATTTCTGCAAAGGAGACATTGGCTTTTGCTTTTGTGTATTTGTTGTTAAAAGTTTGAAATTCTTTTATGAACTACCTTGGATAAAATTTTCAGATCCAGGGATCAATAGGTCAGGTACTAAATCAAACAGCTGGTGAGATAAATCCAGTAATATCCAGCTACTTCTCTTTTCTTTAGGAGCTACAAGGAAGGTGGGATTGAGAATTGAAATATTTTTTTAAATAAGAGCAGACACATATAGTCACAGAATACAGTGTGTATTCCTGTGAGTTTGGCCATTATAACTATACCACACAAGAGATAGGGAGCCCAGTAGGAGTCAATCAGGACTGAGTACAGGAAATTAAGAATGTAGGTCAAGTGAACAGATCTTCTCTAAGCAAATCAATGAACTGATTTATAAACATGTCTTAAACTGGAGTTTGATTGGCTACCTTTTATCCATCCATATCTAGGTCTCTGAACTTGTTGTTGTGCATGAACCTGTTCCGTGGCTATGATTCAGGCAAATCAGTCGAGTGTCTCTGAGTTCCTCCTCCTGGGGCTCTCCAGGCATCCTCAGCAGCAGAAGCAGATCCTCTTCGTGCTCTTCCTGAGCATGTACCTGGCCACGGTCCTGGGCAACTTGCTCATCATCCTGGCCATCAGCACAGACTCCCGCCTGCACACCCCCATGTACTACTTCCTCAGCAACCTGTCCTTTGTGGATCTCTGCTTCTCCTCCACCATAGTCCCCAAAATGCTGGCCAACACACTCAGCAGTGAGATCATGTCTTTCCTGGAGTGTCTCACACAGCTGTATTTTCTTATTACCCTTGCTATCACGGACAATTTCCTCCTGGCTGTGATGGCCTATGACCGCTTTGTTGCTGTGTGCCACCCCTTGCACTACACAACTAAGATGAACCCTAAACTCTGTGCCCTTCTGGTCACTGGCTCTTGGGTCATTGCCATTCTGAATGCTCGGTTGCATACTTTGTTGGTGTCCCGACTCTCATTCTGTGTGGCCAATACTATCCCTCACTTCTTCTGTGAAATGACTGCTCTCCTGAGACTCTCCTGCTCTGACACACACCTCAATGAGATGATGATTCTTACTGAGGGGGGTCTGATCATGATGATACCATTGGTTTGCATCCTAGTTTCCTACATTTCCATTACCTCTGCTGTCCTGAGAGTCCCATCCACAAAGGGAAAGTGGAAAGCCTTCTCCACCTGTGGCTCCCACCTGGCTGCAGTGTCCCTCTTCTATGGCACCATCATTGCCCTGTATTTCAGCCCTTCATCTTCCCACTCAGCTGAGTATGACATTGCAGCTTCCATGATGTACACGGTGGTGATCCCCATGCTTAACCCTTTCATTTACAGCCTGAGAAACAGGGACATGAAAGGGGCCCTAACAAAAATTATTTCTATGAATTGTTTTTATGTTCAACAATAAATCTTTTTCACTACTTTCTAAAATGTAGCAGTTATTCATATATGTATTTGTCTTGGGAAACAAACTGTAAAAAAATTTTAATTTTTCTTGAGAATTGGGTAAATGTTTCAGGACAGATTATTTTTCCAGTCAACAACTCAGGCCCGATTTGTATCACATCATTGATTGCAATTCCTGCAATGGAACATCACTTATCCTTCTCTTTCCTGCTTCTTGTTTCTATTACTCCTTCTTTCCTAATCCTTCTGATCTTTATTTTGATCATACCACGGTCCCTCTGTCTGACACTCACATTCTATTCATTTCTAGATGTGCAATAGGAAAGGATTTAGTTCATTTAGGGCTCCAGGAAATCCTAATTCTTCCAGGCATTTATCTGAGCTTTATGTATCATACAACTTTAAGCAGAAATACAGGTAATTTAAACAAGAAATAAAGTAATACAAACAAGAAAAAAATAACTTCCTCAATTCCAGTGCACAGGCTTGTCAATTTGAGCTTTTCTTTGTCAATGTGCTCAGTTAGTTGAACATAGATCCTCACTTACACCCTAGATTTTGACTCTCATTTTAACAAACTTCTCCAAATGGCCATACAATATCTACAGTTTTTATCTTACAGAACTTATATATTTCTGTCAGTTTACTTGAGCAAATTTACTCAATATGCACTTTGTTTCTGCATTAACACATAATAGAAACTTAGTGTTTAATATGTGCTTCCAACCTCATTTTGAAAACACTTACAGGAAATTTTTTAAATTAAGAAATATTTAACACTGGGTAAAATAATCACTGAACAGGAAACTCTGGGTTTTAAGAAGGAGGAAATTAGGGCAGTTTTCCTTAATTTCTCCTTTCAGAGAGATGGATAACAGGATATCTTGTGTGAAATTTGGTAAAATTCAGAATCCAAGGCTGTTTCTTAGACTAGGATTTTTTTTTTACTTGTCAGATTTACATATTAAGGTACATGGGAATGTTTTCAATATTCAATCTATAGATTTCCCAAGTCTTCAAACTCTGTCAGAAGGGGCCAGTTCCTAGAAGGCAGGTTTGATGGATTTGTGATCACTAGCTTTTCTTTTGTATGTGAGCATGTGGATAAAGGTGGGGCGAAGAATAGGGGGCTGTGTTTTCAACTGTCTCCTTTACTTAGAAACTATAAAATGTTTTATTTCAGGTATATCCTGTGTTGCTACCTTTACAGAAAGTCATTGACTTCACTGGGTTTAGAAATATACTAACATGTCTTTCTTTCTAGTATTTCTTATAGGCTTTAAAATCTCTACATATTTATTACTATGTAGAGTTTTTGTTTCTAACTTGAATCACATTTTCTTGACTGTTTCTCTAGAGCAGTATTTCTCAACCTTCCTAATGCTACGACCCTTTAATACAGTTCTTCATGTTATGGTAACCCCCCCAAACATAAAATTATTTTCGTTACTACTTCATAACTGTAATTTTGCTACTGTTATGAATCGGGCGACCCCTGTGAAAGGGTCGTTCGACCCTTAAAGGGGTCATGACCCACAGGTTGAGAACTGCTCCTCTACAGTCTTGTACCATCTGTTTCT
>NW_022103901.1:32368203-32369526 GCF_000313985.2 Echinops telfairi
ATTATGATGTGGTATTATTTACATATTCCCAGGTATTTCAACATTCTTTTCTTGAGAGTCTGGTTGTTCCATTCCCATTATATGGGGTTGCTGTTCCCTAATCTCAACTTCTTCTCGTCAAAGACAATATAAGGACACATTTAGGGTCTCTAACACATAGCACGACTATGCTAAGGCATTCAAGTCTGTGGATCATAACAAACGATGGATAGTCTTGAGAAGAATGGGAATTCCAGAACACTTCATTGTTCTCATGCAGAACCTGTACATGGATCAAGAGACACTTTGTGAACAGAACAAGGGAATACTGCATGGTTTAAAATCAGGAAAGGTGTGTATCAGGGTTGTCGCGTCTAACCATACTTAATCTCTATGCTGAGCAAAGAATCAAAGAAGTTAGACTATATGAAGAAGAGCTCAGCATCAGGATTCAAGGAATGTTTATTAACAACCTTTGAAATGCAGATGACACACCTTGCTTGCTGAAAGTGAGGAGGATTTGAAGCATTTGCAGATGAAGATCAAGGATTGCAGACTTCCATATGGATTGAGTGGATTGTAAAGAAAACAAAAGCCCTCACAACTGGACCACTGATAAAAGGAAAAAGTATGGAAGTTGTCAAGGGTGTCACCTTCCTTGGAACTACAGTGAATACTCATGGGAGCAGCAATCAAGAGATCAATGAACCCAATGTACTGCGTGAAACTGCGGCACAAGTCCACAAAGGACAAAGGATGTCACTTTGAGGATTGAGGTTTGCCTGATCCAAGCAACTGTAGTTTCAATCACGTCACAAGCTCGTGAAAGTTGGACATTCAATAAGGAAACCACAGAAGAATTGATGTCTTTTTATGGTGCTGGCCAAGAATATGGAAAGTACAAGGGACTGTCAAAAGAAAAACACATCCGTCTTGGAAGAAATGCAACCCGAAGGCTCCTTAGATGCAAGGAGAGTGAGGCTTCATCTCATATACTTTGAACATGTTATCAAAAAAATTTTGGAATTCCATAGTACTTTCAAGATTATTCACAAGCACCATAATTCAACTGCATCAATTCTTCTTTCAGCTTTCTTATTTACTGGCCAGCTTTGACAGGCATATGAAGTCATTGAAAATACTATGCCTTGCGTCAGAAGCACCCTCGTGTGTCCAAAACAATACATTTGTTAGATTTCTTGAGCATTAATTACATATCCAAGCAAAATGAAATCTGTGACAACTTTGATCTCTTCTCCATTTATCATGATGTGAGAATTGTAGTTCTTCTTCTATTGAATTGTAATCCATACTAAAGGTTGTAAGCTTTGATCTTCATCAGGA
>NW_022103901.1:32370050-32372181 GCF_000313985.2 Echinops telfairi
CCATGATACATTTGTGTGTCCTTCTGGAAGTCCAAAGTAGTTTCAATATTATTTGACAGCACCACAATTCAAATGCATGATTCTTTGTTTAGGTTTTTTTTAATAAGGCTTAATGTTAACTAATATTCATTCACAATGGGAGACTTATGCCTACCATATTAACACACTGTATAATACAGCAATAAAGCATTAGGGGTTAAACTAGTAAGTATATGGTGATCCCAACTTATCATTCATTTGGCACCCCCAACTCAAGAGAAGGGAACCAAAGTCCATTGACCATCCACGAGTTCTATACCTTCTGGAGAGCATTCCTCTGCTTTTGATCACACAAAGGAGTTTCAACCTTAAGTTCCAAGGCTACAGGTGAATTTGAGATAGAGCTCAGTTCACTGAGTGAAGATTCCACATCGAGTCCTTCTGTTGTGGTCCATGAAGAATGTTGTGTGCCTTAAAAAAAAAAACAGTCTAAAGTCCCGGTAGTCTAAAGCACATGGTCTGGGTCACCAAGGGCTGTGTAGGAAATAGGTTAAAAGTGTCCAATTAGAAACAGTACTCAGCATATTTTCCGCTAGGGTCAAATATAAATATTGTTAAGCAATTTTCCCACAATAATAGGTTGTTCTTTTCTGTTTTTTTAACAGCAAAAATGTAATTGCCTTCTCTAAGACATGCATGTCCTCCTTCCCCCATGCATCAATCCTTTATGACTTTCCTTATTTAATGTCCAATTTTCACATGCACATGTGAAAACAATAATGCATAGCTTGTGTCAAACACACCTTAGTCCTCTTGTGACATCCTTGTTAAAGGATGTGACATCCTAGTTAAAGACAAATAACATCCTTGTCTTTAACACTGAAGAGGTCTTGTGCAGCTGATGTATCCAATGCAATGCTCTGTTGGTTTCTTGACTGCGGCTTTCATGAACAATGAGTGTAGAGACAAGCAAAATGAAGTCCATCATAGCTGCCTTCTTTTCTCGGTTTTTCATGATGTTCTCTTTGGTCCCATTATGAGGATTTTTATTTTCTTTACAATGAGTTGCAATCCATACTGTAGATTTCAAGCTTTGATCTTGATTGGAAAGTGCTTCAAATCCTCCTTGTTTTCAGCAAGCAAGGTTTTCTCATTTGCATATTGAAAGTTGTTAATAAGTCTTATTCTAGGTTCCCTCTTCCTCTCACAACATAGCAGCCTCAGCAAAAAAGAAGAAGGAGAAAATTTCTCCCCAACAGACTTCCTGACTGAGGATGGGGAGAACAATGGAGGAAGCACCTATGTCCCCAAGCCAGTCAGCTATGCTGAAGAAGCAAATGACCAAGTGAGAGAAGTTTCAGTCCTTTGGCACAGTCATGATGATGATGGGTTTAGGGCACCTCCAGTTGACAATTCTATCTTGCCCACTACACAGACTGCTTGAGAACCAAATATAAATCTGAAGACTTGGTCTATTCAAATCACCATGCTACACTGATTTTCTAGGGGATCTACCCTGTGATGTGACAGAAGATTCAATTAAGGAATTCTTTAGCCATGTACCTTTAGTACGGTGTACTTATCTCATGAACCCAGCAGTCCAGAAAGATCATGCTGTGTTGGATTTCCTGTTCAGTACCCTGAATCTCACTGAAGAGTCCCTAAGTAAGAGGAGAATTCAAGTGGGTGTTGCTTATCAAGCACAGGGTACTGTTAAGGGTGATTATTCTTTTAGCTGAGATAGAAATCAGGATTCTGACAAAACAGATACAGACTGGAGGGCCCATCCTACCACAGACATTGGTGATACATACCCATTTGACAGAAGTGATGACAATTTCAGAGAAAAGTATTGTGATCATTCTTATTCATGTCATTTTGTGTTATTTTTCATGACCAGTATCTCACATTGGAATATGAATGGATATGGAGTTTGAGATCAATAGGATAAATGAGGTAGCACAGATTATGATGGAGGCTATGACATAGGCAGTGACAGAAAACCCTTTAGTATTAGATACCAAAGAGAGGGCGACTTCAGAGGAGTGGAGATTCCTATAAAGACTGATATAATGGAGAAAATGATCAGTCATGGGTTCCCTTCTGTATGAATATAGGAGTGATGATAGAGGTCCGCCTACAAAGACCAAAC
>NW_022103901.1:32372816-32374119 GCF_000313985.2 Echinops telfairi
TAATAGACAGGGTACGTGTGCCAACAGGCCCAAGTGGGAACCCCAGCCTGGTCCAGGAGACAGGAGAAACAAAGACCACTGGAAGGAGTCCAATAGAAAAGATGGCAAAAATGACCAAGATTCCAGATCTGCACCTGAAGCAAAGGAACCTGAAGAAAATCCAGCCTCCAAGTGCGATTCTGCAAGCAAGTATGCTGCTCTCTCAAATGATGATGAGGATGGAAATGAGAGGAAAGCTTACAATGAGTAGAACTCTACATCCTATGCTTTCTTCTATTCTCTCTCCCTCCCAGACACTGAAGAGCAGATCAAACCTCTACCCAGACACACAACAAAATTAAGGTCACTATCTCCAGAAAAAAAATTAATAAATGAGGGGGGAAAGTCTTCTTCTAATTCTGCTACCCCATTCTTCTTCATATAGTCCAGCTTCTCTGATTATTTGATTGGCTTAATTTGAGAAGATACAACCCTGACACACACCTTTCCTGATTTACAGTCACGCACTGTTCCCTGGTTCTGTTCTCACAACTGCCTCTTGGTCCATGTTCAGTTTCCTCATGAGCACAATTAAGTGCTCTGGAATTTCTATTATTCTCATTATATCCATAGTTTGGTATGGCCCACTCAGTCCAATGCCATAATATAGTCAATAAAACACAAGAAAATATCTTTCTGCCATTCTCTACTTTGAGCCAAGCTCCATCTGATGACAGTAATGATATCCTTCATGCTGGGAGTTAAGAGGTCTTCTACTTTGATTTATTTTTTATAGTATTTTGTTTATCCTGGATTTCTTTCTTTTACATATGAATTCATGATTAATTTTTCCATTTCTTTGAATAATTGTACTGATATTAGCTTCTGACTTCCATTGAGGGAATTTGATAAGGCTGGCATTTTCACTTTACTAAGGCTTCCTCTCCATGAACATGAGGTTAGGAAGTATCCCCATGTATGTGTGTTTTTGTTTCTTGTAGAAGTGTTTTATAGTTTTCTCTGTATAAGTCTTTTGTGTTTCTGGTTGGATTAAGCCTAAGTATTTTATCATTTTGTGCATTTATTCTAAATGGTATTGTTCTTTTAACTTCTTTTTAGAAGTCCTCCTCGTTAATGTACAAGTATCCAATTGAGTTTTATACGCTGGGGTATTTTTTAAATCATTTTATTGGGGGCTCATACATCTATTATTACAATCCATACGTACATCAATTGTATAAAGCACATTTGTACATTCGTTACCCTCATCATTCTCAAAACATTTGCTCTCCACTTAAGCCTCTGGCATCAGCTCCTCATTTTT
>NW_022103901.1:32375491-32377269 GCF_000313985.2 Echinops telfairi
CAAAATTCGCTAGCCTCTAATTTTCCGTTTTTCCCCCCTCCCCTTCCCTTCCTCCTCCCCTCTCCCCCATGCACCCCTAATAATTTATAAATTATTATTGTATCTTATATTACACTGTCCGGCGTTTATAATTTTTAATTCTGGTGATGTCTTTGTATGTCTTAGATATCAAGTTTATTCTTGTTTGCTAAAATGCGTTTGGCAGTAGATTATCCTTTTAATATTCTAGAATAGTTCGTGTAGAATTTGTGTTACTTCTTATTTTTATAATGTTTGCTAGAGTTCTCCATTAATACTATGTGGTCCTAGACTTTTTGATATCGTGAGTTTTTTAATAACTAGATTTAGTAAATCATTAAAAACATTATGTTTTATATCAAATATGGTAAAAGATTTAGAATAATTCTCTAATTCATTATTTGCATTGGTAAAGTCATCTCTCAGTCTATGCAGTAGATGACCAGACATGCATGAGGTGAGATGAACTTAGTCAGACTACATGAAAAATTCTGAACTACTAGGGCAATTCTGCCCAGCACCACTGGGTCCCTGCATTAAAAGAGCACACCAACCTGACATTGTGGGGCAGGATCTAAACCCCTCTGGCCCCACATCAAGCAATCAGGGATCAGCTATCTCTTTATTCTTTGTTTCCTCCTTCTCTCTCTCCTACCTCTTTACCATCACAGCCAATCTTAGTGAACACCATTGGATTTTTTTCCCGTTAAACCTCTTTCTTCTCTTTTTCTTTCTTTCTTCTTTCTGACTTTGTTCTCTTCGCTTCTCTCTCTGCTTGTATGATTCTCTCTTCTCCCTCTCATTCCTTTGACATTCCACTGCTGGTTCCTAGACCCCTACACTCTGCCTAGGACAACTCTGTCCTCACAGTGGACAGCCTGACCCCTAAAACAGTGCTGCACACAGGACGAGTCAGTGCTACACACAGCACAGCACAGGGTCAGCTATTTCTGTACCCATTTTTTAAATTCTCTCTCCTTCTCCTTTTTTCTCTTCTTTTTTCTTTGTGTTCTTCTTTCACATTTTCTTCTTTTCTCCTCTTCTTTTATCTCTTTGCTATTTCCTACCACAGCCTCATCAGATTCAGTTCTCCTATTTTGTTGTTTTCTTTTCTTTCTTTTTTTCCCTTTTTTTAAACTGTTTTCACTTTTGTTTACTCGTGAATTTTAGTTGTGTGTGTGTGAGAGGGTGTCAGTTTGCTTGGCATTGTTGCTCCAGTCTGTGTCTTCATCTTTCTCTCTTTATCCTCTCTTTTCACTTTCTTTCCTGTTACAAGCCACTAGCGGCCTCAAGGCCACTCCCCTCTGCCAAGGGCAACTCTGAAGACCCAACTGGAGGAGCTCTCACCCACATTTATTGGCTTATCAAGCAGCTGGGAAATTAATGCCAGTCCTCTTCCACACACCAAGCAGCAGGGGGTTCTCCCCTACAAAAATTGGGGGCATACCCAGCCTAAATCCAAAGGGCCTACAAGTGACTGGGGGAAACGCCTGACCAGCACTGGTGGGGCTACACGCTACTGCAGGAACATCCAGCCAAACTCCAAGGTGGCAATCTCTCTGTGTACAGTAATTCCCCTGCCAGATACAGAACTCTACACAAAGGAGGGTATATGCACACGCCCTCCTCAGCACTCCAGTTGCAGAGGAAAACACCAGCCAAGGTGCTCCTATCCATGAAGCCTACTTAGAGATTGGCCAGGGAATCAACCCTCATGGGCCCACAACAACCCAACCACTGTCACATGAGAGGATTATCCA
>NW_022103901.1:32378897-32379824 GCF_000313985.2 Echinops telfairi
CACTATATAATGCTCAAGGGAACAATAGACCAAGAACCAGTGAGTATAATAAACATATATGCACCTAACGAGAGACCTGCGAAATTTGTAAATCAAACACTCCAAAATATGAAAAAAGAGATCACAGGCTCAGCAATTATAGTTGGAGACTTTAATACACCACTCTCTGAAAAAAAGACTGATCATTGGGAAAGAAACTCAACAAGGAGGCTAGAGATCTAAATAGCACAACTGAACGACTTGACTTGATAGATATTTTCAGAGCTTTCCACCCACATGCAAAAAAGTCACATTCTTTTCAAGTACACATGGCACATATTCAAAATACTGGCCAACAGAATACAAAAGCATATTAAAAAATAATTCACCATGACCAAGTGGGATTCATACCAGGGATGCAGGGATGGTTCAACATACGAAAAACCATCAGCATTATTTGCCATATTGACAGGAAAAATGATAAGAACCACATGATAATATCAATAGATGCAGAAAAAGCATTCGACAACATCCAACACGCATTCCTGCTTAAGACACTCAAGTAGATAGCAATAGAAGGAAAATTCCGCAATATTATATAAGCCATATATGTAAAACCAATAGCTAACGTGGTAGTTAACGGAGAAAAGATGAAAAAAATTCCACTGAAAAAGGGGACCAGACAAGGATGCCCTTGTGCCCACTCCTAATTAACATTGTACTGGCGGTCCTAGCTAACAACATAAGACAAAGGAAAGATAATAAAGGTATTCATCTGGGGAAGGAAGAGGTGAAATTATCATTATTCTCAGATGATATGATTCTATATATTGAAGATTCCTTAAACTCCACAAGCAGAGTGTTGGAAGCAACAGAGGAATATGGCAGAGTGGCAGGATACAAAATCAACAAAGAGAAGTCTATTGGACTGCTCTACACATCAGACAA
>NW_022103901.1:32396785-32397941 GCF_000313985.2 Echinops telfairi
ATTTCTCTTATGGCTAATGATCTGGAACACTTTCTCATATGCTTATTGGCCATCACAATCTCCTCCCTAGTGAAGGCTCTTTTCAGTTCTTTTTCCCACTTCCTTAGGGGTTAACTGCTTTCCTCTTTTTGCAGGCCATGAGGGTGTTGTAGATTTTAGTAATGAGCCCTTTGTCTGATGTGTCATTACTAAAAATCATCTCCCAGTTTGTGAGTTGTCTTGTCGCCCTCTTGGTGAAGTCTTTTGAGGTGCACAGGTGCTTTATTCTTGTTAAGTCCCATTTGTCGATTTCCAGTTCACCCGCAGGTGTACCCATCCCTATTGCAGTGAGCCTTTGAGTTCCCTGGGCCAGTGCTCTGAGGTTAGTCCCAATACCCTCTTTGATGGTCCTGATGGTTTGGGGTTTAACTTCAAGGTCTGTGATCCACTTTGAGCTTATTCTTGTGCATGGGGTGAGGTAAACGTCTTGTTTCATCTTTCTACATGTGGATATCCATTGTTTCCAGCACCACTTGTTAAAAAGGGCATCCGCTTCCCACTTGATGGTTTTGGGACCCTTGTCAGAGATCAGTTGTCTATATGCTGATGGTTTTATTCTTGGGCTTTCTATTCTTTTCCACTGGTCTGAGTGTCTGTCATTGTGCCAGGACCACGCTGATTTGACCACTGTGTAATAGGCTGTGCAATAGGCATTAAAATCAGTAAGGCAAGTCCTCCAACTGTGTCCTTATTCTTGAGGAGTTCTCTGCTAATTCTGGGTTTCTTCCCTCTCCATATGAAATTGGTGGTCAGTTTTTCCAATTCTTTGAAGAAGGTTGATGGTATTTACATTAATATAGCATTGAACTTGTAAAGTGCTTTAGGTAGGATTGTCATCTTTACTATGTTAAGCGTTCCAATCCATGAGCAAGGGATGTTCTTCCATTTGTGGAGGTCGCTTTTGGTTTCCTGTAGTAGGGTCTTATAGTTTTCCTTGTATAGGTCTTTAGTAATTTTTGTTAAATATATTCCTAGGTATTTCAGTTTGTTCTTGGCTACTGTGAAGGGTACTTCCTTCTTAATTCCCTCTTCCATGTTACTGTCCGATGTGTATAGAAAACCTACCGACTTCTGTTTATTGATTTTGTATCCTGCCACTCTTCCATATTCCTCTATC
>NW_022103901.1:32398841-32403878 GCF_000313985.2 Echinops telfairi
ATTGGGGTCTGTTGTTATTGCCCCTGTTTCATCCCTCATCTTGGCTATTGATCTTTGCTCCTTTCTATCCTTGGTAAGCTTTGCCAGCGGTGTCAATTTTGTTAATCCTTTCATAGAACCAGCTTTTAGCTGCATTTCTCTTGTGCATTGTTCTCTTGTCTTCCCACTGGTTTAGCCCTGCCCCGATTTTTAATATTTCTTTTCTCTTGCTTTTGGAGGGGTTGCTCTGCTGACTCTGTTCTAGTTGTTGGAGGTTTTATGTTAACATATCTGTCATAAGCCTCTATTCTTTTTTCATATATGCATTTAATGATATCAAGCTACCTCTAATAACTGTCTTTGCAGTGTCCCATAAGTTTTGATATGTTGCATTCTCATTCTCGTTAGTGTCTAGAGACTTCCTAATATCCTCTCTAATCTGGGCCTGTTGAAAACGTTGGAACCAATACTTAGAAGGGATATTTGTTTTATATGATTTCATATGCTTTTTAATTCTGGTGATGTCTTTGCCTGGTTTAGATATCAAATTTATTCTTGTTTCATAAAATGAGTTTGGTAGTAGATTATCCTTTATATATTCTGGAATAGTTTGTGTAGAATTTGTGTTAATTCTCTTTCTTTTTGTCATGTTTGGTAAAGTTCTCTATTAATACTATATGGTCCTGGACTTTTTGATATTGTGAGTTTTTTAATGACTGGATTTGTTAAATCATGAAAAACAGATGTTTTACACCAGATATTGTAAAAGATTTAGAACAATTCTCTAATTCATTATTCTTATTGGTAAAGCCATCTCTGAGTCTATGCAGCAGATGACCAGACATTCACAGGATGAGGAGAAGAATTTATTCGGACAACACGCAAAGCTTCTGAACTAAGAAAGTATGAAGAAAAATATTTAGACCTAAGTCTTAGACTTAGACTTAAACCTAAGTCATAAAAATGATAAGATTTGAGATCCCAGAGGATTCAGTTTGATATTGTTCTCCACATGGATTGTTTAATATCTCAGTTTTGATCCAAGAGTTAGATAATATTCTCTGCCATTACTATTTGACCCAAAGGGGCCAAAAGGAAGGTGGGAAAATTACTCTATTCTTATCTCTAATGAGGCTCCCAGGGAATCTGGCCCAACAGCCATAGAGTCTCCTTCCTGTAAATACCTCTCTGTGATTCCCCCAGACATTTTTCATGGAAACAGACTAAGACCATGAATACCTGCTCTTCACTGACTCTTGTATTTCCAAGACTTCCCAATCCTCACCATAAAGAGAATCATTGACCAGTTATACACAAGTGAAGAACAAATGATTCCTACAACACCAAAATCCTCCAGGTAATTTTTCAGCAAAGAGGACATTGTTGTTGCTTTGTGTATTGGTTGTTAAAGGCTTGAAATTATTTTATGAACTACCTTGGATTAAATTTTCAGATCCAGAGATCAATAGATGAAGTCCTAAATCAAACAACTGGTGAGATAAACCCAGTAAGATCCAGCTAGGTCTCATTTCTTTAGGAGCTACAAGGAAGGTGGGATTGAGAACTGAAGGAAAAAAAAGTAAGAGCAGACGCATGTAGTCACAGAATACAATGTTTATTTCTGTGAGTTTACCGATTATAAATATACTACACAAAGGGTGAGGAGCCCAGTAGGAATAGCAACAGGACTGAGTGTAGGAAATTAAGAGTACGGGTCAAGTGGACATATCTTCTCTTAGCAAATCAATGAACTGATTTATAAACATGTCTTAAACTGCAGTTCTATTTGCTACCTTTTTTCCATCCATATCTAGGTCTCTGAATTTTCTCTTGTGCATGAACCTGTTCCATGGCTATGATTCAGGCAAATCAGTCGAGTGTCTCTGAGTTCCTCCTCCTGGGACTCTCCAGGCATCCTCAGCAGCAGAAGCAGATCCTCTTTGTGCTCTTCCTGAGCATGTACCTGGCCACAATCCTGGGAAACCTGCTCATCATCCTGGCCATCAGCATAGACTCTCGCCTGCACACCCCCATGTACTTCTTCCTCAGCAACCTGTCCTTTGTGGACCTCTGCTTCTCCTCCACCATAGTCCCCAAGATGCTGAACAACATATTCAGTGGTGAGACTATTTACATCACTGAGTGTCTCATGCAGATGTATTTTTTCATCATGTTTGGGGATATGGACAATTTTCTCCTGGCTGTGATGGCCTATGACCGCTTTGTTGCCATATGCCACCCCTTACACTACACAGCAAAGATCACCCATCAGCTTTGTGCCCTGCTGCTCACTGGGTCCTGTGGCATTGCCATTATAAATGCTCTCTTGCATACCCTGCTAATGGCTCAACTCTCATTCTGTGCAGACAACAGGATCCCCCACTTCTTCTGTGATGTGGCTGCTCTTCTGAGACTCTCCTGCTCTGACACACACCTCAATAAGATGATGATTCTTACTGAGGGGGGTCTGATCATGATGATACCGTTAGTTTGCATCCTGGTTTCCTACATTTGCATCACCTCTGCTGTCCTGAGAGTCCCATCCACAAAAGGAAAGTGGAAAGCCTTCTCCACCTGTGGCTCCCACCTGGCTGCAGTGTCCCTCTTCTATGGCACCATCATTGCTGTGTATTTCAGCCCGTCATCCTCCCACTCGGCTGAGAATGACATTGCAGCTGCTGTGATGTACACAGTGGTGACCCCCATGCTGAACCCTTTCATCTACAGCCTGAGAAACAGGGACATTAAAGGGGCCCTAACAAAAATGATTTCAATGAATTGTTTTTATGTTCAACAATAAATATTTTTCACTATCTTCTAAATGTAGTAGTTATTCATCTATGTATTTGTCTTGGGAAAATGAATCTGTACAGATTTTTTTAAGTTTTTTATTGTGAATTGGGTAAAAGTTGTAGAGGAGATTAGCTTTCCAGTCAGCAGCACACACCAGATTTGTATCACATCATTGATTGCAATTCCCGCAATGCAATATCACTTATCCCTCTTCCTTCCTGCTTCTTGTTTCTACTCCTCCTTCTTTCCTAATCCTTCTGATCTTTATTTTGATCATACCACGGTCACTCTGTCTGACACTCATGTTCTATGAATTTCTCAATTCAAAATTTCACAATACAGAAAGGTTTAGTTCATTTAGGGCTCCAGGAAGTCCTAATTCTTCCAGGCATCTGAGTTAATTATTTTTACCATTTTAAATGAGCTTTATACATCATACAACATTAAGCAGAAATACAGGGAATTTAAACAAGAAATAAGGTAACATAACCAAGAAGAAATAAGCTCCTGAATTCCAGTGCACAGGCTTATCAATTTCAGCTTTTCTTCGTCAATGTGCTCAGTTATTTGAACATACATCCTCGCTTACATCATAGATTTCCACTCTCATGTATAACAAACCTTCTCCAAATGGCCATACAATATCCACAGTTTTCATCTTGCAGAACTTATATATTTCTATAAGGTTCCTTGAGCAAATTTACTCAGTATGCATTTTGGTTCTGCATTAACACATAATGGAAATTTACTATAATATGTACTTTCAAACTCATTTTGAAAACACTTACAAGAAATGTTTAAAAATCAAGATATATTTAACACTGGGTAAAATAACCACTGAACAGGAAACTCTGGATTTTAAGAAAGAATGAGGAAAATAGGACAGTTTTCCTTAATTTCTCCTTTCAGAGAGATGGATAAGAGGACATCTTGTGTGAAATCTGGTAAAATTCAGAATCAAAGGCTGTTTCTGAGACTAGGATATTACCAATTTTATTATACTTGTCACATTTGTATATTAAGGTACATGGAAATGTTTTCAATACTTAATCTATATATATACCCAATTCTTCAAAATATACTAGGAGGAGGCTGTTCCTGGATGGCAGGTTTGATAGATACCACCAACTTTTATTTTGTATGTGAGCAGGTGGATAAAGGTGAGGCTAAGAGTAGAGGGTTGTGTTTTCAAATGTCTCATTTACTTAGAAATTTTAAAACGTTTTATTTCAGGTATATCCTATGTTCCTACCTTTACAAAAAGTCATTGACTTCACTAGATTTTGAAACATATTAACATGTCTTTGTTTCTCGTATTTCTATATTGGCTGTAAAATCTCTACTTATTCATTACTATTCTTTTTGTTCCTAACATGATTCGTGTTTTCTTCACTATTTTGCTAGAGGCTTACTGTACCATCTGTTTCTTATGAAGTGGGTCTAGGATTCACTTAATTTTCATTATTGCCTAGTTTTAATTTTTCTATTTTACCAGAGTAACATGGGTATCTTTCCCCATAAATATCTAATTTATGCATCCTATTTTACCATTAATTCATGAAACACGTCCTAAAACATTCTTAGTAATACATACTTGAATCACTGAAGACAAAGCTGGTGCGTAATCAAATGTGGTGGGAAAAGCTGATGGTGTCTGGCTATTAAAAGATACAGCGCCTGGGGTCTTAAAGGCTTGAAGATAAACAAGCTCCCATATAGCTCAGAAGCAACACACCCCACAGGAAGAACACCAGCCAGTGTAATCATGAGGTGTCGAAGGGATCAGGTATCAGGCATCAAAGAACAAAAAATCCTATCATTGAGAATGAGGGGGAGTGCAGATTGGGGACCCAAAGTCCATCTGTAGACAACTGGACATACCTTTCAGAAGGGTCACGGGGAGGAGATGAGCGAGTCAGGGTGCAGTGTAGCAATGATGAAACATACAACTTTCCTCTAGTTCCTCAATGCTTCCTCCCCCGCATTATCTTGATCCCAATTCTACCTTACAAATCTGGCTAGACCAGAGGATGTACACTGGCACAGATGGAACTGGAAACGCAGGAAATCCAGGACAGATGAACCATTCAGGACCAGTGGTGAGATTGGTGATACCAGGAGAGGTAGAAAGGGAGACCGATTACAAAGTTCTACATATAACCCCTTCCCTTGGGGACAGACAACAAAAAAGTGGGTGAAAGGAGATGTTGGGCAGTGTAAGACATGACAAAATAATAATAATTTATAAATTATCAAGGGTTCATG
>NW_022103901.1:32409806-32411466 GCF_000313985.2 Echinops telfairi
CAAGAGATGGGAACCATAGTCCATCAACCGATCACAAGTGATACAACCAGGGGAGAGCAGTCCTCTGCCTTTGAGCACACAAGGGAGTTTCAACCTTATGTCCCAGGGCTACAGGTGAGTTTGAAGTAGAACTTGGTTCATTTAGTGGGGCTTCCACATCAAGTCCTTCTTGTGGTTCATGAAGAATGTTGTGTGCCTTGAACAAAGCAGTCTAAAGTCCCAGTAGTCTATAACACATGGCTTCAGTCACCAAGGGCTGTATAGAAACTAGGTCAAAGGTGTCCATTTCAAAACACAGGACCAGGCATATTCTCCTCTAGGGTCCTATATAAATCTTGTTAAGCATTCTTCCCCCCCTCCCCCAGGTAGGTTGTTAAAAACAAAAATATAATTGCCTTCACCAAGACATGCATGTCCTCCTTCCCCCATGCATAAATCCTTCATGGTCTTCCTTAATCAAGGTCCAATTTTCATATGCATTTGCAAAAGTAAAAATGCATAGCTCAGATACACCTAAGTCCTCAAAGTGACATCCTTGTCTTTAACACTGAAGAGGTCTTATGCAGCTGATGTATACAATGCAATGCTTTGTTGGTTTCTAGATTGCTGCTTTCATGAGCATTGAGTGTAGAGACAAACAAGATGAAGTCCATCATAGATGTCTTTTTTTCTCTGTTTTCATGATTGCTCTCTTCGGTTCGGTTATGAGGATTTTTATTTTGTTTACAATGAGTTGCAATCCATACTGAAGACAGCAAGCTTTGATCTTGATTGGCAAGTGCTTCTAATCCTCCTTGCTTTCAGCAAGCAAGGTTTTATCATCTGCAGATTGAAGGTTATCAATAAGTCTTATTCTGTGTTATCTCTTCCTCTCACAATATGACAGCCTCAGCAAAAAAGAAGAAGGGGGAGATTATCTCCCTAACAGACTTCCTGGCTAAGGATGGGGGGATCAGTGGAGGAAGCACCTGTGTCCCAAACCAGTCAGCAAGGCTGAAGAAACAAATGACCAACTGAGAGAACGTTCAGTCCTTTGGCACAGTCATGATGATGATGTGCTTAGGGCACCTCCAGATGACCATTCTATCTTGCCCACTACACAGACTGCTTGAGAACCAAATACAAATCAGAAGATTTAGTCTTCTCACATCACCACGCTACACTGATTTTTTCAGGAATCTTCCATGTGATGTGACAGAAGATTCAATTAAGGAATTCTTCAGAGGTGTAACTTGTGGTACAGTGTACTTATCTCATGAACCCAGCAGTCCAGAAAGATCATGCTGTGTTAGATTTCCTGGTCAGTACACTGAGTCTCACTGAAGAGTAAGAGGAGAATTCAAGTGGGTGTTGCTTATCAAGCACAGGGTAATGTTAAGGGTGATTAGTCTCTTAGCTGAAATAGAAATCAGGATTCTGACAAAACAGATACAGACTGGAGCGCCCATCCTACCACAGTCAGTTGTGATACCTACCCATCTAAAGGAGGTGATGATAGCGTTACAGGCAAGTATTGTGATCATTCTTACTCATACCCCTTTGTGTTGGTTACCATGACAAGTATCTCACATCGGGATATGAATGGATATGGAGTTTGAAATCAATAGGATAGCTGAGGTAGTACAGACTATGATGGAGGCATTGACTCCAGATAGGCAGT
>NW_022103901.1:32412213-32415913 GCF_000313985.2 Echinops telfairi
AAGGAAAGAAAATATAATAGATAGGGTTCGTGTCCCTAAAAGCCAATGTGGAACTTCAGCCTGGACCAGGACACATGGGAAACAAAGACCACTGGAAGGATTCCGATAGAAAAGATGGAAAAAATGATCAAGATTCCAAATCTGCTCCTGAGCCAAAGGAACCTGAAGAAAATCCAGCCTCCAAGTGCAATTGTCCAAGCAAGTATGCTGCTCTCTCAATTGACAGTGAAGATGGAAACGAAAGGAACGCTTACAATGAGTAGACCTCTACATCCTATCCTTTCTTCTATTCTTTCTCCATGCCAGACCATTGAAGAGCAGATAAAGCTCACTATCTCCTGGAAAAAATGAATAAAATAGGAAAAACAGTCTTCTTCTAATTTTGCTGCCCCATTCTTTTTCATATACTCCAACTTCCCTGATTATTTGATTGGCTTGTCGTGAAAGCATACACACACCTTTCCTGATTTTAAATCATGCAATGTTCCCTGGTTCTGTTCTCACAACTGCCTCTTGGTACATGTTCAGCTTCCTCATGAGCACAATGAAATGCTCTGGGATTCCTATTCTTCTCAATATTATCTATATTTTGGTATGGTTCACACAGTCCAATGCCTTAATATAGTCAATAAAACACAAGGAAATCTTTCTGGCATTCTCTGCTTTCAGCCAAGCCCCAACTGATGACAATAATGATATACTTCATGCTGGGCAGTAAAAGACCTCCTACTTTGATTTTACTTTTTTATAGTAATTTATTTATCCTGGATTTCTTTCTTTTACATATGAATTGATGATTATTTTTTCCATTACTTTGAAGAATTGTGCTGGCATTTAGAATTGCATTGAATTTATAAGGCTGACATTATCACTATATTTAGTCTTCCTGTCCATCAAAATGAGGTTAGGAAGTATCCCCATTTATATAAGTGTTTCTGTTTCGTGTAGAAGTGTTTCATAGTTTCTTTCTGTAAGTCTTTTGTGTTTCTAGTTGGGTTAATTTCTAAGTACCAGTATTTTCTTATTTTGTGTGGGTATTGTAAATGGTATTGTTCTTTTAATTTCCTTTTCAAAGTCCTCTTCTTTAATATACAAGAATCCAATTGATTTGTGTATGCTGGTTTTATAACCTGCCTCTTTGTCAATTTTTTTCAAATAGTCCCAGCAACTTTTTTTAAAGTCTTTGAGGTAATCTGCCAATAGCGTTTTCCTTCTTATTTGAAAGACTTAGCTCTGACTAAGACTTTCAGGATTATATTAAATAAGAATGTTGATAATGGGCAACTTTATCTGGTTAGAGATATGATAAGAAGGGAAATATTTCCAATTTCTATCCATTAAGCGAGGTGTTGGACATTGGTTTTGTATATAAGGCCTTTATGCTTTTGTTGTGTTAAAGAATTTCTCTTCTATTCCTATTAAATTGAGTGTTTTTAGGAAGAATGAATGTTTAATTGTAGTGAATGCCTTTTCTGTATATATCGATTGAATCACATAATCTGTTGTTTGTTTGTTTGTTTGTTTGTTTTATAAGATGAATTATATTATTTTTCTAATGTTGAACCATCCTTGCATACCTCATATGAATTTTACTTGATCATACATAGTGCATTATCTTTTTAATGTGCGATTAAATTCTGTTAGCTGGGATATTGATGAAAACGTTGGATTTTTAATTCTGGTGATGTCTTTGTCTGACTTAGATATCAAATTTATTCTTGTTTCATAAAATTAGTTTGGTAGTAGATTATATTTTATACATTCTGGAATAATTTGTGTAGAATTGCTGTTAAATTGTTTTAATGTTTGATAAAGTTCTCTATCAATCCTATACATTGCTGGACTTTTTGATATGGTGAGTTTTTTAATGACTATGTTTATTAAATCATTAAAAACAAACACTTTATATCAAATGTTGTAAACATTTAAAACAATTCACAAATTCATTGTTCTCATTGGTAAAATCATCACTCAGTCTATGCCGTAGATGACCAGAGAGTCTCAGGGTGAGGAGAAGAATTTACTCAGACAACACTCAAAGTTTCTGAACTAAGAAAGTATGAAGAAAAATATTTTAATAACAAAATTACCAAACACTTAAGACTTAAACCTAAGTCACAGAGGTAGTTAGTTTATTGTGTCAACCTGGCCGATAAGCATATGTGGGATTAATTGAAGGGCAGAGAGATAAATGGCTCAGCAAGCCTCACCTTTCTTGTCTCTTGCTCTTTGATCATTGGACCAGTGTGCGACTGCCTTGCTTGTTCTGCGCCTGAACTTGCAAGCTACACTACTTGTGGGACACCTAACCCTGGACTGTGTCACTGTAATTTGAGGTTCCTTCAAGACCTGCTTCACCACACCATTGGAATTTGCATCTTTTGAGCTGGGGACTGTTAGACTCTGTCATCTGTCTGACTGTTGGTGACCTGCCTTGCTGTTTCCTGCCTGTGCCGGGATAGCCTGAATTGCTCTACAGAAGACGACACGGTGGCCCTCAAGATTTGAAGGACTGCCAATGTCTCACAACTGTCTCACGGGAGTGAGTTGCACTGAGCCATTTGTACTGCTTTATACTTTAATTAACTGCTTTGTACTGCTTTATAATTTAATAATTTATTTCTTATATTATACATCTATCTATCTGTATACATATATATAAAGGTCTTAGCGTTCTGGTTTTGTTTCTCTGGAGAACCCTGTCTAACACAGTCACAAAAATGATAAGATTTGACCCGAAGGGGCCAAAAGGAAAGTGGGAAAATTACTCTATTCTTCTCTCTAATGAGGCTCCCAGGGACTCTGGCCCAACAGCCATAAAGTCTCCTATAAATACCTCTCTGTGATTCCCCCAGACATCTTATATGCGCCCAGGACTAAGACCATGAGTACCTGCTCCTCACTGACTCTTGTATTTTCAAGACTTTCCAATACTCATGATAAAGAGAAGCATTGGCCAGTAATACATGGGTGAAGAACACATGATACTTACACCACCAACCTCCTGCAGGTAATATTTCTGCAAAGGAGACATTGGTTTTTGCTTTTGTGTATTTATTGTTAAAGATTTGAAATTCTTTTATGAACTACCTTGGATAAAATTTTAAGATTCAGAGATCAATAGATCAGGTTCTAAATCAAACAACTGCAGAGATAAATCCAGTAGAATCCAGCTATTTCTCTTTTTAGGAGCTACAAGGAAGGTAGGATTGAGATCTGAAAAAAAAATTTTTTTAATAAGAGCATACACGTATAGTCACAGAATACGGTGTATTCTTGTGAGTTTGGCCATTATAACTATACCACACAAGACATAAGGAGGCCAGTAGGAGTCAATCAGGACTGAGTACAGGAAATTAAGAATGTAGGTCAAGTGGACAGATCTTCTCTTAGCAAATCAATGAACTGATTTACAAACATGTCTTAAACTGGAGCTTGATTTGCTACATTTTATCCATCCATATCTAGGTCTCTAAATTTGCTATTGTGTATTAATGTGATTCCGTGGCTATGAGTGAGGCAAATCAGTCGAGTGTCTCTGAGTTCCTCCTCCTGGGGCTCTCCAGGCATCCTCAGCAGCAGAAGCAGATCCTCTTCGTGCTCTTCCTGAGCATGTACCTGGCCACGGTCCTGGGAAATCTGCTCATCATCCTGGCCACCAGCACAGACTCCCGCCTGCACACCCCCATGTACTTCTTCC
>NW_022103901.1:32416376-32418132 GCF_000313985.2 Echinops telfairi
CTATTGGTTTGCATCCTAGTTTCCTACATTTGCATCACCTCTGCTGTCCTGAGAGTCCCATCCACAAAGGGAAAGTGGAAAGCCTTCTCCACCTGTGGCTCCCACCTGGCTGCAGTGTCCCTCTTCTATGGCACCATAATTGCTGTGTATTTCAGCCCGTCATCCTCCCACTCAGCTGAGAATGATATTGCAGCTGCTGTGATGTACACGGTGGTGACCCCCATGCTGAACCCTTTCATCTACAGCCTGAGAAACAGGGACATTAAAGGGGCCCTAATAAAAATAATTTATATGAATTGTTTTTATGTTCAACAATAAATCTTTTCCACTACTTTCTAAAATATAGCAGTTATTCATCTATGTATTTGTCTTGAGAAAATGAAAGTCTTGTTGCAATTTTTTTAAAACAAGTTTATTGTGAATTGTGTGAAGGTTTACTGAACAGATTAGCTTTCCAGTCAACAACTCATGCCCAATTTGTATCACATCATTGATTGCAATTCCCACAATGGAACATCACTTATGCTTCTTCCTTCCTGCTTCTTGTTTCTATTCCTCCTTCTTTCCTAATCCTTCTGATGTTTATCTTGATCATACCACAGTCACCTTGTCTGACACTTGTGTCCTATGAATTTTTCACTGTGCAGTAGAGAAGGGTTTAGTTCATTTAGGGCTGCCATCCTAATTCCTCCAGTGATTTGAGCTAATTATTCTGACCATTTTATCATAGCTTGATGTATCGTACAACATTACAGCAGAAATACAGGAAATTTAAACAAGAAAAAAGGTATATAACCCAGAATGAATAACTTCCTCAATTCCAGTGCTCAAGCTTGTCAAATTTCAGCTTTTCCTTGTCAATGTGCTCAGGTATTTGAAAATAGTTCCTCGCTTACATTTTAGATTTCCACTGTCGACTATAACAAACCTTCTCCAAATTGCCATACAATATCTACAGTTTTTATTTCACAGAACTTAAATATTTCTATCAGGTTACTTCAGCAAAATTTACTCAGTATTCATTTTGTTCCTGCATTAGCACATAATGGAAATTTACTATTTAATATGTGATTGGGAACTTTCTTTGAAAACACTTCTAAGAGAAAGATCAAGAATTATTTAACACTGAGTGGAATACCACTTAATAGGATACTCTGGATTCTCAGGAAGAATGGAGCAAGTAGGGCTATTTTCTTTAAATTTTCATTTCAAAGAGTTGAATAAGATGACATCTGTGTGAAATCTGGCAAAATTCAGAGTCAGAAGCAAAAATATTATTTTCTTTATTATACTTGTCAGATTTGTATATTAAGATGTTGACCTTAAATAATACATAGATGGACCTTCTTCTGCAGTCAGTCTGACTTGAGAGGCCTGCTTTTCCATCCTCCTCCATTGTCTGCAATGACTAGCCTCCCCAAGGTGCCTTCCCCAGAAGGCTTCTTCCCCTAGATGGATCTAAGAAGCACTGGGAGCAGAGAAGTAGGAGCCCAGGGGCCATACACCAGCAACTTATCAGGAAAAAGATGAAGCTTGCTCTCCCATATAAAAATTTACAGTCTCAGAAACACAAAGGGGCAGTTTTCTGTCCCACGGGATAGATAGGAGTTGAAGTGCACTTGATGGAAGGGAAGACCTAAGACCACCCTGACCCTGCAGGCCACAGAGGCCATGTCCCCAGAAACTGAAGCCATCACAGCACTCATCACCGTGGTCTTCCTCACCCTCCTCTGGTTGTGGTCCTAATCTTCTTTTA
>NW_022103901.1:32418765-32420322 GCF_000313985.2 Echinops telfairi
ACTACAGCAGGAGGGGTAGACCATGGAGAATTAACCTGATCACCTGATGAACAGTTGACATACAGAGCTCTTCCTTCTCATATTCCCCAGTCACCTTCTAACTTGTACTGTTTTTATCTGGATTAAACATGTTCATTAAGTGAGACAGGAAAAAAGAAAATAAATAATAGACATGT
Source organism: Echinops telfairi (assembly GCF_000313985.2). Lineage (NCBI taxonomy): Eukaryota > Metazoa > Chordata > Mammalia > Afrosoricida > Tenrecidae > Echinops > Echinops telfairi. Next base: position 32,418,942 of record NW_022103901.1, read on the forward strand.
TTTCAATATGTACTCTATATATTTTGCAACTCTTCAAAATATAAAGGGGTCTCTTCCTTGAAAGGATTAATAGAAATCACCAGCTTTGTCTTTTTGTGAGCATGTAGCTACAACATTACAGCAGGAATAGAAATTAGAAAGAACAAAGAAGGTCATCTAAAAAAGAAAGAACTTCCCCTTTCCAGGGCTCGGGCTCGCCAGCTTGCCCAGGGTGACGATCAGAATAGGGGTTTGTATTTTCAAATGTCTCCTGTACTTAGTAACCTAGAAAACATTTGATTTCAGGTGTGTTGAATTTGCTACCTTTACAGAAAATCATCTACCTCACTAGGTTTTGAAATACATTAACATGTCTTTGCTTCCAATATTTCTTTATATGCTTTAAATTTTCTTTATACTTATTAATATTGTTTTGCTACTAAGAATATTAACAATTATTAGGATTGTTCTAACGTTGTTCATATTTTCTTGACTGTTAGGGTTGAGGTTTGTACCATCTATAGCTTTCTTTTTTTAAATTATCGTTGGCTCTTACAGCTCTTACAACAATCCATGCACTAATTGTATCAAGCATATTTGTATGTATGTTGTCATCATTATTTTCTAAACACATTCTATTTGAACCCTTGTGTGCCATCTATTTCTTATGTTCTTGGATTCAACAAATTTTGATCATTTTCTAGTTTTAAAATTTTGATTTTATGGGACCAAGAGTTCCAGGGGGACAAGGAAGAGGGGGAGGTTGGGGGAAAGGAAGTGGTGTTAACAAACCCAGGGAGAAAGGAATGTAGGAGGTCTGGTAGGGCATGATCAAGGGTAATGTAACCGAGAGAAATTACTGTAAACCAAATGAAGGCTGAGCATGATAGGGGGACAAGAGGAAAGTAAAAGGAAATTGAGGAAAGAGCTAGGAGGCAAAGAGCATTTATAGAGGTCCAATATATTTATATATGAGGATGGGGAAATATATTTATGTGCATTGTGAGGTAGTTAGTTTATTGTGCCAACCTGGCCGATAAACACATGTGGGGTTAATTGAAAATCAAAGGGATAAATGGCTCAGTGAGCCTCGCCTTTCTAGTTCTCAGGTCTCTTGCTTTCTGATGGTCGGACCAGAGTGCAGCTGCCTTAGCTAGTTCCCTGCTTTAGCTGGCAAGGCTCACTTCCTGCAAGACAACCCTGAGGAGAAGCCACATGGACCTACCCTGATGCAGCCTTGGGTGCTGAAGCCTTGGGTGCTGACCCCTGCTAGCATTGAGATGCTTGCACATTCACTGATTCAGCTTTCCTCCTGCAGTAAGCATCATTGCATCTGTTTTGTGAGGTGGAGGAGGACTTTGTGGATTGGTGTTGGACATATGGGTTAATGGGTTAATGTTGG
>NW_022103901.1:32421694-32423423 GCF_000313985.2 Echinops telfairi
AGAGGGGCCTGGCCAACATCAGATCTATGGACTGGAGTTGGACTGGGCAAGAATACTGTCTTGATATGAAATTACTTCTTGATATAAACTTTTTTCTTGTACATAAATGAGTGTCATGGATTTGTTTCTCTAAATAACTCATCCTAATATAGTGAAGATCCTGGGTCTCCCCCATAAACATCTAACTTATGTATGTTACTTTACCAATAATTAATTCACGAAACAAAACCTAAACCATTCTTAGAAATATAAACTTGAGTATTTGTTACCATCAAGTTGATTCTAACCCATAACAACCCTAAAGAGCAGAGAAGAAGTGGTCCAGGGGGATTCTAAAGCAGTTATCTTTAAGGAAGTAGATGGCCACTTCTTTCTCCCCAGAGGTGCTGGTGGGTTCAAACTGTCAATCTTTTGTTTAACGAATGAGTGCTTTACCACTGTGTTACCAAAAAACAAACCAAAACTCACTACCATCAAATCAACGTTGACTCATAGTGACCCCTGTCGGTTTCCAAGACTACAACTGTTTATGGGAGTAGAATGCCCCCACAGAGCTGCTGGTGGTTTCAAACTGCAAACCATGCAGATCTCAGCCCAACACTTAACCACTATACTAGCAAGGCTCCTCTGTGTGACATAGGTTCCACAAATACAGTTGTGTTTTGTTCATTTCCTGTGGGTTATACTTATAAATAATGTGCCAATAAGCAACGTTGGTAATATTTTTGTAGGCATCCTTGTTTCATAAGAGTGAATTCCTAAAAAGAGGAACTTGGGGTGATACTTGGCATTTTAATAAATATTACCCAATTAGTTATCACAACATTTTAAAAGACTATTTTATTGTATTTTTCGTGACAGTTAACATAGTTAATTAGGTTTCCATTCGATAATTTCTATGCAAATTATCATATGATATTAGTTACATTTTCCAAACTCTGTCAACATTCTTTTTTCTGAAGTCTGGTTGTTCTGTTTTCATTTCTCTAATTTCTCTGTTCCCTAAAAGCAAGTTTTTCTCATCAAAGATAACTTAAGGACAAATTTAGGGTCCCTAATACATAGCATGACTGACTGTGCAAAGATGTTCAACTAGCATAATAAACTAAGGATAGTCTTGAGAAAAATAGGAATTCTTCCAGAACACTTCATTGTGCTCATGCAGAACCTGTACGTGGATCAAGAGACAGTTGTGTGAACAGAACAAGGGACTGATGCAAGGTTTTAAATCACGAAAGGTGTGGCTCAGGGTTGTAGCCTCACACAATATGTATTCAATCTTGCTGTTGAGCAAATAATCAGAGGTGCTAGAGTTCAGCATCAGAATTGGAGGAAGGCTTAATAACAACCTTTGATAGGAAGATGACACAAGCTTACTTGCTGAAAGGAGGGTCTGAAGCACTAATTAAGATCAAGGTTTGCAGCCTTCAATATGAATTACAACTCAATGCAAAAAAAAAATCCTTAAAACTATACCAATTGGTCACATCAGATCAATGGAGAAAAGATTGAAGTTGTCAAAGATTTCACCTTTCTTGGATCCACAATCAATGCTCATAGATTCCCTATCAAGAGATCAAACAACTCATTGTATTGGGTAAAACTGCTGCTCAAGACCTCTCTGTACACTTCTGGGAAGATGGCAACTGAGTAACACATACCAAAGGGACTCTGCAGAAATCAGCCCAGGAGAGTTACTAAAAGGGAAACGCAACACTGCTGGATTGCA
>NW_022103901.1:32424120-32425398 GCF_000313985.2 Echinops telfairi
CTCTGCCTAATCTACCTGGTTGAGGCAATTCTGCCCACCATTGGCGGTGTTCTACACCAAAGCAGGCAACCCAGCAGCCTTCTTGGGCACTCCCCTAAGAGGAAAGCCATGGGAGGATAAAGTGGTATATTAATTCCATAGTGAAATTAGGTGTAGGTAGTTTGAAAAAGCATTCCTACAAGTTTCCCAGAGAGAGCCAGTGCTCTTCGACTCCCTGGAAAATGGCACCTGGCTCCTCTAAAACAACGCAACGCAAACAGCCATCAGCCCCAATGATCTCAATGAAACAACAGGAGAAACAAAAGGAAATTGCAGAAGATGTCTGAACATAACGACATGCATAGAAGCAGACATTGAGCTGCCACACATATAAATTTTCAGAATTCTGCTTGCAGTTATACAGGATATGATGGAAACAATACAGAAAAAAGGATGAAATGATAGAGGAGATAAAGTCTGTACACCAAAGGGAAATATAAGAGCTTAGGGAAGAGATAACAAAAGCCAATAGCACACACGCGGACCTCAAGAATCAACTGGAGGAAGCAGAAAACCACACCAGTGACTTGGAGGACAGCCAAGCAGACTAACAAACGTGAACAAAAATCTAATAAGATCATCAGAGAACCTGAAGAAAACCTAAGAGTATGTCTGATGCAATGAAGAGGAACAACATTAGAATTAATGGCTTACCAGAAGAAGATACAACAAAGAATTCATCTGAAACAATAGTGAGAGAATTCTTGGAGGAAAACTTCCCCAGCTTAAGGAATGGAAGCCAGGCAACCATTCAGGAGGCTGAAAGACCACAGCTATACAGAATCCCAAGAAGGAGTCATCAAGGCACATAATAGTTAAACCAGGGGTCCTCAAACTATGGCCCATGGGCCACATGCGGCTCTCCGAGGACATTTATATGGCCAGCCAGGTGTTTTTGGCCCGTTTGTTTTTTACTTCAAAATAAGATATATTCAGTATGCATAGGAATTTGATCATAGTTTTTTTTTAAACTATAGTCCGGCCTTCCAATGGGTATGAGGGACAGTGAACTGGCCCCCTTTTTAAAAAGTTTGAGGACCCCTGAGTTAAATAATCCAACTTTGAGGAAAAGGAGACAATCATGAGAGCAGCCAGGGAAAAACAAGCAATCACATATAAAGGTTCTGAAATAAGAATATGCTCAGACCTATCAGCAGAAACTATGAAGTAGAGGAGAGAGTGAAGTAACATATTCCAAAGTTGAAGGAAAACAACGCAAGCCCAAGAATACTCTTCCCA
>NW_022103901.1:32432676-32434402 GCF_000313985.2 Echinops telfairi
CAGGTTGCAAATGAATCTTCTTTATATCCTAATTCTGCATTCTTCATATAGTCCAACTAGGATTATTTGCTCAGCATCTGGCTTAAATAGCATGGTGAACAGATACAACCCTGACACACCTTTCCTATTTTAAAACCATGAAGCATTCCTTTGCTCTGTTAGAACTACTGCTTCTTGGTCCATTTCTGCATGAGCACAAAGAAGCGTCTGGAATGTGGTTCATCATTTACTATGAACCAAACAGTTGAATACCTTTGCACAGTCAATAAAACTTAAGTAGACATCTTTCTGATATTCTCTGCTTTCAGTCAAGGCTCATCTGATGTTAGCAGTGATATTCCTCATGTTATGTTTTCTTCTGAATCAGGCTTGAATTACTGGCAGCTCCCAATGTACTGCTGCAACCATTGTTGACTCATCTTCAGCAAAATTTTACTTGCCTGTGATATTAATGATATTGTTAGATAATTTCCATACTCAGATTTGGCACAAACATAGATTTCTTCCAGGCAATTGACCAAGTAACTGTCTTCCGAATTCCTTGGTTCAGGTAAATGTGTACTTCTAGTGTTTCATCAGCTTGCTGAAACCTTTTTGCTGGTATTCCATCCATTCCTAGAGCCTTGCTTTTCACTAATGGCTTCAGAGCTACTTGGACTTCTTTGAGTACCATGGGTTCTTGATCATATGCTACCACTGGAGGGACCCTTCAGGCATGACCTCAGTGCCAGCTACAGTGCACTGCCTTAGCCATCCAGGGGCAGCGACAAGGGTCACATAACAGATTAAGGATCAACAAGCTGAAGGCTCTTGGGTCCATCTACCCCAACTCCTTCAGAATATTATCAGAAACTCCACCCAGTCTCCCTTTTACTGTGATGTCAGAGGCTGGGGAAAATAACCAACTGTTCAGAACTATATGCAAGTTTACATACAGTGACAAATACCCAGATGATGTTCCCCTTTATGAAATATTCTCCATGGAAAATCTAGCAGATAATGTTTTAAGTCACTTAAAAACTATTAGCATTATTAATAATTAATAGGTATTAGTGTTTATTAATCATATTGTATAAATATTATAATTATTAAAGTTTACTATAATGTTTTATATAACTATATATTACACAACAGAATTCTATTATAAATATTATTTTATATTAATAATTATTAATGTTGATCATTATTAATTATTACTAATGATCTGTTGTGTTAGCTGTGCAAAAAAAAGTAAATGAAATAGTGGGTCAAATAAAAGTAGATGAGAGGAAGAAAATAAAAAGAAAGAAAAAGCAGCAGACAAAGCTGAAAAGCAACTACTTTTATGACACTCCTGTTACAATCAAGAATTTCTTAAGTTAAAAGGGCAAATTTGAGGCAGAACTCTTGGAAATTAAAGAAGAAACAAATGAAATAAGAGGAACAAGCAGGAAAAACTTAATTATGTGGGAAACAACGATTTGAAACAGATCAGAATCTCGACCCATCTGATATCCAGTTTTTGGCTGCTGGAAATAATGTGGAAGTAGATGAGTCTTTGTTCCAGGAAATGGATGATTTGGAGCTGGAGGGTGTTGAGGATGATCTACACTATAATCCTGCTGACCCAGAGAGTGGCCCAACTGAGTAAGGTCTGGCCCATCTTCAGAGAGGTGTGACTCCCACAGCATCTCTGGCTGTGTGGAGAGGGCCTTGATATTCCTTTCTCTTTTTTCTAAGAAAAAAA
>NW_022103901.1:32435695-32436577 GCF_000313985.2 Echinops telfairi
GTACAGCCTTGTGGACGCTTCCTTTAAAGGTGGAGGTAGACATGCCAGATGATCCAGCCCTCCCACAACCAAATATATATCCTAACAAGATGAGAGAAATGACAGAAAGAGATGCAAGGACACCCCATGTTCATCGCAGCACTATTCACAACCACAAAACGGTGGGGGAAATGTAAATGTTCATTAATGAAAGAATGAAAAAGCAAATTATGGTGTGCGCACACATACAACAGAATGCCATGCAGCATTAAAGAATATGATGAATCTGTGAAAAACTCCATGATATGGTTAAACTTAAAGGAAATTTTGCTGAGTAAAAAGGCTATCCCAAAAGGACAAATACTGTACGAGAACACTAATATTAAAAGAGACAGTGACTGGATTAATGGTTCCTTGTGGGCATGGCAGGGGAGGATGGGGGGAAACAGGAAGCTAATCATGATGAGTATAAGAACGAAGAAAATGTCCTACACTGATTGTGGTGATGATTGTACAACTCTGCTTGATGTGATTAAACTATTGAATCATATGATGTGTGAATTATATGCCAAAAAAAACTATTAAAAAAATGAAGAACCTTACACAAATCAACATTCACTACCTGGTGGTATAGTGACTATGCGTTGGGCTGCCATCCACACAGTGGGCAGTTCGAAATCACCAGCAGCTCTGAGGGAGAAAGACTGAGCCTTCTACTCCCGCAAACAATTACAGTCTCAGAAGCCCACAGGGGGTCGTTATGAGTCAGCATTGGCTCGATGGCAGTGAGTTTGCTTTGGGTTTGGAGTCTGCAAATTAACAGGAGGTAAGTTGACAATGAAAAAAATACATACATATATGTATATGTGTGTGTGTCTGTATGTATATAGACACAGATTTTAT
>NW_022103901.1:32436696-32449108 GCF_000313985.2 Echinops telfairi
TATATATAAGTTATTTATATATTATATACATATAAATAAAATCTTGGACCTGTGAAATGTTTTATAGAATAGATCTTCCTCCTACATGGGCTATTCAATACCAAAAACTTTTAGAATTGTATGTAACAGAAATAAATGTCTTTGTCTTTTAAAAATATATAGATCAAGAAAAAGTTTTCACACACACACAAAAACACTATTTGATAGTTACTAAGGGTGTGAGGGAGACTAAATCACTAACTAGCGGTGTTATTGTTGTTAGGTGCTATCAAGTTGGTTCCAACCCATAGGCACCCTGTGTGCAACAGAATGAATCACGGAGAGTCCTGCGCCATCCTCATAATCGTTCCTATGTTTGAGCGCAGTTTTGCAGTCACTGCGCCAATCCATGCCATCTAGGGCCTTCCTCTTTTGAGCTTCTTTGCAGCAATGAGCTTAGACATAACAATCTTGAGGATGGCGCAGGAGTGATCGGTCTTTTGTTTTCTTTTACATGGGTTCCTATGAGTCAGAGGGAGTCCATGATACCTCGCAACAAACAGAAATTGTTCAGTGATATTAGTTACATTTTCACGTGTGGTGTTAAATTGCGATCTGAATATTCAGTTTCCAATAGTCTATTTCTCTCTCCATTTAGTTTCTCATATTTGCTTTAGAATAATTGTTGGCCTTTTGATCTCACATAGTTGTTGTTGTTGTTGTTGCTGTTTTTAACAGCACTATATATACATCACAGGTTCCAAAACTTTTTTGAATCAAATTATTTCCTAAAAGTCAGATGTGAAATTACCTTCTCATCACACTTCGATCATCACCCTATATCTAACCCTCATTGTTTTCTTAAACAAGATTCAGTCACTTAAGTTTTTAAATATGTATAAGTGAACATCTCATGTATTTTAGTCTAAAGAACTTTCCATATATGAATATTCTTCTTATCTCAATGGTATTTTAAAACCTATACTCTTGGCAAAGTTAATGATACTATTATTAGTAGCCCCAAGAAACTTCTTTATATGAACTCTCAAAAATGCTCCCACTTAACTTTAAGCCCTTGCCTAAGAACAATCAGTGATCATGGTGTGACCCTGTTCAATACTTACTCTCATGAAAGGGTCACTGAAGATATGGGTGCTAGAGGAAAATATGGGAGAGAAATCAGATGGTGCCCAGTGATCAGAAGGAACAGTGTCTGAGGTCTTAAAAGCTTATCTTAAAACAACCAGGCATCTAAGTGAGGTGTTTGCTAAGCAAAGCAGCCCATGTGATCCAAGGATTGTAAATAATAAAATCCAAGATCAGAGGAGAGAATAGTATTAGCGTTTAAATTCTGAGCATCTGTTTTGCAGAAGGTTATGGATGACACTGCACGCCCAAAATCCATTTGCAGTGTCCTCACAGGGATTAAGCCTTCATTGAATTTCCTCAGACCATTGATGGGGATGTGAATAGCCTTGCCTTCAGAAAGCAAGGATCAGTAAGTGAATTAATATAGATATACTTAGGTTAAATTTTAACATCTTAGAGTTTTTTCCCTTTTAACTAATTTTTTATTTGTTCTTTTATTATTTTCTGATTTCTTTTAGATTGAGGTTTTTCTGTGTTTTATTTTGTTATTGTTGTCAGAGGTGGGAATGTATAATTTTCTGTATATGAAATCCAAGATAAGTAAATCTAGAGCAATAGTAAATAGATTAATAGTCTTTAGGGTTATGGCAGGAGAGGGGTGGGGGAAATAGGATCTAATAATAAAAATGAAGAAAATGTTCTGAAATGGATTCTGGTGGTTATTACACAACTCTTTGTACTGTATTCAAACCATTGGATTCTATGATATGTGGATTATATGTCAATAAAAGTACTATATATTAGTAAAAGATTGATTGTGGTGATGATTTCACAATTCTTTTAAAGATATTTAAACCACTGAATTGTATGTTACATGAATCATGTCAGTAGAACCAGTTTTTTAATGGGTAAATGATATGAGCTGACCATTCAACAAAGATGACATCCAAATGGCCAATGACCACATGAAGAAATGCTCACAATCACCAACTACCCAGAAGATGCATATCAAAGCAACAATGAGATACCACTTTATACCAACAATGACCACCAAGTTCAAAAAATCAGAAAATAACAACTGCTGGAGAGACTGTGGGGAGATTGGAGTGTCGCTGATGGGACTGTAAATATGTACAAACACTGGGGGAAGCAATATGGTGCTACCACAAACAACTGGCCATAGAAATTCTTGCATTCCAGTCATCCTTCATGCAGGGTATATCGCCACAGATATAAGAATCACAACACAAACAGACATAGACACACCCATGTGCATCGCAGCACTATTCACAATGACAAGAAGTTAGAAACAACCTAAATACCCATCAGTACAGGAATCAATAGAGAAACTTTGATACATACACAGAATGTTATTATGCATCGCTAAAAATCAACTACAAAACCATGAACCACTGCATGCCATGGATGGACCGGAAAAAAAATATGCTGGATCAAATTAGTTCCATCACAAAAGACAAACAGTATATGAGACAACTGTTATGGGGTGGGCGGGGAGAGAGAAGATGAAGATTTTTGTGCCAAAGAGAAAAGAATTTGGAGTTCAGCAAGGTAGGGAGGGCAGGGAAAGGAAGATGAAATACTAGGCTTCAGGGTTTTCAGGTATGAAGTTGGGTGAAGTCGACAAGAGTAATCCAAAGGGGGAAAAGAGAAATCAAGGAAGCAGTGGTACGGTAAACTATTGGGTAGGGGTTGATTAGTAATTTAAACTGTTGAATACAAAATGGATGATCTGAAATGTAAACTCCCACTTAATAATTCACAATAAAAATTGTTATTAAAAAAGAAAAATTCTTTAATAATATAAATTTCAAAGTAATAAATACAAGTCTAGATCAGTAAGGTGGTGAGATTTGAGGCTCCAAGAAATTTTGTCTGGACATTGTGTCCACCCAGCTTGCGTCATTTCCAAGTTCTGACCTAGGAGTTAACTAGCATTCTTTGTCATCAGCGCTGGGTCCAAAGGGACCAGAAAGTAGGTGAGGCAATTATATTCCGCTTATCAGTAATGGGTCTCTCGGGAAATCTGGTCCCAGTGGCCATGGAGGCTCCTGTAAATGTCTGTTCTGTGATTGCCCCCAAACATCCTTCCTGCATACAAGGCCAAGGCCATAAGCCTCTTGTCTTCACTCATTCAGGACTTACCTATATTTCCAGAATTTCCCAGTCTTTAAAATACAGTGGAGCATTGACCACTCCATAGTGACAGCCCCCACTTCTCCCAGGTAAGGCTGTCCCAGTATAGTTGTCAATATTTATGTGGTGAGGAATAAAGTTTAGAAACTCCTTAGCTAAATATTACATATCTAGGGAACAATAAGAAGTGCTGAATCCATTATCTGGAGCTTGTGATAAATCCATTAATAATCAGCTATTTCTCTGTCTCTTTAGAAGCATCTAAGGATGTGGGGATAAGAACTGGAAATATGAGACACAAAGAGTCATAGAGTAGATCTGTGTATAGGTGTGATTTTCTATATAAAACAAATGAGATAAGACTCAGTACATTCCGTGGAAATAGCATCAAGATTGAGTTGTGCCCACTGGGTGTATAGGTATGGCAGCCAGTTCTGGCCTTAGCAATTATATTAATTGATTTGCAATGTGATTCATCCAAGAGCTTGATTTGCCATATCTTACCCATCCATGTATAGGTTTCTGAATTCACTATTATGCATTAATCTGATTGCACAGTCATGAGTGGGGAAAACCAGTCCAGTGTCTCCGAGTTCCTCCTCCTGGGGCTCTCCAGGCAGCCCCAGCAGCAGCAGCTCCTCTTCGTGCTCTTCCTGAGCATGTACCTGGCCACAGTCCTGGGCAACCTGCTCATCATCCTGGCCATCAGCACAGACTCCCGCCTGCACACCCCCATGTACTTCTTCCTCAGCAACCTGTCCGTCGTGGATGTCTGCTTCTCCTCCACCACAGTCCCCAAAATCCTAAGCAATCACATACTTGGGAGTCTGATGATCTCCTACGCTGGGTGTCTCACACAGCTGTATTTTCTCATTGTGTTTGCCGACATGGACAATTTCCTCCTGGCTGTGATGGCCTATGATCGCTATGTTGCTGTGTGCCACCCCTTACACTACACAACAAAGATGACCCCTCAGCTCTGTGCCCTGCTGGTGGTTGGATCGTGGGGCATTGCCATTCTGAATGCTCTGCTGCACACCCTACTGATGGTTCCACTTTCATTCTGTGCAGACAACAAGATCCCCCACTTCTTCTGTGACGTGAGTATCCTAATACTCTCCTGCTCTGACACACACCTCAATGAGATGATGGTTCTTATTGAAGGGGGCCTGATCATGATCATGCCATTTGTTTTTGTCCTGGTTTCCTACATTTGTATCACCTGTGCCGTCATGCGAGTTCCTTCTGCAAAAGGAAAATGGAAGGCCTTCTCCACCTGTGGCTCCCATCTGGCTGTGGTTTCTATCTTCTATGGCACCATCATTGCTGTGTATTTCAACCCTTCATCCTCCCACTCAGCTGAGACAGACATCGCAGCAACTGTGATGTACACAGTGGTGAACCCTATGCTGAACCCCTTCATCTACAGCCTCAGGAACAAGGACATGAAAGGGGCTCTGAGAAAAATGATTTCCATGGAATTTTCCTCTGTGCGATATTGATAAAAAATTCTGAACACCAGGAAACAGTTACTCTTTAAACTGTCCATCATATCTTCTAGCCAATTTTTTTTCTTAAATTGTTTTTTATTAAATAGGAGGTTGAAAAACATTGTGTTAGTAATATATGGTTAAGTAATATTTATGGAGCATGTCATAATCCTTTTTTTGTATGTCAAGGTATTCTGGCATTTTAATTGTTTCCTTCTTTGTAGTAGAGCTTTTTAGCCTGTCAACCAACGCGTTTGAAGCGGCTTTTGCTCACGTGACCATCATTTTAGTTGTGTTTCATAAAACTATGGCACCCTCTGCTGAGTTTGAAAGGAATTGCTGAGTAATTAGATGCAGGTTTGAATGAGCTCATGCTCTCTTTCTTTTTAAAATAATTTTACTGGGGGCTCGTACAACTCTTATCACAATCCATACATCCATCCATTGTGTCAAGCACATTTGTACATTTGTTACCATCATCATTCTCAAAACATTTGCCTTCTACTTGAGTCCTTTGTATCAGCTCATTTTTCCCCTCGCTCCTCCACCCTCCCTCACGAACACTTGTTAATTTGTAATTTTTTTTTCATTTCTGACACTGACCGATATCTCCCTTCACCCACTTCTCTGTTGTCGGCCCCCAAGGAACGGGCTATATGTAGATCATTGTGATCAGCTCCCCTTTTCTCCCCCACTTTCCCCTTCCTCTCCTAGTATCACTACTCTCATTATTGATCCTGTGAGGTTTATCTGTCCTGGATTCTCTGAGTTTCCAGCTCTTATCTGTACCAGTGTACATCCTCTGCTCAAGGCAGATTTGTAAGGTAGAATTGGGATCATGATAGTGATAGGAAGGAAGCATTAAAGAACTAGAGAAAAGCTGTGTGTTTCATCAGTGCTATACTGCAACCTGGCATGTCATAATCTTTTCATACCTGCCTCAGAGAGCTTGTCCTAGTTTATACTTTGACTTTTAATTTTGTGAAAGGGCTTTTGTGATACATAAAATCATCTAAATTTGTATGTAGTCACAACTAGAAAACATTTATGATTTCTTCTACTTCTTTTATGCCTTAGGTTTTCTTACTCATTCTGTCATTATTTAATGGTCAGTATATTTCATTCTCATATTTAAGTTCTACATTTATATAATTCATGCCGATGGCACTATTTTCACTTTTTCAAATATTTAGTGAAATGTCCCAGTTCATTTTTAATAAAGTTCTCTCTCTTCACTGATTTGTAATACCACTTTTCTTATCCGCAAAAAAGCTAATAATTTGTTGAGAAGTTATTATGTACCAAGTGGTTGATAAAACCCTTTATTTTCATAATTACAACAAGAAGGCAAGCATCATTATTGCTATCATTTCCCATCACCCCAGGTTCAAAAAATGTTATGTAATAGGCTCAAGATCCTGCAAGAGCCAGGATTGTGACCTCTTCCATGACCAACTCAATCCTCCAAAACACTTTGTAAATTCATATATAGAGAGAGAAATAAATCCATTTTTAGCTTCTCCATTATACTGATCTTGGTTTTTCTTCTTGTGCCAATATTGGGCTATTTTAAATCCTCCCAAAGAACAGCAGCAGTGTGACCACAATAAAGAACAGTGGACATTATTTTGTCTGACCATACCATGGGTTAGCCACTAGGTCTAATCCATTTGCCATATTACTAGCTACTTATTGAAAGCACTAGTTAGTATTCAATTTGAAACCTAATTTTGTAAAATACATTACACAGTCATCTTATTTGATTTTTCTGTGCATCTGTTATTATTTATCATGATTTTTTTAAAAACTCCTGTGTCTCCTGGCTTCTTTTTTTTAACAGTTTTATTGGCATTTCATCTACATATTATACAATTCAGTAGTTGAAGCCTATCAAGAATAGTTATACAGTCATTATCACGATTTTAGAACAGTTTCTCCTTCCTTGTACTCATTGATATTTGTGTATTTTTTTAAATTGTGGCAAAGATATACATAACAAAACATTATCCAATTCCACATGTATAATTCAGTGCTATTGATTATACTGTCTATGTTATACACCATTTTTTAAATTTTATTATTAATTGGGAGTTCACATATATATTATTCCATAGCTCAATAACATCAAGCAGTATCATATAATTGCTACCACAATCAGTCTCCAAATATTATTTTTCTTCCTGGACTCCTTGACATCAACTCCCTTTTACCACCACCACCCACCTACCACCACTCTATACCCCGACCCCCAAAAAAACACTCATTTTCTACTTGCTGTCCCTTTAACACAAATTCAAGAGGGTGACCCCTAATGACATAACACCTCTGAGATAAACCTTAATATGAACAAACACACAACAAAACAAAAATGCAGAAAATGTTGAAAGCCAGATGAGGTGCAGCGTGCATCAGAGAGGGAGATCAACTGACAAAGTTTTAACTGTTCAAGTCAGGTTTATCCCTTTGATCTGCTATACTCACCTCTCTAATGCACTCTGTTTAATAACCACTTTCCTTCCATTCCTCTATTTATGGACAGAGAGAGATCACCAGAGACTTATTTCCTATGTAGCTCCCACAAATGTATCTTGGGTGACCACTGTCTTCCATAGCCTTCTGCAAACTGGATTCTCCCAATTTAGGCTCTGATACTAACCCCTCCTTACACTTCAAATTATATGATTTGTAATATTTTGATGACTGATGATGGTGTGCTTCTTCCATGTGGACTTAGTTGACATCTCACTTAGATGGCTGCTTGTTTGGAGACATGCCTTTAAGACCCCAGACACTATTGTATCTGATAGCCGGGCACCACCTAATTTCTTCGCCACATTTTACTATAGCACCCATATCTTCTGTGTTCCCTTCCTGAGGGTGACTATTGAGCAGGGCTATGATGTAAGAACTAATTGTTCTTACATTGGAGCTAGAATTCAGTGAAAATGCAAAACCCATTCCTGGATCTATATATTTGTTGGTTGTTGTTGTTTGTTTGTTTTTATCTGCCTTTGGCTCCCTTTCTAAACCTCCTTGTTAATTTATGGTAGAAAAGCTTATCAATCATCCCCCTGGGGCATAACAATCTTCCATTAATATTGTCTTTGATTAGCCCTTGGTACTAATTTTCTAAAGCCCTGTTGATAGAGGGATGCTGGGCCAATGTAAGCTAACTCCATATCACAGTATCTGAATTATGCATTTTGTAAAACCATTATTGATATCCTTTTCCAAATTATCCCACCACCATTAACATAAACTCAACACCCCCTAAACAAAAACTCTTCCTCCTTCACTCCTGGTAACTGTTAAGCCAAGAGAAAAAGCAAACAAAACTTGATCCTAAACATTCGTCTTTTCTTGTTCTTTGTATCCTTGCCTCATTTGTCTTGTCACCACCTCCTCCTTCTCTATTATTTATATCTATATCCATATATAGATATAGATATATGTATATTCATGTCCTCCTGGGGTTTACTCTTAGACGTCTTCCTTATCATTCCACACTCTTCTGGACAATTATATCTACTCTCCTATCTACAAGTAAATATGATCCTGGTGTTCTGAAACCATATAAACCAGACCACACCTGGACTATATACCCATAATATTCCAACTCTTAGGACCTTCTTCCTGGGTATCTTATGCAGCTTCACACTCAACACTTCCTGTTGCTTCTACCCCCTCCACAGCCTGACTCACAAGCAAACAAGCACACCACATACTTCTCTCTAGTCTATATTGCCTATCTCAATTGATGGAACCATGCTGGGTATCATGTTCCCTCATCCCCACTGATACTACCAATCTAAGTGTTCTTCACTCCACATCCTTCACATCCCTCATGATATTCCTGACTCTCCACGTCTTCCATCTTTCAGGGTCTCACCTCTTGCTGGACTGTTGCCCACTTGATGAATTCACTGTATGAATCTCTCTCACTCACACACACACACACACACACACTTAAGCTTCACTAGTTTTGCTTCTCTAAAAAATTCAGCCTAAGACACTCCCTTTGCTCAATCTTCCAGATACAGGGATAATAGAATAATTCTTATATCTATCAGTTTGTTTGAGATAAAGTCAGTAGTAATCAGCTATTTCTCTTTTCTTTAGGGGCTACAAAAGAGATAGCCAGAAAAATGTAAGCAGAGTTGCATATAGTAGCAGAGTTAGGCTTGTATATGTCTGTGTGTTTTTCAATGTAAAATATATA
Organism: Echinops telfairi; assembly: GCF_000313985.2. Taxonomy (NCBI): domain Eukaryota; kingdom Metazoa; phylum Chordata; class Mammalia; order Afrosoricida; family Tenrecidae; genus Echinops; species Echinops telfairi. The sequence continues at coordinate 32,445,628 of NW_022103901.1, forward strand.
AAACAAGAGTCCAGAAGTCTAGCTGGAATAGCATCAGCACAGTGTGGGAAACTGGGAGTGTAAATGGAGCCAACAGATCATGTCTTAAGAATTCCATGAACTATTCTGCAATCATATCTTATCTAGAACTTTATCTGTCACATTTTTTACCATTCAAGCCTATATTTCTAAGTTTGACCTGGCTTAGACCTGGTTCTGAGTCCAAGAGCTGAGTAAGCCAGTTAATTTTCCAATATCTGGAAAATTATACCTGAAATATGATGTCAAAGAATAGATCTAGACTAGAAGAATAGATATATAGAAGAATTTTTATTTGTGTAAATACAAAAGATAGAAAACTAGAAAGAGTTCAAGAATTTATCAAAAGGAAATGAACTACACAGGTTATAATTGATTCTTATAAGGGAATACAATATATACACTAAAATACATACAGATTTATATATTCTTATATGGAAAGGAAATAAAAGGAACTTGGAATGTACAAAGTATGAATCTAAGAAAATTGGAAGCTGCCAAATTAAACTAAATGCATAAAGATTGATATTCTGGTTGTTAGTGAGCTGGAATGGACTGGTATTAGTCATTTTGAACAGAAAATCACAAGATTTACTATGCTGGGTATGAAAGATTTTAAAGGAATGGGGCTTCATTCATTGTCAAAAAGGACATTTCAAGATCTATCTGGAAGTATAATTCTGTCTGTGGTAAGATAATATCTATCTGAATACAAGAAAATTCAATCAATACAACTATTATTCAAATTTATGAACCAACCACTAAAGCTAATGATGCAGAAATTGAAGATTTCTGCCATGTCTTCCGTCTGAAATTGATCAAACATACAAACAAGATGCATTAATAATTTTGGAGATTTAAATTCAAAAGTTGGGAACAAATAGGAAGGAAATATGGTTGGGAAATATGGTCTTTGTGATACAAACGAAGTTGGATATCAAATGATGGAATTTTGAAAGACCAAGGATATCTTCATAGAAAATACCTTTTTTTAACCACACAAATGGTGATTATACTTATGGACTTCTCCAGATTGAATACACAGAAATCAAATGGACTACATTTGTAAAAGAGATGATGGAGAAGTTTAGTATCAGCAGCTTAAACCAGGCCAAGTGTTGACTGTGAAAAATATCAATTGCTCATAGTGTAAGTTCAGGTTGAAGTTGAAGAAAATGAAAACAAGTCCACAAGAGCTGAAATATTACCTTGAGTCTATCCCACTTGAATTTTGAGTACATCTCAAGAACAAATTTGCTGCATTGAACACTATTAACAGAAGACCTGATGTGTGACATCATCATACATGAAGAAAGTGAAATGTCATTAAAACAACGGGAGGAAAGAAAGAAAATATTGACATGGATGTCAGAAGACAATCTGAAACTTGTTCTTAATCATAGAGTAGCTAAGACAATTGGAAGAAATGATGAAGTCATAGAGCTGACTAGAAAATTTCAGAGGGCAGCTTGAGAAGAGAAAGTCAATTATGAAATATGCGAAGACCTAGAATTAGAAAATAAAAAAGAAAGAACATACTCAGCATACCTGAAACTGAAAGAACTCAAGAAAAAATTCAAGTCTCGAGTTGCAATATGAAAAGATTCTATGGACAAAATATTGAATGATGCAGGAAGCATCAAAAGAAGATGGAAGGAATACAGAGTCGCTGTACAAAAAGAACTAGGCAATATTCCACCATTTCAGAAGGTAGCATATGAGCAAGATTGAGTAATACTGAAAAAGTTCAAGCTGCACTGAAAGAATTAGCCAAAAACAAGGCCCCAGGAGTTGATGACATACCAATTGAAATGTTTCAAAAAGCTAATAAAGCACTAAAAGTACTCACTCATCTATGCCGGGAAATTAGGAAGACAGTTACTTGGCCAATTGATGGAAGAGATCCATTATCTGTATCCCATTCCAAAGAAAGGTGACCCAAAAGAATGCAAAAATTATAGAACACTGTCATTAATGACACATGCAAATACGTTTTTGCTGAAGATCACCCAACAACGGTTACAGCAGTACATTGACAGAGAGCTCCCAGAGGTTCAAGCTCGGTTCAGAAGAAGATGTGGAACAAGGGATATCATTGCTGATGTCAGATGGGACTTGGCTGAAAGCAGAAAATACCAGAAAGATGTTTACTTATATTTTACGGACTATGTAAAGGCATTCAACTGTGTGGATCATAAAAAACGGTGAATACCTTGAGAAGAATGGGAATTCCAGAACGCCTCATTGTGCTCATGTGGAATCTGTTCGTGTGCATGGATCAAGATGCAGTTGTGAAACAGAAGACGGGAAATCTGCATGGTTTAAAATCAGGAATTGTGTGTGCCGGGGTTTTATCCTCTTACCATATTTACTCAATCTGTGTCTGAGCAAGATAATCAGATAAATTGGACTATATGAAGAAGGATTTGACATCAGGACTAGAAGCAAGTTTACTAATAGCCAGCGATATGCAGATGACCTAACCTTGCTTCTTGAAAGTAAGGAGCACTTGCTCAAGTATTACATCCTTCAGTGTAGATTACAACTCAATGTAAAGAAGACCAAAATCAACTCATAAGAGACCAAGGCTTATGCCGAGATTCCCGCAGTGGACTCGCCGTGGCAATGGGTGGCAGTGGAGGCGTCCCCCAGCGGGAAGATGCAGTGGAACTGGCCAGAATGACAACTCTGACATTTGGGATGATGCAACATTGATCAAAGTCTATGATAAAGCTGTGGCTTCTTGTAAGCATGCTAATAGAGAAATGTGTGAAGCTACAGACAAAGCAAAAGGCATAGCTAAAAGAAAACCCACTGAGAAGAAAAAGAGCCAGAAAAATAATGTCATGACCCCACTGAAGTGCTGAACAGTTGGTGATAAATATTCTGCCATTTGATGAGAAGATTGACCCAGCTACCATCAGTTCAATTGATTGATTGTAAGAGAAAATATGTGTTGTGGTTTACACTGGATATGGAAACTGAGAGGAGCAAAATCTGTCTACTTTTCTCAACCCTTGAAGGAGTTAATAATACAGACCAGAATGATTGGAGAATAAAAATGAAAGTCAAATTTCAACTGATGAACATGAGAGCTCCTCCAGGTAGCTTGGAAAGAAACCAAATAAGATCAAGTCTAAAGCTACACCCATGGGACCTTTTCTACCTCCCCCAGCCCCAATGCAAACCTCAGGGGTGGAGCCAGGAAAGTCAAGCCTCAAATTCAATGGACCACCCCCTCCACCACCACTCTTCTTATCATGCTGGATGCCTCCATTTCCTTCTGAACCACCAATCATTCCCCCACCACCTCCCATATGTCCGGATTCTCTGGGCAATGCTGGTGCTCTGGGAAATATGTTCATCTCTTGGTACATGAGTGGCTATTACATGCATGTCAGACAAAACCAAAAAGGAGGAAAATGCTCCCATTTCAATTATGGAGTAGGTCTACCATGATTAC
>NW_022103901.1:32452671-32454123 GCF_000313985.2 Echinops telfairi
TAGTGGGGTGGAGGAAGCATTTAAGAATCAGAGGAAATTGCATATTTCATCATTACTACACTGCACTCCAATTTGCTCCTCACCTCCCCACAGCCCTTCTGCAAGGGGATGTCCAATGGACACTGATTTCAAAAGCTAAAAAAAAAAAAAAAAACCTTCGAGGAGAAGGCCACTCAGGAAATTTAAATATGGACTGAATTTAAAATACTGGATAATTGCTCATTTTTAGGAACTGTCATAAGGGTTTTGTCATTTATAGGAGAATGGTTTAATTTGCATACCGAACTGTTTATGAACTGCTACAGTGTTTCTAATATTTTTAAATCACTTAGCAAACTGTGTGAGTATGTATGTCTATGCATAAGGCATAAATCATTATTAATACAGGTGGTATGTATTTATACATTATTGCACCACATCTTTTTCTATTTTCTGAATGTCTGAAAGTGCTTAATAAAAATGTTTAATTTTTATACTAATTTTTTAAAAAAGAAGAAAACAAAAATCCTCGCAACTGAACCAATAGGTAACATCGTGATAAATTAAGAAAAGATCGAAGTTGTCAAGGAATTTGTCTTGCCTTTATATTTGATCCCATTGTTGCAGCCGCTGTATCAGTTCATCTTGTTGAAGGCCTTCCTCTTTTCAATGGCCCTCTACGTTAGCAAACATGATGTTCATCTGCAGGGACTGGTCTCTCCTGAGAACGTGTCCAAAGTAATTGAGGTAAAGTCTCACCATCTTTGCCTCTAAGTGCATTCTGGCTGTACTTCTTCCAAAACAGATCTATTGTTCTTTTGACAGTCCATGGTACTTTCAATATTTTTTGCCAGCACCATAATTCAAATGCATCAATTCCTCAGTCTTCCTTATGCAATATCCAACTCTCATATGAATATGAGGTGACTGAAAATACCCAGGCTTTCTAATATCCAATTTGTAAAAGGGTACAGAGGACAGTGAGAGCCCTGTTTGGGCCGGGTCCGAACTAGGCAACCCTTTTGGGACTAAGCTGAAGCAGGTCAGGGCCCTGCACGTGCTTCCCTGCACATCCCAAAGGTCAGCAGCAGACGGTGCCAGATAAGACAACCAGTGAAATCAGATGCTCAGGGTTCAACCAATTCTCGGAGTTTCCAGACCCCATATGCAAATTGCCATAATTGCCATACATTCCTCACCACCCCTTTGAAAACCTGTGCCCCCAGCTGCTGAACACGACTTCCCTGTTGGCCTAGGTCACAGAACCTCCTCTGGGAGCATCCCCTAATAAAGCTATTTCTGTTTCTGCTCTACCTTGTCCCGTCAGTTATGTCTGTCTGCCTCCCTGTACCTCAGTTTCACCTTTACATTTGGAGCCAAAGCCTGGGAGAGGTAGGGACACGGGCTCTGTGCCATCCCGGCCCTGCTTCGGCTGGAAGGTAGCGCACCCCTCCTCTCTGCTCGAACCTCCGG
>NW_022103901.1:32455154-32463463 GCF_000313985.2 Echinops telfairi
ATTTTAACATTCTCTGCAACCTCAACAATTTTTGTCAACAAACTCACAAATAAACAGAAGTCCTATATGTTCAGGGCTTTTTCTTTCTTTGCTCCCATCCCTTTCTACTACCTGTCACCCTGCTCAAGGTCTCTAAGCCAAACACTGTCTTAATCAGGCCCCTTTCATCTTTCTCCGAACCCCTTGACTCCTTATCTGTGCACCCAGTAAGACCTCCTCCATATTCTGGGTACCCTTCACCATCACCTCCTCTGCTACCCCCTCAACTCCCAAAGGCTGAGGTGACTGTGCCTCCAACACCCATCCCCTCCCCAAAGCCAAACCCTTTGGACTCCCTGGAGTCTCTCTCTCTCCTTCCCTGCTCCCTCCCTGTTCAGTCTCCTCTGAGCCAACACCTGCAGCCTCTAACAGACCTCTCCCAGATAGGGAAGCAGCACACAAATCCGTGGTTGCTGCCCTGAGACCAGCAGGAGGGAGGAGTCAGAAAGCTCTGGGAAGTAACGACTTAAATCACCTGCCGCACTTTTGATTTCAATATCCTCTGAAATCTCTACAATTTCTGCCAGTAAACTCACGAATAGTCTGAGATTCTGTACATCCAGGCCTCCTTTTCTCTGCACTCCCATCCCTTTCTCTGTATTTCCTGCTCCCCTTCCCAAGTCCACTTGACTAAAGAAAATTCCTCCTCTCCTCCTGCTTCTGCACACCCCTCTGGTGTCTACCTTTGCAGACCTGCCTAAACAACTTGTCTCCCCTCCTACTCACCCATCTCCCTATGCTGGCCAAAGCACTGGGTGGGGCATATCTTTTCAAAGCTTTTTTTCAGGCATGGCCTAAACCCATCTAAAGATCAAATTTTAATGGCTGAAAACAAGTTGGCCTACAAACTTTCTATTTTCCTACTTCCCATATTTTCCCAGAAAACAACTGAATAAATAGTGTAGCTTTATCTGACCTCTGGCTAGACAAAGAAGATAAACTACTATGAGGGAGAGGTCAAACAAACATCTACTCTCCATCTTATGATTTGTTTCTCCACTACCCGACTCCCAAGGTACCATAATGTATTAGTCTGAGTACTTTAGAAAAACAAATCCACAGAAATTCATATATGAGAGAGTTTTATATAAAGGTTAAGTGGACATCAAGAAAACATCCCAACCCAGTGCTGCCCAAGCCCACAAGTCCAATATTAACTCATATGTCCGACACCAATCCGCAAAGTCCTCCTCCATCTCACAAAGCACATGCAATGATGCCGACTGCAGGAGGAAAGCTGAACCAGTGAACCTGTAAGCATCTTAGAGCTGGCAGGGGTTGCTCCAGCACCCAGGACTGCATTTGGGTAGGTCCATGCGGCTTCTCCTTGGGGATGTCCTGCAGGAAGTGAGCCTTGCTAGCTGAAGCAGGAACTGGCTAAGGCAGCTGCACCCTCATCCGACCATCAGAAAACAAGAGACCCAAGCACTCGAAAGGCAAGGCTCACCTAGCCATTTATCTCTCTGCCCTTCAATTAACCCCACCTGTGTTTATCAGCCAGGTTGGCACAATAAACTAACTACCTCAATTCACCCCTTGCCAACTTGGCACATGTACATAATTCTTTAGCCTCACACTTGCAATTAGGTAACACCTATACCTTAATCCTATAATCCTGTGAATATGTTCCCTCACCTATGAAAGTTTGTAAGCCAACCACTTCATGCCTTTATAAACTAACTACATCAGGGATAGTGGGGGATGATAGGGAGGGAAAGGGGCTTTCAGGAATTAAAAATGAAGGCTGAAGGGTGTAGGGAGCACTAGAACTGACTGTGATTGTACAACTCATTTTAAAGATGATTCAACCATGACCAGCAGGAAGGGGGGTGGGGGGTCTCCTTGATATGATTGAATGGTTGAATTATTGAATAGTATGATATGTAAATTATGTGCCAATAAAACTGTTATTAAAATTTTTATTTTAAATACCACGGCATGGGTCAGGCACACCTTAGCCCTTAAAGTAACATCCTTTATTTTCAAGGTGGATTTCACAGATGCAGGTAGGTTAAAATTTAACACGTTATCATTTGATCACCCTTTTGAGTCATTTTTAAATTGTTCTAATTTATTTTCTATGCAAGTTTTTCTGTTTTATTCTGTTATTGCTATTTGTTGTTGCTGTTTTTGTATGTTTTTCTGTATATGAAATCCAAGATAAGTAAATCTAAGGAGACAGTAACTGGGTAAAGGATTTCTTGCAGGTATGGCAAGGGAAGTTAGGGGGGTATGGGGAGCTAATAACAATGGGTACAAGAAAGAAGAAAATGCCCTAAAATTGATTGTGGTGATGATTGTACAACTCTTCTTGATATAGTTGAACTATTGATTTATATGATACATGGATTATGTGGCAAAAAAAACTGCTCTAAGAAATTTAAAAAATAAAGAGGTCTTGTGCAGCAGATTTACACAATGTAGTGCATTATCTGATCTATGGACTGCTGCTTCTATGATCATTGATTGTGGATCCAAACAAGATTAAATCCTTGACAACTTTAGTCTTTTCCCTGTTTGTCATGATGTTACCTGTTGGTCCAGTTGGGAGAACTTTAGTCTTCTTTGCATTGACTTGTAATCCATAACCAAGGCTGCTATCCCTGTTCTTCATCAGCAAGTGTTTCACGTCCTCCTTACTTTCAGCAAGCAACGTTGTGTCAGCTGCATGTCACAGGTTGTTAATAAGCCTTCCTCCAATCCTAATGCCACATTCTTCTTCATATGATACAGCTTCTCTGATTATTTGTTCAGCAGGCAGACTGAACAAATATGGGGAGTGGATACGAACCTGATACCTTTCTTGATTTTAAAACATGAAATATTCCTTTGTTCTATTTGAACAACTGCCTCTTGTCTCTGCTTTTGAAAGGCAGGAAGATTAGGGGTAGAGGGGGTTGTCTCCACCAAATGCCTATGCAAAACAAAAATTAGATGCTCATGCCACAACAAAAGGATTGGAAAGAAATAAGGCACACATTAGACACCTATGGGGATGATCCAAAGTTGGAGATGCTCAGACCAAGGTCACCTAGACACAGGTGAGGGTCAACCTGGCACACCCACTAGGCACCGGCAACATTGAATCACACATTTGCCTGAAATCAGCCACTAAGGTGGGCCAATATCTTCAACCATGCTCCCCCACTAAATAGCAGCAACTGAGGGCAGCCCACTCTCTCTTTCAGGTACTCTCTTTCAGATACATTTTCAAGTGCTCTCTTTCAGGTCCGGGGGTGGGATCTCTCCTGCACATGGGCACACTCTTTCAGGACTCACACTCTCTTCTTTTTCCAGTTCTAGGGCTCCTTTTTTGGTTCTGTGGACTCCACTTTCCAGCCATTTTTTCATTTTTTGCTCTCCCCTGAAGCATCCATTTTCAGTCGCAAACTCTCCCACAGCCCCTACCATATGGCCTTGTATGATTTCCAGAGATAGCGTGTACTTGCTGAGACTGTATTACCCAAAACTTCCCTTTCCCTCATAAAAAGCTACTTGGATTTACAAAAGTGCTTCTGCAGTGTGAATTCTTTCAGCGTGGAGAAGCAAGAACCAAGGAAAACCATCCCAGAAACCAAACATTTTCAGCCAAGAGCCATCTGACATCAGCAATGATATCCTTTGTTCCACATCTTCTGAATCTGGCCTGAATTGCTGGCAGCCCCTGGCAATGGACTGTTGCAGCCATTGTTGTGTGATCTTCAGCAAAATTTTACTTGCATGTGATATCAATGACTATAAGACCCTTGGAAAGATTTGTGGATCTACACAGTACAGTAAAAGTGGTTTCTTTTTTTTTTTTCTTTTCTTTTTTTTAAGAACAATTTTCATTTTATTTCCTTTCAGATTTGTTTTTCTTCAGCTCTAATCTTTACATAGGCTTTGGAAGAGGTCGTGGGGCAGCACCTGGAGGTCTAAATCGAGGTGGGAGTTCGGTCCTTCCGGGCTTCACGTGACCGGTTCCTGACCAATTTGCTGTGAATGACACAGCTCACACAGTAATGCCCCTTCACGTACAGCTTGGGAAGCAAGTATGCATCAAAGACATTCGCTTCAAAAATGGGCTGCACATGGCAGCGGCCTTTCTTAGCCTGACCGTTGTTACGCCTTTTCTTTGTCATCTCAGAAGCCAGGACGCGAAAGAAAGATAGAAGTGTTTTCTGAATACAATGATCCCTTGTGACTTGAGAAGAAATGCCAAGATAAATCTATGACGTGCCATGGAATTCCTAATATCTTCTTGTCTTCCACCTACTCCATTACATTATCATTCACAACAAATGCTTGAAAGGATTAGGAACAACTTTATGTGGGAAACTGAGGACTTGGAAGAAAGTGTACATGGCCCTTTCTCTACACTCAGGACCACAGGGCTTGGCAGACCAGCACTAGTGTCCAGGCATACCCGCACAGTCCCAGGACCATGGATAGCGCCCAGATGCATACATTCCAGAAAGGACATTTACTCCATAAGTATCCCGCATGAAAATGCTAATATAAAGCAGTCTCCTACAGACGCCTTGCTCCTCACATATGCAATAAGGGATGCTTATTCATTAAGAGCACCCGCTTCCTTTGTCCTTTACTCTTAAGAAGCAATTTACACCTTTGTCTGCTGCACACCTGGTACTTCTCCTAAAGTGTTCCCCTAGAGAGCTCCGGATCTCCAAGAGTCACACATTGCCCAGTCTGTGTATGTATTAACAAGAGGCTTGCAGGCCTCATTACAATAAAACCCCATTGTTGAATAAACTCGAGACTCTTCTCCCGATATTGGAGATCAGTCTCCTGTGCTCTCCTCAGGACCCCATTCAACTGTGAGGCTGGACCCCACCACCTTGTAATGTGCCCCAGTGTTCCCATTGGCAAAGGCATCACTAAGCCCATGCAGTAAATGTCCAGATGTGAAAGTAAAACCAATTTATGGTAATCGTCCCTGATTCTGAGCTAAAACAAATGTTTTAATAATGGAATTCCAAACCTATCAATGTAAACATCAATCAGACAGGTGATAAAATTTGAGGCCCTAGGTAATTTTTTATGGATAATGTCTCCACCCAGATTGCTTCATCTCCAAGTTCAGACTTGGAGTTAATCAGTATTCTTTGTCATCAACTATTGGGTCCAGAGAGGCTAGGAAGTAGGTGGTTTAATTACATTCTGCTTACCTGTAATGAGTCTCTCAGGAAATCTGGTCCCAGTGGCCATGGAGGCTCCTGTAAATGCCTGTTCTGTGATTTCCCCCAAACATCCTTCCTGCATACAGGGCCAAGGCCAATGCCAAGAGCCTCTTGTCTTCACTCACTCAGGACTTACCTATATTTCCAGAACTTCCCAGACTTTAGAAAACAGTGGAGCATTGATCACTCCATAGTGACAGCTGCACTTCTCCCAGGTAAGACTATACCAGTGGAATTGTCAATATTTACTGAAAACTAAATTTAGGAGCTTCCTTTGCTAAATTTTGCAGAGTCCACAGAACAGTAATAGGAGTCCTAAATCCACCATCTATGATAAATTCTCTTGTCTCTTTAAGAGTAACTAAATACTTGGGATGTGAACTGTGAGATGTAAGATAAGTAAATAAAAAGTTGATCTGTATATATGACTGTGTTTTACATCATAAAACCTAAAAGAAGGGAAAAAGAGTCAATGAACACAGTAGGAATAGCATTAAGGTTTCCTGTTAGAAATTGGGAGTGTAGATACGGTAAACAGTTGTTTTCTTAGAAACTCTGTTAACTGATTTACAATGTGGTCCATCCAGGAGTTTGATTGTCATATCTTAACTATCTATGTGCAGGTTTCTGAATTTGCTGTCGTGTATTAACTTGTGATTATGCCCATGAATGGAGCAAACCAATCCTCTGTCTCCGAGTTCCTCCTCCTGGGGCTCCCCGGGCAGCCTCAGCAGCAGCAGCTCCTCTTCACGCTCTTCCTGAGCATGTACTTGGCCACAGTCCTGGGAAACCTGCTCATCATCCTGGCCATCAGCACAGACTCCCGCCTGCACACCCCCATGTACTTCTTCCTCAGCAACCTGTCCTTCGTGGACATCTGTTTCTCCTCCACCACTGTTCCCAAAATCCTGAGTAATCACTTACTTGGGAGTCAGGCGATCTCCTATGCTGGGTGTCTCACACAGCTGTATTATCTTATTGCCCTTGCCGACATGGACAATTTCCTCCTGGCTGTGATGGCCTATGACCGCTTTGTTGCCGTGTGCCACCCCTTGCACTACACAACTAAGATGACCCCTCAGCTCTGTGCTCTGCTGGTCACTGGGTCTTGGATCATTGCCAATTTAAATGCTCTGTTGCACACCCTGCTGATAACTCCACTCTCATTCTGTGCAGACAACAGGATCCCCCACTTCTTCTGTGACGTGAGTCTCCTGAAACTCTCCTGCTCTGACACACAAATCAACGAGATGATGGTTCTTATTGAGGGAGGCCTCATAATGATAATGCCGTTGGTTTGTATCCTGGTTTCCTATATCTGTATCACCTGTGCTGTTGTGAGAGTCCCATCAGCAAAAGGAAAGTGGAAAGCCTTCTCCACCTGTGGCTCCCACCTGGCTGTGGTATCCCTCTTCTACGGCACCATCATTGCTGTGTATTTCAACCCTTCATCCTCCCAGTCAGCTGAGACAGACATCGCAGCTACTCTGATGTCCACAGTGGTGACCCCCATGTTAAACCCTTTCATCTACAGCCTGAGGAACAAGGACATGAAAGGAGCTCTAAGAAAAATGATTTCCATGGAATTCTCTTCTGCTCAGTATTAACATGGATTCATATGGGAGCCAGCATATAATAATATCCGATGTACTTGGCCCACTGTGTTAAACTTAAGCAGGTTTCCTTTGTAAGAAGTTCACTTATTTACATGGTAAAAATGAAAGGGTTTTTGTTTCGTTTTGTTTTGTAACATGATATTTTATTGGATGGATTTGTGGCGAAATTTTTACACGGTAAGTTCAGTTCCCAGTCGATGATTTCCACGTGAATTCTTTGGAGACATTTGTTCCCATTTACCATGATGGGTCAACAGTCTCTCTCAATGTGTTCTGTTTGTTCAATTTCCAGTATCTCCCTGCCCCGTCATCTTCTAGTCTTTACTTTTGAGTAATTGTTGATCTTTTGGTCTCATATGATGGTTTTTAAATAGGGTACGTATCTTACAGGTAACATCCTTTATTGTTTGTACCACTGTGCCATAACGGTAATCTCAGGAGATAGATTCATTACAGGGGAAAAACCATCAGGGCGTCTTCTGTTCTCTCCTATTCCAGATTGTCTGTTTTTTTTGTTGTTAAGGTGATGGTGGTGGTGGTGGTGGTGGTATTAAGAATTTGAGGATACTCCAAATTTATCTCCTATTCTTCTCAGAACTAACTATTGTGCCCCTGATAAGAACAGTCTGTGGTGGTAGTCAAGCACCATGTAGGTCTTCTGGTCTCAAAATAGATGAGGCTGTGAGTCATGTAGACTTTTGAGTAGAAACTCATCTTTATGTCTTAGTTACTAGTAAGCTTTTAAGAGCCCAGACAATAATCACCAAAGTAAGATGTAGAATATGACCTTATGAACTATGTTATGCTCTCATTTAAACTGTGGTCCTAAGCCCTCAAGGTGTCTGTGACAGCCCCTCAAGGTGTTTGTTTATGGCTAAGAGATTTGCATAACTTCCCTATGTCTATGCAACTATTTAAAACAAAACTTTTCACTGCCATCAAGTCAATTCTGACTTTTAGCCATCCTGTAGGATAGAGTAGAACTGGCCCTTGGAGTGTCTGAGACCCTAAATCCCAGGAGTAGAGAGCCTCATTTTTTGGTGCTTTCAAACTGCTGACCTTAAGGTTGGCAGCCCAGTGTGTAACTATAATGCTACTATATACCTGGATATATTTGCAATACTTGAAAATATGTACTTAGAAATATACCCTGCCTAACCTATATATGCTCCAACAGTCTGAATACTTTGTTTGGGCCGGGTCCAGACCAGGAAGCTCCCACCTCTTCTCCAGCACCTTGGGATGACAAATGACCTGCCAAACTTCAAAGCCCCTTCTCCCCAGCCTCTCAGGGAGATGGATAACCTGCCAAACTTCAAAGCCCCCTCCCCCAACATTCCAGCGAATGAGTTTGGTTTCTCACGGACTACATCCTGACTCAAGACCCCGCAGCTGCAGCAATGAAAATTTCCCTTTCTCTTATTAGCACATACCTCCTCAACTCAAGCCCTATATATATCCTACCACCTTACTG
>NW_022103901.1:32465512-32467132 GCF_000313985.2 Echinops telfairi
GCTGGCTCATAAAGGACCTCCAACCCCCAACTTCGGCAAAGCAAATAACTAAATGTGTAAATTTGTCCACAGAAGGACCTTGTTTTCCAGTTACTGTATGTAGTTCTTCAGCTCATCCTATATGGTCAGTATGAATTATCATGGTTACTCCCCACCCAAAGGTTGAGAAGAGCAGAATTCCTAATCTATCCCGGTCTCTCTAGCCTCTCTGCAGCGACAGCTCAAGAGTGCTGTTATCATGATAATAAATCAGGGCTAGTAAGGCAAAGCATAGCTGTATTCCTACCTGTCCTGGTAAACCTTAGTTTTACCTCCTCCCTGGCAGTGGCAGAGATTTCTAGTAGAGCCTTAAAGCACAGCATGCTCCAAACACAAAACTCTAACAAACAACTCCAGCTAGTCATAGACTCCACCTCAGTGTCTCACCTCCTTACAGCAACAGCTTACATCCCTGACACATAAAACCCTTCAGAACCATTGTGCATTGGATCTGTTAACAGCTGACAAGAGAAGTACACACATGTTTCTAGGAAAACGTGTTGCTACTGTATTAATGAGTCGGGGGTGGTTGAGCAAAAGGTAAAAGTGTTAAAAATCGTGGCCAATGAGTTCAAAAGTCACTACTGGGTCAACGCAGCAACCACCCCCTGGTTCAAAAACACCCTTATGTCCTGGGTCATGCCCCTGGTAGGACCCCTGGTAATAATTTGCTTGCTGTTACTTTAAACCCCTTGTCTTTTTAAGTTCCTTTAAGAACGAATGAAAGACATATCCAATCTAACTGCTAACCAACTCTTGTTACATCCTTACAGCCCCCTACCTGCCAATGCTGGGCCAGACCATTCCAGCCCACAGCTTCCCCCGTCCCCACCCCCGTTGCCCCATACCAGCAGGAAGTAGTCAGATCAGATATTAATGCTCCTTTGTCACTAAAGAAGCTGAATTGTTTGAACTAAGCTGAAGTAGGTCAGAGCCCTGCACATGCTTTCCTGCGCATCCTCAAAGGTCAGCAGTAGACTGCACCAGATAAGATAACTGGTGAAATCAGATGCTCTGGGCTCAAAGAAAGCCATAAGGAATTGACAAGCAATTCTCAGAGTGTCTAGACCCCATATGCTAATTATCATCATTGCCATACGTTCCTCACCACCCCTTTCAAAACCTGCACCCCCAGCTGCTGAGCATGACTTCCCCGACCTGTTGGCCTAGGTCAGGGAACCTCATCCAGGAGCTCACCCCTCATAAAGTTATTTCTGTTTCTGCTCTCCCTTGTCCTGTCAGTTATGTCTTTCTGTCTCCCTGTACCTCAGTTTCACCTTTACATTGTTGTATCCCTAGCCAAATATATGGACTTGCTGATGGTTCAATCCCCAATTTCTTCTGTGATGTTTGACTCTTCCATGAAACTCTCCTGCTCTGACATACACCCCAATGACATGAGGATTCTTACTGAGGGGCCTTGATAATGATGACCCGTTGGTACACATCCTCATCTCATACATCCTGAGAGTCCCATGTGTAAAAGGAAAATGGAACACCTTCTCCACCTGTGGCTCCCACCTGGCTGTGGTGTCCCTCTTCTATGGCACCATCATTGTTGTGTATTTCAGCCCATCATCC
>NW_022103901.1:32467712-32468751 GCF_000313985.2 Echinops telfairi
TTTAGAGGAGATGGATGAGTGTGGTGTAATTTTGGTGAAGGTTAAAGCAATCAGGACTTTCTTCTCCTTTAGGGCTACCTCTTATTGGCCATGTTAATGACTTATCAAGGAGGGAAGATTAGAGTGAGGCTATAGCTAAGACTCCCATACTCAGGTCCCAGGATGGGAATGTCTATAACCTGAATCATGTCTATGTTTTTGCTTCTGGACAGACATGTCTACAGTAGTCTTATTTTGTCATGATCCATCATGGTCATAAAATGACCTTGTCTGATATTGATGTTCGATGATATGAATGTTCTCTGTGTTCAACAGGGGCCACTAAGGCCCAGCTGTGAGGTCCCACTGAAGTCCTGGGTGTCAGGCCTAGTTTTCTTTCTCTAACACAAGAATTTGACATGTATTCAGCTGAAGGGACAATTAGACCAGAGTCGGGGAGGAAAGACAAGCATTTGTTTATGGCTGGTGGAAGTCCTAATTCTGCCAGACATTCAAGTTCATTGTTTTCATCTTATTTGAGCTTTATGTGCCATACTTGATTACAGGAAGTCTAAAAAATAAAGAACCATCGTCCTCAATTCCAATACTCAGCCATGCCAACTTCAACATTTTCTTAAACTCTTTTCATGTGCTCAGGTATTTTCCCATAGATACCTATTTATATCTTATTTATCTGATTTCATTTTGTAACAAATTGCTGAAAATTTGATACATAACCTCACAATTTTATTTTACTTCCCTTCTATATTTCCATCAAGTTCCTCTGACATGGTTTACTCACTGATAATTTTATTTATGAATTAAAGCATAATGGCAATTTAGTTCCAAAACTCTGGTTTGAGATTTCGTTTGAAAATGAATGAAGAAAATTAAGAATATGAAATATTTAAAGCTAGGCAAAACATCACTAAACAGGATGATAGGCATTTTGAGGGAGGAGGAGGAGGAAAACAGGGCAGTTTCTTTTTAATCATTTTATTGGGGGCTCATATAGCTCTTATCACAATCCACACATGCACCCACTGTGTTGAGCACATTT
>NW_022103901.1:32468851-32469838 GCF_000313985.2 Echinops telfairi
TCTTACACTGACCGATGTCTCCTTTCACCCACTTTTCTGTTGCCCGTCCCCCGAAGGGGGTTATATAACAGGTCAGTTTCTTAAATTCCAGAGAGATGGGTAAGATGACATCATGTGTGAAAAGTGGCAAAGTGCCAGAGACTATTTCTGCCTTGAACATGATTGTCTTTTAAATTTTATCAGATTTACATATTAAGATGTTTTCCTTGGAGAATACATGGAGTATTTTCAATATTTACTCTATGTACCCATGAATTCTTTATAATATTGATTGCAAGTGCCATTTCCTTAAATACTGAAAGAAAACCTCAGCCTTTGGTTTGTCTGTGGGCATGTGCATGGGGTAGAGAGCAAAGGAAGAGCGTGATATACAAGTATCCTCTTCAGTTGTCATTGTTAGATGCTGTTGAACTGGTTCTGACTGTGAGTGACCCTATGTACAGCAAAATGAAACATGGCCTGGTACATGTCATCCTCACAATGGTTGCTAATGCTGAACCTGTGGTAAAGCCACTGTGTCAATCCATCGTGTTGAGAGTCTTCTTCTTCTTTGATGATCCTCTGCTTTGCCAAGCATGATTTCCTTTTCCATGGATTAATCCCTCCTGATAACAGGTCCAAAGTAAATGAGACAAAGCCTCATTACACCACTTCTAAGGAGCATCTTGGCTGTGCTTCTTCCAAGATAGAGTCCTTCATTTAAAAATCCATGATATATTTCTCAACTAGAATGCCAGATAACTTTTAATCTCATATATATCAGGTTTTGTTGCTTTTATGTTTTCACAGATCATTTACTTCACTAGGTTTTCATGTACTTGTATTAACTTAAATTGTATTGAGAGTGTCTAGGCACACTTTCCATATAAGTTAAAAGATCAATTTAGAGCAGGGATGTCGTCCTCCAGGCCTGGTGGGTCAGGATGTGCTCCACTCTCTCCTCTTCCCCCTAAGTGCTCCCATTTGCTCTGATCAGACATGCCCCTC
>NW_022103901.1:32473548-32475862 GCF_000313985.2 Echinops telfairi
CTTGATAATTTATAAATTATTATTTTATAATATCTTACACTGTCCGACGTCTCCCTTCACCCACTTTTCTGTTGTCCATCCCCCAGTGTTTTGTTCTTATTGCTAATAGATCAGTAAGTTCCTTTGTAAATTTCTCTCCATAGGTATCCTTGATTCATTTCTAAAGAGATTTTCAATGATTGGTTCAGAGTCTTGGAGTCAGGCCAGGATTGTGGGATATCCTTCATTACCAACTGAATCCTCCAAAAGACTCTGTAAATTCATGTATTTGTAGATAAAGGTGGACATAGAAGTGGAGATATAAATAAGCTTTGAGCTTTTGTGTTCTATTAAACTAGTCTTAGTTTTTCTTATTGTCCCAACACTGGACTATTTTAAAACCCTCCACAGAACATCAGCAAGAGCACAATGAGAAAGAACAGTGTATCGTGTTGCCTAAGCCATGGGTTATGTATGTATTAGGATCTAGTCTATATGCCATATTAATATTCATTCAAACCATCATTTAGTATTTTACACAGAAACTTAATTTTTCAAAATATAGCAATGCTACACAGTAACTTGTTAGATTTTCCATGCATCTGCCATTATAGATCAGTGTTTTTGCTGGGTGTCATCAAATCAGTTCCAACTCATAACAACCCTAACAACAGAACAAAATACTGCCCCGTCCTGCACCATCCTCACAGGTGCTCTTATGTTTGAGCTCATTGTTGCAGCCACTGTGTCAATCCACCTTGCTGAGGGCCTTCCTCTTTTTCACTGCCCCTCTACTTTTCCAAATACGATATCCTTCTCCAGGGACCAGTTTCTCCTGACAACATGTCAAAAGTACGTGAGTCTTGCCATCTTGTCCTCTAAGGAGCATGTTGGCTGTACTTCTTCCAAGACAGACTGGTCTGTTCTGTTGGCTGTCCATGGTACTTCCCATCTTCTTCACCAGCACCATAATTCAAATGTACTGATTCTGCTTCCGTCTTCCATAGTCAATGTCCAACTTTCGCATGCATAGGAGGCCAGTGAAAATACCATGGTTTGTATCAGGCACACCTTAGTCCTCAAAGAACTGCCTTGTTTTTCTTCACTTTAAAGCGGGCTTGTACAGTAGACTTGCTTCGTTTGATCTCTTGACTGGACTGCTGCTTCCATGAGCATTGGTTGTGGCTCCAAGCAAAATGAAATCCTTGACAACTTCAATCTCTTCTCTGGTTATCCATGATGGTACCTTTTGGTCCAGTTGTGAGGATTTTGCTTGATCTTCTTTACATTGAGCCATTCTGAAGACTGTAATCCTTGATCAGCATCAGCATAACCTTGGGGTTAGCTCATTTTGAGTTGTGAACCATCAGCAAATAAAAATCACGAAGACTTTCCTTCCACTCATGTCATTATGGTTGACTGTACTTTGAGCAGCTCTTCCTTGGTCATATTTTGAATGCCTTTTAACTTGAGGGGCTCATCTACTGGCACTCTCCCTAACAATGCTCGACTTCCATTCACTAGGCACTCTATCTGACAATGTTTCCATTCTATGCAGAAGGTTTTCAGCAGTTAATTCCTCCACACTGGGCAGCCAAGTCCTTCTTAGTTGTCTGTTCTTAATCTGGAAGCCCTCCTGAAACCTGTTGACTTTGGGTGACCCTGCTGGCATTTGGAATGCCAGTGACATAGCTTCCAGCATCATAGCAATACACAAGCCACAACAGAAAGACAAACTGACAGACAAGTGAGGGTAATTATCATTAGTTTCCTTTTAAACTTCATGTGTCTGAAACACTAGTCTTTCCTTCTTCCCTGTGTCTTGGCACCATTTGTTTTGTCACATCCACCTCCTTCTCTGCTATCCTTATGTAAGTTTTGGTCTTGAGTTTTATTCTTGGATTTCTTGCTTTCCTTTTCTTATCACAATCCACATATACATCAATTGTGTAAAGCACACTATACATTCGTTGCCCTCATCATTCTCAAAATTCGCTTTCTGCTTGGGTTCCTGGAATCAGCTCCTCATTTTCCTTTTTCCCCTTCTCCCTCCCCACTCCCCCCTACCTCATGAACCCTTGATAATTTATAAATTATTATTTTATCTTATCTTACACTGCCCGGCATCTCCCTTCACCCACTTTTCTGTTGCCCAGCCCCCAGCAACCTTTATTTTTAACATATAGATATGAGTGCATAGTCCTATTCCCCTCTCGTTATATATAAATATATTGACATATGTACATGCCTGTATTTAGACCTCTATAAATGTCCTTTGCCTCCTGGTCCTTTCCTCTGTTTCCTTTTACTTTCCTCTTGTCCCACCATCATGTTC
>NW_022103901.1:32476902-32479443 GCF_000313985.2 Echinops telfairi
AAAAAAAATAAAATAAAATAAGATAAACCATAAAAAAAAATTGGGGGGTAAAATCCACTCATATATCTATGGTTTATATATGTCTTTGGTTCACCATAGTGAAACTTGCTCTTAAATATAGTCTCTAAAGCAAATGGAAGAAATTATGAAGTAAATGAAATTAACAGAAAATTTCAAAGGTTAGCTCAAGAAAACAAAATAAAGTATTGAAAAGAGTAAAGACCTTGTGAGAGGTACATAACGTCATGTCAACTTGATGATATAGAAGTGAAAGGGTGGAGTTTAGCCTGTCAATCAGGTCATAGTCTGATGGTACCTCCTGGTGGGCATGGCTTTCTCACAAGAAGGATCCTGGGAACTTCCTCTCTCACTCTCTGCTTCACCTTCCTGTTGAAGAGCCACACAGCTGAGATCTGCCAGAGCTCTGGAGATACATCCACCGACATTGGATCCACAAGACTTAGCACCCACCAGCCTGTGACCTTCCTGCACTTTACATCATTGCATATGGGTGCAAGAGTCTAAAGAGGGACTAAGGGACTAGTATCAGACTCATGGATTTGAACTTATGGACTTGATCTGGACTGGGCTGGGATGTGTGCTTGATACATAATTAATTCTTTATATAAAGCTATTATACATATATGAGTGTCTCTGGATTTGTTTCTCTAGTCATCCTGACCTAACACAGGCCTAGAGTTAGAAAACCAAAAGGAAGAACACACTAACTATATCCTAAACTGAAAGAAAAAGAGTCAGGTGTCGAGTTGCAATATTAAAAGATTCTATGGGCAAAATATCGAATGATGCGGGAAGCATCAAAAGAAGATGAAAAGGATGCACTGGAAGCATTAGTCAAAAACAAGTTCCAAGAATTGTCAGAATGCCAATTAAAATATTTCAGCAAACTGATGTAGCACAGGAAGAATTCACTTGTCTGTGCCAAGAAATTTGGAAGATAGCTGCCTAAATCACTGGAAGAGACCCATGTTTGTATCCAAAAAAGGTGACCTAACAAAATGCACAAATTGCAGAACAATATCATTGATATAACACTCAAGTAAAATTTTGCTGAAGATCATAAAACTATATCAACCTCTGGAGTTCCCAGAGGTCCAAGCTGGATTCATATGTGCAAAGTGAACGAGGGATATCATTGTTGATGTCAGATGGATCTTGGCTAAAAGTAGAGAATACCAGAAAGATGTTTACTTGTGTTTTATTGACTATACTAAGGCATTTGGTTGTGTGGATCATAACAAACTATGGATAGCCTTGAGAAAAATGGGAATTACAGAACACTTCATGTGCTCATGCATAATCTACACATGGACAAAGAGGAAATAGTATGAACAGAACAAGGAAATACTGCAGGGTTTAAAATCAAGAATGGTTTGTGTCAGGGTTGTAACCTCTCACCATACTTATTTAATCTGTATGCTGAGCAAAAAATCAGAGAACCTGTATTATATGAGGAAGAATAGGACATCAAGATTGGAGGAAGCCTTATTAACAACCTTTCGTATGCAGATGACACAATCTCACTTGCTGAAGGTGAGTAAGACAAAGCACTTGCTGATGAAGATAAAGTTTTGCAGCCTTCAGTATGGATCACAACTTCGTGTAAAGGAAGGAAAATCCCCAATGGACCAATAGGTTATATCGTGACAACGGGAGAAAAGATTTAAGTTGTCAAGGAGTTTATCTTGCTTGGATCCACAATCAAGGATATTACTTTAAGGACTAAGTTGCACCTGACCCAATCCATGGTATTTTCAATCATTTCATATGCATATAAAGGTTGGACATTGAATAAAGAAGAGCAAAGAAATATCTATGCACTTGAGTCATGGTGCTGGAGAAGAATATTGAAAATCCTATGGACTGCCATAAGAACAAACAGATCTATCTTGGAAGAAATACAGCTAAAACGCACTTTAGAAGCATGGTGGTGAGGCTCTGTCTCACATACTTTGGACATGTTATCACGAGGGAGCAGTGCCTCAAAAAGGACACCCTGCCTCGTGAAGCAGAGGGGTTCAAAGAGAGGAAGCTCCACGACAAGCTGGATGGACAACACTGGGCTCGACCACAGCCACCGTGAGGATGGCGCAGGACCGGGCAGTGTTCCCTTCTGTCATGCAAAATGTCGCCAGTGGTTGAACTAACAACAAAAACAGCCCCCGGTATCTTCACAACCCAGCCCTCCTTCCCCAAATTGACTTTCCTTTCTGGAAAACCATGAATATCTAAAGTTTAAAGTTTTCTTTTTCCTTATTCTTCTTTGTTAAAATAAATCATTTTATTGGGGGCGTTTATATCTCATAAACAATCCATACATCAATTGTATCAAGCACATTTGTACATATGTTGTCATCATTTTCAAAATATTTTCTTTCTACGTGAGCCCTTGGTATCAGCTCTTCTTTTTTCCCCTCCCTCCCCCATCTTCCAACCATTCTGAATCCTTGATAAATTATAAATTATTATTAATTTCATATCTTACACCGTCCACTGTCTCCCTTCACCCATGTTTCTGTT
>NW_022103901.1:32479995-32488873 GCF_000313985.2 Echinops telfairi
GCCTTGCCAGCTGAAGCAGGGAACTGGCTAAGGCAGCTGCACCCTGGTCCAACCATCACAAAGCAAGAGACCCAAGAACTAGAAAGGCGAGGCTCACCAAGCCATTTATCCCTCTGCCCTTCAATTAACCCCACCTGTGTTTATCAGCCAGGTTGGCACAATAAACTACCTCAGTGGGTGCAGGGAGAAAGCATTAAAGAAATAGAGCAGCCATTCTCAACCTGTGGGTCATGACCCTTTTGGAGGTCAAACAACCCTTTCACAGGGGTCGCCCAATTCATAACAGTAGCAAAATTACAGTAAATTGTTATGTGATTACAAAATTACATAACAATAGCAAAATTACCATAAAATTATGAAATGGCAACAAAAATAATTGTATGGTTGGGGAGCACCACAAAATGAGGAACTGTATTAAATGGTCATGGCATTAGAAAGGTTGAGAACCACTAAACTAGAGGAATGTGTGTGTTTTGTCCATGCTATACTGCATCTGGCTGTCTCGCCCCTTCCTTGTGACCCTTCTGTGAGGCGATGTCCAATTGTCTACAGATGGACTTTGGGTCTCCACGCCAACCCCACTTGTTCACATCAATGTGATTGCGTTGGATCTTCTGATGGCTGATATCTGATCCTGTCGACACCTCGTGATCACACAGGCTGGTGTGCTTCTTCCATGTGGGCTTTGTTGCTTCCCTGCTAGATGGCTGCTTCTTTAACTTCAAGCCTTTAAGACCCTAGATGCTATATTTTCTAATAGCGGGCACCATCAGCTTTCTTCACCATATTTGATTATGCACTTGTTATGTCTTCAGCGATCATATTGGGAAGGTGATCATCACAGAATGTCAGGCTATTAGAACCTTTAAAGTTTTCTTGCATTGAAGGATGATTAACTCGTTTATCTAATGTCTTCTTTTTCCATTCATCGAAATTATTTATTCTATCAATGTGCCATGGACAACCTACTACAGTAGTTTGCATTTCTGGTGTGTTCCACTGTGAGAATAGAAGAAAGGAGATAAAATGAGAAACATGCTTGTGGATCTGCACAATATGACAAGAGCATGTTGTGCATAAGGTGATCTCTTGTGAGTTGAGAAGAGATCCCAAGAGAAAAATGTACTTCAGGAACCCGGAGTTGCTCAATTATAGCATGCTGTGTACTTCCTGGTATCTCCCCATCTTTACACTGTCATGTTACACACAATTCATTCTTTACACAAAAGCTTGCAAGGATTAAGGACAACTTTATAATGTGCCCCAGCACCCCCACTGGCAAAGACACTATTACTAAGCCAATACAGTGGGTAACCACACTTGAAAGTAAAAGAGGTTTACAGAGATAACACTGCAACTCCCTCATTTATAAGCTAAAAAAGCAAAAGAGAAATGGTTTAATAATGGAATTTCCAAAGCTATAAACTTAAGTTCAAACCAGCAAGGTGTTGAGATTTGAAGCCCCAGGGAATGTTATCTGGGAATTGTCTCCACCCAGATTGCTTCATCTCCAAGTTCTACCCAGGAGTTAACTAGTATTCTTTGTCATTAGTGTTGGCTCCAAAGAAACTAAAAAGTAGGTGGGACAATTAGTTTACATTTATCTGTAATGAGTCTCTCAGGGACTCTTGTCCCAGTGGTAATGGAACCTCCTGTAAATGCCCCCAAACATCTTCTCTACACGCCGGACCAATTCATAATCCTCTTGTCTTCACTCAATCAGGTCTTATCTATATTTCCAGAATTTCCCAGTCTTTAGAATGCAGTGGAGCATTGATCAAGCCAAAGTGACAGCCCCCACTTCTCCCAGGTAAGACAATACCAGTGCAGTTAGCAGTATTTATTTACTGAGGAGTAAAATTTAGGAACTTCCTCTGCTACTTCTCGCAGATCCAACAAACAATAAAAGGAGCTCTGAATCCATCAGCTAGCTGCTGAAGCTTCTGATGCATCCAGTAATCACTGACCCTATCTCTTGTCTCTTTAGAAGTAATTAAATTCCCAGTGATGGAAACTGGGAAATGCAATACAGACCCACAGAGCCACAGACTTGGATTGTGTGTTTGCCAAATGGTTTTCTTTCTTTCTTTCTTTCTTTCTTTCTTTCTTTTTTTTTTTTTTTTTTGGTCTATATGGTTTTCAATGTAAAACATATAAAGCAAGATTCAATGAGTCCTATAGCAATAGCATCAGGGTTGACTGTGGGAACTTAGGTGTGCAGGTAGTGTGGACAGATCTTTTCTTAGAAATTCTATTAATAAATGTTCAATATAATCCATCCTGGAGCTTAATTTCTCACATTTTCACCATCCATGTGTAGGTTTCTGAATTTGCTGTTGTGAATTAACCTGGTTCCCTACTCATGAGTGGGGAAAATCAGTCAAGTGTCTCTGAGTTCATGCTCCTGGGACTCCTCACACAGTTCCAGGAGCAGCAGCAACAGATCCTCTTCGTGCTCTTCCTGAGCATGTACCTGGCCACGGTCCTGGGAAACCTGCTCATCATCCTGGCCATCATCGCAGACTCCCGCCTGCACACCCCCATGTACTTCTTCCTCAGCAACCTGTCCTTTGTAGACCTCTGCTTCTCCTCCACCACCGTCCCCAAGATGTTGGCCAACCATATACTTGAGAGTCAGACCATCTCCTACACTGGGTGTCTCACACAGCTGTATTTTCTCATTGTGTTTGTCAACATGGACAATTTCCTCCTGGATGTGATGGCCTATGATCGCTACGTTGCTGTGTGCCACCCCTTACACTACACAACAAAGATGACCCCTCAGCTCTGTGCCCTGCTGATGGTTGGATCGTGGGTCACTGCCATTCTGAATGCTCTGTTGCACACCTTACTGATGGTTCCACTTTCATTCTGTGCAGACAACAGGATCCCCCACTTCTTCTGTGATGGGAGTCTCTTGAAACTCTCCTGCTCTGACACATATCTCAATGAAATGATGATTCTCATTGTACCAGGACTGATCATGATTTCTCCATTTATTTGCATCCTCATCTCATACATCCTTATTGTGTGTGCAGTCCTGAGAGTCCCGTCCACAAAGGGAAAGTGGAAAGCCTTCTCCACCTGTGGCTCCCACCTGGCTGTGGTTTCCCTCTTCTATGGCACCATCATCACCCTGTATTTCAACCCTTCATCCACCCACTCAGCTGAGACAGATACTGCAGGGACTGTGATGTACACGATGGTGACCCCCATGCTGAACCCCTTCATCTACAGCCTCAGGAACAAGGACATGAAAGGGGCTCTGAGGAAAATGGTTGCCGTGGGATTTTTCTCTGCTTAATAGTGGTGTGCATTTTGAATATCACCGAAGGGCAATAGGTCTAGTAGAATCCTGTTTTCCCACTGTATGAAACCTAGTAGTTTTCCTGGGTAAGAGGTCCATCCATGTACTAATCAGATGAGAATGAAACTCTGCCATTTCACAAATGCCACATAAATTTTCCAGTGGCATTTCACAATGAGTCCATGTCTCTTCATTTTTTGTTTAAAAATCTATTGTCTGCCAATATTCTCTTCCATTGTGTTCAGTTCGCTCCCTTTCTGGTACTCCAATTCCCTTCCTCCTTATCTTCTCATCTTAGCTTCTGGGTAATTCTGACCTTTTCATTTCATACACTTGGGTTTAATATAGGACAGAAGCCTTAGGGAGTCCTCTGTTCCCTGTTCTTTCGGGTCATCTGGCTTTTCTATTAAAACAAGAATTTGAATTCTATTATGTGTTTTCTTATTTCACATCCTATCTAGGACCAATTATTGTGTGCTGGTTGGAATAGCCTGCGATGGTAGCAAGGCACCATCTAGTCCTGCTGGACTCAGAGAAAATGAGGTTGTGGATCATTCAGCCTTGTTTCTTCTTTGCTCTGTTGGTTACTTGCTTATTGTTTTGCTCCTGCCAAGTAGAGAGTCAAAGTGGTGTCTTAGATGGTCATTGGCAAGCTTTTCAGACCTCAGACTCTACTGACTTCCGTAGGCTGTAGATCATGAGTTTTGTGAGCATGAATCTCTTGATACAGATGTTTCAGCTTATTGGGGGAAAAAAAGCATTCTTTTTGCCAAATGACCAGACTATTCCAATAGTTAATACCTTTCTATCAATACCAGAGACGGTTTGGATAGAAACCATCTAGCTAAATGGTTTCTTTACTCATTACATGGCAAAACATAATATGGAGGAAAATCCTGGGTGGGATTTCTTAGGAGAAGGGTACTAGACAGAACCCATGGAATTTTAATTAATGTGAGGTGAGAGTAATCACTGCTTTGTTCTGGATTAGATGTTGCTAGAAGAGACTGCTAATGCTTAGAGAGCATGTCAGTATCTTGTCTAGAAGAAGGGAAGGCTAGAAACAGTCGACAGCTGGGATTGGTAAGGAAAATCTTCACTCATATCTCAGGATAGGAGATGTCTGTGACTTAAATCATGCTTATTTTCCTGTCTGCTGTCAGACCTAACGACAGTAGTCTTATTTTTCCATGGTCCATCCTGGTCACAGAGTGACCTTATTTGTTCTATGGAATTTTCTACATCCAAAGGGGGCCCCAAAAGTCCAGCCATGAGGGTCTGCCCAAGTCCTGGCTGTCTCTCAAGAGAACTTGACATGTGTTCAGCTGAAGGGGCAGGAAGAAGAGTTCATTCACAAATCCAGGGAATCCTGCTTCTGCCATCCATTCAAGTCAATTACGTTCACCTTCGTATCTGCGCTGTACGTGCCCTACAGCACGACATGAGTGACTTAAACAAGAACAATCACCCTCAATGCCCAGCCATGCTACCTTCTGCATTTTCCCAAACTGTGAGCATGTCCTCGGATGTTTTCCCAGAGAGAACTATTTATATCCTGATGTTTCGATTTCATTTTGCAAACAAGCCTTCTGCAAATTGGTCCACCGTCTCCACAGTCAAGTTCCTCTGACACAATTTACTCACTTGTGACTTTATTCTGAATTACAGCATAATAGAAACGCAATGTTGAAATGTGTCATTTGAGATTTAATTTGAAAATGCAGAAATAAGAAATATTTCAAATTGGCTAAAACCATACTGAACAAGCTGATGTGTCTTTTGAGGGAGAAAGCGGGGAATGAGGCCATTTCCCTTAATTTTAGAACGATGGGTAAGGTAATATCTTAATTGAAAACTGGCAGAAATTAGAATCAAAGGCTGTTTCTGAGTTTAGTATATGACCTGCCTTATATTTATAAGAACTATGTAGTAAGGTTTATGACTCGAAGAATACATGGCATGTTTTATATACTTTAGTCTAAATATCCACAAATTCATAATATGATTGAAAGTGTCTGTTCCTGACAAGTTTGAAAGAAATCCACAGCCTGTGGTTTGTATGTGAACATGTATATAGGGGTGGGGACCAAAAAAGGATATGGTGTCTTAAATGTATTCTTCAATGATTGTCATCGTTAGAGCCCATCATTTTGGCTCTGACTCCTAGCAAGCCAATGTGCAACAATATGGAACACTGTCTCATCCCATGCCGTCCTCCCAATCGTTACTATGTATGATGTGATGGGAAATCCACTGGGTCAATAAGCATGATATCCTTTTCTATGAGTTGGTCTCTCCTGAAAACACTGACAAAGTCAATGAGAGGAAATCTCACCATCCTCACTTCTAAGGAGCAGTCTGGCTGCACTTCATCCAGGATAAATTTGTTTGTGCTTCTGAAAGTCCATCATGGTTGACCCCTCAATTTGTATGTCATATTACTTTTTCTTTCATGTATGTCCATTTTTGTTACTTTTATATTTTACACAATGCCATCATGTACGTCACTAGATGTACATGTAATTGCATTCACATGTAATTATTGTGTAGGTACACTTTCCACATATAGTAAAAGACCATTTTATTGTTTGTTATTATTATTTTTATTTCTACTTTTATTCCTTTTTAGACCATATTTGGTAGAGGTTGGTATCCATTAACTCTTACACACCAATTCCTGAATGAATTAACCAATTTCATTAATTATATACGTTGAAAAATGTACTAATTTTATCTGAGTATTCTTGACCTCGTTTCCCCTGTAAACTTATGTTTTGCATGGGGTTTTTTTGTTTTGCTTTAAATTTTTTATTATGAATTGCATGAAGGTGTAGGAAGCAGATCAGTTTTCCATTCAACAATGCATACACATTTTGTTTCATCTCATTGTTTGCAATACCCACAATGGAACATCACCATTCTTTTCCTATGTTTCCTATTTCTATTCCTCATTCTTTTCTAACGCTTATGAAATTTGTCCTTGGGTAAATGCTGCCCTTTTTACCTCAAATGGTTGGCCATGCTAAGCTTATGCATACCTTATTTTTATTGTTCCCCTTATACGTGATCTATTGTTTTTGCTGAAAATTGAGGGCCATGGTCTTAGGGATCCTACTAGACTCTATCCAACCAGTAATCTGGTCTTCTTTATAATTTTGAGTTTTATTTGACTTTTTCTCCCATTCTATCCAGGACCTTCTAATGTGATCCCTTTCAGAGCAGCTATGGTCTCAAGGTGGTGGAGTCTGGTGTTCACGCATGATTCATTCGTCCATGCAGCTTTGATTTTCCTTCTTCTTCTTCTTTCTTCCAAACAGGGAGAGACCAAAATTGACACCGTAGATAACCACTCGTGAACTTTTAAGACCCCAGTCGCTACACACCAAAGTAGGACTTATAACACTGTCTTTGTAAAGTATGTTACACCAATTGACTTTGGGGTCCTGGAAGCCAGTCCGGAGCCTCCAGGCCCAGTGACTTGTTGCCTCAAAGTGTTTGGTTATGTCTAAAATGTTTTCATAATTTCGCCCCATGTATACCATATGTGGATAGATTTGCAAGGTAAGTAAATACACATATACAAATATCCTCTGTCAGATCTATACACATTCATGGGCATACTCCCACACCTGTGCAGCCTGCATCCCTATCCGGGCATCTACTCATACAGCAGCATGACTGCAGGATTCCTTACGGAACAGTATTTACCTCTGTAGCCTTTAACCCTTGCACTCCTCCCCTTGTGTCCCATTGCCTCCTTCCTGTTTTACTGACCTCCCTCTTATTTCCATTTCCTTTCTTGTTGCAAATGAGTACAAACCTTTTTTCTTATTTTTTAAAATTTTCCAATCTGACCTATAGCTGCTTGTCTTAAATTGTTTTATAAATCTAAAATATATTGATTCAAGGAGCTGATACCAAGGGCTCAAGTAGAAAGAAAATGTTTAGAAAATGATGATGGCAACATATGCACAGATGTGCTTGCAACAATGGATGGATGTATGGATTGTGATAAGAGCTGTGCAAGCCCCCAATAAAATGATTGGAAATATAATATGTATTATATTGATTCAATAAGAGATTCCTAATTAACATTTATATATACATATATTCCTAATTAACAAATATATATATTGAT
Organism: Echinops telfairi; assembly: GCF_000313985.2. Classification (NCBI taxonomy): domain Eukaryota; kingdom Metazoa; phylum Chordata; class Mammalia; order Afrosoricida; family Tenrecidae; genus Echinops; species Echinops telfairi. Next base: position 32,487,441 of record NW_022103901.1, read on the forward strand.
TCAATAATAGATTCCTAATTAACATTTACTGGACATGTCAGACATCTTTTCACAAATAATACAATATAGCTCTGCTAGTTTATATTTTGCCTTTTGGTCTTGTTCATAATTTTTTATGTAAGAATCATTATGTTTTTATGTAGAAACGTAGAAAGCATTTCTTTCATGGTTTCTGCCACTTTTCTTGTCATTTATTTTTTCCTCCCCCTCGGCCATTATTATTTAAATCTCCAGCTATATTTTCTTTTCATTTTAAAGTTTTATACTTAATTTTTTAATAGATATGTAATCAAAATAATTTCATTTTCTCATATATTTGCAAAGTTGTCTCAGTTCATGTTTAATATCCTTCCCTTTTCTCACTGATTTGTAATACCACTGTTAACATTTGCAAAATGCTCTTGTGTTGAATATGTGTTGAGAACCTACTATTTTCCAAGAAATTGATCAAGTCTTTTCTCTACAGTGTTGATTTTCATCATTGCAATAATGAGGTGTCATTACCATTCCCACTGAAGATATCCTGACTTCAGAGCGATTGTGTGGTTGGTTTAAGATCCTTCAGTAAGGTTGAGAGGAAGCCAAGGTTTCTGACATGTCCAACTCTATGATCAAGTACCTTCTCTGAGAGAATCTGTGAATTCACTTATCCAAGGACAAGTAAAAAAACATTGTATTAGGGATCGAGTTCATTCATGCACAAGTTTATCCCAAACAAAACGTGGTTAAACATCTCTCTGTGATCAGAGAATAGCTACAGAGAAGTTCTCTCCGTGATATTCATGTCCTTGCCTCATTAGATACCTTCTGAAAAAAATGGATATTTTCTGTGCCAAAGTGAAAATTCCTTTTGAGGTCAGGGCTTATAGCAAACTTTTAACAAAACTCAAGTGGACATCGCCCTAGATCATTGAGGCTTTAACGAAAAGTTGATAGGAAGTCTGCCCCCACATAAAACAAGATTTTTGATGATGCAAGCATTTTTAGGAGGGCTAGGAAGAGCACTGTGATGAGCCAGAAAAAGGAAGAATGAAGAACTGTGCCTGAAGTCCAGGTGCTGGTGGAAGAAGATCAAAGAATTGCCACCTACACATTAAAGATAGATCTCACTTGGTACGGCCATTTCCGTTTTAAGCAAACATCTTGACCTCAGTACGCTCTTGACCCGGTTAGTTCCCAACGTTTCACACAAAAATCGGCCAGCTCAAAGAGCTGGTCTTTCCATCAGTCATTGAGGGAAAATTGAAGCTGATTTTATGGAACAAATCATAATTGAGGAAGGGTTTGGGGTTTCCAAATTCAATCAAAAAGCCAAGTCTGGGGGAGGAGATGAGACATTCAGGGTGCAGTATAGCAACGATGAAACATACAACTTTCCTCTAGTTCCTAAATGCTTCCTCCCCCTCCACTATCATGATCCCAATTCTACCTTA
>NW_022103901.1:32492932-32495381 GCF_000313985.2 Echinops telfairi
CTGGCAAAGGCATCACTAAGCCCATGCAGTAAATGACCAGACATAAGATGAAAATAGAATTACAGAGATAACACTGTAATTTCTCCAGTTTCTGAGTGAAGCAAACATGAAAAATATCTTCATAATGGAATCTCCAACCTAGAAGCACAAGCCGATTAGCAAGGTAATAAAATGTGAGCGCCAGGGAATTTTGTTAGGGAACTAACTGTCTGCCCAAATTGCTTCATCTCCAAGTTCTGAACTAGGACTTAACTAGTATTCTTTGTCATCTGTATTGGGCCCAAAGGGACTAGGAAGTACGTGGGATAATTACTTCCTGCTTTTCTATAATGAGCCTCTTAGGGAATCTGGTCCCATTGGCCATGGAAGCCCCAGTAAATGCCCTAAACATCCTGACAGCACACAGGGCCAAGGCCATGAGCCGCCTGTCTTCATTCACTCGGGACTTAGGTAGATTTACAAAACTTTCCAATCTTTAGAATAGAGTGAAGCATTGGCCACACCATTGTGACAGCACCCACTTCTCCCAGGTAAGACTACAGGAGTAGAGAAGGGAGTATTTATTTGCTAAGAAATAAAGGTTGGAAACTCCATTTGCTAAACCTTGCAAGGTCCAGGGGCAACAAGAGGAGTCCTGACTCCATCTCTGATAAAACCAATAACAAAAATCAATTTCTCTTGTGTCTTCAAGAGCAAGTAAGTACTTGGGGTGGGAGCTGGGAAATATAAGAAAGCAAACACGTAGTCAGAGAGTTGGAATGCGTGTATGGCTGTGTTTTTTGATACAAAATACACAAGAGTCCGTGAGTGCAGTAGGAAAGGCAACAAGGCAGTGTTGGGAATTGAGTGTGTGAAGCTTGATTTGTCATACATTTACCTTCCATGTATAGGCTTCTCAATTTGCTGTTGTGTATTAACTTGTGTCTATACCCATGAGTGGGGTAAACCAGTCAAGTGTCTCCGAGTTCCTCCTCCTGGGGCTCTCCAGGCAGCCCCAGCAGCAGCAGCTCCTCTTCGTGATCTTCCTGAGCATGTACCTGGCCACGGTCCTGGGCAACCTGCTCATCATCCTGGCCATCAGTGCAGACTCCCGCCTGCACACCCCCATGTACTTCTTCCTCAGCAACCTGTCCTTCGTGGATGTCTGCTTCACATCTACCACTATCCCCAAGATGTTGGTCAACCACATACTTGGGAGTCAGATGATCTCCTACGCTGGGTGTCTCACACAGCTGTATTTTCTCATTGTGTTTGCTGACATGGACAATTTCCTCCTGGCTGTGATGGCCTACGATCGCTTTGTTGCTGTGTGCCACCCCTTACACTACACAACAAAGATGACCCCTCAGTTCTGTGCACTGCTGGTCACTGGGTCTTGGGTCACTGCCAGTCTGAATGCTCTCTTGCACACCCTACTGATGGCTCCACTCTCATTCTGTGCAGACAACAGGATCCCCCACTTCTTCTGTGACGTGAGTCTCCTGAAACTCTCCTGCTCTGACACATATCTCAATGAAATGATGATTCTCGTTGTAGCAGGGTTGATCATGATTTCTCCATTTATTTGCATCCTCATCTCATACATCCTTATTGTGTGTACAGTCCTGAGAGTCCCGTCCACAAAGGGAAAGTGGAAAGCCTTCTCCACCTGTGGCTCCCACCTGGCTGTGGTTTCCCTCTTCTATGGCACCATCATCGCCCTGTATTTCAACCCTTCATCCACCCACTCAGCTGAGACAGATACTGCAGCAACTGTGATGTATACAGTGGTGACCCCCATGCTGAACCCCTTCATCTACAGCCTCAGGAACAAGGACATGAAAGGGGCTCTGAGGAAAATGGTTGCCATGGGATTTTTCTCTGCTCAATGTTGACCTGGACTCTGGATATTCTAGACAGGAGCCAAAACAGAACAAAAGACCCCATCGCAACTAGTATCTAATAAAATACCTTTCCCCCCTCTCATTGTGTGAAACTTAACATTTTTCCTTTGTTGGTTTTTTTTTAATGCATATTGATCTTTTTCTCTTTTTTTTATCATCTTATTGAGGGCTCTTACAATTCTTATTACAATCAATACATCAATTGTATCAGGCATATTCACACATTGTATCAGGCATATTCACACATTCTCTTCCATTGAGCCCTTGGTATCAGCTCCTCTTTTTCCTCCTTCCCTCCCCCACCCATGACCCCTTGATAGATTATAAATTATTATTATTTGTATATCTCACACGGACCACTGTCCCCCTCCCCCCATAGTCTTCATTGTTCTTCCCCCTGGAGTGGGGGTGGTGGATGTGTGTCCATGGCTCACCTTTCTTCCCCTCTTCCCCCTCCCTCTTCCCCCTACCCATCTGGTATTGCTATTCCCATTCCTGCTCCTGGGTTCTGTGTGTCGTGAGCTCTTATCTCTCATCTACACCTGTGTACATGGCATTTTTCCTTT
>NW_022103901.1:32496273-32504856 GCF_000313985.2 Echinops telfairi
GAATGAGTGAGTGGGTGAGAGTGAGTGAGTGAGTGAGTGAGTGAGCGAGAGTGTGTGAGTGTGAGTCAGTGAATGAGAGTGAATGAGTGAGAGAGTGAGTGAGTGAATGAGTCAGTGAGAGTGATTGAGTGAGTGATTGAGTGAGTGAGTGAGTGAGTGAGTGAGTGTGAGTGAATGAGAGTGAGTGAAAGAGTGAGTGAGAGTGAGTGAGTGAAGGAGAGTGAGTGAATTAGAGAGTGAGTGAATGAGTGAGTGAGAGTGAGTGAGAGTGAGTCAGTGAATGAGAGTGAGTCAGTGAGAGGTGACTGAGTGAGCATGAGTGCGAGAGTGAGAGAGTGAGTGTGTGAGTGAGTGAGAGTGAATGAGTGAGTGAATTAGAGTGAGTGAATGAGTCAGTGAGTGAGAGTGAGTGAGTCAGTGAATGAGAGTGAGTGTGTGAGTGAGAGTGAGTGAATTAGAGAGAGTGAGTGAGTGAGTGAGTGAGTGAATGAGTCAGTGAGAGTGAGTGAGTGAGTGAGTGAGTGAGTGAGTCCAAGAGGTAATTTTTTTAAGCACATTTGTACATTTATTGCCCTCATCCTTCTCAAAACATTTGCTTTCTACTTTAACCCTTGGTATCAGCTCCTTTGTCCCCTCCCTCCCGGAACCCCTTCCCTCATGAACCCTTGATAATTTATAAATTATTACTTTGTCATGTCTTACACTGTCCAACATCTCCCCTCACCCACTTTTCTGTTGTCCGTTCCCCAGGGAGGGGGTTATATGAGGAGCTAATCCAGATATCATACCATTCCATGGTTCAATCACATGGAACAGTATTTGTATAGCTGCTACCCAAATCAGTTTCAAAACATTTTCTTCTTGAACTCCTTATCAGCTCCCCTTTACCCGCCCCCACCATCGCCCCATAGAAGAGAGCCCTGTCATCTTCTGCCAAATTGGATATTTCCATTTAAAAACAAACTTTATGTTATATGCCTAACACGGCATTTCCTTGTTCTTTTGATTCTTGCTTTGCTGTTATGTGCGACTGAGTCGGTTCTAACTCAAAGCTACCCGACGCACGACAGAACGAAGCGCTGCCAGACCCGGCACCATCCTCCTAGGTCCTCGGCTTGAGAGTACTGCCGCACCACTCTGTCAGCCCGTCTTGCTGAGGGTCTGCATCTTTTTCACGGACCCTGGACCAAGAATGATGTTCTTTTCTAGGGACTTGTCTCTCCTGATAACATTAAGTCACAGTACGGCTAATTATTAATATCTTAGCCACTCATATTTCTTTTTCTAAAAATTATCCATCTTCTTGGTATTGATTAGTTCATATATGATTGGTTTATAAAATCCCTAATATTGAAGATATTAATTTGTGCAAAACTTTCCCTAGGTCATTTGCCTTTTCATTTTTAAAAAGGATTTTAAGTTGTTTGTTGTCGTATCATCTGTGCTATTACTTGGTAAGGATTGTAAAACTTTATTTAACTAAACCCATATTTTTCCTTTACAATGTTTGTTGTTCCTAGAATGCATTACTCCACCAAGAAGCTAGCGATAGGTCCTTCGGTCGTTATGTGGTGGGGGTGTCAGTGGTGGTTTGGGTTTATAAACTTTAGTCTTTCTAGAATCTCCCATGTTTGTGTTAAAGAAACATTTCAGCAACATTTGTTGGACAACTCTCTTTCTGTTAATATTTCTAGTGATACGTTAAGCATGTTACTAAGTTCTTACATACCTGGGACCAATTCCTGGACTATTCTTATTAGAACATCAGTAACAACATCAGTAACAAACTGCCTTACTGTAGGTTTTAAATATAATAGACATTTTAACGAGAAGATTCAATCGAGGCAAGCTTTCTCTTTATCAAGTTCAGCCTTTTGATGCCATTTAGAATCCGTCACATATCTCCCCCAAATCCCCCGTGCCTTTGTTACAAATAGCACTCTTCATCAATTGACAAAAATAACAGGAAGCATCTTCTTTAATATTCTGCCAATCCAGGAACATTTCGTGTTACATTACCATCTGACACAAGGAACATTTGATGGTATCAAATCTCATGTGACTTCCTTCATCAAGATCTTGCAATCTGGTTTGCTCTCATTCTCAAACCCCTTTTCCCCACTCCAGGTCCCCCAATCACAGCTCATCCTCTGGTGTTAAGGACCACTTCCCCAGGGGCCTCTAGAAAATTTTACTGTAACTCTCCTAGAATCCTCTTAGCCCTCCTTACCCATTGACCATCTGTAGCCACATAGGAGGGGGTACCCCACGCCCCCAACAAAAACAAACAAACAGAATTGCGCTGAGCAGAGCTTTCATAGTACACATTTTTCCCACTAGATGAGCATCAAGCAACTTGCTCCGAGTTAGTGCACCCAGTGGCATCATCTGGGAAGGTTCTCTCTCCTCGGTGAATTTTTTCATAAGACCAGTTTTGCTCGAACTTTGTTTTTTGTGATGTCCGATTTAAGAGAACGTTGTGCAGCTGTGAAATGTTGTTCCCTGCTCAGAGAGAAGATGCCACAGAAACTGTTGCGATGTTGAACAGTTACAAGGACAACGTTATGAGAAAAACTCAAGTGTACCAGTGGTTTTCTTGTTTCAAAAAAAGTGAAATATTGATGAAAAACCTCATTCTGGACATCCATCAGCTTCCTGGAGGAAAATGTCGACTCATAGTGCATTTGGAGTTCCTTCCACCAGGTCAGGCTGTTAATCAAGCTTTCTATTTAGAGGTTCTGAAAAGATTACCTAACAGTGTATAACAAAAAAAAAGGCCTGATTTGTGGCAGATGGGGGACTGGTCTTGCCACAATGCACCTGCTCATACAGCTATCTCAGTGTGCCAGTTTTTGGCCAAAACAGCATGCCTCTTTTGCTCCATGCAACTTACTCACCTGAGCTCACTCCATAGGACTTCTGTTTCCAAAAATTAAGAGGGACATGAAAGGACAGCAATTTGACGATGTAGACATTAAAGAAAAAAACATGGGAGGTGCTGTCAACTACCCAAGTTTGGAGTGTTCCATTCCAGGAATGGAATCGCAGATTTGACAGATGTACTAAGTATAATGGAGAGTACTTTGAAGGTGATAAGGTTTTGTTTAAAAAAATTGTTTTAAAATACATAGCTTTGGGGGAAAAAATCTGTTTGGGGGGTATCCCCTCATACATCTTTAGAAGATTTACTCAATTTCTGTACTTCCCCTCTTCCCTACCCCCAGGAAAATTCCATGACAGGATGGATTGTGTTACTTACCGTCCTTCAATCCGTGCTGTGTCATCAATGAGTGAATAGTTGTGTAGTTGCTACCAGAATTGGGGCACTGATTACTCATCTTTAGGACCTATATTGGAAAGCTCCTAATCTTTGTTTTGTTTCCCATTTTACTGGTCATCATCAGGCATCTTGCTATGCACTCACCTACCAGCTTTCAGGGATTCTGAGTTAGGTGGCCACTCATCACAGGTCATCTCCAGCGCTCCTGAAGATGCTGAAGGGCTGGGCCTCTGGTACAGGGAGAAGCATGTGTCCTTCCAGCTCCTCCAGCCTCCCTCTTGACTTGGCCTCACTCACCCATGGGGACGTGAGGTATCAGAGCATCCCTTTCCTCCCCACCACCACAGCCCTAGAGACAGGGGTACCCAGTCACCTGCTGAACAAATCTTCAGGGTGGGAGAGGGGCTTGAGCTACGGCAGCATCACTCACTACTACTTTTTTAAAAGGTGCCACATGTGGTATAGAGCCACTGCTAGACACCCAACTCTAGGGTAGGGGGCATAGCAATCATGCCCCAGGGACCCCATGTAGATGTGAAACCCACACAGAGCACGATCTGCTTGGTTAGCCTCTCTCAACATAAGCAACTTGGATCCCTGTCCTAGTTCCTAATGCACGGTCAGATTTAGTAAAGAACAAACAGACTAATGTTCCTGGAGGCCTGTTTTGTTCCAGCCCTGGTGGTATAGTGGTTACGCATTGGGCTGCTAACCACAAGGTAAGCAGTTTGAAACCACCAGCTGCTCCGCAGGAAAAAGTGGAAGCTTTCTACTCCCGTAAAGTGCCAGTCTCGGAAACCCACATGGCAGTTCTACCCTGTCCCAAAGGGTCGCTATGAATTGGCATCGACTCAATGGCAGCGAGATTTTGAGTTTGTGCACTGGCTTGAAATACAAGTCATCAGAAAATAGTTTTGTTACGGCCTTCCAGGGGTTGGGGCTTTTCAATTTAGGAATCAGTACTGAATTTTATTATTAAACTTTCTCCTTTTAATATTATCAGTACCAAAACAATACCTAGAGAGGTCCAATATATTAAAACAACAACAAAATGAAGAAACAAAACAACTATTTGTGGATGGTATACTTTTATACTCATTACAAATTAATTAAACCAAGATATTATCAAAAATTAGTAATATTCACTGAGGTGGCTGATTACACAAATTTATAATTAAAAATACCTTTGCTGTGCAAAAGGAATGACCAACTAGAAAAATATGATAAAAAAATTAACAATCACACAACTGTGCAAAAAAATTACATAAAAAACAGAAGAAATGTTTACTCAGGAATACAACACTCTAATAAAGGGAAAGGCATGTTTTAGATGGGGCACAAAATTTGTGAGGGGAACAATTTTTCCCAAATGACTTGTAAGATTAGCCCAATTCCGAAAAACACTCAATGTAAAACTTTGGGAAACATGAAAAAAAAAAAATAAGCAAAACTGATAGAAGAATGCCTCAAACCACACTGCTGAGTTGGTTGGTCCTGTGACTGCGTCACTAGCCTTGCCTCTGAGAGTCTGCCTACCAGGACACCAGAAGCAATAGCAAACCGTCAATTGCACTAAGGACACATGGAATCCTGTCTCATGAAGACATCACTAGAGATGTAGTTTCTAACACTGCCTTGTGAGGTAGCAACCAGACCATGGCCAAGAGCCTGGTGACTGTATAGAGAGGGAAGATTAAGCATAATTAAAGTTCTTCATCAGCCAAAGATCCAAGTCAACTTCTTATCTCCAGGTCTGTCCTTCATGCTGTTGGGGTTATCTTAACAGGTAAGATCTTGGCTCAGCAGGGGGACAACATTCTGAAGAGTTTTTCAGGTAGTAGGTAGGTCCGCCTGGCTGGACCTGAATGATCCTATTTCTGTCTGTCTGGAAGAGGCATTGCTCAGAATTAAAACAGCTACTTAAGGGATTACTAGCCAAACAAAATACAGTAAAAACAGGAGACACCTCCAAGGACTCTGTAAAACAGTCCATTTTCATCACAAATTGCAAATGGAGCAATTCTTTGATATTCATTGCTACAGTTTGTAGTTTTTGCTTTTAATCCAAAGTTAAAAAAAAAAAAAAAATCCCTGTCAACACCCCAAGCTTTACCAAACTGTCCTTAGAGAGGGATACGAATTATTGTTGCCTTACCAAATCCGTAGTTTGGTGCTTTCAGGGGAATTTAGTGCCAGATAGAAGCTTTTACATTATTTCTATTCCCCCCCGCCCCCCGCCCCAAATATAGGTCCCCCTGGGTACATGTTTAGTAGAGATGATTCATTCCGTTCATCTTGTAGCGAAGCAGCCTCTAGACACAGGTCAAAAACTTCCTTAAAAAATGGATCTGTACCTTGTTGTACACTTTCAAAAAAGAAAGTTCCTTAGTCCAAAAACCCTGGCTGCTAATTTGAGGTATAGCCCTTCAAAATATCTTCCCTGTGAATTTTCTAAGAATTTGAGGTTTCAGCCAAGATAGGTATTGACCCAATTTTGGCTATCATGAGGTTTAACGTATCTCTGTCTTTTCAGACCCTGTAGGATTTCAGAAATTTTAGGTTGAAGCAGGACCCTTAGCTCAATCCCACTTCTGCTTTCGGTTTTTACATACCGAATGGGTTTTCTCATGCCGGGTACAGTTTGACAGCCGACCAAATCTTCTCCCACATTTTTTGCAACTATATGGCCTCTCAGCCTCATGACTCTGTAGATGAAGCACAAATTCTTCATTCCCTGAGAAGGGTTTCCCACATTCTGGACACTTAAATATCTTCTCTCTTACGTGGATTCCTTCATGGCGGCTCCGGTGAGAATTTTGACGAAAGTTTTTCCCACACTGAGAACATGAGTAAGGTTTCTCCCCAGTGTGGATTCGTTCGTGTTTATTAAGGTTTGTTTTATGGTTGAAGCTTTTCCCACAGTGACTACAGTCATAGGGTTTTTCCCCAGTGTGAGTCCTCTGATGAGAAATAAGGTAAGAACTTTCATTAAACTGTTTCCCACACAGTGGACAAGTGTACAATCTCCTCGTCCTCCGGTTTCGGGTAAGCGCAATAACACTGAGGTCCACGAATTTGGAGAGTTCCTCCAGTGGAGTATCATTTTCAATGGTAACTGAAAGATCTCTCAATTTCCTTTCATGTGGAATGGATGTATTCAGTCTTTCTCCTTTGTGGCAATCGGGAGGTCGTTCAGAGACCACGAAGCAATCTATTTCATCACATTCTGAAGATGCTTCTCTATGATCTACATTCTCTAAACGTTCCTTCTGCTCACCATCATCCTCATGATTATCATTAACTGTTGAAACAGAGAGAATTTAAAAACTTTTGAGGGATATGAAAATACCAAGCAAAAAGAAACCAAGTTATTATTTTTTGTGAAAGAATAATCTTGAAAGTCAGAAATCGGAGGACTGGGGGGTCATCGCCATCCAGGTTCCTCTCCACTCTGGATCCAAGGAGGGTGGGTGACAGGCCTGGCAAATCTCTCCTGCCCATCAATGCAAGCACATGGTCCATCTGATCTCTGTCTTTTTTAAAGTAAACTGATGGGAGTGCACTGGAAGACTTTGACTCTGGGCAGATACTCAGGAGGTCTGGATAGCAAGATGTCAATGACTATCACAAGTATCTGGACAAGTACTCTGAATCCAACCTACGAGGTTGCCATCAAGTTAATTCTGACTTAGGGAGGTCACATGTTTCCGAGGAGAACTGTGCTCCATAGGGTTTTCAATAGCTGTGACTTTAAAAAATAGATCACAAAGTCTCTCTTCCAAGGCACCTCTGGGTGGAAATGAAATGCCAACCTTCAGTTAGTAGCTGAACAGGTACCGATGATTCTTTCAACAAGTTCACACTTACCACACTAGGGACTTGGGGGCAAAGGGCATAAATATAAATGGAAACATTGATAACCTTTAGGACCCTAGTAAGGAAATGGTAAATTGACTACTTTCAAGTGTTGTACTATATTATAAAACTATCATATTGTAGCATGAGAAAGAATGGCTATATACTTGTATATAATGAAAAACTTTTAACAATTCAAATAACACAAAAAAAAAGAACATGGCTTACTTATATAATAGGTTGCTATTTGGTCATTAAAGAGATTAATACAATAAATAAAATAGTTCTGCTATCAGAAGTCAGAATAGTTATTATTGGGAAAGAAGGGGAGCAGTGACGGGAGGCTGGGAATAAGGAGGATTTCTAGGGTGCTGGTAATAGTCAATATTGGGTGGAATGTACATGTGTACGTTTTGTGAAAATTTGAGCTAATATACTCATGATCTGTACATCCTCTGTATTTATCATAGTCCAATTAAAAACCTATATGTAACTTTCCTCTAGTTCTTTAATGCCGCCCCCCCACTATCATGACCCCAATTCTACCTTATAAATCTGGCTAGATCAGAGCATGTACACTGGTACAGACAAGAGCTCGCAACAGAGAGAATCTAGGACAGAATAAACCCCTCAGGACCACTAATGAGAGTATCAATACCAGGAGGGGAAGAGGAAGATGGGGGAGAAAGGGGAACCAATCACAATGATCAACATGTAACCCCCTCCCCAGGGGACATAAACCAGAAAAGTGGGTGAAGAGAGACAGCGGTGAGTGTAAGACACGAAAAAAATATTAATTTATAAATTATCAAGGGTTCATGAGGGAAGGAAGGGGAGAAGGGAGGACAATGAGCTGATACCAAGGGTTCAAGCAGAAAGAAAATGTTTTGAAAATGATGATGGCAACATATGTACAAATATGCTTGACACAATGGACATATGTATGGATTGTGCGAAGAGCTGTAAAAGTCCCCAATAAAATGATTTCTTTAAATCTATGTGTAAAGGAAGAATAGAAAAACTAGGCAACAAAGTGAAAAATACTGTCAACATGTAGGTTGACAGGGGTTCCTAACGATGACAAACTAAGTAAACACAAAACAGTGGTTGTGCACACAATTCTGACTCATGACAACCCCATGTGTGCCAGAACAGAATTTTCATAAGGCTTTCAATGACCTTTTTTTCAGAAGCAGATCATCAGGTTAGCAGCTGTTATGGTAAGCATGTTAACAGTTTCCACTACCCAGGAACTCCTTGCGAATAAAGGGTTGAATCAACCATTTAAAACAGATAGGAACTGGAAATAGAGGGAATCCAGGGCGGATGATCCCTACACAACCAGTGGTGTGAGTGGTGATACTGGGAAGGTAGAGGGAGAGTGGGTAGGAAAGAGGGAACCGATTACAAGGAACTATATGTGACCTCCTCCCTGGGGGACGGACAAC
>NW_022103901.1:32505708-32515476 GCF_000313985.2 Echinops telfairi
ATCTGAGGCCGGACGGCGAATCTCTGGTAGAGTTAGCACTTTCACATCAATCGTTTTCTTCTTTTTAATTATTCTCTTGAGATAATGATAATACTGAAAGCATATGTCAAGTTTTTATCAGAGCTCTTAATATGAACTGCCATACTGCTTTCCAAATAAGCTGTACCAATGTCAGTAGAAACATCAGTGATTATTCTTTTTACCACATTTTCAAAACATCTAAGAGGTATAAAATGGTACTTCATTATAGATACACTTATATTTGTTTATACAAAACAAAAATTTATCCATTGGGCTGGGATTTTTATAAACTTAAATCAATTTTATATATTACAGATCTCAAATTCTCTCTGTCAATCATTATAACTATTTAAATATCTTTAAGGTGCTAACTTTCTCTGTAATAACTCAATGTTTCAGAAATTACTACCAAAGTTTTACGAATGAGTATAAAGACCAGTTCTATTACTTTTTAAAGGGCTAATACTCTAATATGATTTTTCTTATCTTACTGAAAGTCTCGCATGTTGGGCTGCAGTCTGCATGATTGGCAGTTCGAAACCACCAGCAGCTTCATGGAGAAAGCCTGGACTTTCTACTCCCCTGAGTACTTATAGTCTCTGAAACCCACAGGGGGTATCTGAGAGTCAGCACAGACTCAATGGCAGTGAGTTTGGTTTACTTCACTGAAAATGTCAGTGAATAACGTTTTATACTCATTTAATGTACTAATTTTTAAAATATATCTTAAGTAGTAAGCATATTTACAATGTTCAAAAATGGCAATACAGGAGTGACATCAACAAGATGGCAGAACAGGCAGTTCCAACTCTCACCCTTCACACAAACAATGAAAAACAAATAACAATTGTCATAGCCAACTTAAATCAGAACTCTGAGAAATTGTCCAAGGTTTACAGCATGGAAGCAAGCACTTTAAATAAAGAAGGTAACTTAAATATTAATTTTTCTTTAAATGTTTAGCCAAATTCTCCAGTGCAAACATCTGCCTAAATTTTTGTTAGTTGGTTTTTGATTACTGATTCAATCACTTCCTATAGCTTGAGATTTTGTATCTTCTTGAATCAACTTCGGTAATTTATGTATTTCCATGAATATGTTCATTTCATCTAGATATCTAATTGATTAGCATTTAATATAGTATTCTCATAATATTAATAAACAATATAATGTTGATAATAGAACCTTCACTTTTCCAATTGTAACAGCTGCTTCTATTTTTCTTTGTCAGTCTACTTAACAGGTTTGTTAGTTTTATTAATGTTTAAAAAAAAATTTGGTTTGATTATTGCATTGATCTCATTGGTACTCCATTGTTTTCTATTCTCTATTTCATCTCTGATCTTAAGGATGTCCTTCCTTTTGCTAGAGTTGGATTTAGTTGACTCTTCCTTTTTCTAATTCCCAAAGATGTGAAATTCGGTGATTCAGTTGAGGTCTTTCTGCCTTTCTAACATAAATTGTACAGCTGTAAATCCCTCTAAGCACACATCGACTGCCAGGAAGTCAGTTTTGACACATAGCTGCCCTGTAAGACGGAGGAGAATTGCTCCATATATTTTCAAACATTGTAAATATTTGCAAAAGCAAGCTACATCTTTCTACCTTGAAGTGGCTAGTGAATTTGAACCACCAACCTTCCAGGTAGCAGCCCAACACTCAGCCTACTACATCACCAGAGCTCCTAGAAATTGAAAAGCAAACCTGCAAACCTATATGGAATTAAGAGAGGCCAAAATGCCAAACAACCTAAAAGGAACAAAGTAGGAGGACTATTATTTCCTAATTTCGAAACTTACAACCAAACTCACTGCCACTGAGGCGATGCCCACTTATAGCGACCCTATACGACAGGGTAGAATGTCCTGTGAGTTTCCGAGACTGCCACTCTTTATGAGAGTAGAAAGCCACAGCTTTCTCCCAAATTTACCACAGGCTACGATACTTAAAGGAGATGGAATACAACTGAGAGTTCAAGCATAAACCCATATGTCTATAGCCAACTGACATGATGCTAAGTCTCATCAACGAAGTCTTCCACAAATAGTGATGAGACCACTGGCTCTCCACCTGCAAAAGAATGAAGTCAGTGCCTCACACTACATAAAAAATTAATTCAAAATGGACCTAAGGCCCAAATATGCTAGCTAAACCTATAAAACGCTTAAGGAAAGCATAAGGGCAAGTATCTACGTGTGGATTTTTTAGATATGCCAAAAGCAATGAGCAACAAAAGAAAAAAAACTGATACATGTGACTTCATTAAAAAATCATTGTGCATCAAACGGCATTATTAAGAAAGCAAAGACAGAGCAACTGATATTAGGGGCTAGAGTGGGAGGCAAATGTTGTGAGAATGATGAGGGCAACAATGTGCACATGTGCTTGACACAATGGATGGATGGATGGATTGCGATGAGAATTGTACGAGCCCCCAATAAAATAATTTTTAAAAATTAAATTAAATTAAATTTTTTAAAAACTGATTACATCTTCATCAAGATAGCTTGAGTACATGAGGAGTATAATAAGCTACTTTCAGTTATGATTTTTAAGGTCTAAGTGTATCTATTATAGGCCTATCACAAATTGATCTTTAAATTGTGTTAATTTTAAAGGAAGAATGAGTTTCACAATTAAACACTTCTTATGAAAAAGCAAGCAAAGACAATCTACAGAAAATAGCTGCAGACCATATATCTGAGAATGTCCATAACACACAGTCCTACAACCAAACAACAAAGACATTCATTTGAGAAATGGGCAAAGAACTTGCAAAGACGTGATTCCAAGTGGTCAATGAGCACATAAAAATGAGCATGACATCATTAGTCATTGGGGAAAGGAAAAACACAGGCTAATACACCCACTAGGATGGTTAGTAACTAAACAAGTGCTGATGGGGATGTGAACAAATTGGAGGCCTTGTGCATTGCTGGAGTGAATAAAATGGTGGGAGACACTTGAGCAGTCCCTTGAAGAGTGGAACAGAATTATCATAAAGAAAAAAAATCAAACCAATTGCCATTAAGTCGTTTCCCATTTGTAAGAACCTCAAGTGTGGCAGAGTAGAACCTCAAGGTTTTCAAAGTTGTGACCTTTTGTTCAGCAGGCAACTTGAGCAGATTCAATCTATCGACCTTTCTGTTGTTCATGTAGTGCTAACAATTTACATCACCTACAAAACTTGTTGAATTACCATCGGACCCAGCAATTCCACTCCTAGGTACATAGCTAGAGACTGATACTTCCACGCCAATGTCCACTGCAGCATTAGTCACAATGGAAACAACCCAAGTGTCCATCAAGAGATGAATGGACGTACAAAATGTGGCGCACACACAGTGAAATGTCATTTAGCCAAAAAGAGAATGAGGCTCTGATCGTGCTGTGCCATGGACGAACCTCGAAAACCTACTGAGAGAAAGAAGTCAGGCACAGAAGAACCAATGCTTTCTGATCCCACGTAGATGAAATATTTAAGCACATAAACGCACAGACAAAAATGGCTCGTTATCAGGTACTACTAGAAGGGGTGGAGGGGAAATGGGGAATTATTATTTAAAGAGCACTAAATTTTTGTTTAAGAGAATGAAAACGTTTGGCTGCACTACATGGTGCGTGTATTTAATGATGCTGAACTGAGCACTTAAAACAGCTCAAATGGTAAGTAAATGTTTCGTGACATCTGTATCACAGCAAAGGGAGGGAGGAGGAGATCAACGGTGAGAGGTCCATGCACTCTAGTCATCCTCCAAACAGGCATCCGGGTTCTGCTACTGTTGTCAGGGGCCTTTGAGTTGATGCCGACGCATAGCAACCCTGTGTACAACAGGAAGACGCCCTGCCCCATGCTCACAACCGTTCTGTGCTTGCACCTCCTGCTGCAGCCACTGCTTCTCGGTGCCCTTCCAGCTCACCGAGGGGTCTCCTCTTTTCAATGACCCTCTACTTTACCTATGGCTTTCTCTGGGGCTTGGGCTCTCCTGATAACATGTCCCAAGTTTTCATTCATTTCTTTTTATTCTTCCAATGTTTCTTTAGGCAAATACAAATATACCTCCCTGGCCCCGCTTTCTTATAGAAAAGGGAGCATAACCTACGTTTATTCCTGCCACAAGCTTTCTAAACTCACCAGTACATAGATTATCATGGTGTGATGTGGGGACATACCACAACTTATTCAACCAGTCCGCCACAATGACACTTGAATTGCTTCCAACCTTGTGTTTTTACAAAAAACACCACAGTGAATACACGTGTGCTTTATTTTGAATATGCGCTGTGTGGGGCACTATTGGCTCAGAGAAAATGCATCTGTCATGTGGGTACAGATTCCCATACACAGGGCTTTACCACTCTCGTGCATGCTGCTAATCTGTGACATACCTGTTTCCCCACAGCCTTACCACTGAGGGTACTACATGTATTTCTACAAATCTGACAGGTAAAAATTGTTCAATGGAGGTTTCACTTGCATTTCTAATTTTGAGTAGGGCTAGATACCTTTTTGTGGGAAACAGAAGGACTTCTCCCAAGTTGTCTCCCCCAAATATATGCCAAACTCAGCTGCTTGTGAATGACTATACACTTGGAGGTCATCAGAAGTAGGTCAGGGTTATTCTCCCTAAGGGTTATCAGCCATCTAGACCAAGCAGACACCACTATTTATCCCACAAGTAGGGCCCACTCCCTTCTGATAAGGATATAGTAGCTATCTGTTCCCTTGTAGGAGACCCGAGAGAGGTCAAACCCGCCCTAGGATGACCAAGGTTAGGCTGCCATCATGAATCTAGGGTCCGCCCACCTTGTCACATGTATACCCCTAGACCTTCCCATTCCTATGGGCACACCCCTAGCTCATCCCCTTCCTGTCACACTTATGCCTATCATAGATCCCCTTTCTACGGTGTATGCCTATTGTACTGCCCCTTCCTGTGATGTGTGGTTACCTGTAATCATGCCCCCCTAAGGAGATATAACCCTTGGTTAGCAATAAAGTTGGGGCTCTCTCCTGCTCTCGCGGCCAAGCTCCCCCCACGAGGACCACCATGCGGGGCTGAGGTAAGCATGCTACCATGAATTGTGTCTGACTCCATTATTTGACTCTCTTCTAGCTCTCATGCTCTCTGACTTTACCATAATCTTTACTCATTATTGCTGTACAATTGCGCCGACCGGACCGGTGATGAAGTGTTGGGGACCTTCCTCTCCTCATACCTTTTCATATGTGTAAAGATATTTGTCAGCACGAATTTTTGTAGGAAGTTTTCAGGCATTTTCTAGGGTTTTCCAGATACATTAACTATATTACATGTAAATAGAGCTCTTTCTCTCAAGTTCTTATCCCTCCAACTTCTCACTCATTTAAGTGCACTGGCTAACACCTGCAACCCAGTAATGGTCTTAGTGGACTTGTGTTTTTAATTTTAATGGAAATATCTCCATTGTTTCCTATTAAAAATAAATTTGGATTGAAAGAATATGTATCATCCTAGGGAGTTATTGCTTGTTGGACTACTTTGTTAAGTATTTTTATAAAGAAAGATTTTGCATTGTGTTGAGTACCTTCTCAGTTAACTATGGAAACAATGGACGGGGACTTCTTTCGGCTGGCTAGACTAGTAAGCTTTCTCTGTTGTCATTTCTGCATTTCTGAGGAATTTTTACTTGGCCATGACAATTTTTGTCAGGTTTTGTGACAGACTTCATTAAAAAGACCTGGAAATTGGCTATCTTTTCCTACACTCCCCAAGTCTTAGTAGCATTTGCTTAAATTTCAGAGGTTTAAAAGAATTTCTAGCAAAAGTAAAAGTGGTACTCTATGTTGGAGGGAAGTAGGTGGGTTTTGTTTTTGGTGTTGGTCAACTCTATTTTCTCTATGAAAATTGGTTTCAATCTAGAGGAGAAAACAATGGGACTGACGGTTCCAGGGGACATGGGAGAGGGGAAGGTGAGGGAAAGGAAGTGATGTTAACAAACCCAGGGACAAGGGAACAACAAGTGATCCAAAATCAGTGGCATGGACAGTGTAAGAGGCCTGGTAGGGCTTGATCAAGGGAAATGTAACCTAGAAGAATTACTGAAACCCAAATGAAGGCTGAGCATGACGGTGGGAAGAGGAAAGTAAAAGGAAGTAGAGGAAAGAACAAGGAAGTAAAGGGCATTTATAGAGGGCTAAATACAGGCATGTACATATGTCAATATATTTATATACAATGATGGAGAAATAGATCCATGTGCATATATTTATAGGTTTAGTATTAAGGTAGCAGGTGGACATTGGGCCTCCACTCAAGTACTCCCACAGTGCAAGAACACTTTGTTCTATTAAACTGGTATTCCATGATGGTCACCTTCCCGACCCGATCGCTGAAGACAAAATGTGTGCATAAGCAAATGTGGTGAAGAAAGCTGATGAAACCTGGCTATCAAAAGATATAGTATCTGAGGGTCTTAAAGGCATGAAGATAAGCAGCCATCTAGCTGAGAAGCAACAAAGCCCACATGGAAGAAGCACACCAGCCTGCGTGATCAAGAGGTGTCGAAGGGATCAGGTAACAAGCATCAAAGAACAAAAAATCATATCATTGTGAATGAGGGGGAATGCGGAGTGGGGACCCAAAGCCTGTCTGTAGGCAACTGGACATCCCCCCACAGAAGGGTCATGGGGAGGAGACGAGCCAGTCAGGGTGCAGTGTAGCAACAATGAAACATACAACTTTCCTCCCCCACACTATCATAACCCCAATTTTACCTTAAAAATCCAGCTAGACCAGAAGATGTACACTGGTACAGATAGGAACAGGAAACACATGGAATCCAGGTCAGATGATCCCTTCATGACCAGTGGTGAGAGTGGCGATACCGGGAGGGTGGAGGGAAAGTGGGGTAGAAAGATGAAATGTTCCTGGAATGGACGGCCTGCCCACCACCCATCATCTACAGTAAATGCTAGGTCTGCCCAAGACTCAAGAAGAGCAATAAATCTGCTCTTTTTCTATTTTTCTGAAAAGAGGACATACAGAATAATCTGTGGGAAATTAACTGGACTATAAATCCAGGAGCCCGGGCAGTGCTATCAGGTAAGCACCGTAACCACAAAGTCGCTGGTTCAAGCCCACCAGGGGCTTGGAGAAGCAAGATGAGGCTAACTGCTCCCATGAAGATTTATCACTGTAAAAATCCTACACAGGGTCTCTCAGAGGTAGAACGGACTCAGTGGCAGTGGGTTCTTTAACTATATGCCACCACTTCCCATGATGGACTCCCCTGGTGACAACACGGGTTAAATGTTGGGCAGTGAACGACAAGGTCAACAGTTCAAAGCCACCAGCTGCTTCACAGGAGAAAGATGAAGCTTGCTGCTCCCCTGCCGACTGACAGTCTTAGAAACCCTCAGTGGCAGTTCCACTGTCTCATAGAGGCCCTATGAGCTGGAACTGACTCAAAGGCAGTGGGCTGGTCTTGGGGTTTCCTCCCCACGACTGTGTCAGTCTGAGAGGAAGCACAACCAGAACGCCCCTTAGCACGAGGACAGCGCGGCTTCGTCTCCAGCACTGCCAGCACGTCTATCAGGAGGGTCCGATGGCTGGAGAGGGGCATCTGTCTGATAAAGGAGAGTGTCGGCAAAAAACAGGGAGACTCTCCTTGAGAGTATTCTGGAAGATGACGCTAGCATGACTTACAATAGTGGGAACCAGCTCAAGGGTCAGATGGGTCCCAACCCCACTGTCATCAAATCAAGTTAACTCACAACAAACCTGTATGCTCCTTCAGCTTTTCTTGGGTGCAATGTGTGGGGAAGAAAGTGGCCACACCATCTTTCTGTGGTGCCACTGGGTGGGTCAGAACCACCAACCTTCATGTTAGTGCAGGATGTCTGTACCACCCAGGGATAATGAAATAATCAATGACATGATAACCTATCAAGCAGTCACTAATAGTAACAGATTTTTGAAAATCATGCTTATAACTCAAAAAGCTATTAAAAAAAAAAGCTATATGTTCATTTTTAAAATCATGTAAGTCGAAAAGGTATGTGCAACAAGACTTAAAAACCGAAAGCTGGGAGACTCTCAGGGAGCTGCATGGACACAGTAGCGCAATCGTGGCTGAAAGACTAACAGTGATTTAGAGTTTGGCACACGATGGGGTAGCTTCATTCTCCTGTCCACGAGGCGGCTAAGAGTTGGAGCAACTGGACAGAACCTAACACATGTACCCCATAGTCCCATAGCTTAGTACAACTATAAAGTTCAATGTTCATCAATTGTAAGGACTTCAGGCAAGTCCCAAAATGGGCTGTTCGCTCCACTGGGCCTCAGAAGCAAACAGCCAGGATCAAAGGTAAAGAGAATTGGCACTCAGTAAATCCAAGGGGCTTCAACAAGCTCATGGGGAAATTCCATTCTCTTCTCTGTCCATTTGCTGGTGAGTTTTCTGAAGCCCTCTCGTACACTTCCAAGGGTCCCTGCCTCTAAAGTAACAAACAGCACATCCCTAGAGAAATGCTGCCGATATTAAAGCAGCTTGAAGAGATGCTGCTATTGCTAAATCGGGTGCACAAGGAGTGGTGGGGACACTTGGAAACTGTTACTGAAAACTAGTACAAATTATGACGCCCTTGTCATGGATTCACTTCTGTCTCCCCCAAATAGGTGCCCACTTGGCTGGGTCATAGAAGGTATGTAGTGAATGTGATTATGTGATTGAGCAGTTATGAAATGATGTGACCGGATGTGATCAGCCAAGGAGTTGGCATGGGAGTACAGTAGGACACACACGCTTACTCAGGTCATCGTCCTGGTCTGGAGTCAGGGGAGTTCCTCTAGGGTGTGGCCTGTATTATGGGAAGCAGAAAGCAGGAAGAGTGTGTACAGATGAATCCTTTATTCTCATTCATTAAGAAGCCTGGCAGGTTGGGTCTCTGGGGTGGAGGGAGGCCTTCACCCTTGTGAGTTGTGAGTGGGAAGTGAGTCCCAATCGCATTCTCATAATTAATATTGTTCCCCACTATATCCACCCATAATAGAACTACCTTAAGGTTACCTCCTACAAGCACATGGTTGGTTGCTATGTAGCCTACAGCTTTAACTACAAAGGCAAGCATATGCTATTGCCCTCTGGGCTCTGAAGACAGCCACTCCCCCTTGCCTTCCCCGGCAATGGTGTTAGGTTACCCCTCTAATATACTCAGGGACCTTTAAGGTTAGGGTACAGCCCACTTTGTTATGTAAGTGGTTACCTTTAATTAGGGGGCCTTGCAAACCCCCTAAGTGTGCAAAAGCCTTGGTTGGAAATATATTCCTCTCTCTGCACGGACCTGGCTCCTGAAGTCATGGCCGTCCTGGAGGTGAGCACTTGCTTGCTTTACCTTGTCTGATGTCTCTTTAATTCTACCCCTCAATTACACAACCGCCCCTTGGACCCATTCCATTGTGGGGGCTGGTACCCCACACTGAGTGGCCATTTATCCTACAAGAGATTAAAGGAGAGGGAATTAAGCAGACAGAGGAGCCTGACTGCCACCAAGAAAGAGGAGCTGGGAGCAGAGTGTGTCCTTGGGAGCAGAGTCTCTGTGTGGAGGACCTCCGAGGCCCAGGGGAAGACTGATGTCCAGACTCATGGAGCCGACTATGGAATGTAGGTCCTCAGAATGTTGAAAGGCAACAAGGACCTTCCCTCAGAAATCCAGTACAAAGAGAAAGACTTCCCCTTCGAGCACCTAGAATTCAGACATGTAGC
>NW_022103901.1:32515994-32518236 GCF_000313985.2 Echinops telfairi
GTGGGCGAACGTTGGGCCTCTGCTCAAGCCCTCCCTCAAAGCAGAAACACTTGGTTCTAACAACCTAGCATTCTGTGATGCTTACCCTCCCGGCACCATTGCTGAAGACAAAATGGGTGCATAAGCAACTGTGGTGAAAAAAGTGGATGGTGCCTGACTATCAAAGGACACAGCATCTGAGCTCTTAAAGGCCTGAAGTTAGACAAGTAGCCATCTCAGCCATCTAGCAGAGAAGCAACAAGTCCACATGGAAGAAGCACACCAGCCTGTGTGGTCATGAAATGTCAATGGGACAGGATAACAGGCATCAGAAGACCCCAAAGAAACAAAAAACATATGGTTGAGAATGAGGGGAGTCAGAGCAGAGACCACCAAAACCCATCTGTAGACAATGGGACATCCCCTCACAGAAGGATCACAAGGAATTGGTGAGTCAACCAGGGTGCAGCACAGCACCAATGAAACACACAATATTCCTCTGGTTCCTGGAAGCTTTCTCATCCCCCACTATCATGACCCGTCATGCCTTTCAGTTCTGGCTAGACGGAGCATGTGCACAGGTACAGATAAGAGCTCACGACAAACAGAATCCAGGTCAGATAAACCCCTCAGGAACAGAACTGGGAGTAGCAAATCCTGGAGGGTAGAGGGAAGTTGGGGAGAGGAAGGAAGAAGAGGGAACCAATCACAATGATTGACACCTTACCACACACACATACACCCCAAGGGGGGCAAACAACAGACATGTGGATGGAGCCAGTAATCAGTGTAAGACATGAAAAGAATAGTAATTCAGAATTTATCAAGGGGTCACAAGGGTGGGAGGGCGGGAAGAAAGGAAACAAAGAGCAGCTGATACCAAAGGCTCAAATACAATGTAAATGTTCAGAAAATGATGATGGCAGCATATGTACAATTATGCTTGATACGATTAATGTGGGGGGGGTTATTAATCATTTTATTGGAGGCTGGTACAACTCTTATCACAAGTCATACATACGTCCATTGTGTGAAGCACATTTGTACATTTGTTGCCATCATTTTCATGCATTTGCTTTCTACTTGAGCCCTTGGCATCAACTCATTTTTCCCTCCCTCCCCACCCCTCTTCCCTTATGAACCCTTGATAATTTATAAATCATTATTATTTTGTCATGTCTTACACTGTCCAAGGTCTCCCTTCACCCACTTTTCTGTTGTCCATCCCCCAGGGAGGGGGTTCTATGTAGATCCTTGTGATCGGTTCCCCCTTTCTACCCCAGCTTCTGTCCACCCTCCCGGTATCGCTACTCTCACCACTGGTCCTGAGGGGTTCATCTGTCCTAGATTCCTTGTGTTTTCAGTTCCTATCTGTACCAGCATACATTCTCTGGTCTAGCCAGATTCGTAAGGTAGAATTGGGATCATGATAGTGGGGGGAAGGAAGCACTAAAAAACTAGAGGAAAGTTGGACGTTTCATCAGTGCTACAGTGCCCCCTGACTGACTCGTCTCCTCCCCATGACTCTTCTGTAAGAGGATGTCCAGTTACCTACAGATGGGCTTTGGGTCCCCACTCTGCACTCCCCCTCATTCACAATGATAAGATTATTTTGTTCTTTGATGCCTGATACCTGATCACTTCAACACCTCGTGATCCTGATGTGTGGATATTTTTTAGAAGTATACTTGTGTTTTATTATCATGCAAAGGCACTCAACTCTGTGAATTATAACTTACTTTGAAACACTGTGAACAATGAGAATTCTACAACAAATAACTGTGTTCATGCCTGAACCTAATTCATTGTTCAGCTTGTGTATCCCAATGAGGTCTTTAAAACAATCATGACTTGTGTGGATTTTTGTAAGAGCTGTACGAGCCTCCAATAAAATGATCTTTTAAAATAAATAAATTTGCTTATTTAAGCCAACCATTTGTGGTAGGTAGTCTTGCTACAGCAGCACAGATCACTCATACAGCCTCATTCTCATGCCATTCAGGAAATTCACTGACAAAAATTAAGAGAAATGTAGCAAAGAGGCAGTAAATGCCAAGACTGTCTGCTATGAGGTCCCTGCGCTCATATCTATGTGACGTTTAGTGAATTTCTTAACCTTTCTCTGCTTCAGTTCCCTGCTCTGTAAAAAGGTTAATAATTAGTTACACATCTAGTAGAAAATAGCACTGGATCCAGAAAGTGGGTTCAAAAGTACACTCATATTTTCCATCTGTTTAAATCAATGGTCGCGATTTAAACCTAG
>NW_022103901.1:32519747-32521333 GCF_000313985.2 Echinops telfairi
AGGAATTTCTGAAATCTCCCATACACTAGAGTCATCGTGATGCTTCATCAAAATTTCTTTACCCTAAAAAGGTATCTCTCCCCCAGAATGTTTGAGTACAATGAACACCAAACTTACTACCACTACGTCAATGCTGACTCACAGCGACACCAACACCCTGTTTATTCTGTGGCTTTACATACCCAGAACACTATCTGCTCCAGCTGAGAACATACTTCCTCTTCCCAACAAACATATCAATGTCATACTTCTTCAATACCCACCATCCTACCTTGAATCCATTACCACGCGAAAAGGAAGCCTTACTCAGCCCCCAATACTGCCTCTTTCATGTCCAGTGAAGCGACATTGGCTTCTCACCTCTACTGGGAAGACTTGTGCTCACATCCTTCACAACAACCAAGGTCTCCTTGGCTTTCTGACTGGGCTGCACTAGAGCCTGCCTGGGCAAGAAGGTGAGGAAGTGCTCCAGCACCAGTTGGTGTATGGTCTTGGGCCCACTTGTGGCATCACGAAGTAGGTCCTGGCCCAGCTTGGAATTTGGAGGAACTCGCAGTACAAATGATTGCTTTGGCTTTGGGGGTTTGGGAGCCACCTTTGCAGCCATTGTGCTTTGCAGCCACGCTTGCTCTGCAAGACTTCAAGAGCCACTTCTTACTGAAGGAAATATGACAGACAACCAAGCTGCAGACAAGAGAAACCATGGATTAGTTACATGAACAGGCAAGGCATGACTGCACCCTCAAGAGGTGACCTGAGATCACTTAAGAGTAAAATTAGGTAGGGAAAACTCAGTTCTCTGAACAAGGGTCTCTTAGAAATGGCTGAAAGAAAGAACTTGACCCCAAAAGCCAGAGGATTTCCAAACCCAAAGGGCCCAACTGGAGAGAGCAGACTTCCAAGGGCCATCTTCCTGGGAAATACAGGATGAACAAGGCACTGAGAAAACTTCAACTCGTGCTGGTAGAAGACAGAAATTCTTTAAGAGCATCTTGCTTAGAAGTCAGGTTAGCCACTGAAACGTGTCAAATGGTGCCTCTGCACACTTCCCTCCGGTGCCCTTCAGGAGCAGTTGACCCTCCAATAATGCCATGTCGGGAAGTAACCACACATGGCTTGCTGACTCGTCGCCATTGTCAAAGCCCAGCTAAGAGAGGCAAAGGAAGTCACACTGGGACTTCCGACAAGGAGCCCCATTATCGCAAAGCTCAATGGCAGCATCGCTTGGGGCATGGCCATGGCCCCCTATAGGGCCTGTCTGTCCCCTGCCACCATCTCAACGGACCCTCAGCCTCTCTCACGGACCCTACTCACCTCTCGGGACCTCTGCCGCTGCAGGACACTCCTTGGGGACGCAGCCCAAAGACCCAGGACCAGCGAGCGCCCAGGAAACTAAGCGCGAAAGGCCAAGCCCAACCCTCGCCCTTCGGAGAGTCTTCGCAAACCGCTATTGGTGCGCACCGCTGTCAATTGGGCAGGGATGCCTTCTGGGAGACCCGGTGCCTCCGTCGTGACGTCACGCCCGGTGCCTCGTTTCCGGCGGGTCAGCCTGGTCTCCCCGTTCGGAGCGAGCCATCTGCGTCTGA
>NW_022103901.1:32521753-32523669 GCF_000313985.2 Echinops telfairi
TGCTGCGTCTTCGGCCTGTAGGTCTGAACTGGGCTGCTCTTCTCTACTCATCTCATTTTATTTTATTTTTAATTTTCAATTTGTATTTTTTTAACATAGAGTTCACTGATCAGGCAATTCAGTGCATTTAACATATGTAAAAGAGTTGTGCAATTATCACTACAATCGATTTCAGAGTACCGGTACTTTCGCTTACTCATTATTAGCTCCCCATTTCCCCCAACCCCCTCTGCCCTAACCCTAAGAAACCAGTAATTCAGTTGCTGTCTCTAGATTTCTCCAGAATCGTCTGGATTTCATATTCAAAAACAAAAAACGCCAACAATAAAACAGAAAAACCTCACATGAAAACAAAATTATAAAAACTAGAACAAAATGTAGATGAGTTAAAAGGGAGAACAGATGATAGAATTTTAACCTAACTACATCTACATTAGTCAGCTTTCCAATGCACAGATCAGATTACTGCTCGACTTCTTTCATCAGATATGCCCCAGATCGCATCTGTATCAGGAAGAAATGAGTGTCACTTTCCGTCATTTCAAGCACGGGATACTATGACTATTTTTAATATTTACTAATTTGGCTGACAAGCAATATCTAACTGGGTTTAATTTTCATTTCCCTTTCTGGACTCCTTTCTAAGTTTATTAACTGTTATATTTTAACTTTCTAAGAAATTCTACTCCATCCCCAACTCCATGCTCCAACACAGGCTTAACAGCATGTTTCCCTCGATGTTATTTCTATGCAAGGTTTTTCCCCATTGAGACACTGGAACACCTGAAGGACAGAAATTCCCTGGATGATTGTGTTACACCAGCCTCAAGCAGGATGACAGAAGTAAAAATATAAATGAATGCCTTCCCTTAACTGTGGCTGTTTACTTCACCATAACTTAAACTCTGTTATAAAAAAAACAAGTCTCGAAACTGCTACCAATAATTTCAAAAAAATAAAATAGGGAATACCTGCCTTCTCAGGCATCAAATTTTACTAAAATTTTTAATACATTTTTTTTTTAATTTTTACTAAAATGTTCCTTTAATAAAAGTTATATGGGTTGAACTAAAAAACCATGTCGGGTGATTCCTATCCATGGCAACTGCAGGTAGTGTGCAGCCTAGTGTGTACGATTTGATCTGTAGCCCTCACAGTGGCTGATTTTCCAAAGTAGACCACCGCAAGACCTTACTAGGCCCCTGTGGGTGGACTCTCAACTTTTTCCTTAGCGTCAGGCACAACAGTTTGCACCCCCACGGACTCTATGCATTGGACTCTTGGAGTTGGTACTGTTGGATTGATTCCAACTCACAGGGGCACATGTGACTTGAGTGGAACTGCCTCATAGGCTGTAGTTGTAGGCTGTAGTCTTTGTGGGAGCAGATCCCTAGGTCTTTCTCGAACATAGCCACTGGGTAGGTTCGAATTGATAACCTTTTGCTTAACAGATGAGCACTTAACTGTTGCACCACCAGTAGGCAATAGCAACAAATAACAAGTGGGGAAATTGGCAACATATAAGAAAGGATTTCAATTGAGTATCAAATAGATGGTGATGGCAAAAAGTATCTATTATGAGGTAGGAAAAGATCCCCTTCTTTATATCACATATGATAACGAAATTTAATTGACATTTAGAGGACATGAAGTTTAATGTGGGGGCAAAAGTATAAAGGAAAATAATATTCAAAATATTTAACAGTATAAACAGAGTCAAATTTAATAGACTAGAAAATAGTTTTTAAACAAGCCAAATAAGGAATTGGATACTCACTATAGAAAGAGCTCCCCGATCCCCTTGCAGAGGGGTCTGGGGGAGGAGACGAGCCAATCAGGGTGCGATGTAGCAATGATGAAAAATACAACTTCCCTCTAATTCCCAAATGTTTCCTTCCCGCTCCCACTACCATGAC
>NW_022103901.1:32524605-32536739 GCF_000313985.2 Echinops telfairi
AATGATTTTTTTAATCATTTTATTGGGGGCTCATACAACTCCTATCACAATCCATACATCCATCCATTGTGTCAAGCACATTTGTACCTATGTTGCCATCATCATTCTCAAAACATTTGCTTTCTACTTGAGCCCTTGGTATCAGCTCCTCATTTTTCCACTCCCTCCTCGCTCTCCCCTCCTATAAAATGAATTTTTTAAAGTGCATGTAGCCTTTGATTTCATACTCTTACCTAGGAATCTTATTCGGTGCTTCAATTGGCACTCATAGCACCTTATTTACAACAGAACTAAATGCTTCCAGGTCCTGCACCCTCTAAACAAGTCATTGTTACACTTGAACTCCTTGTTACAGCCACTGGGCCAATGCATCTTGTTGAAGGGCTTCTTCTTTACCACCGACCCTCTCCTTTATCAGGCCTGACGTCCTTCTCCAAGACTGGGCCCTCCTGACAACATGTCCAAAGAAAATGAGACTAAGTCTTATCATTCTGGCTTCTAAGGAGCACTCCAGGTACACCTCTTCCAAGACAGATACGTTCATTCTTCTGGCAGTTGACAGTATATTCAAAATTCTTTGTCGACACTATAATTTAAAATGTATCAATTCTCCAGTTTTTCTTAATCATTGTCTACCTTTCACAGGCATACAAAAATATAAAAGCTGGGGTCAGTTGCCCAATTATCTACCACTTGTCTGACCATTTGTCAAACTATGATGGCTTGTGTGTTGCTGTGTTGGTGAAAGTTACGCCACTAGTATTTCAAATATTCTAATCACCAAAGGTAGACAAGTTTTGATAGAATTTAAAGACTAGGAAGAAAGACCTGGCAAATCGACTTCCAAAAAATGTAGCCAGTGAAAACTTTATGGAAAGCAGCTGAAAATTGATTAGTGCTGGAAGACGAGCCCTGGGAATGTCGTCTCTAGAAATTAAAGCACTAGTCTATAAGGAATACGAACAGTTTCTCTTGTAGTGGGCAATGTTCATGAGGAGAGAAATGGTTCTTTGGAATATTATGCTAGAATCCACATTCTATAATATTCCACAGCTATTAGAAATAGGTCAGTACAATGTCTAGATCTGGAGAGATACAAAATATTGAGCAAGTTCAGAGCTATGTGCTGTGGCAGGTACAAAATCTGTCAATTTGAGCAAAGGATTGGAGTCTAGCCTGTCAATCAGGTCATAGCCAACGATTCCTTTGTGTGGACCTGGCCTTCCGAGGATTCTGGGAACTCCTATCTTCTTCCCTGGAGGCAGGACATGCACTCTCTCTGCTTCATCTTCTGTTGACAAGCCACGTGGAGCTATGCTGATGGCAGCTAGAGCCCTGAGCTGGAGGAGCCTTACGGAGAACCATGCTAGCACTGAGATGCTTCCACAAGACTTTCACCCACTGGCCTGTGATCTTCCTATTCTCAGCATCATTGCATGTGCCGCACAAGTCTGTAGAAGAATTTATGGACTAGGATTTATGGGGTAATATCAAACTTATGGACTTGATCTAGACTGGGCCGGAATGTTTTCTTAATATACAAATACTATTGGATGTAAAACTCTCTCATACACACATAGGAGTATCTCTGGATTTGTTTCTCTAGTCAACCCAGACTAACACATGTGCTTAACACATAATTAAAATTTTGTAGCAACAGAAAATACTCTGAAGATGTGTATGGTTGTATGAAGATATGCATACCAGACTATTAAAATGTTAGCACATGTGGAAAATAGGGCTAAAGGGGAAAGTAAACCTCTTTGAGTTGAGTAATTTCATTGAATAAGAAAAAGTCAACCTAACTTTTAAAAAGCCATAAAAATCTTAAAGGCTAAATAGAATGGTAGAGTTTTCTTGTTTGGGGTTGTTGTTTTTTTTAATGACATCCTGCTTTGTATCAGATCTTAACCTAAGACTGTAAAGTGACAATATATAAATCTATAAAACACCTATAACATGAAGAAAAAGATAACTGTCACTTTTAATTAAAGAGATGAAATACAGAAAGAATTACAAACTGTCAATGTTCTGAAAGCAAATTGATAACAATAGTTTATTTTTTAAAGTGAAATACAAGCTTTGTAAAATGTTCAATTCTAGCTTCAGTGATAGTATAGCTTCGCTTGATTTTTTTTAATTGATTAAACAAATCATAGTATGTACATATAATGGAGTCCAAAGCAGCCACTTAAAAAAGAGAAAATCAATAAAACACGATATAAAATAGTATGTATAAAATGATGTAATTTTTAAAATAAATCACTTGTTTGCTTTTGTTTTAAACTGGAAGAATGTACAAGCAGTGGATATCTCTTAAGGAGAAGGATTAGAAGATATTTTCATTTTTTCTCTTTTATCAATTTCTTGTTTCCAAATAATAAATATGTTACCTTTTTCATTTTAAAAATCCCATATGTTGGAAAGGTGAATAACTTAATATTCAATTAGCAGGAAGTCAGACAAAGTAAAGAAGTAAATCCTATTTAGAAAACATTAAATCCAAATAAAATCCACAATAAGGTTCCACTCACGCAGCTGGCTATGATATGGAGAGAGAGAACACAAATTGGTGAGACCGTGCCAAGACTGGCACCCTCATACATTGATGGGGAAAGCATAAAATGGTGTAGCCATCTTGAGAAACATGTTGGAAATGCCTCCAAAAGTTAACATAGAATTACCATAAGACCCACAAATCCTACTCCATGGGGTAGCCAAGAGAAATTAAAACATGCTTCCATAAAACCTTGTACATAAATGCTCGTAGCACTGTTCATAATTGCCAAAAAGTGGGGAAACGCCAAATGTTCATCAACTGATGAATGAGGAAACCCTAGTGGTACACCCATTAAGCTACCAACTGTGAGATCAGCAGTTCAAGCCCACCAATTGCCACTTGAGAGCAAGGTGAGACTGACTGCTCTCGGGAAGACTTAAAGTGTACGGTTGCTAGGAGTGAGAACCGACTTATAGCAGTGGGTTTGTTTGTTTACATTTTAGGGTGAGTTAGGTGAGGGCTTACACATTGGATCATCTGTGACATTTGTAATTGTTTCAATTCCTACTGTTTACTTTCCTACTTTTTAAATTAGGGGGGGTAAGGGTGGGGATGGGCATGAAATATAACACTCATCATTTCATAGGCCCTCAGATTTTCCAATACAGACCAACTCAAAAACCAAAACCCACCGCCATCAAGCTGATTCCAACACACAGTAGCCCTGTAAGACAGAGCAGAACTGCTCCATGGGGTTGCCAATACTGTCAGTCTTTATGGAAGCACACTGTCTCCCTCAGAGGGGCTGGTGGATTTGAATGGCCAATTTTTCATTTAATAGCCTAATGCTTAACCCCACCCCATCACCAGAGTTCCTTTGATACAGACCTGAGCAGAATAATCAACACTGGGAATATGAGTCAATGTTTTGTCAATCATAGCAGCCCCCATCTCAGATATTCAGTAGTAGGGAAATGGGATCCCACAGCTGTCATCTAAATGACAGTTAATGTAATTATGGCCAAATTTCCTAGTGGATTTATTGAAAAGGCCAGGTCAGTGCTCATACGAGCCTGAGCTGATTAATCCAGGTATAAAATACTTTTGTAAACAACCCAGTCTGCTTCAGTGTCCTCCCAGCTTCCTCTTCCTCTTGACAGGCAAGTTTACAATAAGGTGACACATTCAGAGGGAGACGGTGAGCTTTAGGAGCAGCAGAAGGTGCTAAGTCATACAAGTGTTCATTAAGCAACAACCACGCACTTCCTCCTGTGAAATCTGCTATACGTCATTAGTGCTTATGGTTTACCAATGTTTGTGCATCTAGGTTACCTCCGCTACTATCCTGTGGGCACGGGGACTGTTTTCATATTTATTATACCTGCAGCACTTAGCACCCAGAAGATGTCCACTAGTGATGGCTGCGAATATGAGTGTGAGATGCAGGGCTGGGTGCAGGAAGAGAGCTGCAACGTGTTTGGCATTTCGTTTTGTCCCTGAACACACACTGGACAGGTGGTCAAGGCTCCATGTTCTTCCCTCAGTCATTGGAACCTGGGCTGAAGGCAGGTTGAAGGGGTGCCGAGGGTGAGAAGTGTGAACGTGTAGAGGTAGGATTTCGCTGTCACATTGTGAAAAGAAATGTCTCCAGCCTCATAGTCCAGAGAGATACGCACCCACTGTGATGGCTCCATCATCCACCGGCGGGTAGGGGTAAGGTGGAGACCTGATACTTTTTTGCATTATCATCATCAACACCCAGTAGCCATTCTCAGGTGACAGAGCCACAATCCCCTTCTAGCTCATAGACACTTGGCATACTCCCAGGATCCAGCATGTCTCGTCTCCCACGTCCACTTCCCAGTACTGACGGCAGAGAAGAAGGTCAGAGAGCCCAGGGCCAGAAGGCAGCTACAGAACCTTCCTGGGCCCTCAGGCAAATGATCATCGTTTTCTCAAGTCTCATGCTCTTCAGCTCATCAGAGAAGATGCGGTTAGGATGGGACGTTTCTGTATCCTCCGGAATCACATCAACTGCAGAGTCAAGATACCCAGCTCGTGGTCCATGGGAAGCATCCCCAAGGGTTCTCCCCACTTCCAGGACACATGAATGTGACCGCTCTTCTGGAACCCAATAGGGGAGGACATAAGGACCCAGGAGTCTAAGGCCACGTGCCAGGACCTGGGCACTTACCTTCATGTGCCCGAGTAGCTATTAGTCCTGGAGCTACAGAGAAAAAAGGAAAGGAGGAAACATCTTGAACATTCTCATTCAGACACTAAAGCCACCCGATGGAGCCCTGGTCGATAACAGTTAAGCATTTGGCTGTTCCACCAAAGGTTGGTGGTTCGGATCTGCCCTGCAGCTCCACAGAAGAAAGACCGGGCAATCTGCTCCCAGAAGACGATGCACCGCCACCAAGTCAATTCTGACTCGTGACGACCCTGTGGGACAGAGTAGAACTGCTCCTGTGGATTTCAGAAACTAACTCTTTATGGGAATAGAACGCTGTCTTTCTCCCTTGGAGCACATGGTGGTTTCGAACTGCAGACCTTGCAGATGGCAGCCCAATGCATAACCACTCCACCAGTAGGGCCACCACAGCCCCCAAACAAGCGTTTCTGGGGGAAATTCTTCGCTGTCACCTGGCATCCCTATAAATCAAAATGCAACTCTATCCCCTAACATTAATAAATCTGGCCTGGTCTCCAGAACCAGGAAAGACAATAATACCCCGTTCACACACTCAGGGCACCACTGCCCAGGTAACTCAGCTCTCTTCGAACTCTGCTAGTCAGATGAACAAACCGGGCAAGATGACTGGGGCACAAGGGATTATCCACAGAGCCAGCCAGGGCCTTTCCTGGCTTACTCCTGCTCTGCCCCAGGTGTCTCTCTGTCCCATCAGGCCCAGTCATCAACCGCATGGGGACTGTTGCACTAATACCTGGTCACTGTGCTCAACAAGGAACGTTTCCATTTCTGAACGCAGGTTTTCTAAAGGGAGAAAGGAGAAGACAGAAACCTGAGTTAGATCCCCATCTAGGGAGGTCAGGGAGAGGCCGTGGGGAGAGGGACAAGGAGAGAGAGGGGTCTCTGGGCTGAGGGGGTCTTCCATCTGCCTCCAGCCCACTTACCTGAGAAGCGCTTCATGCTCTTCTCCACAAACTCAGACTTATGGTAGAAGAGGTGGAGTTTCTCTTTCACTTCTGAAGGGGTGGCCCATGGCTCCGGGACAGTCGCCGTCTTGGCCCTGGAGATAAGAGACTGTTGGCCGGGGAAACGTAGACCATGGGGGCAGTCTCCGTGAGCTGTGAGCTCAGAGGTCTCTGTGGACACTGAGCTCTACCCACCGATCCTCAGCTCTGGCCATAGGCTGGGGTCACCTGGGAGGGTGTTCACCTTGCCATCTGGGTCCCACCCACAAAGGCTCGGTTTTCATCAGTTTGGTATGGCCTTGCCATGGGGGTTTGCAAAGCTCTCAGGTAATTTCAGCCATGTCAGAGAACTCTTCTTCGGAGGCCTGCTCTCTCCACCCTCCCTCCCTCCCCTGTCTGCTGGGCTGAGGCTGCATCCCCTCCACCAACTTCCCAAAAGCAGTAGACATCGCTGGACCATGCATCCTTCCCTGAGGCCAAAGCGCAGGAAGCTCTGCCCCGTCCCCAGCCTACAGCCTGGCTTTCTCATTCCAGTCTTCGCCTTCCAGCTGCCCGCTGCCCAGTCTCCCAGTCTCCCACATAACCCTCAACAGCCTTAAGGTGCGGGCTGTAGGAGTTTCTCCCTCCTAGGATCATCCCCCCAAGTACAGGGCACCCAGGGCACCTCTCAGGGCATCTCTGTACCTCTGCAGGGTGATTCCAATGTCCTAGGAGAGAAAAGAGGAAAGCTCTCTGTTACTAGGCTCCTGGGAGCTGTGGTGATCCCCCAGCCTCTCCTCCTGGACAGCAGGCTGCTCCCAGGGCTTCCCCCCTGGAGTCAGCTAAACTGAAGCCTGACTGGGTTCTGCCATAAAACCTCCCCCACTCCACACCCCTACCTACCACCACCCCTGCCCCCCCAGCCTGCTAATCTCTTCTGAAGATGCCTGAAGTCCCCAGAATGCTAGGTTACCCAAGTACCTCCAAGTCACTGAAGGGTCTGAACACAAGAAACGTTGTGTGTCACCGAGATCAAGGGCCCACACGCCTTGCCTTCAGCCCCACCACCCCACCCCACCCCCCGGCACATTCTCTAGCTTGAGAGGAGCTGTACAGCCATGCTAGGCCCTGGGTCATCTTGACAAGGGGTGCCAGGGTGCCAGGGCCACACGCACCTGCATAAGACCCCATGCCGGCTGGCACTGCTTGGCCTCCAGCTCGCCGATGAGCTCGTCCAGAAGTGCGATGTCGCGGGACACCCGGCTGTCATAGTTCTCCCCGGCCTGGCCAATGGTCTGCCCCAGCTCCTCCAGCCGGGCCACAAACAGCTGCTCCTGCTTCTCCAGGAAGTGGCACAGCTGCTGCATCTGGCACCGGACCTTCTGCTTCTGGTCCTCCATCTGTTTCTGGGGGGCAGACAGAGATGGGGCGGGCTGTGCCATGGAGTAAAGGTGTATATCCAAGGGCCCCCCCACAAGTCTACCTCCTGGATGTGGATCATAACAGGCTGCTTCAGCCTTGTAGAGCCCTGAATTCCAGAGTGAGGCAAAGCCATAAAGAACCTCCCTGAACAGTCTGAGGCTGATGGGACTGGCTCTTGTAAAGTGGTCAGAAACCTGGTGTCACCTCAATTTTTCCCTGAAAGCCATTGGGGAGGCCGGCAGAGGCATAAGGTTGTGACTACCCACCTAGGCATTCCCGGAAGAAAGAGACTTCTCCACACCTGCAGAGGGTGGACACCTCTGGGGAAGGTCTTGTATAAAGAGCTTCTGGTTGGGAATAGACTATCCTTGTGTAGGTGAACTTGGCCTCCACCACCTTGGCACACTGGCACATCAATAGCTCTGCCACCACCACCCTTTTTCTTACTAAAGAGGTTCTTCAGACAGGTGGGCTGGGCCAGGGAACCTATTCCTTCCACATTCAGACCCTTTAAGAGCTTAGAAAGTCTTAAAAACAAACAGCATCTTCTTTCGTTGCTCTGAGTGCCTTCCTGAAAGGCAGACCTGGGTTTCCTAGAGCGGTCCAGCTCCGGCCTCACTCTCCTGGGGCATCCCTGATCTGTGCCCCACTAGTAAGTTCCCAGTCAGCCAGGTTTCTTTTACTAGAATTCAGGAGCTTCCTAAAGTCATGCCTGGCTCAGAGAGATGATTCCTACCTCATTCTACCCTTTGCTGCCTTTGCCCATTACCTGTTGAAGTGTAGTGGGCACAGACTTGATTTGGCTTGCCAGAACTCAGAGAGAGGGAGACAAGAGTCCAATCAACAAAATGTCTTGGACAAGCCTAGGCTCTGGGTGGTTCTAGGGACGGGCACCGCTCCTTCCAGGGAAAAGCGAAGCAACATACAGCACAAAAGGGCCAGGCGTGTGGCCAAGAAGCCAGACACCAGCGCAGCCGAGGAAAGCCGTTACGTTGTACTGACCGTAGTTTATGCATGGCAGAATCCTCTTTGAGAGCAAATATCTATTTTAAACATTTGAATTATTAAAATAAATGTTGTGGTAGGTGTTTTTTTCATTTAAGACAACAATAACTATCACAGAAACAATACAGAGGTGCTTCAAGTTAAAACATCTCTACTCTCCCTCTCCGATGCCATTCCACAGCAGGACCCAGGGTAGTGTGCTTTCTGCAAGCATTCTGGGGGGTGAATATGAGAAAGTGAGATGGGGTCCTTGGAGATGATCCCTCCCGTCCTTCAGGGTCAAGCTTATCCTTGAAGGTCAGTCTCCTCCCCGCTCTCCAGAGCTGGTGATCATCAGTGCAGGTGATCCTCTCTGCTTCCTCAAGAACCAGATTGGAAAGTTGGAGACACCCCTAGGCTCTCACGCTCCGGCCCTCTCTTATTCTGCAGGGGTGAGCCTGGGCAAAGGCTGGCCTCAGGCCCTGCCTGGTCTTACCAAGAAGTTGGCTGTCTCCTTATCCCCCTGGCATTTCTGCTCTTGCCCAGACTTTCTCAATTCCTTCAGATGCTCCAGCTGCCAGTGAATTTGTTCCTGGGGAAAAAAAGAGCAGTCAATGAAAAACCTCCGTGGATCCCAACCTCTGTTGCTGGTGCTGAGTCTTGAGGGAAAATGCCTGCCCCTGGGAGCAAAGTTGATGGCCCTGCAGTTGAGGCAGAGAAAGAGAGGTACTTGGGAAAGAGGAAGAATGACTGACTCCATTGCTAAGGGAAACGAAGCCAAGAGATGGTGAGCTAGAGAGTCCCACTGACTTCCTATGAGCTCCTGGGTTCAACCAGACCTGAAGTCAGTTGTCCCTTGGGCCTCTGACCTACATGAGCCAGTCAATTCCATCTGTGCCGCACTGGCTTGTATTGTGTTTCTGCCCTCGGCAGCCCACAACACAATGTACTAACTAATGTACATTGTACAATGAATGACTAATTAAGGTGACCAGATTTAAAGTGGGACACCATTGACGGGGGCGGGGCGGGGGGCAGGTCTTGATTAAAAATTTGGTCTATAAGGACCAAATAGACTGTTCCCTAGCTTGTCGTGCATTCTTGCCAAAAATCGGGACTTTTTTAAAACGCCAAAAATCGGGACGTCTGGTCACCTTACTAATGTACCATGTACAATGACTAATGTACCAACCTCCAGGGGTGCTCAGAAAGGGAAGCCAGGCCAGGTGGGTCCCAGTACCCAGCAGAGAAGGGCCCCGGGGCAGAGAACACCTACCTGGTATTCCAGAGCAGCCTCCTCAATGGGGCGCACCTGGTGACCTCGGTGCTCCTGACTCAGGTTGCAGATGAGACAGACAGGCTGGCTGTGCTCCTCGCAGAAGAGCAGGCAGGGCTGCTGCTTGTGCCGCTCACACTGGGGTGGGGGCTCCGAGCTGACACTTCGAAGCAACTGCTGCTGTTTGGGGAGCGGGGCCTGACCGCGGGGGCAGCTGAGAGAGTGGTTGCCTGAGGCCCCATGCTCCCCAGAGCAGCTGCTAGAACCATGCACACAGGAACCACCGACTGGGTCTCCTTCCTGCGGTTTCCCTGAAGACAAGGCGGTGGGAAAATCACCAGAGCGGCAAACCCAAAGGGTTACATCTACCTCTGAGAGACATCAGTGCCCAGTAAGACGCAGACCACATCCTCACTCCCACCCATCAGACTCCCAGTGAGAGAGGCAGAAAACACGCCAGGATTCCCAAGACCTGGAATGCCTGGGCATTTAATGACCAGTGGGCCCTCGTTACAAGTTCTCTGCCATATGCTGATGCAGCAGGTGACATGAAAGAGCAAGACATTTCAATCCGTGTTGGGCTTTGCTCCTGAAGTCTACCCAAGTTGTGCAGACCTAGACTGGGGGTTCCTGGCGAGCAGCCATAGCCCCAGCTCCAGCAGAACAGGTACGCTGGGTGTGTGTTCATTCTTCATTCAAACAAATGGACTGCTCATGTCCAAGATGAAGAAACCGTCCATGAAAGGGAAGAAAGGGGCATCAGAGTAAGGGGTAAACTCCTAACAGTTATGAAGAGCTCTAACCAAGACCTCAATTACTACTTCATACAGCAGAGATGCGAGGAGATACAAGGCAAAATGGACAGAAGCACACTCGGTCCACAATTGCCGCCTCCTCCTCCCGCTCTCCTTCCATTTCCAGGAACTCACACTGCATCTCTAAGTAAAACCACTTCCTGGTGTCCTCCAAATGACTATCACCCCCTCCTTCCCTCCTGACAGAATCCATGATTGCTCCCTCCTGCCTCCCCAGATGTCTCCGCCTCTCTGGCAGCCAGGTGTGGCCATCATCTGACCATCTTCTGGCCAGAGGGATGGAAAGGGAGGTGGCCCTAAGAAGGTCCCCAAAGTGACCCCTTTGTCCACACTCATTCTCCCTTGTCTCTGGAATAAGTGTGCCACTACCTGAGATCATGAGCTTGAGAGCAGACTCGGGGGACTGGGCACCCCGCAGGAGCTTAGCTCCCTGATGCACGGAATGCTGTCTCTGTCCGGACCACACTGTGAATCACACAGTGAAGGAAGCCTCTGTCTTGTGTTGGCCATCATACTTGGACGTTCTCGGCATTCACAAGCAGACCTAACCCCAATGATTGCTCCATCAATAAAAGGGACCTAAGAGTGGTAGTGGGACCTAGGGTTATGGTGGCATCGCAGTGACAAGTTGGGCTGCCACCACAAGGTCAGCCGTTCGAAACCACCAGCTGCTCCGCAGGAGAAAAACAGGGCTCTCTCCTCCTGTAAAGAGTTAATGTCTCAAAAACTCATCAGGGGCAGTTCTACTCTGCTCTGTGGAGTCAGAATTGACAGGATGGCAGTCAGAGGGTTAATGGGGTTTCCCCGGCTGCCTCATCCTGTGAAGTAGTTGGTGGCTTTTTGCTTATTAGCCAAGCGCTTTAACCACTGCACCCTAGGGCGCCTGTCTGAGGAGGAGGAGTTCTTTTTGCCCAGTCTCTCTCACCGTCGTATCAGGGGGCCTTGAAGCCCTTGGAATTCTAAAGAAGGACCCACTGGAATTTGATGTGATTGTTTCCAAAGACATACACACAGACTGCACCAGATGCCAAAGGAGGGGAGGCCCTCTGCTCCTAGGATCCCAGTGATAGGAATAGGCAGCCTCTCCCTGCAATCGTGCAGGTCATTTCAGGTGTGCCTTGGAGTCGATCCGACTCACGCGGAGAACTGCCCCATGTGGGTTTCCTAGGCTATAATCTTTATGAGATGGAATGCCAAGTCTTGTCTCCCACGGAGCCACTGATGGCCGGAGCCGTCGGCCTTTTGGACGGCCGTGGAGCACTGACTCCTGCACTTCCAGGGCACCCACTGATAAAAACACACTAAGACCAAAGGATATTGGGAAGAACTACCTTTACACACCACCGTGTCTAAAGACGAGGCGTGTCCGGGATTCTGGAGCCCTTTCTTCCCCAAAGATGGAGCCGATTGTGGATTTGAAGGTTCACAGAACATCCCAGGGGCCTCTGAACTCCCAATTCCATTTTCCTCCAAGGGTGCGGTGGAGGCTTCATGCTCCCCTCCAGTCAAGGACACACTGGTGAGGGCGCTCCTTAATGTATCCTGCTCTTGGCGCATGGAATCTTCTAGACCCCTGGAACCTTTCTCTGGCACCCCAGGAGCCTCCTCAGCCCCTAGAACGGCCACTATGCCTGGAGTCACAATTCTTATGTTCGTTAGAGAGCGGAGAGTTTCTGGGTTGACAGGTCCTCTCTCTCCGGAAGGAATGGCAAATTCCAGGCTTTTGGGTCGCTTCTTGGCTTCAGCTTTCTCATACACGGGCCTCCTCAGGGACCCGGAGAATGAGTGGCTGCAGAGTTCCTGCAGCCTGCTGGTAGAGTTAGCGTTCCTGCGCAGGCTGGGGCTGCGGATGCAACCCTTCTCGCCAGGCAGCCTGGCTGAAGACAGGGCCGGGCCTCTCCTGGAAGGGGGAGTCATGCTCCTGGCCCCTGGCTTGCCCTGCTTGTCCAGGCACCTGTCCTGGCTCTTCTTCTGAGGCCCCTTCCCAGCCTCGGCCTGG
>NW_022103901.1:32538245-32545256 GCF_000313985.2 Echinops telfairi
AGTTCAAACTTTTCTCCCTCAGATCTGATGGCAGGTTTGGCAGATCTGATCGACAACATATTGATTGGTAGCCAAGCCACCATACCAAACCTGTCAAGACCATCTCGGGTCATAGCAACCGTGCAGAATGACCCCATAGTTTCCAAAGTTGTACATCTTCGTGGCAGCGAACCATTTCATCCTTTTCCCACAGATTGGCTGGAGGCCAAGCACTTAACCACTGTGCCACCAGAGCTCCCGCGAAGCCACCCGGGGCCCTTGTTCACCATGCTCGAAGCATAAAATTCACTTCTTACAAAATCGACCAAAGAAAAAAATTCATCTACCCCACATTTTGAAATACAGACTGATTTCTGTATTTTTCATTGATAGTATGATGAGTAAATGCATTTTTAATATCAGCTTGACTGGAAAGTCTCAGGATGCTGTGTAATGAAACAAAAACAGTAGGAGAGGCTTCATGCTCTGTCTCCACAAAAATCAGTTCAACTCCACCCAGCACAGGCCAGTGACACTGGTTAAAATTTGGGGTTAATGACACTTTTCAGTAAGAACTTGCTTATCATTTGCCAAGTTTAAAATGTAACAAAATTTGACTCAAGTACTTGCTTAAAAAATACATTCCAGAGTCACTGCTGTTAAGTTGATTCCCCTTATGACGGAATAGCACTGCTCTTGAGGCTGTCCATGATGGTAAATCTTCAAGGCAGTCAAAAACCTCACTTTTCTCCTAAGGAGCTGCTGGTGGTTTCGAACTACAATCCTTTTGGTTTACAGCCTAACTCATAACCACTATGTCACCAGGACTCCAGTGATGCCTCAGTTATAGAATGCAATTTGCTCCAAACTTGCATTAAATACCAAAAACTTCAAGAACTGCACACATCTTTCCCATAAGAAATCATGAAAACCAAATAATTGGTTTGGAGGCACCAAAACTACACATAGAAATTCCATTTTCTAGAATTTTGAATCACTGTGGCGAGTCTTTGCCTTTTCTGTTTTTCGGTCTTGTGTTTCTGTATGTTTTCCAGTATATGAGATCCGGGATGGGGGAATCCAGAGAGACAGTCACTGGATTCATGGTTTCTTGGGGGTGTGGCAGGAGAGGTTGGGCAGAAATGAGGAGCTAATAACCAGGAGTACAAGAAAGAAGAGAATGTTCTAAAATTGATAGTGGTAATGATTGCAAAACTCTTCTTGATATGATTGAACTACTGAATTGTATGATATGTGGATTATGTGCCAATAAAACTGCTTTTTTTTAAAAAAAATTAAATAAATCTGTAATTAGCACCGTATAGTTGTTTACCATCATTTGCTATTGGCTTTCTAGGGGAAACTTCTGGTAAGTTACCAAGACAGGCACAAGAACTGATGAGAAGCCCTAAAAATAGTATTAACAACTAGATTTTTAAAGCACGGAAAGGTCATTTCACTATCTGTGCATCACATTACAGCAGAAGCAGAAACTTTCTAATTTAGTTCTATAACTCTGTCAAGAAGAGAACAGTCGTAGGTGATTTGAATTATTCTACTTCATGGAAACACATGGAAAGCATCTATAGTGTATTCTAAAGATCTGGAAATAGAAGCGCTAAACCCTGGAGATTAAAAGCAGCAACAACAACAACAAAAGCTGACTTTATATTAGGCCCACAGGGGAAAAAAATCTCAAAACCTGATGGGGCAGTTCTACTTCGTTACATGGAACCACCATGAAACAACTCCATGGGACACTGAAGAGGAAACAAACTGAAATTGGATGGATAACAATAAGATTGCAACTCCGCCCCTATCAATATTCCCTTTTTGCTAACACAACAAAACTTGGCTTCATTAGTCACAAATGAAGTGAAGAGTTCTCTAATGTAAGGGGCTCTATCTCCTGCCTCTCTTGATCTGGACAACAGAGTCTCTGCCTTTTCTGTTTGTTTTTAACATTAAGTCATTTAGAACACACACATCTGAACAAGCCTTCCTTCTCTGGCCTTCTACCTCATCCCTACCAACACCAGCAGTCAGCAGCCAGTATGGGGAGATGAGAGGCCGGGAGGCCCCACCTTACCCTGGCCGGTGGTCTTCTGGAGTTTCTCTGCCAGAAAACGCTGGTTGATAGCCCGAAGTACCTGCAGGGTCAGCCGAATGGCATCCTCCTCCCCATAGTAGTTGACCATCAGAGTGGCCAACTTCACTGGCCCGGCCATCTGGAGCACACCTCGGGGGATAAGAGAATACTCTTTCTCCAAGTTGGTGTTTTGCAACATGAACTTGAACTTCTCAAAGTCATAGAGTAGCAGCTGCTCCAGGGAGTTCAGGAGATGGTCACTAAGGGTCTTGGCCATGGCACTGACCAAGAGAGGTCAGAGCTGGTCGTCTGACTTCTGGAAGGAGAAGCAGCCCGTGTTCCGGAGCCCCACGGGTGAGTGAGGGAGGTGGCTTGTGAAATAAAGGAAAAGGCACCGGAAATGCTCTGTGCTCGGGTAGAAACTAACATTGACACCATGAGTATGTCAACACTGGTCTGTCGTCTGTTCCTCGTAGATTCAGAGAATTTTCCACTGTGAGGACTCCGTGCCTTTAGATAAGAACATGGGGTTTTCCAGACCACCCAGCTCCATCTCCACTGACTGGGCTGCCAAGAAGTAGGTAAGTTTGTAATGGAGAGTCTGGGGCTTGATTCTAGACTCTTAATCCTTGGGTTGGCACTCAGGCTCTTTCTTTCCTTTCTCCTCCTCTCATGATACCAAGCTGGTAAGGGGGTGGGGAGCAGTTAAAACCTAGGGAGGACCAACAGGGTTAGTCCCTCTGACTAACTACCTCTCTAACTCCCAACTACCTCTCTACCTCTCTGCAACCCAGCCAATGTTGACATGCTCGAAGTGTCTGTATCAGGGAGATCTCTTGTATTCATCTGGAGTTGAGAATAACAGATCTCCTTTTGACCCAAACTTCCCTACCTCCCCCTTGTATAATTAAATTTTAAGAAAGAAATCTGAGACTTGGAGAAGTGAGTCATTGCAGTTCTCAATGCATTGTCAGATAATGAACAGACGTTTGCTTAGAATGACTCAACAACAAATATATGACAATATAACAAAAAGAGAACACCAAATGCTTGTTACTCATAGTTTGTCTACCAGCAATTCCTAAACCCATCTCAGACTCTAATCTCAACACTGACCCTTACTTTATTGCTGAGATAACACTTTACACACTATTGATAAATGAAGATTTTAGAATGTAGAGTTGATCTTTATAAGGCCAAGATCTAAATGGCCCTGTACCAAAGGCACTACATCAGAATCTATCATCAAAAGAGCTGTATTAAAATAGCCAAGAGGAAATGGGGCTCTGGAAAAGGCCAAACACACACACACACACACACACACACACACACACACACTGCTCCAGCCAGGTGTGTTGTGACCCATGGCTAATCTGGGTCCTGCTCTTCAACAGCAGGGTCGGTCACGAGTTAGAGAGAAACAGAAAGTGTATTTATGAGAAAGCGGCTCCAGTGAGGCCAAAAGCAACACAAGCTGTGTGGATGGTGTCCACCGTGAGCTCAGAAGAGCGAATAGATACTTCTTACTTTGGAATTCACAAGCTGGGAGAGTCACGTACATATGTTTTACATTAACTCAAGTCTCAGGAGAACCACAGGAAACAATTGTTGACCGTGAGCAAGCAAGCAGAACGGTAAGGTCATGTAAGTCTTAGGGCAACCTCAGGATGTCCGTGGACTAGCCTGACAGCAGAACCTCGCGTTTTTGGTCACTAATAGGGAAATGAAAGAATATTCCAAAAGCTATCTGGCTTTATATATATCTCCGTACAATTGCGCCTATCGAACCTGCAATTATTTGTGGGGGGACTGGCTTTTCCCCCACATAAAAATTCCATAGAGATTACATTAAGCAAAGTATGTTGGACTAAAGCATTAAGTAAAGTAACAGACTACCATCCTCCTGGCCCAGAATCAGGAAAGCACTGGGTCAGGAAGCCAGGCATTTTTATAGAATGCTCCTGTTTAATTCTCCCTCGGGTCTATTTTATAGATGATGACATTTCTGCTTAAAGCAAGGTGACCAGCTATGACTGGTTTTCTGAGATTTTCCAAGTGTTAGCAGTGAAAGCCCACGACGCCTTCAGTGCTTGGAAATCGAGGACAATCCATTGCCCTCCTTGAGATTGACAGACTGAAAACATTAAATAGAAAGGAGCAAGCTGGGCCATTCATGTAACTCATGAATTGAAGCAAACCAAAATCCACTAGTCAATTTTGACTCATAGCGACCCTCTCGAACAGGGTGGCAGTCAGCTAGATTCGAGGCAAGGGGCTCGATGGTTAAGTGTTCAGATGCTAACTGAAGGGCTAGTGGTTCAGACTCACCCGGTGGATCTACAGCAGACCCAGTGGTCTGCTTTTATAAAGGTCACGCTCTGGGAAGCCCACAGGGGCCCCTCTGCTCTGCCCTCCAGGGTTGCTGTGAGTCAGAATCGACTCGACAATGTGGGTTAGTGTTGGATTTTTATCGTCTCTCTGGAAGGAGTTCTGGTGGGAAAATGGTGAAGCGCCCAGCTGCTAAGGGAACAGTGGGGACCCACCAGCTGCTCCGTGGGCAAAAGAGGTGACAGTCTCCTTCCATAAAGGTGACAGCCTTGGAAACCCTGTGGGGCCGTGCTACACTGTCATATGGAGTCCCTGTGAGTTGGAATGGACTGGATGGCAATGGGCTTATACTAGATACTTTGGATACAGAAGTGAATAAAACAAAGTGTGACCCAACAATAAACAAATAGATTTTATGCATCATGCCATGAGGAGGATGCTGAAAAACAACAACAAACAACAAAGAACCCCATGAT
Source organism: Echinops telfairi (assembly GCF_000313985.2). Classification (NCBI taxonomy): domain Eukaryota; kingdom Metazoa; phylum Chordata; class Mammalia; order Afrosoricida; family Tenrecidae; genus Echinops; species Echinops telfairi. Next base: position 32,543,118 of record NW_022103901.1, read on the forward strand.
CTGCTGTGAGCTTTATTCAACTTCTATAAAGTAACAGCATAGGGACTGGGGTGTCCATGGCCCATGCTCAGAGGTTCAAGCTTCCGGCCAGGAAGGGGTAGCACACCTAGGTCGGCGTTCCACCTGGATTGGCCTGTCTGGGCCAGGTGAAGTCAATTCAGTCAATGGGATTGACCAGGATTGTCAACCATGCCTCCCAGCGGAAGAATTGAAAAGGCAGGATCCCGGAGCCCACCGCGTGACTTTCTGGAGCAGCTTACAGGTAGGCTGAAGAGGGTGAGGGGCCCTGCAGGTGCCTGTGTAAACCTGAAACATCTTCTAACTTTCATAAAACTCACTTGGATCCCAATCCAGGCTTCGGAATGAATTCTTTCTTGCGCGAAGCCAAGGACCGAGGTATATTTCTCCCACGAGAGATCTAACACTTCTTATAAAACATCTTATTAAAAAAGAGATGGGGGAGGGGGGCTTTCTAGGGGATTGGTTGTGGTGTTTTTAACGGGGCAGTCCAGGAAGGTAACTTTGAGGGAGTGAAAAAGTAAGCCTTGCATTCATCTTGGGGCTGAGTAATCAAAGCATACGGAGTAAGTGCAAAGGCCCTGTGGTAACTAATGATGTGCCTACTGTTTGAGGAAGATAGTGGCTTATGTGACCAGAGCAGAGGCAGGAGAGAGGAGAGGGTGAAAGGTGAGAAGAAGAAAGAGTTAGAGAAGTGGGCTTCCAGGCTCCAAAAGGATTTGGGCTCCTATTCTGAGATGAAGGGTTGCTGCCGCAGGGGACAACTCATAGTGGATAGCAGAAGGCCTTGGATGATGGACTGAATGCTGGAGGGGTGGGGACTTAGGTGAATGGAGATCCAGGACACCATTGTTTTCAAGTAGATTACACAAGGGCCCTAGAAGCCATAAGGTTCCTGGGTGACACGAACAGTTTGCAACTGGCGACTAACCTAAAGGTCTGTTGTTGAAACCCACCAAGCCCTCCCAGGGAGAAAGATGTAGCCATCTGCTTCCCCAAAGACTGACAGCCTTGGACACCCTATGGGACAGCTCTATTTTCCAGAGGGTCCCTGTGAGTGAGAATCCACTCGGGTGCCATGGATTTGGTTTGGTTTGACTTCCCTGAATAGGGGTAGGAAACAGGTTTAGAGAATCCTGCTCATTATCCACCTGCCCTGTCCTCCACCCAGGGCAGAGATGTCTCTTGCTTGTGCCAGGCCTCTGACACTCCCACACATTCGTCCTGTATCCAAACAGTTTGCTTGTGAGTCTGGAAGCTGCACAAAGCGGTGGGGAAAACGTTTTAGTACCTGTTACTTGGGTGAGTTCTGAGTTTTCTCTCAAATAGATTAGTTCGTGAAATAAAATGACATCGTGTATGTAAACATGCCCGGCAACGTATAAGTGTCCCCCAAACGGTAGCACTGCACCACCCACGATGTCGTGGGCAGCGTGGGTGAGAGTGGATACGAGGTTCCTGCCCCCTCCTCAGCATTGATTCAGGGAGTCGTTGCCCCTAGCTCTGGCTGTCTTGCACGCCCGCATCTTCCCCCTTGCTGGTACCTCCCCCCAGGCAACAGCTCAGAGGGGAATGGTTTGGGGAAGGAGAAGAGAGGCCGTGGATAAAGGGGAAGTGTCAGTTCCAACCCCACCACCTCGATCCCAGACTGTTAGGATAGGGGGAAGGAGTCGCCAGATAGTGCGGTGTGTCCGCAGGAAAAGAAGCCTCAGGTAACTGCTGTGAAGGGGTGCAGCCTGCCCGGGGATCCGCTCTCGCCACGCAGCAGCCTCGGTCAAGGACTGCACATCCCAGAAAGCCTCGGAAGTGACGAGAACCAATCGGAGGGCTGGTGGGCGGGCCAACAGAGGGCGATCCGCCGCCGCGGCGCCGACGCAATTGGCTGTCCCCTCCAGCCGACAGCTGCTGCTTCCAGAGTGCTGCCATCGGTGGTCCCCCATGCCCTGTGTCACTCATTAGCTGGTAGGCCTCATCATGAGACTCAGGGACGTGAGTTAAGCAAGAAAGCGAAGACAGCCTGCATCCTTAAAGCTATGGGGCGGTTCTACTTGGTCCTATCGTTGGTGAGCGGGAAATCAACCTGACAGCAACCTTGGGTTTTTTGGTGAGGCCTCATTACAA
>NW_022103901.1:32547706-32551461 GCF_000313985.2 Echinops telfairi
CAATTCCCACACTGTGTCACTGGTGTTGTCCCCCGCAGGGCCATGGGCCAGTGAGGGGCATCATGCGACATGGGGTTTTCAACCGCTGATCAGTCCAATTCATAAACCAGGATTCAATTAGGAACTATAAATGAATCAGAGCATTCAGTTAGCAAAAACACTACTGTAGCCTCATTTATAAAAGGAGTAAGAAGAGTAAGGAAGTGTTTTCAAACTCTACCTCTCAGGACCCTAGACTACAAATTCTTAAATTTGGATCTCTCAAGAGTGCTTTGGTGAAATCTAGTAAAAATCCCCACGGTAATGGCTTCATTCAGGGAAAAAAGCTTGTGTACCTAAAACGTTCAGTATCCTGCCAGGAGGTTACTGGATTGCCTGAAGTCCGACAGGGGGAAATAGGGTTCTGGATCTAAATTCCCACTTCAGTCAGTGGATGGTGTGCCTTTGTGTTTTCATTGTTAAACTTACTTTACATATTGGACATTCCAAAGAGATTTTCTTTTATCTAAATGTGCTGCAGCCAAAAGAAAAACCAAGCTGTTTGCAGTTGCACTCTTCCATTTGTCCTGCCCATCTTCAGGTAAACATCATCATCTGGCTGTGCACCTCTTTTTCAAACAGCTGAATGGCATTCAGATGGGCAACTTTCTGACTCAGATCCTTGTCGTTTTGAAGCATTTACCTGCTTGCCATACTTACAGTTCTATAGAAACCAAACAAATGAATAAATCTTGGTGACACCATTCCATGGACTACAAATCATCCATTTAAAACAATGCAGCGGAGTGCTGTATGCTAATGTGCCAAGATGACTAATAGATACAAAGAAATTGAAAAATTACATTATAATGTGTATAGTGTGATCTCATATTTGTAAACAATGGGAAAGTGTTTTGTTTTGTTTTTAATTAAGCACTTGCAGGGCTCCTGGTGGTGATGCAGTGATTAAAGTGCTGACTGCCAACCATTAAGTCTGCAGGCTTGACCCACAAGACACTTGGAGGGAGCAAGAGGGGAGAGTCGGCTTTGGTAAACATTAACAGCCTTGGAAATGCTCTGGGACAGTTCTGTGCTGTCCTGAAGGGTCCCTATGTGTCAGGATTGACTGAGTGAGTCGCATTAATAACAGCTACTATTTATTAGGAGAGACTAGTCCCTTGAGATAGGCGTCATGTTTAGCAGGGGGTGGGCAAAACAGAAGACCCCTCAACAAGATTACTAACCGTGGCTATAATAATGAGCTGAAACAGCAACAACTATAAGGATAGCACAAGATGAAGCTGTATCCTAAGCAAATCCACATCAGCTTTTAATCGGTGCACAGTGAAGTAGGACCATGTTGGATAAGCTTTGAACTGTTAACATAAGCAGCTGTTCTAAACTACCAGCTGCTCCAAGGGAGAACGATGATTCTAGCTGCTCCCCAAATGTTTTACAGCCTCAGAATCCCTGTAGAGGCCACTAAGCGTCTGACTTAACCTGATGGTAGTGGGTTTGATTGAGTCTTAGTGCCCGGGAGATGGGTGCCATTCTACAGATAAAAGAACTGAGTTTTGAGACTTAGATAGAATGCCTTGTATGGCATCATATCAGAGATAAGTGGTTAGGTTACAGGGCTATAGTCTCTTGAAATCTGAAGCCTAAAAATATCAGAATGGCCTAAGAGCACTCTGAAGTCACGAAAACCGGTGAAAATCTCAACATTATTTTCCCAAGTAGACCTGAAATAGCCTTTATCATGTGCTGTGGCATCTCTGGAGCCACAGTTGAGGAGACAAGTCCCGCTCCTAGAGTGGAACAAAGAAAATCTAAACATCCTGGGCTCTCTACCCACCCCACCCCACCCACCCCCCACCCCCAAAATCACTGCCCTTGAATCGAGCCGAATCACAGTCATTCTCTATAGGACAAGGTAGAACTGCCTCTGGGTTTCCAAAACTGTTAACTCTATACCCGACAAGAAAGTCGGGTCTTTGTCTCCTCATCCCACCCAATCATGGTCGTCTGAACTTTTTGTAGCAGACAGGCCCAGGAGGAACTAATTACTAGTTGGTAGCATGACTCAGAGCACGTGACTTTAATTCTGTATCATGATGTCACATGAAAATAACAGCATCTATTTGATAAAATTGTGTGAAGGTGTGATTACGTGTAGAGCGGCTAGTCAAGTGCCTAGCACGCAGCACTCAATCAACGGTCACTCATCGATACCATCAAGCCTTTATTTTCCTGAGTCCAGCCAGTCGTTGGAGGGATTGGGGCCTGCACTAAGTTTGGACTTCCACTCACAGCCTCTTACCCTACCCTCCCGTACCCTAAACTCTCAATGGTCCCTCCTGCTTCCCTTCCATTTGCCCCTCACAAAGCAAGTTCCCTTCACAAGGGGTCAAGAAGGGTGGTCACAACAGCCCTCACAGAGCTAAATGAATGGTTTCCGAACCCCAGGGCACTTGGGGGAGCTGCAAGCTTTTAAAATCCTGTTCAAAACGCTGCACCGAGAACGCGGCCGCTGCGGGCCGCGCAGTCCACGACGGAACTGCAGAGCGGGCGGTGCCGGCGCTCCACGGCAGCTCGGACTGCATCTCCCGGCAAGCCCTGCTCCCACCCGGATGTCGGGGCCGCGGCTTCCGGTGACGGCCAGCCGCCAGGGCCCGCGTCGTTCCTCCCTCGTCAGCCTGGTCCGCTGGGCGCTTATTAAAAAAGTCAGATTCCAGGGCCCCACGCTGGCACTCTGATGGTTCCAGAATTCATAAATAGAAGTATACCTGGGGCTCTAATGCGAGTCACTCGAGAGACACCATCCTTGGGCCCAGCAGGCCCCGCCCAAACCCGCCACCCGAGCCTTTGATAGCTCAGCGCTTGCCTCCGGCCCCGCCCCTCGTCTTCCCATTGGCACCTCAACTCGTCCCACCGCCTCAAATACACTTTACCTTCTCATTGGTCCAAGGGGTGTGTGAGGGCTGTTTCGATAGGTGTTACCCGGATGTCGGTCGGGAGCAAGCGCTCTCGGCTTGTGGGCGTTTAACTCGCATGCGGGCACTTCCGGCGTGGGAGCCGAGGCCCGAGTCCTGCGTGGGGTCGCGACGTGACGAGAAAGTGGCGCTCGGGTTCTGCTTCCCGGGAGCCCGCCGGCGCCGAGCGAAGGTCCCTGCGCCGCGGCGTACGGCCGGAGTGGGCTGCGCCTAGGCAGGGCCATCGCTCTTCTCACCGGGACTCGGGGTCCTGGCTCCGCCGCCGGCGACTTCCCGGAGGGGCTCGGTCGGTTTCGTGACCGAGGCGTCCCGGGAGCCTGCTGATGGCGGCGGGCCCAGGCTCCCAGGAGCGGGAAGGGCTCCTGATCGTGAAGCTGGAGGAGGACTGCGCGTGGAGCCAGGAGCTGCCTCCGCCTGACGCTGGGTCCAGGGCACAGTCCGCCCACCTGCGCTTCCGACGATACCGCTTCCAAGAGGCTGGGGGTCCCCGAGAAGCCCTCAGCCGGCTCCAAGAGCTTTGCCATGAGTGGTTGCGGCCCGAGCTGCTCACCAAGGAGCAGATTCTGGACCTGCTGGTGCTGGAGCAGTTCCTGACCATCCTGCCCCCGGAGATCCAGAGCAGGGTGCAGGAGCTGCATCCAGAGAGCGGCGAGGAAGCGGTGACGCTCGTGGAGGACCTGCAGAAAGAACTTGAAAGGCTGCGGCAACAGGTGAGCGGGAGACTGCAGGTTTCAGTGCGATCAGTTGGGCCCAAGGACTGTAAACGTGCTGATTTAATTCCCC
>NW_022103901.1:32551658-32559627 GCF_000313985.2 Echinops telfairi
CCCTATGGGGTCTGAATCCACTGGACAGCAGTGTCTTTGTTTGGTTTGGGTCTGCTCTCCTTTACAGAAATGGGTCTCAGTTAACTGTCAATTTAGAAAAGTGGTTTGGCACTGAGGCCCTACCCCCAGAACCACCTCAGCGCCAGGTGTTCTTGTCACTAATAATGCACAGACGATGAAAAGTGCCTCCTGTTGAGACCCTCCTCACTTGCAAAGGGACCGCTGTGGTTCTCTGGCGAAGGTCTGCCCTCCGAATCCTGTGCTGTTTCCCCTTCTCTCCCCGCGGTGGTGATGAGTGATGTGGGTTGGTTCCCAGGTCACAAATCATGGGCGGGGAACTGCAGTGCTTTTGGAGGAGCCTTTGCCTCTGGAAACAGCACGAGCGTCACCGAGCTTCAAGCTGGAGCCCATGGAGACTGAGCGAAGCCCTGGCCCCAGGCTGCAGGAGCTGCTAGGCCCCAGCCCCCAAAGGGACCCCCAAGCTGTAAAGGAGAGGGGTGAGGAACAGTTCTCTGGGCAAGTGGGAGGGAGGAAGGACTTTGGGGCTGCCCCTGGCACTAGCAGGCCAAGAACAGGGAATTTCTGAAGTCCAGGGTCTGTCTCCCTAGTGGGCAGAGAAAGACCACAAAAAATGGTGGATTGAGTTCTCCAGGGGAGGGAGAGGGAGGAGATTGCCCTCTGTGGAGCCTTTTATTTGTAAAACAAACAGAATCTCTGGGGTTTTGTTTTCTAAAGAGAGCAGTAGTGGAATGATGGGAGGCGTGATGGTCTGCCGCCCTTCAGTTAAGACCACTGGTATTTGTGTACTGCGATCACTTCATTTTGGCTCTCACTTTACCATGCCTCTGTTGGTCTTTCACTAGTGCTGAATCTTAAAACAGAGTCTGGGTGTTGGGAGAATGGGATCCGGTGTTGTAATAATCTGCCTTGTCGGGGTCCCAGAAATTAGGAATGCTCTTCTCATTGTGGTTTCTGTCACCCTCAGCATTGTCTGCCCCCTGGCTTTCTCTCTTTCCTCCCGAAGGGAACACAGAAGACAAGGAGATGACTGGGCCCCAGGTGATGTGAACGTTCCCATTGTCCCTACCTTGCTCCTCCCCCTGGAAATGTGCCTCTTGTAGGGGAGGGGTCTTTTCTCCATCCACCACCAGCTCTCTCTCCACTGTGGTTTGTATGGCTAGCGTCCTCTTCCCATGACAGGAGTCCTGGGCACCCCAAATGGTTGCCCCTTTCACCCCTGACACTGCTTTTCTTCTTCTTGATATGTCAGGTGCTAAAGGCAATCTTGTGCTTTTGCAGTTACCCGAGAGCGTAGAGGACATGGCAGCGACGTACATCTCCCAGGAGTGGGGACAGCAGGAACCTAGTAAGAAGCTCCTGTCCAGGGACTCGGTACAGGAGAGTTATGAGAATGTGCACTCACTGGGTAAGGACTATGCTTCCAGGGGTGAAGACTGAACCATTCTAACCAGGGTCCTATCCCTCTGACATAAGCTCTGAGTTTTGCCAAGAAGGCTCCACCGGAACTTCCTGTATTTTCAGTTCCCTGGGCCAGGTGGTCCAGCCAGCCCACTTATGGGCCGCCCAGAACTTGAACCCCAGCTGCCAGGGCCTCAGGCTAGGAAACTGGACCATAATGCTCCTCTTAGAACAACAGCATCAGTAGACTTGGTCCACACAAGGTTGCCACTCGCCTTCCTTTTGTAAAAATAGGGTATCAGCGAAGTGCAATAAAACAGGGTCTGTTTATAAACCAGATCCACAAACACGTACTCCGTGTCCAAGAATATTGTGAATGCTGTTTTTTACTTCTAACAATTTTCCAATGCTAGTTCTCCTTCACTTTGGATGCTCCATCAGTACCCTCGATCAGGGGTCCTCAAACTTTTTAAACAGAGGGCCAGTTCACTGTCCCTCAGACCCGTTGGAGGGCCGCACTATAGTTTAAATAAATGGGACAAAAACAGCCGTCAGCTGGATAAATGTCCTCAGCGGGCCACATGTGGCCCGCAGGCTGTAGTTTGAGGACCCCTGCCCTAGATGCTTCCCTGAAGACACGTTTCAGGGCATTGCACCAACATTCTAGCGCATCGGCTGTCACAGCTGTAAAATATCAAAGGTCTCTCTCTGCTCAGATGTTCAAAAGGCAGTACTTCGCACTTCAGGAATGTGGGAACAACATGTCTATCCAAAATAGGGGCTAAGTAAGCCTATGTTAAAGTACATGTATGTGTCAAAACAGAAAAAAGGATACTTCTTGAATAAAACACCCCCAAAAGGTGGTTTAGGTGGAAGGTATGCATGTATTCCTGTACGTTTGGAAACAACATAAAATATGTGTTCCTTACTCATACAATTCGGTTGAAGCAAACACCAGTAGAATCATACTGCCATCAGGTTTGCACAGAGGATCACCACTGTTTGTTTCTTTTTATGGGCACTGTCTCAGGTTCTCCTTATCCTTTTGCCACTACTGTGGTGTCCAGAGTTGAACATACCTCTTTCAGTGAGTGCTAAACATGGAAAGAAGTTCAGAACACAATATTTTGGAATCAGATTAATACTTAAATCCTTCCTTTTTTAAAATCATTTTATTGGGGGCTCATACAACCCTTATCATAATCCATACATGTATCAATTGTGTAAAGCACATTTATACATTCGTTGTCCTCATCATTCTCAAAACATTTGCTCTCCAGGTAAGCCCCTGGCATGGGCTCATTTTTCCCCCTCCCTCCCCGCTCTTCACTCCCTCATGAACCCTTGATCATTTATAAATTATTATTTTGTCATCTCTTACACTGTCCAACGTCTCCCTTCACCCACTTTTCTGCTGTCTGTCCCCCAGGGAGGAGGTTATATGTAGATCCCTGTCATCGATTTCCCCTTTCCACCCCACCTTCCCTACACCCTCCCGGTATCGCCATTCTCAGCACTGGTCCTGAAGGAATCATCCGTCCTGGATTCCCTTAAATCCATTCTTACCAGCAATGACATGATATATATATATATATATATTTTTTTTTTTTTTTAAACAGCACAGCCCAATAGTCAGTGGTCCTTCTGTCTTTTAACGGCATGGTCCTCTCAAAGCCCAGGTTCTCTTCTAAATGGCCACCATGCTATTTATTTGATTTTTGCTTTCTAGAGTTGCCAGGCTAAGCTGAGTTCTATTTTAGACTGATTTTTAAAAGTGGAGTCTCGTTTACAATATGAAACTGGCTTGTCAAGGAACTGGCCATCTCTACGGTTGTCTTTTTACTGTTTTAGTTGCAAAAATGTACATTCTCATTGCACAAAAACCTGAGTACTGTCAAAGTAGAATTTGGGGTGGGTAGGTGTGGGTGTGCGCCTGCCTCCCCTAACCTTCGAGGCAGAATCACTGTGAGCAGCAATCTACTGTCAACCTTAATTGCGCAAAGAAGTCTCTATCTACCTTTTGAGGTTTTGAGGGCAGGGATCAAGACTGTGTGCTTCCCCAGTTTGGTGGAGAAAAGTGCTGATACTGAGAGCTGCCTCTTTCACTGTGTACAGAGTCTCTGATTCCCCATCAAGAGGCCCCAAGCACCCCAGTGGAGCAAGACAAAAAGTCACTGGATCCCAGGACCCAGAGTTGGAAGGAGATCCTGAGCCCCAGAAGCCTACCTGCAGGTAAGACATGAAGGTGAGCTACCTTCCCAGCAAGAGGTGTTTGTGTATATGGACTTTGGCCCTGCCAGGTGGGTGTTAGCTGGAGGTTCATTGCGTCCTTTGTCTTACTGTCCACTCTGCATCCCAGAGCTCGGACTAGGATGAGGAAAGTGAGGGGGCCAGGATGCGAAGAATAGAGCTTCACTTGTGGGCTGTCTCACTTGCCCCAGTTGAACTACATCCCTGCCCTACTCCACCCCTTCCTGACAGGCAAAAGCCCAAGGCTTAACTAGAGGTGTGGGTGGAGACCTATAGAGAGGAATTCCAAGACTGAACTTAGCTCCATTTCTTAGAGTGATGGCCCTACCTCTGACTGGTTGCTTCTCTGGAGGAAGATGGGAAACTGAGGTAGAACCAGCCTGCCTGTGTCCCAAAGGCAGTGGCAGGTCTGTGGAGTTTCCTTTTCTCCAGTGTTTAAGTAATGAAAGGGTTTGTTTCTCTTGATCTGCCAGGGGAAGAGAAATTTGAGAACCAGGAGGAAACTGCTCAGCTTGTTGCCCCTGAAAACACCCACCCTCTGGAGCTACCTGGCCAGGCCAAAGGGGAGGTGCCCTGGAGTCCTGAGCAGGGGCAACCTCAGGACAGGTCAGAAGGGCACTGGGACCCTCTCCCAGAGAATCAAATGGAGCAATCCTTAGTTGGAGCCACCAACTGCAGAGAGCTGGGGCGGACAAAGGAACTGCAGCCAAAGAAACTCCACTTATGTCCTTTGTGTGGCAAAAACTTTTCTAACAACTCAAACCTGATTAGGCACCAGAGAATACATGCAGCAGAAAGACTGTGCATGGGTGTGGACTGTGGCGACATCTTTGGTGGAAGCCCTCATTTTCTGTCACTGCACAGAGCCCACTTGGGAGAGGAGGCCCATAAATGCCTCGAATGTGGAAAAAGCTTCAGTCAGCATACCCACCTGACTCGCCATCAGCGCACTCACACCGGCGAGAAGCCCTATCAGTGTACCGTCTGTGGGAAGAGCTTCTCCTGCAACTCCAACCTCCACAGGCACCAGAGAACACACACAGGCGAGAAGCCCTACAAGTGCCCTGAGTGTGGGGAGATCTTTGCTCATAGCTCCAACCTCCTCAGGCACCAGAGAATTCACACCGGAGAGAGACCCTATAAGTGTCCTGAGTGTGGGAAGAGCTTCTCTCGTAGTTCACACCTTGTCATACATGAAAGAACTCATGAGAGAGAGAGACTTTACCCCTTCTCTGAATGTGGAGAATCTGTGAATGACTGTACCCCTTTTCTTACCAACCACAGAACCCCCAAGGTAGAAAAAAAGCTCTTCAAATGTTTGACTTGTGGGAAAAGCTTCGGGCAGGGCATGCACCTCACCAGACATCAAAGAACGCACACAGGGGAAAAGCCATATAAATGTACCCTTTGTGGGGAAAATTTCTCCCATAGATCCAACTTAATCCGGCACCAAAGAATTCACACAGGAGAAAAACCTTACACCTGTCATGAATGTGGAGATAGTTTTTCTCACAGCTCCAATCGGATTCGTCACTTGAGAACCCATACGGGAGAGAGGCCATATAAATGTTCTGAATGTGGAGAAAGCTTTTCTCGGAGTTCACGCCTTGTCAGTCATCAAAGGACTCATACTGGGTAGGATGAATGGAATTTCTCTAATTCGGATGTGGTGAAGTATTACAGACTTAATTTTATGAACTAGCCTTCCTTGCCCAACTGATCTCTACAGATTACGGTAATTATTCTATGGAAGTAGGGTGAGGGCTGGCCGTTGTGAAGAAGGTGCAGAGGCTGCCGAGGGTTAAAGAGTACACACCCTCTGAGTGTGTATCCACGTTGTGATTTGGGTGCCTTGCTGTGTCCCATGACTATCCCCAAATTGTTAGGAATCCTTGTGATCTATTTATTTGGGACATTCAGCGGGAACATGTAGGCTCTGAGGCCTTTAAGACCAAAGAGGAGAAGCTAAGTCTCTTGGGAAATTAGCCAGAATCCAACTAAAGACTAGTTGGCATTTGCAAGTCTCCTGAAAGCCCCGGCTGGGAAGCCACCACAGTGCTCCCTCAATGGTCTCACGGAAGTACTCGTAGGCAGGCCACGTATGCCAGTGTCCCTGTAGGCAAGGAACCAGAGACCTGAGGGTAAGGTTGTTACTGCAGGCCTGGGAACGGGCAGTCTCCCTTCGCAGAGCTCTAGACTTGCCCTTCTGTTGTCAGAAAAAATGAACAACTCTAGGGCTTTCTTCCTAGGTCCAGGGCCCTATGAAAAACAGGAGTTCCTGCGAAACTGAGGACTATGCTCTTCTCTCTGAAAAGTATGGATGATAATAAACATCTTAAGGAAACATGAAAATGTGTCTGTTCGTTGCAGTCTTTCGCCTTGTCCTTCAAGGCGTCTACCTTGATTCAAGGATTTGCTTCTTTTTTTTTTTTTTTGCAGTCTTCCTTATTGGTCAGGAAGTTCTGAGAAAGGGAGCAAGCAACAGAGGCAGGCCATGTATGGCCTGGTTAGTTCCAGGCCTGAGACTAGGACACAATATCAAGTGCAATATCAGTGGCTGCGCAAGGAAAAAAACACACGTCCTCCTAGCAAAGGCAGCATAAGACCCCAGCAGAATGACTCCTGGATTAGTACAGTTGGCCCTTTTGTGACCTCTGGGTTATATATAGTGTGCTTCCCTACATTTTCTTCCTCTGGAGTTTAGTGGAAATCTCTTGTCCCACTTTTAATGCCTGCTGCCATCTGGTGGGGGCCTGTATTATTTACTCAATCAACATGGGCCTCATCCCACCAACCCCAGCACCAGAGAACCCTTGGGATATAGTCTAGGTAAATTCAACCACAACACAAAATAAGTGATGGCAAATTGTTCTGGCCACAACATTTATACACACTTTCCAGTAAATATTAATATCCTCAGTCTATGAGTGAAATACATGGAGGATCACAGAAGCTTCTGCCAGAAATCAAGTGTTGGCTCAAAAGAACATCAACATGCTTAAGGAAGTACCATTTTCCTGGGCTGAAAGGATGAGGGAGGACATGAAATCACTCCTGAGATCAGACATTACATATTGAGTGTAACTCTCCTTCTGCAAACCACCATAAAAACACACCCATTGCGGTGGGATGAATTCCGACTCAGGCCAACTCTCTGGGACAAAGCAGTAGTGCCCACAGGGTTTCCCAGGCTGCCATCTTTAAAGAGACTGACTTTCTCATCTTCCTCCCAAGGAAGCTGGCCTGTGGTTCTGAGTCTTGGTCAGCAGCCCAGCAGTGCGCCTGCTGCACCATCAGGGCTTTGTTCTAATCCTTAAAGCCTGGTTCGCCCCTTCCTTGTAGCTGGGGCTCTGTTGGCACCTTGAATGGGTCTCTGCATTCTTGGGAAAGTGCCAGGGGTGTCTCAACAAGCTGCACAAGAAGGGGTTTCCAAGCTTCTCCGAGGAGGCGCTCTTCCTCAGGAGTACTGTCCAGAAGTCTTGGGCAAACACATGGAATCTATAGCTTCCCCAGCTTGAAACCAATTCAGACACCTCCCACAGGCACCCGAGCAGCCTGCTGACCCTGCCACACTTGCTGCCTCCACAGAAACGCCCGTTCCCGTTCCAGGACTCAGGGTTGCCTTTGCCGCTGGCCCCTCAGCAAGCCCACCTCCTCAGCCCTACACGCTTGCCGAGCACCCTTCCAGACTGACCCTCCTGCCCTGTCCCCCTCACCCCAGGGGTGCTAAATGCCCAGCGCCCCAGGGGTACAACAGTATTCTCTGAGAATTCCAGCCCCTCCACTATCTGTCCGCCAAGACGTCGGATAGGCTTAGGAAAAGGGACAGATGAATGGTTCTGAAAGGTGGATCCACAGGCCGCCACCAAGGCTTGGGTCATTGTCAAATGCAATGGGGGGGGGAATGCAGTGGGGAAGCTCTCAAGAAAGGGGCAAAACCACCTTTAGGACACTCACCCAGTTGGTCAGGGAAGAGAGGGAAAGAAACAAGACAGGCAGGCAGGTGCCCTTGAGGCAGGGAGTGCCGATGGTTTCAGCTGAAATCCAGGTATTTACCTGGTAGCAGCCAATTTTGTCACTCCAAGTTAGCAGAATAGAACTTCTAGTAGGTGTCCTCCCCCAAAAAGAATTTATTTAAAGGACGGCATTGAATCTGCAGCTCCGGGAGGGACATATCTGATCAGAGCACACGGGAGCAGAAGGGGAAGAAGAGAATGTGGAGCACATCCTGGCCCACCAGGCCTTGAGGATGATGATCCCAATTAGAGCAGCCAGTCCACACAGAGAGGACCACATGGCC
>NW_022103901.1:32561438-32562170 GCF_000313985.2 Echinops telfairi
GGCTCAAGTAGAAAGAAAATGTTTTGAGAATGATGATGGCAACAAATGTACAAATGTGCTTGACACGATGGTGAGAAGAGTTGTATGAGCCCCCAATAAGATGATTTAAAAAAAAAATCCCTTGGTCTTTCATAATTTCCCGCAACCAAAGATCAACTTTTACTCTGATTTGGAATTTACAATGTTCGGCTAATGTCGTACTCTTTACTACCATGAAATCAGTCCTTACTCCTTCACTTGAGGACACTGTCATATCCAACACTAACACATCGCCAACAAGACTCGTACAGGCTGAGACTATGAAACATTGGTAATTAGGATAATATTAACTCCCGATATGCTCGGATTCTAATAAAGGAGTCATCAAATATTTATGGGATGCCTACCTTACCCAGAACACTATTATTAGACACGATAGGCGATACAAGATAAACGGGTCATGCACAGCATTTTGTAGAGGGGAAGGTACAAAATATGCCAAGACATACACCTCCCAACCTAGGATCTGCCGTTGGTGGGCCATGGACCCTGCTCCGGTAGGTCACTTCCAGGGCTCGATTTCGCCGTCAAGGAGAAACATACAGGGCACCTATCTCACAAGTTGGAACTTACCTCACAAAAACAGGGCATAGTCGTTGTGATGGACACCATGCCGTTCCTATTCTAGCGAAGGCCTGAGCGGGAGAAAACTGCAACTCGAGAGGCCGGTCCCAAACGCCTCCCTGCCGCTCC
>NW_022103901.1:32562417-32574871 GCF_000313985.2 Echinops telfairi
GCGCGAGCGCCCCGGTAAGCGTCACTTCCGCTTCCGGCTGCGCACGCGGGTCTCCCACGGGCCCCGGCCCCTGGGTCCGCGCGTCCCCGGAAGCGAGCGGGCTGCGTGGCTGGGCTCCGGGTCGTGCTTCGCTGCCCTGGGCCGCGCGGCGCGGCGGCGGACGACGACCTCGTGGTCGAGCCCGAGGAAGGGAGAAGTGGCCGCCACGGGACCCGAGCTGTCCAGAGGTAACCAGGAAGCCGCTTTTCCCTCGGCTTCGGGCCCCCGAGTCCCCCGAGAGACGCGGGCTGGGGAGGAGACCTTTTTCGGGGGGCGCGCAAGCCCCGGGCGAGGCCTGCGGTCAGACTGGAGTGAATTCGAGGGGTGGGCGTTGAGGTCCGGCCCCCGCACTGGACACACTCGCCCGCTTCAGCTCATGCAGCCTCACAGTTACCCGCTTCTGCTGATGGCCAGCACTTGGGACGGGTCCCTGTGGCCCCCGAGCCTGGTTGGACAGCAAAAAACTTGTCATTTTGCACACTCGCAGCATCCTGGACACAGTGCAGGTGCCCTTTTTACCAGGTCACCACTGAGCACATTGTCCAGGAGCTGCCCTCAACAGCCTAAGTGACCCTGGAGAAATGTGACGTCAATAGAAGGTCACCTTGTGTGAACATCTTAATCGCCACTCCCTCACCGAACACATTCCAATTTTTCTGGCCGAATTTTTCTCCCGTTGAACATTCTTACTGAAGGACTATGTGGATAGCATGCCAATATCTAACCACTGCCCCACCAGAACTCAAAAGCCAACTAACTTTCTCCTATTCAGGTGAACGATTTTAAGTAATTTGTTCTTCAAGCTCACTGTCTGAGCTCTGCTGACAGTCTTTCCAACACCCCCCTCCCCACACCCTCCGTGGGAAAGGGATTATAAATGTCCCACAAAGTTCAGAGTCCCGATTCCCATCTTCACAGAGGAATGAATGGTAATCGAAGTTGTATCCTCCCCCCCACCCTCCAAAAGGCCTAGACAGGAAGGCGCTGTTAAATTTTAGAAAAAGTGATTTTTTTAATTTCTTCCTAATTTTCTTTTGACATTGGGAAAATGGGATAGGAAGCCAGCTGTTGAAATCCATGGATAATTCAAAGCTCCTTTCAGCCAGTTTTCTAAATAACAGTTTTCATACCCACTTTCCTGAACTGTGTAAGGGGGGCGGGGGACGAAAAAAGGCCAAGCCATTGTCAGAGTGTCATGTGCCTTCTCTGAACTGTGCTCTTTCAAAGTCAAATAAAAAATAAAGGACCTGAGCAAATCTGTCACTTTGAGTTACCTAATTTGGGGCCAATGATTTTAAAAGAGAGATATGATAGCCTTATCTGTTCATTTTTTTCTGATAACAGATGCAAGTAATAAGGGTCATGGACGGAGCCCTGGTGGCACCGTTGTTAACTAAGAGGAAGTTCAATCTATCAGCCACCCTACACGATGTTTTTTAAAGGTTCATGTTGGCATGTGGTTTTTTTCCCCCTGCCCTCTATATTCTTAGGAAGAAGACGCTGGTTTGGTCCCATAACAGATGAGTCCTCAGTGTCAAAGGTGGCACAAGAAGCAGAGGAGCTACGCTGATTCCAGAGCAGCATGATGACTGTAGAGCTGAAGGTGGCTGCGCACTTGGACCCTCAGATCACAGCTCTGTGGGAAACCAAGGGGTCTGTGAGAGAGAACTCCAGTCATCATGATAAATGGAGCCCACAAATCTACAGTACTGGTTCTGAGAGCTCTCGCCAGGACTTCCGGAACTTCCGCTATCGTGAAGCAGCTGGACCCCTCGAGGCTGTGAGCCAACTTCAGGAATTATGCCATCGGTGGTTGAGGCCAGAGATCCACTCAAAAGAGCAAATTTTGGAACTGCTGGTGTTAGAACAGTTTCTGACCATTCTGCCCAGGGAGACCCAGACCCAGATGCAGAAGCACCACCCACAGAACATTAAAGAGGCCGTGACCCTAGTAGAATACTTGCAGAGAGAATCTGACCAAACCAGGACTGGGGTGAGAAGAAAGATTCCTGATGTGTACAGTATAATGGGATAAAGGTGGATCTTTGGAGAAGTTGGGAGATTGAGAAATGAGATTGGTTAGGCCACTCGTAATGACAGGGCTTTGAAATTTTTTGAGACAATGGAATGCAATGATAATAGCATTTTTTCCATGAGTTATTTGAAGCCCTCTTGTAATGTTATTTTAGGGCAGCTAAGGTGGAACCTGAAACAATGGGCTGTAGCAATAAGCCACAAGTTTTGAAGCTCCTGGTAGAGTTTATCCTACTCTTAGAGAAAAAGAGTTTCTCTTTCCCTCCTTTAGGGAAAGTAATTAGCCTTGTCTGGCTTAACCCAGAAGATAGCATTTGACTGCTTAGAAACAAAAGGGAATGGTGGGGGAAACCCAAAATAGGGATATCATTTAAAAGGCCAAAAAGGAACAAGGATAACTAAGAAGAAAAAATCAGACAGCCAAGGGAAGACTGCAAAGAAATAAAACGTAGAAAGGAAAAGAGAAAAGTGGAAAGAAGAAAAGTCCCCTCAGGCACTGAGGGGTAGTGCCCCCTGTACCAGAAGCAAGAGTCTCCCCTGCCCTCATTTAATGGTTGGCCCTCGGCCCCACTAGTGTGTGGGGACCCAGTATGGCCGATGAGCAGGTGGGCTGCACACTTGTAGTGATAAAGAATACAGGGCAGGGCATATAGATGATACCAAACACCAAATCATTTAGAGTTAAGTTGGAACCAGGTTCTCTCGTTCTCATTCTTGTCCCTATTTCCATGTGAGGAAAGTCTTACTGAAAGGAACCCCCAGCCGCCAAGAAGTTGGGAATGTGCTTCAAAAAGTTTGTGGAAAATGGCATTAAAAGATAATGACATTTTCCCATGAATTTTTTAAAGCCCCCTTGTAGATGAGGGGAAGCCACGAAAGCAGGGACCTAGGTCAGGTGAAGAAATCCGTGAAGGTGTCATAAGAAGAACCCCACCTTGCTAGTGCCCTGAGCTATATGCAGAGAGGCTTTGTTATGGGTTGGAAGCATTCTCAGCTTTTTCCATTTTATCCTAATTTTCCCAGATTTTGTGTAGGACACTCTGGAAAATGAGTTGTCCATTGTCTCTTAAGCCTTTTCACTATTAATCTTCATGCCTTCCAGGATCAGTACTCATTCTTCCCTCTACCACTACCCTCAAACCAAAAATACATTTTTAAGGTAACAAGGATGGGGATTGTTTCTAGGTTTCGTTCCACGAGATGGAAAAGGAGGCCCAACGACTGGGCCGGTTGCAGGATGGAGAGTTTGTGAATGCATCCCAGGGTCTACAGAAACAGCCATGCAGAAATGCTCAAAAAGAAACTGCCCCCGTGTACGAAAAGGGTAAGGAGCTTTATGATAGATTTCACGGCCTGGGAGAGGTGATGATAATTTGTTCATTTGGAATACTGTTAAAGGACTTGCAAAAGCTATGCTAGCAATTATACTTCCACCCTTCATCCCCCGCCAGGTGGCAGTAAATAGGCCAACTGTGTAGATGTGAGTCAGCCTAGGTTTCAGAATTTCCAAATCACAGAACCCTTGTTATGTCATGAACTCTCTTCCTTAGAAAAGTAGAAAGGCGCAAAAAGATGGACAATGGATGCATCAGGGCCACCTCCTCCTAAGCTAGAGGGAAAACGAGCCAAACAGGTTGTCACTGGCAGGCTTTGAACAGATCTATGTACCGGGAAAAAAGCAAACAAGACAAAAATGCCTTATCTCCTAGACATCAGAGTCCTTAAGTACTTCATTTTTAAAAACCGTTAGCCCTTGGCCAGCTCAGAGAATAATTTTATTTCATGAGAGGAAAATAAAAGTGGCTGTCCCTTTCTAATGAACTCAGGAAGAGGTAGGGTAACTGTTATGTGGGCTGGTAAATCCAAATAACACTGCACTTCACCCTTGAATCAGCATCAAAAGTATTTTAGAAATGAGTTTAGGATGTTTATAAACAAAAGGAAATGGTCTATGGTTCTTTTCCACCCACAGGTCTGCCTGCCCCACAGACTCTAGCCCTTTCTGAACAGACAAACACCAAAGATTGGATGATGGCCCCTAAGATCATCATACCTGAAGCCCAGGTGAGCTATACTTTCCAGATGCTCAGGGCTTTGTAAACATGCCCTGTCTATGCTTTTCCCCGCTGGCCAATAACCCACTGCCTTACAGATGCTCAGAGGCATGTTAATGCCAGATATTGTCTCCTGGATAACTTGGCTTGGCTCAGTGGGCACAGGACACCTCTCAGGCTGTTTGCTACACCCTTGGGTCCTCCATTAATGCTTTCTTACGTATTTTAAGATTGTGCTATTAATTCCTTCAGTGCTTGGCCTACCATGCAGTTCAGAGGTCAAGTGGCACAAGTGCTTCTGTAGTGCCAAGCACTGAACTGAAGCCCACCCCAATTCTCTTCATTAGAGCTTGTTGACATTTGAAGAGGTGGCCATGTATTTTTCCCAGGAAGAATGGGAGTTACTGGAGCCCACTCAGAAGGCCCTCTACCATGATGTAATGCAGGAAAACTATGAGACTGTCATCTCTCTAGGTAAAAATTCCCTTCCCTTTGTCTAGAAATTGAGGAGTCTGTCATGTCAGCTTACTGAGAATGCACCCCTGTGAGAATGTCCCCCTGCTCATATTGTTGGTTGGTTCTCAACTGGAAGGCATAGAGAAGAAATACGGTGTATGCAGATGCCCCTGAGAGCTTTTCCAAATATTTTCCAAATAAGCTTATAGGTAGAACTATAAGCTTCTACCATATAGTTCATTCCTTATCATAAAGAAAAATCTTAATTCAGTGTCCCTTCTCAAACTGGCTCTTCCCCCATGTTCCTCATGTCAGTAAAGAACACCACCATTCACTCGGTTATGTGGCCAGAAAGCTTACAAACATCCTTCGCGATTCTCCCCTCATACCCTGTAAGCAGTTCATCAGCGAGTTCTCTTGACTCTGCCTTCAAAATATATTCTGGGTTCAAGTCCATCTCAGCCTTCTCTACTCTTAAGCCTGCTGGTCTAAGCCACCATAATCTTTATCCAAGTCTATTTTGATAGCTCTCTAAATGGGATCCCCTGCCTCCATTCCTGCCCAGTATAGTCTTGTTTTCCACACAGAGGCTCAAGGAATCTTTTAAAAACCACCAAATCATAACATTTCCGTGCATCTAAGTCCTGCAGTGACTGTTCAGCACTTTCAGAAAGAAAAAAAACCTAAATTCATCCCTGAAGTGCACACGAGCCTCCATTATTTGGCCACTACATTTTAAGGAGCCCTGAAGGCTTAGTAGGCTACTAGGTTGCTAACCATCAGAGTTCAAAACCATCAGCTGCTCCACAGGGGAAAGATGAGGCTTTCTGCTCCCATAAAAATTTACAGCCTCAGAAACCCACAGGGGCAGTTCTAGCCTGTCCTGTGGGGTTGCTGTGAGTCAGAAATAACTTGATGGCAGTCAGTTTGATGTTTGAAGGTTGCTCCTGTCTCTGCCTCATCTTGAGCTCCTCCTGCCCGTGCTCAGTCTGATTTAGCCACACTGACTTTGTTGATTCTTGAACTCATCAACGTCATTTGTACCTTCCCATTTCTTGTCCTCAACTAATGAGCCCTGGTAGTGCTGTGGATTGGACAGTGGGCCGCTAGATTAGCAGCTCAACCCGACCAAAGGATCCACAGGAAAAAGATGAAGCTGTCTGCTCCCATAAAGATTTATCGTCTCAGAAACCCTGTATAGGGTTGCTGTATGCGGCAGAATTGGGAATTGATGACGAGAGTGGGTTTGATTCCTTCCACTGCTGTGCTTTTGCACATACAAACGACCCTCCTTTTCCAATTTCAGCTATCACTCACAGTGATCTTATCAGAATAGCTTGTTAGAAGCACAGTGCTAAAATGATCTTGACCCATTTTCAGTTTCTTCCAAAAACATATATTGATCATTTTACTCTTTTAGAATATAAGTTCCAGGTATCCCCAGCCCATAGAGTGTTATTCAATACATAGCAGCCACTGCAAATTGAATTACTTAATAAATACTTCTACCATATAGTCATCTGTATTTGGGAAAAGTTTCCATTCTTTTCCATCTTTCCCATCTGAATATAAACCAGTGAGTTAGAGGAACACTAGAAACCTTTTCTAGTCCTCCAGTGCTTGATGCATAGGCATAAATAAAAAGTAACTGATTGGTATAGGCAACATATATGTATATGATACCTAACTTACTTTGGATTGGCTTCACTAGGCCTTCTATTCTTCCTGTTGAGTTAATGGGTTCCCTGCAAGCTCTGGGACTTGCATCCCCTTTGGTGGAATACAATGTTTTTTCGGTGACAGGAAAAGCAATATGTACTGGATTGCCATTCTTTGTTTTCTTTTCATTTGTCCATCCTAGTCTTATTTCTTAGTCACACAAATCAGATTGCCCACTTTAACCATTTGGAGTCCAAGAGCCCTTTGCTTTCCATTAAATAGTCTGGGATTAGGCAGCCACGTCACTGTTAGCTTGCTAGTCCATGACCTCAATCTTTCCTTCTTGCAGCATTATTTGTACTCCCTAAACCTAAAGTGATCTCCTGTCTAGAGCAAGGGGAAGAGCCATGGATCCATGGACCCAGAGAATTCAAGGACAGACCTGTTGAATCCCCTACAGGTATGTATGCCACGGGAAGAAGGGAATTACACATTGATCAGAACCTTAGAGGAATTTAAACATTTTACAATTTCACTATTATTTTTTTAAATTATCCATCATTGAGTTTTTCTTTTTGTTGTTGTATTCCTGTGATTTTTCTGTCCCTGGATAAGAGGGCTGATTCTTAAAGTTTATTTCAACAGGGTTAAAACTCAAAATTGACACTGGGAATTCTCAGCCTGTCTTGCTTCCTGCCATAGAAATAGAAGCACTAGGAGGTACCGTTTCCAAAAAGTCCAGAACAAGCATCCCTCAGAAAACAACAGGCAAAGAAAATCAAGGTGGTGTGCAGAGGGCTGAGAAATGGCCTCGAGATTTTCCAGTGAAGAAAAGAAAAAAACTTTCAACCTGGAAGCAAGAGTTGCTGAAACTTATGGATCTTCACAAGAAAAACCGTGCACGGGAGAAGCCTTTTAAATGCCAGGAATGTGGGAAAAGCTTCAGAGTTAGTTCTGACCTTATTAAGCACCAGCGAATTCACACTGAAGAGAAACCCTATAAATGTCAACAATGTGATAAGAGGTTTAGATGGAGTTCAGATCTTAATAAGCACTTAACAACTCACCAGGGCATAAAACCTTATAAATGCTCATGGTGTGGGAAAAGCTTCAGTCAAAACACAAATCTACACACACACCAGAGGACTCACACAGGAGAGAAACCTTTTACATGTCATGAATGTGGGAAAAAGTTCAGTCAGAACTCCCACCTTGTTAAACACCGGAGAACCCATACAGGTGAGCAACCATTTTCTTGTAGCATCTGCAAGAGAAACTTCAGCAGGCGGTCAAGCCTTCTAAGGCACCAAAAACTCCACAAGTGAACAAAAGCTAACCCATTATCCCCTTTCTAAAGTTCACCAAATGGAGAAACACAATATCATGAAACAACGTAAGATTTTGTCATCGATGGAAATCTTATGGGTGCAAATGACAGAAGTCTAGTCTGCAAAGGAGAATGACAGTTCACTACTTTTAACAGAATTCCCATAATGTTCTAAGAACATTATGATGAGAGTTTTGTCTTGCAAAAGAAACTCAACTTCAAATAGTAGGTTTAACCATGAGTTAATTAACAGTCTTCTGTGATCCTAGAAGTGAAAGTTTTATATTAATCACCCCATTTTTTAACATACAGAAACGTGTAGCCTGGTCTTCCCCCAAGAAAGCAATAACGTGTTGAATTGGAAACTATTAATCTCAGGGTGGTAGATGTACAACATTTTAAATTGTCTCCTAAAACGAATTTTCCAAGAAACCGGATCTTATGTTCTCTTTGGTCACTTCACAAGGTTAGGTGAGTTTCTCCTTGAATTTTTTAGCAACTTTAAATCTTGATTTTTTTTTTAAACTGTACTCACATTTAAGTCACCATCCAGGAGTCTACTAGATCAGCTGCTGCACTAGCTTATGGCTCATTGTGGTGTTTGAAAAATGGAAACCGTCTCTAATGAGATTTTAGGAATACGGGTTGAATTTATGGACATGAACTATGTGTTAGTTGTAAAGAATTAGTTCTGGCAATAAATGACATCTCTTTACCTCATGATGTCAATAGGATAAAACAGCCATAAAATTTAGCACTTGCCCATGGCTTGAAAGAAAATTAGTGGCCGTTCAGGATCAGATTTTTGTCAGGTTTGTTTTTGTTTGCTTTTAAATTTGGCTTGTTTTTCTTAAGAACAAGGGGAAATTGTGTTTATATGGGAACTAGGGTATGTGTGCTCCAAACAGATCCCAGAAGTTCACTTGCTATGGTGACATGAGGAATCTAGTTTACAAAAGATAAGAGTTCCCACAATGAAAATGTTACGGAAGGATTGTTGAATTCACACCTGTGTAGTTTGTCTTACACTGTGTTATAGATTGAATTGTGTCCACAGCAAGATGTGTAAGTCCAAAGCCCTAGCCCTGAAGTAGGAGCCCTGGTTGCACAGTGGTTAAGAGTTCAGCTGTTCAAGGTGCCAGTTTGACTCAACAGCCACTCCCCTGGAGAATGACGTAGCACTCCTATGAAGATTACAGCCTTAAGCATCCTGTGGGGCAGTTCAGCTCTAACCTAGAGAGCGGTTGTATGTTGGAATTAGCTCTACAGCAATGGGTGTACCTGTGGTTTTAGTCTCCCTTGGGAATTGATTTCCCTTACGTTAATGTGATAGTAGCAGTATAGGGTGTGCCTTAAAAACCTATCCGTTGAGATATGAAAGAACAAATGAAGCAAACACAAACGCAGAAAAAGGTGCATGTCATTCCCTTGCCAGGTACCAGGAGTAGAAGCTAAGAAGAGACAGAGACACTCCCTACAGTAGACAGAGTGAGCTTTCCTCAGGAGCCAATTCCCTGAATTCAGACTTCTAGCCTTCTCAACTAAGAAAATCAAGTTCTGTTCCTTAAAGCTACCTGCCTGTATTTTATAGCAGCATTAGATAACTAAGACACTGTGAGCACTTCAGTGGGCAAGGGTCTGTCTGCCCTTTTCTCAAGCACAGAATTTAAGAGCAGTCTTGGGTAATAAATTTGATGGACTGGTGCCCAGCTGTATGTTGCTGCCACTGAGTCAATTCCAGCTCTTAGTGACCCAGTAGGGCAAATAAAACTGCCACTTAGAAGAGTTTCTTAGGTTGAGGTGGTAATCTGTAGCCAAATAAAACTGCCACTTAGAAGAGTTTCTTAGGTTGAGGTGGTAATCTGTAACGGCAGATCACCAAGTCTTTTTGCTCATTGACCTACTGAGAGCTCTAAACGTTTGCTTCACAACCAAGCACTTACCATTGTGCCATCAGGGTACCTTAAAGTCTGTATAGCCATCCCATTGCCATCGAATCAATTCTGTAGGGCCAGATAGAACTGCCCCATAGAGTCCCCAAGTTAGAAATCATTACAGAAGTGGAATGCCTCCTCTTGTCCTGTAGAATGGTTCTGAACCACCACCTTTTCGGTTAGCAGCCAAGAACTTAACTACAACACCAGGTCGCTTTTCAAGTCGGTGAAGTCTTGTAGATTTCCTCATGCTTTACCTATTTATCTGCAACAGTGACTCATGTATGTTTCCATCCTAGGGGAGAGGTTTAAGAAACCAACTGTATAGATGGGGAAGTAAAAGGCTCAAAAGAGGTAAGAGGACTTGCTCAAGAGCCCTCTTCATCATTCGGCTGGAGGCTGGATTGGCAGGACTGATTTGTATGCCATTTTTGTACAACTAGCCTAGATGATGTTGTGTTCTCTTTCTGGCTTGGAAATCATTCCTATTTCTTGATTAATCACTCAGACACTGTAAGTCTCCTTTAGTGTATCAATGGTGCCCTGTGATCCTTTGAGATAACATTGTAAACCACAAGGTTTTTGGTTCAAATCCACCAGCTGCTCCAAGGGAGAAAGAAGAATGTAAAGATTTATATTCTCGGGAACCTTAACCACTTTACTCTGCCTTACAGGCTTGCTATGATTTAGAATCAACCCAGTGAGGGGTGGGTTGGTGTGTAAAATAAGGCTTAACAGTTCACCTCAGGGTTCTGGAGATGAGATGAATCTAGGGAAGCAAAGTGCCTAGCCGAATCTAGGCTACAATCAATGCGCAATTCCAGCGTATGCCTTTCCATTCCCTTTGCTTCCTGGTAGTGTGTGGGGTTGACGCTATGACTGACAGGAGCCAAGGTGGTGGTGGCCCTTGGCTTCAGTGCTTAATGGTGTGAGTCACTATAGCAACTTGGTTGCTATGTGGTCTGCTCAAATCCATTTTTACCCTTTTCTCTGGTAAATCTGGAACCTTTGGGCACCAGCCCTTTTTCAGTCGGAGTTGGTCTGGAACTTTCAGCCATGCTTTCGTTTTGCTCTTCAAGATGCACAGCACTTGGGACTTGCATCTGAAGCACAGTTGGCTCTCAGGCTGCAGTCCACAAGCTGTGACCCAATACCCTCAGAACCCTGAGGCCTAGACGCATCTCTTCTGCCAGGACGTGTGCGTCACTTAATCAGTTCAGGAGCGTGTTCTGATGTGCCACAAACTGTCCTGGATTCTGAGGACACATCTGTGAAGAGGAGAAGCAAAACTGCTTAGGACATTTGCGTTCTAACAAGTGGTGAACGGGCTAATGGTTACGCTTCCCTGCTGCTGGCAGGGTCATGGGCTGTGAGTACACGTGTCGACCTCTGGGCTGAAGAAGTTCTTTGCTGGTGCAAGACTAGTACTCCTTTTGCCTTAATTGTGAAACACACATAAAGGAGCCGAGTTCAAAGCCATTTGGGATGCTGAGGCCCCCGTGGGAGCCAACCATTCTGGAGAATTCCTCACACCTGAAATAGCCTTTGTAAGAACAATAAATAAAGTGGCGTGTAAATCACTGAGATGGCGGTGGTGTTTGTTTCTGCTACCTAATCTCACATGTGCTATTTGACCAAGAGTTTCAAGGAGGGTAAGTGGGAGTAGGGAGCAACCGTGCTATTTCCACCCCACCGGACCTTTGGGGTATAAGTGTTTAGTTAAACTGATGAGAAAGCTCAAGAGCTCACACACCTGTAGAGGATATGGGAAGAAGTCTTCTAGAAGAGAAAAACCTGGATATAACAGACATTTCCCTGGAGAGCACTCTCCTTAAAACACTTGGCTCTGCTGTGGTGGTGGGGGTGGTTCCCATGAAGCCAGCTCTCAGGATGATGTCGGGTACAGCAGTGAAACTCATTGCCCAGTCTGGCATCAACTTCCTGACCATTGGTCTGCTCAAGTAGACCCATCACTGCACTCATTGTCAAGTGCCTTCCAAACTGGGGCTTTCATTTTCCAGCACGATGCCGTCAGTATTCTGTTCGGGACCCATAGGGGTTTTATTGGCCAGTTTCAAAAGTAGGTCACCATGCCCTGGCCTGCTTTATCTGAAGGTTCTCTGAAACCTTCCACCATGGGGAACCTTGCTAATATTTGAAATACTGGTGACAGCTTTCAGCATCATAGCAACACAAGCCAGTACAGTACGACAGCCAGGTGGTGGATTTCTGAGTAGTGTACTCCCATCTTCCCCAAGCACTGTGGTCACCTGTCACTGGTACTTCCAGAACTTTTAACAGCTTGCTTCCCAATTCCCACATGCTTAGTTCCCTAGTTGGACTCCAAAACCCTTCATTGGCGGGAACAATCTACAGACAACCCAGTTTTCCTCTCCCACCTCACATGTCCCAGTATAAGCCAGCCTATTCATCTCATTCTTTGATTTACCCTCCAGTATCACCTCCTCACCTGATCATATCCAGCCTCAGCTTTGTGTTACTGCTGCGTGTAGCCTCCACATTTCAGCCCAAACTGGCTCGTTAACTGATTAAAACACAATTACTGTTCAAAGGGATTGCTGGGCCTAACATTTGGGTGTTTGATTCAATCTAAGATAGGTCCTGAGAATCTGCATTTCTAACAGGCTCCCAGATAATGCCAGAGGGAGTCTAGGATTTGCCCTTAAAACCACTGTCTTGGACCTTTCTCCTGAGGTCAGAGGTTGTCTTAAAAGCCTCGTAATTCTGTCCAGGACAGATAAACCCCTCAGGACCAAACGAGAGTAGCAATACCAGAAGGGGAAGGTGGGGTAGAAAGGGTGAACTGATCACAAGGATCCACATATAACCCCCTCCCTGGGGGACAGACAACAGAAAAGTGGGTGAAGGGAGATGTCAGACAGTGTAAGACATGAAAAAATAATTTACAAATTATCGAGGATTCATGGGGG
>NW_022103901.1:32575669-32593277 GCF_000313985.2 Echinops telfairi
AGAAAACTCTCCTACATGAGTCTCTGTGGACTTGTTTCTCTAAAGTACCCAGACTGACACAAATCCACAGTACTTAAATATTCTTCACCAACACCATATTTCAAATGCATCAGTTCTTTGGTCTTCCTTTTTCATTGTCCAACTTTTAGATGTAAATAAGGCGATTGAAAATACCATGGCATGGGCCAAATACACCTTCATTTTCAAAGTGACAGCCTTGCTCTTCACTTTAAAGAGGTCTATGACTGGGTTAAGACAAACAGAACCCACTGCCATCTAGTCAATGCTGACTCATGGCAACCTTACAGGACAGTGTAGGACTGCCCCTGTGGGGTTCTGGAACTATAACTTCACAGGAGTAGAAAGCACCTGGCTTTCACTTGGAGCCGCTGGTGGTTCGAACTGCTGCCCTTATAGATACAGCCCAATGTCTAACCATACAAAGGCCCTCCTTGGGGGGCAGCCTAGCACATCTCCACAGTCAACTAACTTCTCCTGAACTTCATTTATCCTCTACCCACCACTTTGAAGGCCACTTGGATCCATGGTCACTGTCTGACAAAGCAACTTCTTAGATGTTTCTTCTTAGGTTCATAGAGGCTCTCGTGTCCCTGTCATTCCCCCACCCACATACCTGGCCCACTATCCAGGACTAACCTAGGCAGAGGTGACACCTGTCCTGGGGATGGGCAAGGACAGGGTCCGTCAAGTGCCCCAGAGGAGTTTGCATAGTGGAACCCCACACACTTAGCCCACACACTCATCCTACTGTCCTCTGAGAAGGTGGAGGTGCACCCTCCAGTGGGGTGGATGAGTCGTCTCCTAGGTCTGCACTCCCTAGCTGTGCAGGTAAATGGCAGTCCGGGGACTCAGGCTCCACTGAGGACCTGGAAAGTGCATTTGAACAGCATCTCCATCAGGGCACCTGCAGTCTGGCCGTCTTCCCACTCCAAGCTGTCCGCAAAGTGGGTCCAAGGATCACATACACCGACAGAATGAAGAAAATTCTTCCCAAACAATACCATACACTCTCCTTCCTTCATAAGATTTGTCTAGAAACCCCCCGGGGTGGTGGGTGGGAGGTCAGGCGCTTCCTCTTCCTTACCTGCACTTGAGGCCTGGTGGCACGATGATTGAGTGCTTGACTCCTGAGGTCATTGGTTCAAACCAGTTAGGAACTCAGGGAGAAGACTTGGCAATCTGTTCCCATACAAAGTATAGCTTTGGTAACCGTATAGAACAGCTGTACTCTTACAGGGTCACTATGAGTCACAGTTGGTTCCACAACTAGGATTTACCTGCCCTTCACCCACCACCTTGCACTGCACCTTCCTGCCCTGACCTTATAAGAGTACACTGCCTGGACATTTAAAGACTCCAAGGGCCCAAAGAGACTTCAAAAGTATCAAGTGTTCTGGCCCAGAAAATGCATGGCTAATGACAGGATCTCACTGCCACCGAGTCAAATCAGACTTAAAATGAGCCTGTAGGACAGGGTAGAATTGCCCCTGTAGCCATGTCGTTCCCCCACAGAGCAGCTGGTGGTTTTGAACTAATGGCCTTGTGGTTAGCATCCCAATGCATAACCACTATGCCACTAGGGCTCCATAAGGACTGGATAGAGAGTCCTGCAAATCAAATGATTTCCAGATTTGGGATGTCAACACAATTGAAGGGCTTACCAGGTTATTGAGGAAAATGATAGTTCATTATATGACTTACGGAATATAAAAGATGTAAAAAATAAATGACTGGAAAAAAAATTTTAATAAATAAATGACTGCTACAAAGTTCTTTCCATCCACATACACTAAAAGAAAAAATGGGTGTAATTGGTGCTGAGTCTGACCTTGTTTTGACAATAGCTAATATTCATTCATGATATATGAACTAACTAGAGAAAACATCTATAGCATTAAATGATTGCTTTTCAGTAAACCTATATTTTGTTTATAAATATTTGCCCAAATATACATTTATGTTGTTGGATCCATAGTGTTTAATAATTATAACTCTATCTGAAGAAAACCTTTTAACATTTAGAGCCTTATGCTTATAGAGAAGTCATTTTCCCCAAACGTATATACATTTAAAAATAAACTGAAGACTGGCGCAGACACATGAACAATCAAATCTTAAGTATATAGCAAAATGATGACAAACTATCTGGTCTGCATGCTAAGATATGATGATATACTCATTTACACACATACACACGTGGACACATTTATACATACATGCACAACATTAATGCATCCTATGGATAAACTACCTATGTTGAGGATGGATTACCAAATAAGCAGGGTAAGCACGGGCTTACTTGTGCCTTTTTTTTTTTTTAAACATTTTATTAGGGGCTCATACAACTGTTATCCCAATCCATACACACATCAATTGTGTAAAGCGTATTTGTACATCATTTCTCAAAACATTTTCTCTCCATTTAAACCCCTGACATTAGGTCCTCATTTTTCCCCTCCCTCCCCCCTCCCCCCTCCCACATGAGCCCTTGATAGTTTATAAATGGGTATTTTGTCATATCTTGCCCTGTCCAACTTCTCCCTTCATCCACTTTTCGGTTGTCTGTCCCCCAGGGAGGAGGTCACACACAGTTCCATGTAATCGGTTCCCTCTTCCCAACCCATTCTCCCTTTACCCTCCCTGTTTTGCCACTCACACCACTGGTCCTATAGGGCTCATCCGCCCTGGATTCCCTGCATTTTCAGTTCCTATCTGTACCAGTGTACCTCCTCTGGTCTAGCCAGTCTTGCAAGATAGAATTCGAGTCATGGTAGTGGGAGCGGGGAGGAAACCTTTAGGAACTAGAGGAAGGTTGTATTTCTCATCATTGTTACATCGCACCCTGACTGGCTCATCTCCTCCCCGAGACCCCTCTGCAAGGGGATCTCCAGTGGCCTACTAATGGGCTTTGGATCTCCACTCCACACTCCCCCCATCATTCACTATGGTAAGATTTTTGTTCTGATGATGCCTTACACCTGATCCCTTCGACACCTCGTGGTTGCATAGGCTGGTGTGCTTTTTCCATGTGGGCTTTGTTGCTTCTGAGCTTGATGGCCGCTTGATTACCTTCAAGCCTTTAAGACCCCAGACGCTATACTTTTTGATAGCCGGGCACCATCAGCTTTCTTCGCCACATTTGCTTATGCACCCATTTGTCTTCAGTGATCCGTTCAACACCCCGTGATCACACAGGTTGATATGTTGTTCCATGTGGGCTTTGTTGCTTCTGAGCTAGATGGCCGCTTGTTTACCTTCAAGCTTTTAAGACCCCATACTTGTGCCTATTAATCGTTAATAAAAATTTCACATAAGTTTCATGTGAAATTGTACACAGGTTACAGACTAACAAGTAAGCCCTTGCTTGCCTGACTGGGTACTCTAAATTTTAAAAGAGGCTTTGATTCCATAAAATGGGTGCTATTGAGTCATGAGAGAGGCAGATGCCAACCATAACTAGAACCAGAATCTTTTTGTAAAAAAAATGTGAAATTGTTCATTACGATTAGTTAAGCATGAGTCTGTCCGTGCTTAGTTTGCTTGTTGAGTTATCCGATACTGTACATGTCAGATAGATATTTAGATGGGTAACTTCAGTAAATATATTTATAAGCATTCAAGTATTTCTGAGACAAACAGCTATGCTAAATAAATCATTTCTGCACTTGTATGGGTTCTGGTGGTCCAGACTCTCTTCAAGACACGGAAGAATCACGGCAGTTCCCAACTTACAAGGTGTTTGAGTTAGGACAAACCACACATAAGACGATCCATTTTATTTTTATTTTTTCATTGGGTTGTCTAAGAGTTTGCATATATAGGTATTAAAATATAGCAGCACATTTACATGTAATGTTTCCAACTGCCAAAGAGAAAGATTGGATTTATGAAGAGACAGATACTAACAAGCAATAATAATTAAAACTGGGGGGTGGGGGGTGAGGTCACATCAGAACCGATTGCTGATGCTGGAGTCATCATCAGAAGTCGAGGACCACCTCCCTGCTGCAGGGTTACTCAACAGTGCACCCTCATGATCACCGTCTGAGACAGCTGGAACAAGTCCCGATGCTTAGCCTGGCTCTGGCAAGATGGCGCCTTCCATGTGGTAGTGGGTGCTCTCTCCAAATTAAGCACTTCATACCCTCTCCACTAGCCCCGACCACTAGACATTGCCCATCCATCGGTTACGGAAATCTTCCACTTTTAAAGACCATTCAGATCCCTGACCAATAACCAGACCTTCACGTCTATATTGAACATTTTAAATAAATAGTTCAGGAATCCATTCTACTGGAGCTCTAGATGTGGGAGTTGTATCAGATATTTGTTGACGGCTTCCTAGCATCCATTTCTTTTTCCCCTTCCCAACAACTCTGATTCAATTTGGAGATTTGTGAAGTTCCTGACCCTGGTATCTAGGAGGATAGCATGTGATCTAAGCTAGGTTAAGTAGATTCTACTTCCTGAGCTAAAAGATGGCCCAAGGTTAGGTATAAGCCCTTAAACTGGTTCCATCAGGACTTTCTTTGGAAATGCTAGATCAAAAACACATCTTGCTGGATCATCTTGCCCCAATAGCCATTGACAATGTTCCCAAAACTATTGGAGGTGCTAGTATTGGTTGGAACCAACACCATAGAAGCCAGAGCCCATGATAGGAATTCCTGGATCCTGGAATATCACCACTGAACTGTAGGATCAAGGATTGGCTGATACAGTTGTCCCCTGGTATCTGTGGGAGATTGGTTCCAGGACCTCCAGTGGATCTGAGGATGCTCAAGTCCCTTATATGCAGGCATACCTCAGAGATGTTGCAGGTTGTTCAATTCCAGAG
Organism: Echinops telfairi; assembly: GCF_000313985.2. Lineage (NCBI taxonomy): Eukaryota > Metazoa > Chordata > Mammalia > Afrosoricida > Tenrecidae > Echinops > Echinops telfairi. Next base: position 32,580,528 of record NW_022103901.1, read on the forward strand.
CCTATAATAAAGCAAGCCATGCATTTTTTGTTTGTTTCATAAAAAGTTATGTTTGCACTTAAGAAAAATTTGATACATTGTGAGAATGACCAAAATGTAGCCCAGAGACAAAGTGTTGGGGAAATGCTGTTGGAAAAAAATAGTGTGATTTGTTTAATACAGGATTGCTACCAATCTTCAATCTGCAAAGGGCAATAAAACAAGGTATGCCTTTAGAAAATGGCATAGCATTTGCAAACAGCCTTCACACATCTTCCCATGTACTAGGAGCCTTCAAAAAGTTTGTGGGAAAATGGAATTAGAACATAATGGAATTTTTTCATGAACTTATAATATCTCATATAATGTAGATACTTCATAAATGGCACCTTATGATTCATCTTTGCATTTGAGAGATTGGCTTGAACATTTCAATGCTTTTTTTCCCCCTCCTTTCAAATATTTCCCATCTGTGGTTGATGGGGGCTGTGAATGTAGAATCCATGGAAAAGGAAGGCAAGGATATGGCAGGCCGACTGTACTTGGAACTACCCTGGACTTTTCAGATAAATGAGCCTTTGCACTCCCTTTGCTGTTTGCTAGTTTGAATGGGGATATCTGTTCACGGTTACTGAAAGAATTCTAACTAATTCAAAGAGTAATAATAACCTATTTAAAATTGTATATATATATACACACACACACTCACAAATTATATATACCTATTTTAAGCTTTTATTCTGGAATGAATTAAGATACATAAAAATTCACAGAAGGGTATAACGAACCCCTACACCTGCCTCAATAATTATCAACATTTTGTCAATCTTGTTCAATTTTTTCCCGTCTACTGTTTTGCTTTTTTGTTGCCTTGAGGGGAGGGGTAGTAGTTCCTTTTTGGCTGGAGTAGTTTTAAGGCAAGTCTCATCCACAAATACTTCGGTTTGTGAGAGAGAAACAACGCTGGCCATCTCTGAAATTACCACTGATGAAAACTTCACACACAGTGAGGGCTTCCCATGGGAGGGAAGGATAATTGCAAACATGGGAGGACAATGGAAACACAGCCAATAACTTCTCAAGGTGTTCTGTCAGAGGGCCCCCTTGCCTTTCCCCCTGGAGTGTTCATTTCTGAGAACGCCAGGCATCCCAAATGCCTCAGGCAGAGGATGGACTGCCAGGGCTGTTGATGCCTTTAATGATCACCAGAGCAACTTATTAAGCATGTGAAACTGCATGATCGACTGCTGTACTTTTAATGAGGCCTCCAGAGTGGTGCACTCATTAAGAGTTTGATGGTAACAGTTAATTGGAGATTTCCTGGAAGTCACAACAACAACAAACATCACCCTCCTACTTACATTATACAGAGCATTTCCCGAAAGAGCTCAACATGTCCCCCAAGATAGTTCCTCATTTGCCTCCTTGGAATGACTTTGAAAACTCCCCGCCCCTCTCTGAAAACTTTATGCAAGTTATTGGTCAAGAGATTAAAAATTCATTATAGTTCACCCTCCCTCTTTCCTTTCCTGCTAGATCATATTTCTTTTTGATTCGTATTTGACTATCACACTTTGATAACCACTAAGATTAAAAACGAGCTGGAAATGGAATGTTTCTATCTGTCTCTTTGTTGTCGTGCTTTTTAATGAGGATTCTTCGCTCCTTTTTCTTGTTTGGCGTCTAGTTGTTCCCTTGATTCTCTTGGCAATTCTTCCTGGAGTTATTCTAAGGTAGTTTAACAGCCAGTGCAGCAATCAAGTCGTGGGGTACGAACTGCTTTAAAATACATATTTTTATAACCAGTTAACACATGCCATATTTGTCATTTATGAAACTTGCCTACAAAGTGTTCTTTGCAATTAAGATTCCTGATGTCATATGCTGTTATCACTTTCTGCAACTCCCAAATGATGCTTAGTCTACCTAACCTGCCCAAATCTGGTTCTATCTTTATCACTTTCTAAATATATTTGCTCTTTAAAACTTTTAAAAAAATAAGTACTCTGTATGTTCATTCCGTCAACATTGGGCAATTTCTACGAACCAGGCATTGTTTCGGGGTACTGGAATGTTATGTTCATGAACATATTTGGCTTGGGGTTTGGTTCCTAAAGAAGACTGGACTTAGGATAAAACATTTTTTAATGCTTTTAAAAAACATTTTCATTGTAACTATATAATATTTGTATAGTCTTTGTATTTTGTTTAGCCACTTGACTGACTCTTAGTGATCAGATTCCCACTGTCTCCTTAAATATAGAATAGGGGACACACTTCACCTTGCATACCTTAATAATATTTTTTAAAATATGTGACTGAATTAATACAATTCCTCTGCTTTTGAACTTTTTATTGTGTATTGGGTGAAGGTTTACAGAGAATCAGTCTCACATTCAACAATTCATACACATTTAACTTTAACTCATGAGTAGCAATTCACATTTGGGGAACATCTCCAAGTACTTAGGGGGACTGATATGTCACTTTTATTTACACACACACATAGATATGCACACACAAGGGTGCTTCAAAAAGTTTATGGAAAATAGAATTAAAAGATAATAAAATTGTCCACAAACTTTTTGAAGTCCCCCTGTGTGTGTGTGTGTGTGTGTGTGTGTGTGTGTGTGTTTCCATCTTAACTAATGTGGGCCCAGTAAGAACTTTTCACGCAGAAACATGAAGTGTGAATATATTCTCAGTAAGGATAACATGACACAAAACAAACTGCTACCAAAACTACAGGTACATTAGTGTATAAGCCAACATATTCTATTTGCCAATTTTTTTGGTTTGATTTTGCCTATGTCACAGATTTTTACATTCATCTACCCCAAAAGATACTTCATCACAAATGGCTTTGTTTGAAACTATAGGAAGAAAGCACATGATTAAAGCAATTAACTTTGAATAGGTGTGTGTGTGTATATATGCATACATACATCTATTAATCTAGGGCAGCAGTTCTCAACCTATGGGTCGCGACCCCTTGGAGGTTGAAGGACCCTTTCACAGGGGTTGCCCAATTCATAACAGTAGCAAAATTACAGTTATGAAGTAGCAATGAAAATAATGTTATGGTTGGGGGGAGTCACCACAACATGAGGACCTGTATTAAAGGGTCGCGGCATTAGGAAGGTTGAGAATCACTGATCTAGGGGAAGTTGATGAGTGGTTTGAACTGTTAAATACAGAGTTGATGTTCTGAAATATAACCCCCCACATCCAATTCGCAATTTTAAAAAATCATCTAGAATGCTTATGAAAATACATTTTATATTTATATTTTTATCATTAAAAAAATCTATCATAAAGTAACTGCTATCACTTGGGATGAAAAATCTGTTTTCAAAATTTTATCTAAGCTTATTTTCTATCCATACACAAAAACTATCAATGTTGACACAGCTATTCAAAAAGTTAATCAATATTTATTTTTTATGATATGCTAAACACCATACCAGGTACTCCAAGGGCTAAAGGAAACCTAAGGAGTTGCCAAAGATAGACTGAGCAAATCAAAACCACAATGGGATGTTACTTCTTACCCATTAGAAAGCTATTTTTAAAAATAGACTCACACAGACAATAACAGGGCTGGGGGGAGAAGGTGGAAAAATTGGAATCCCATGCACTGCTGTGGGGAGTAGAAAACGATGCAACCACTGTAGAGAGCAATTGGTGGGTCCTCAAAAAGCCAAGTATAGAGACAGGATCCATTCTTTGTCTATACCAAGGATCATGATCTATACCAAGATCTTCTATCCACACAGAAACTTGTACATGAATACTCCTAGCAGAATGATCCATGGTAGCACCAAAGTGGAACTAACCCAAAAGTCCACCAATATGGTTCACAGGTTTCAAGTTGGTTCCTTCCAGCTCAGTTCCCTACTGAGACTTGGCCTTTCCACTCAAGAAACGCTGAACCCAAACCATCTTTGAACGAACCTGTGAGAATCACCTGAGGATAGTGTTCCACTGCAGCTTCTGATTCTGTCTACCTGAATTCAAACTCTCAACAGGGGTAGAACCAGTGCAGCCCTGACGAATAAACAAAAGGTCATACAGTCACACAAACAAATATTAATTAGCCATAGAAAATAATGATGTTCTGCTACATGCTACCATGTGAATGAATCTTGAAAACATTATACCACATGTACCTCCAGGTACAAAAGCCCTTACATTATCTAATTCATTCCTGGGACATGACTAGAATAACCAACTCCATCAGACAGAAAGCAGATGAGAGTTTGTGGGGGTAAATGTGAGGGTAAGGGGCAACTGGAAATGACTGTTAAGGAAGGCAGACTTTCTTTAGGAATGAAGAAATGCTCTGGAATTAGAGAAAGGCAATAAAGGCACAACCTTGCTTACATTCTGAAAACCACTGGACTGAAAGAAGCTTTAAAATGGCAACTTTTCATGGAAGCCCCTGGTGGATCCCCGCTGACCACTATCCAGAGACATGAATACCCTTGCTATCACACAGACCGCATTGGAGAGTGAATTGTTGCAGATGCAATTAGGTTAAAATTTAGCACCCTATCATTTGATCTTCCTTGATCCATTTAAATTTGTTGTAGTTTTAATTTTCTGCTTTCTTTTCAATTGAGGTTTTTTATGTTTCACTTTGTTATTGTAGTTTTTGTTTTGTTTTTAATGTTATTTTATTCTGTATATAAAATCCAGGATAGGTTAATCTATAGAGACAGTAACTGGGTCAATGGTTCCTTGGGATTATGGTAGAGGGGGGTAGGGAGAAATGAGAAGCTAATCATGATGAGTACAAGAATGAAGAAAATGTTCTAAAAATGATTGTGATGACGATTGTTCAACTATTCTTGATGTGACTAAACTATTGAATTGTATGATATGTGAATTATTTGCCAACAAAACTGTTATAAAAATAAAATGGTGATTTTTTTTCTATATATCACAGATGTCGATTTAAAAGGGACACAGGCTAAGCAGGGACTAAAGCAGAAGGTGACCAGTAGCAGATGGGGGAAGGAAGAAGAGGCAAAGATTATGGACAAAAAGAAGAGAGGTTAAGTAAGCTAAAAGTTTGAAAAGAAGTCAACTAGGAAGATTTGCGGGGATCCCAAGATTAGGATTCAGAGGTGAGAACCTACGTCTTGGTGGCAGGGACACTGGCAGTGCATCTCAGTGTGACTGGGCTCTGGTAACATGTTATTCATAATTGGTTCCAATGGTACGGGATGTCCAGAATAGACAAACACATAGAACAGCAAGTGGTTTGATGGTTGCCAAAGGAAGTGTAAGGGGAATGAGGAGAGACTGTTAATGGGTACTAGGTTTTTGAAGGTTGATGAAAATGTTCTAAAATCAACTGTGATGATGGTTGTCCAACCCTATGAATATTCTAAGAATCAATTAAAAGGATACTTTAAGTGAGAAAATTATCTGGTATGTGATCTGAAGCTGTTATTTTTTTTTTAAGAAGAAAAAATGAAATGTTCAAGGAAATTTTCACAGAATTCCTCACCTTCAAACAAAAGAATTTAAAACAATGAAATATTCAACCTGGCATAAGAAAATTAGATCTAGTCGCTAAAGGCAGAAATGAGTAAAACAAAAATGTGGTAAGTAAATTTGAAAAAAAAAAAACAGATACAGGAATAAGGCCTAAGAACACAATGATTACAATAAATGTAAATTAGCTAAAGAGTCGGATTAAAAGACAGAAACACTCAGGCATAAGAGATGGAGAAAGTTGAAAGTAAAAAGATGGGAAAAGATATTAGGTGAATATGAATCAAAGAAAAGCTTGTATAACAATATACAAGCATATACAACATACACAATACAATACACATACAAGCATATACAAGCATACAACAATATACAATATATTATATGTGTATTAGTCAAAATATTACATAAAATGCACTGCCACCAAGCTGATTCCAAGCCCACAGGACAGAGTAGAACTGCTCCTTAGAGTTTCCAAAGCTGCAAATCTTTACAGAAAGACACCCTCATCTTTCTCTTGCATATATTCTATATTTCTTACTAACATAATTCAAGGCCAAAACATTATGTGTACATAATAAAAAAAAGAAAGCTACCACCACTGTCTTTAATCAGTATTGTTTTAGAGGGCCGAGTTAGTAAAGTAAGACAAGAAATAAAATATGTTAGGGTTCGAGTTCTGAGCAAAATGGAGTGCGCATGCTTACTAGTTTCTGGGAGAAACAGCTGCAAGATCTGGACAGAATGCATGAGACAGTGATGGGAAACGGAAGAGGTAATGTTGCTTGTTGTTGTTGTCGGGTGCCATCAGGTTGGTACTGACCCACAGCGACCCTGTGCACAACAGAATGAAACACTGCCTGGTCCTCAGTGGTTGCTATGCTTGAGCCTATTGTTGCAGCCACCATGCCAGTCCGTCTCCTGGAGGGGCTTCCTCTCCTTCACTGCCCCTCCCCTTTACCAAGTATGCTGTCCTCCTCTAGGGACTAATCCCTAGCTCCAAAGTATGTAAGCTAAATTCTTACCATGCTTAACTTTAAGGAGCACTCTGCCTGCACTTCCAAGACAGATCGGTTTGTCCTTTTAGCAGTCCATGGTACTTTCAATATTCTTCTCCAGCACCACAATTCAAATGCATTGATTCTTCTATGGTCTTCTTTATTTAATTTCCAGTTTGTCACATGCGCACGAGGCAATGGAGAATACTTGAATGCTTCAGGCAGTCACACCTTAGTCCTCAAAATAGCAACCTTGTTTTCCAATACTCTAAAGAGGTCCTGCGCAGCAGATTTACCAAATGCAACTCATATTTTGATCTCTTGACTGATGAACATTGATTGTGGAGCCAAGCAAAATAAAATCCTTGACAACTTCAACCTTTTTCCATTTATCATATTACCTATTGATCCAGTTGTGAGGATTTATGTCTTCTTTACATTGAGTTGCAATGCACATTGAAAGCTACAATCCTTGATCTTCATCAAGTGCTCCAAGTCATTATCATTTTCAGCAAGCAAGATTGTGTCATCGGTATATCCCAGGTTGTTAACAAGACTTCCTCCAACCCTGATGCCTCATTCTTCTTCCTATAAGCCAGCTTCTCTGATGATTTGCTCAGCATAAAGTATGCTAAGAAGATACAACCGTATCACACTCCTTTCCTGATTTAAGCCATGCAGCATTCTCTTGTTCCATTCCCACAGCTATCTCTTGATCCATGCACAGGTTCTGCAGGATGACAATGGAGTATTCTGGAATTCCCATTCTTCTCAAGGTTTGTTATGATCCAGTTGAATGCCTTGGCATTGTCAATAAAACAAAAGTAAACATCTTTCTCATATTCTCTGCTTTCAGCCAACATCCATTTTTTGAATCTCTGGCTGACTGGCAGAGATCCATATTTGTACCCATTCCAAAAAAAGGTGATTCAAAAGAATGCTCAAATTATACATCAATATCATTTATAACACATGCAAGTAAAACTTACTGCAGATCATCCAACAACAGTTGCAATGACAGGGATCAGCCAAGATCCATCTGACGTCAGCAATCGTATTCTTTGTTCCACGTCCTCTACTGAATGCGGCCTCAACCTCTGGAAGATCCCCGTCAATACACTGCTGCAACCATTGTTGAGTGATCTTCAGCACAATTTTACTTGCATGTGATCTCAATGATACTGTTCTATAATTTGAGCATTCTGATAGGTCACCTTTCTTTGGAATGGACACAAATATGGACCTCTTCCAGTCAGTTGGCCAATAGCTGTCTTCCAAATTTCCTGGTACAGATGAGTGAATGTTCCCAGTGCTTCATCAGCTTGCTGAAACATTTTCATCTGTATTCCATCAAATCCTGGAGCCTTGTTTTTAACTAATGTTTTCAGTGCCATGTGAACTTTTTCGTTCAGTACCATTGGCTCTTGCTTATATGCTACCTCTTGAAATGGTGGAATGCTGACTAGTTCTTTTTGGTACAGTGACTGTGAATTTCCATTCATCTTCTTTTTATGCTACCCGTGTCGTTTGATATTTTGCTCATAGAATCTTTCCATATTGCAACTCAAAGGGTGAATTGCTTCTTGAGTTCTTCCAGTTTCAGATAGGCTGAACATGTTCTTCTTTTTGGTTTTCTAGGTCTTTGCACATTTCATTATAATAGTTGACTTTGTCTTCTCAGGCTGCCCTTTGAAATTTTCTATTTTTGATTTCATCATTTCTTCCATTTGCTTTAGCTACTATACAATCAAGAGCAAGGTCTTGGGCAACAGATTTACCCAATGCAGTGCATCACTTGATCTCTTGGCTGTTACTTCCATAAGCACTGATTGTGGATCCAAGCAAAATAAAGGCCTTGACAAATGCAACCTTTTCTCTGCCTACAGTGATTTGCGTATTCTTTTGTACTCCTTTGGTTCTTTTTGGTACAGTGACTGTATATTCTTTCTCTTCTTTTGATGCTTGCTACATCACTCAATATTATGCCCACAGACTCTTTTGATATTTAACTCAAGGACTGAATTTTTCTTGAGTTCCTTCATTTTAAGGTATGTTAAGTGTGTTCTTTCTTTTTTGCTTTCTAACTCTAGTCTTTAGACATTTACACCTTAGAACAAACTACGTCTTCTTGAGCTGCTCATTGAAATTTTCTGTTTGGTTCTTTACTTTATAATTTCTTCCATTTACCTTATCTACTCTACAAGTAAGAGCAAATTCCAGAGTCTCTTCTGACATCCATCTTGATCTTTTCTGTGTTTTTAATGACCTTTTGCTTTCATCATGTATGATGGTCTTTATGTCCTCTGACAGCTCTCAGGCCTTCTGTCATTAGTGTCAATGCAGCAAATTTGATTTTGGTATGTTCTAGAATTTCAGATAGAATAGAACAGCGGTTCTCAACCTGTGGGTCCCGACCCCTTTGGGGGGTTGAACGGCCCTTTCACAGGGGTCACCCAATTCATAACAGTAGCAAAATTATAGTTATGAAGTAACAATGAAAATAAATTTATGGTTGGGGGTCACCATGACATGAGGAACTGTATGAAAGGGTCGCAGCATTAGAAGGTTGAGAACCGCTGGAATAAACTCAAGGTTTTATGTTGGCTCAAATGGACTTGTTTTTATTTTCTTTAGCTTCAACATGAGCTTTCATATGCAATTGATGCTCTATCCTACAGTCAGCTCCTGACCTGGTTTTGACTGATGAGATTGAGCTTCTCCATGTCTCTTCCCACAGATGTAGCCACTTTGATTTCTGTGTGTTCCGTGTGGAGAAGTCTATGTTAAGGTCGCCATTTGTGTTTTTGAAAGAAGGAATTTGTTATGAAGAAGTCATTGGTCTTTCAAAATTCCTTCATTTGATCTCCAGCTTTGTTTCTATCATAAGGCCATAGTTTCAAACGACCGCTCCTTCCTTCATGTCTGAAACTTTTGCATTCCAATCACCAATAATTATCGTTGCATCTTGATTGCATGTTTGATCAATTTCAGACTAAAGCTGCTGGTAAAATTCTTCACTTCATCACTTGCTTTAGTGGTTGGGGCATAAATTTGAATCATAGTTGTACTGATTTGATTTCTTTGTATGGGAATCGATAGTATCCTATCACAGACAACATTGTATTTCAAGATAGCTCTAGAAATGTCTTTTTGGATGATGAATGGGATGCCATTCCTCTTGATCGTAAGAGGATGCCCAGCATAGTAAGCCATATGATTTTCTGATTCAAAATGGCCAATACCAGTGCATTTCAGCACACTAATGCCTAGAATATCAATCTTCATGCTTCCCATTCCATTTTTGAGAACTTACAGTTTTCGTAGATTCATACTTCACACATTCCAAGTTCCAACTGTTAATAGATGTTTGCGGCTGTTCCTTCTCATTTTGAGTCATGCCCAGTCAACAGATGACGGTCCTGAAAGCTTTCCTCCACCCTCATCAGTCAGGTCCACTCTACTTTGAGGAGCAGCTCTTCCTCAGTCACACTTTGAGTGCCTTTCAACCTGAGGGGCTCGTCTGCTAGCACTATCTCTGACAATGTTTCCCTGTTACTCATAGCTTTTCAGTGGTTCATTCTTCTGAGGTGGACGCCTAGTCCTTCCTCCTAGTCTGTTCTTAGTCTGGAAGCTCGGCTGCATTTGAAATACTCCTGAGATAGCTTCCAGCATGCCATCAGCACACAAGCCACCACAGTGTGACAAACTGACAGACAAGTGGTAGCATATCAACTAGAATCGCTAAATGATAAAACAAATACGAAGTCGTGCTAAGGATCCAGAGCAACTTGAAATAACATATATTCCTGGTGGGGATGCAAGATGATACAGCCATTCTGGAGAACAGTTTGGTCGTTTCCTATAAAGTTAAGCATATATGAATACTTTCAATTATTACCCAGCAACCCTATTCCTGGGTGTCTTTGCTCTCACAAACACTGCATTGAGTGCGTCCCAACTCATAGCCACCCTATCTCACTGCCAGAAAGTCAGTGCTGATTCAGAGTGACCCCCATGGATTTCCGAGACTGCAACTGTTTCTCCCACGGAGCTGCTGGTCATGTGGTCATGCTGGTCAGGTTTGAATTGTTGACCGTGTGGTTCTCAGCCCAACGTGTAACCATGACAGCATCATGGCTCCATTAGAGACTCCTGTAAAGATTTACAGTCTTGGAAACCCACAGACGTAGTTTTATTCTGCCCTATAGAGTCACTCAGACACAGTAAAACTAGCCTTGTGAGTTTCCAAGACTGTAAATCTATGTAGGCATAGAAAGTCTCATTTTTCTTCCATGAAGCAGCTGATGGTTTTGAACTGCTGTCTTTACTGTTAGCAGCCCAATAAGGAACCCACTACACCACTACAGATTCTAGAATCTTCCCTAGAGAAACAAACATTTTTATGTTTGCACAAAAACCTGTACACCGATATTTATAGAAGATATTTTTTTTCTAATCGCCAAAAACGGGCACCAACCCAAAAGTCCTTCAACGCATGACGGGTTTTAAATGGAATATTACTCACCAAGAAAAAGGAATAGAGCTCATCTCCACTAGACTCAATTTTTTTAAATATGCATACTCCGCATTAGACACACTCAGCTAAATACACTTATGAAAAAAAGTGTAAGTGAAAATGAGTGAAAAGGTAGGAAACAGAATAAAAGCTATAGTACATACCTCTTAGTTAAATCACAGATTTACTTATCAAATAAAAAATATCACTTGTGGTAATAAAATCCTTTAAAACTTGCTTCATATGAGATCAAAAGGTCAAAAACAACCCTAAAGCAAAGATGAGAACATAAGGGGCCAGGGAAACAAGAGTATTGGAAACAGAACCATCAGAATGACGTAAGTTAGAATATTGACACACTGTGGAACAATGTAGCCAACATCTCAGATAATTGGTGTAGAAATTGTTAAATGGGAGCCGAATTTGCTGTGTAAACTTTCATCGGAAACACAATAAAACATTGTTTCTTTAAAAAGAGCTATATATTATAAGAGACCCTGGGAATCTCTCTCTTGCTTTCTTGCTCTCTCCCTCTCCCCTCCTACGCATTCCTCCTTGCTTGAATTCTGTGGCTGCCTCCAGGCTAGCCCCTCTGACCCAAGCAGCTGTCAAGGCCCTGCCACGCTCCCACCAACCACACCGACTCACAACTCTGCAGCCACCTGCATTCCCCAACCTGTGATCTCCCTGCATCCTGCGCCATCAGCCTGCAGCTGAGTGAGTCTGAAGAAGATTCCAATGGGGGCAGGGGTGGGTGGAGAGAAAATGTTCTAACATGGATTGTGGTAATGATAGTGCGACTCTTCTTGATATGATTGAACTATTAAATTCTGTGATGTGGATTAAAGGCCAAAAACCTGTTTAAAAAAGACTCTGGATAGCATCAGACCCATGGACTTGGGTTGGATTGGGCTGGGATGCCTCAAAGGGTGTCAGTTGAAAACATCTTATACACACATGGCAGTGCTGTGTTTTTCCAAGGGTGCATATAAATCAAAACACCTATATTAATCACATTAAATAGAGTAGGTGGTTATGGGAGAGTGGATAGAAAAGAATGGGGATTGGGAATAAAGTCCAGAAAATAAGAAAAGTCTTGCACAGACCAAGGATGAGAATGTGTAATGAATTGAGAAGTAGAATTACTCTTCACCTGATTTTTTAAGTGCCTGTTTTTTTAAATCATTTTAATGGGGGCTCTTACAGCTCTTATCACAATCCATACATCCATCCATCGTGTCAAGCACATTAGTACCTATGTTGCTATCATCATTCTCAAAACATTTTCTTTCTACTTGAGCCCTTGGTATCAGCTCATTTTCCCCCTCCCCCACCCACTCTCCTTCCCTCATGAACACTTGATAATTTATTTAAAAATTTTTTTCATGTCTTACAATGACCGATGGCTCTCTTCACCCACTTTTCTGTTGACCATCCACTTGGGAGAGGGTTATATGTAGATAATTGTGATCGGTTTCCCCTTTTTCTCCCCCACCTTCCCCTTCCCCTCCTGGTATTGCTACTCTCCTTATCAGTCCTGGGGGGGGGTTATCTGTCCTGGATTTCCTGGTTACAGCTCTTATCTGTACCAATGTACATGCTCTAGTCTAGCCGGATTTGTAAGAAGAATTGAGGTCATGAGAGTGGTGGGGGAGGCAGAGGAAGCATTAAAGAACTAGAGAAAATTGTATGTTTCATCAGTTCTAGACTGCACCCTGACTGGCTTGTCTCTTCCTTGTGACCCTTCTGTAAGGG
>NW_022103901.1:32594414-32604808 GCF_000313985.2 Echinops telfairi
TAGTTCCAGGTCTGTTGTTGACCTTTAGGAGTGTTTTCCGGATGAGTCTGATGGGGTGCCACGCCCTGGCCTCAAAGCCTGTTTTTGGTATTCCCCGGGGACTTCATTGTTTTGCTCCCCTTGCTGCTCTGTTGCACGCCTTTAGCTTTTTGCCCTGGTATGGTGGGGTAAGATCGGACACAATTCCTGCACTGTGTCTCCACTGTTGTCTCCCATAGCACTATGGGTCAGTGAGAGACATCATGTCTCATGGTGGGGCTGGCCTTATGGTCCTCTCTGTGCACTGACTGCTGTGAGCGGGAATATCGTCCTTGGGGCTTGGTGGGCCAGGATGTGTTCCACTCTCTCTCCCTCCCTCGTTGCTTGCTCCTGTGTGCTCTGATCAGACATGCCCCTCTCCCTGAGTTGTAGCTTCAATGCTGTCCTCTGAAGTGCATTCTTCTGGGGGAAGGGGGGCCACATAGTTGGGATTGGGGCCAGCCCCTCAGTAAGTGTCTATTTTTCATGAACAGAGCCTCTTTCTATGACCAAGGTACTTACCAATGTAGAAGCATATGCCTTACCTAGGGCAACAAGACACATATTCAAGAACAAACTAGTGTGGAGACATGACCAGAAATGATCAGAACGGCAATAAGACATATACAATGGCCTATTCAAACATCTCAAATTTAGCATGTCAAGAAGAACTCTTGATTAGCTGGCCTCAATATTGTAAGTTTCAACAAGCTGCTGAAGCACTGGAAGCCCTCGCTCATCTCTGACAAGAAATTTGGAAGACAGTCACTTGACCAACTGACTGGAAGAGATCCGTATTTGTACCCTATCCAAAAAACGGTGACCCAACAGAATGCTCAAATTATAGAACAATATCATTGGTATCACATGCAAGTAGAATTGTGCAGATGATCACCCACAAGCAGTTGCAGCACGACGTTGACAGGGATCTGCCAGAGGGTCAGGCCAGATTCAGACCAGGTCGTGCAACAAAGGCTATCATTGTTGATGTTACATGGATCCTGGCTGAGAACAGAAAATACCAGAGAGCTGTTTACGTGTGTTTTGTTGCCGACGCAAAGGCATTCCACTGTGTGATTGCCATCCCCCAATGTAGCATCACTGATTCCTCTGATCACTCCTTTCCACAGACCACCCCTCTCATCTGACTTTAGTTTTCTTTACTTATCAGTTAGCACTTATCGCTACCTGGTAGATTATATATTTTGCTTTCTTCAATGTTGTAACTCTTCCTAACCAAACTGCAAGTTCCTAAGGGCAGAAACTATATCCTACATGCCTAGGACATTGTAAAATCCAGTAGCCATAGAATCAACTCCAACACATGGCAGCTTCCTGTGTGTCAGAATGAAATTGTGCTCTGTAGGGTTTTCAGTAGCCGCTCTTGTGGAAGTAGATCCTCGGGCCTGTGTTCCAAGGCATCTCTGGGTGGATTGGAACCTCTAACCTTTCAGGTGTCAGCTGAGTGTGCTAATGGTGATCATGCTGTCTCCCCTGCCAGGTAAGTATGTGCTTTGAATTTTTTGTTGAAATCACGTGTGAAACTTTAAAGAAAATGTTTTAATTTGTATGAACTTTGATACTGTATCTATCCGGAGAGGTCCCTGGTGCTGAGACTGGTAAGAAGAGGCCTGTTTCTTCAGAGCCACACAGCTTTACAGATCCTACCAGTAAAGGTGGGATGCCAGCTTCCCACTAAACACCAAAGGTGGAAAATGTAGGTGGTTACTGTATGTACTATCAGCCATGTGAGGGTTAACCAGTGATGGCATCAGCTTGAACAAATCACCCAGGGTTCCAGTTTCCTCAACTGGCAAGAAAACAACAGGGACACCAGGGGATCTCTGAGGAGTCTTCAGTACTGTTTTTTTGTTGTTGAATTTCATTGTAACTTAAAATATTTTCATGAACCTACTCATTCATCATTTACATTTCTAAGATTATAAAGGTGATGCATATTCATGGTCAAACAGCACGCATGCATCAAGTGTGAAAAATAAATTAAAAGCCTCCCTTGATTAGCTCCTTCTCTCACTCCCAGGTGAACCCTGTGTCCAATTGGTTACGAGTTGGATTGCAAGCCTCAAGGTCACCAGTTCTAAACTACCAGCGACTCCTCAGAGAAAGACAAGGCTTTCTACTCTCATAAAGTTACAGTCTCAGAAACTCACAGGGTGGGAGGGTGGGGGAGAGTGGGGGAAAAAGAGGAGCCGATATCAACGGCTCAAGTAGAAAGAAAATGTTTTGGAAATGATGACAGCAACATATGTACAAATGTGCTTGATGCAATCGACGTATGGATTATTATAAGAGCTATAAGAGCCCCCAATAAATGATTTATTAAAATTTAAAAATAATAAAGCAAGTTAAAAAGAAACAAACAAACTCACAAGGGCAGTTCTACCCTGTCCTAGAGCGTTGCTGTGATTCAGAATTGTGTCCTCGGCAGTGAGTTCTCTGATCCCCATTATTAGCTGGTCATTCCTCCGGTTTACTTGCAGCCATTCTCGGAGACAGCCCATCTCTTTAACGGCCTTTGGAGTTTCCTCTTTCACGGACGTCCTACGGTTGTCGCAGGTAGCTTTCTTTCAGACGGGCCTCTGGCCTGAACAATACCTGAGTGCGTGTCCTTCAGGCACTCTTGTTCCTCCAAGGCTCCTTTCCTTTGTATGGCTGGGTGAGTCTCCATTGTCCGATGCACCACAGTGTGCCTACATACAGCTAGTCTGAGGACATCTTGGGGAAGTCTGGATAAAGCCGCTAGAAACATCCCCGCACAGGTCTTTGTGGCTTTTTGCCTTTAAAAATTTTTTGAAAGACCATTTTATTGAGGGCTCTGAAAGCTCTCATTAGAATCCATACATCAATTTTTTCAAGTGTAACTGTACGTATGTTGTCATCATTATTTTCTAAATATTTACCTTTTGTTAAATCATTGTACTGGGGGTTCATACAACTCTTATCACAATCCATACATCCATCCATTGTGTCAAGCACATTTGTACATTTGTTGCCCTCATCGTTCTCAAAACATTTGCTTTCTACTTGAGCCCTTGGTATCAGGTCCTCATTTTTCCCCTCCCTCCCTGCTACCTCCTCCTCATGAACCCTTTGTAATTTATAAATTATTATTATTTTTTGCTATCATATACTGTCCGATGTCTCCCTTCACCCACTTTTCTGTTGTCCATCCCCCAGGGATGGAGTTCTATGTAGATCCTTGTGATCAGTTCCCCCTTTCTATCCCACCTTCCCTCCACCCTCCCAATATCGCCACTCTCACCACTGGTCCTGAAGCGATCATCTGTCCTAGATTCCCTGTGTTTCTGGTTCCTATCTGCACCAGTGTACATCCTCTGGTCTAGCCAGAGTTTTGTGTGTGAACATGAGTTTTTGATCCAGTTTCAGAAATACTTGGAAATAGGCCTGCAGGATTCCAAGGATCGTCTGGCAGCTCCCCACATGGGTGAGCCTGTGCCCAGCTTCATAAGGGACTGCCAGACTGGCTCCCAAAGTAGTTACCACATTGTGCATTTTGTAACTGTTTCTGGAATGAACGTGCCTTTGAACTCAGCAATATTGGGAGTTACTCATCTTGTACGATATTGAATGACCTAATCAGGTCACCTTGCATAGATGTATTCAGAACCCTTTTGTAAGTTATTGATTTTCACAGGGGATGGTTAAAAAAAAAAAAAAAAATATATATATATATATATATATATATATATATATATATATGATGGCAAAGGATAATGAGTTGCCTACACACACACTAGAAAATAAAAGTAAATTTTTTAAAAAACTACAAAGGCTTTCAGACAAAGAGTCAAAAGTACTAGCTTGCTTTTTAAAAAAAAAACTAAAACTAAAACTAACTTCCTATGCTTGGATAAGGAGCCCTGGTGGTGTCATGGGTTAAGCGATAGCCTGCTAACCAAAAGGTCAACAGTTTGAATCTACCAGCTGCTCCTCAGGAGAAAGATGAGGCTATCTGTTCCCTTAAAGACGTATAGACTCAGCAACACGGTTCTGCTCTGTCCTAACAGTTTGTTCTGCATGGTGCTCCATCCAGGACAGCAGGGCGGCAATGCATGGCCTGTCTCTGCCTGCTAAGAAAAGCGATTGTTGGAGTTAAGACTGCTCAGTGTACTCGGTCCCCGAGTGAGGAACAGGCTATCTGCCCTGTCTGCTGTATAAATGTACCCCATAAAGTCTGAGGAAGGCTTCCAAAAGTTAACTGGGGAAATGGAATGAAAAGATAATGGAATTTTTCCCATAAATGGTTTGAAGCCTCCTCCTATGATAAAGTATAAAGAACAAAGTCTAAAGAACTAAGATAGTGTACAGGCACTGTAGAAAGAAGAAAATGATCTAATTGGCAGGTATTTCATAAATGCACTTGTTATTATTACTTCAATTACTAGTTTTCATGTGGGAAGGGAGTTCAGCATGAGACAGAGCCAGTTCTTCAGGGACAGTGTCTTTCCTGTGTCCTGGCCAGGCTGGCGCTGTGTGCTAATTGCCTGCGGGGGTCGGAGAGGCCCCTTCGGGCTCTGCAGAATTAGCCAGTGAGCCAGACTTGACACAGGTCGACCAGCACTCCTCAGAGGACCAGGACCAGCCCCAGTATTAAAAGCTCATGACCCCAGCCCACGGGAGCACAGGAACAGCAGACATGGATTGAGGGGGCACACTGAAGCCAAAGGTAAATGTCCACAAATCATGGGCTATCATTTCTTGTTACAGAATCCAGGGAGAGAGAAGCCAAGAGCGAAGACAGATGGGAAAGGGAGAGAGAGAAGGGAATGTGTTCGATGGCCTTTCCAGGCCCTGGGCTTGCCATCTGCCGGCAGGAGAAAAGGCGGAGGTCCTCTGTGTGCTGCTATAGTCCCCAGGCCATTTGTAGAGAAGCTCATGGCCTGCCCCAACAGGGTGGAGAAGAGGCAGGAAAAACACCATCTTTTTAAAATTGTTCATGGACAAAGAGGAGCTTCAAAACAGTGGTGTGAGAACTCTAATAAAATCCATCTCTAGCTTCTGAGCTCACTGATAAGAAATTAGTAAATGCATAGAAACGCAGAATCCCTAGTGGGGACCAGGGGTCGGGGAGAAGGAAGGGGGGACGCTGGCTTAGTGGGGGCACGGAGTTTATGCCAAAGGAGGAGGAATTGGGAAAAAGAAGGCAAGGATGGTCGCACAGCTGGAAAAACATCGTCACTGTCGCTGAACAACTGTACCTTCCAGGGGACAGAAAAGGTGTGTGTTTGTGTATATTTTCAATACACTCACACAGATAGATATGCATTTTCAACTTGGCTAACCTTTGTCTGGCCATAAGGAGCCCTGGTGGTGTTTTGGTTACAAGTTAGGCTGCTAATTGCAAGGTCAGAAGTTGGAAATGACAAGTGGCTCCTCAGGAGAAAGATGGGGCTTTCTATCCTGCAAAGAGTGACAGTCTCAGAAACCCACAGGGGCAGTTCTGCCCTGTCCCTTAGGGTCTCTGTGAGTCAGCATCGACTCGATGACAGTGAGTTTGGTTGGCTTGTGTCTTAGCATAATGGGTTAAGCATTGGGCTGCTAGCTGAAAGGCTAGCAGTTCAAATCCACCAGCCCCTCTGTGGGAGAACCATGAGTCTCTGCTTCTGTAAAGATCACAGCCTTGGAGACTCCCTGGGGCAGTTCTACTCTGCCCTGCAGAGTCCCTATGAGTTAAATCATAGATGGCGGTGGGTTTGTTTGTTTGTTTGTTTGTTGTTTTCATCCCTGCCTTAAGGTATGAGCTTTATGTAGCAGGAAGTACATCTCAATGGACTCAATAAAATGTGTGTGTGTGTGTGTGTGTGCGTGTGTGTTCATGAGTTGGAGGTGGAAAGTCAACTATAGAGTAGTTCAAAAGACAGGTTGGCAAATCTTCCCTGTAAAAGGAACATTTGGGGGGCATGCAACCTGTCCGGGAAACAGAAGCATCAAGCAGAAAGAGATTAGGAAGGTGTAAGTACAGTTTCATGTCTCCCAGCAGGCAACACTTTCAATCATCCCTTCTTTTCCTCTTGCCACAAAAGCCCTTTGCCTTTTGTCATTCTGAGACCTCAAAATGTCCCCACCATAATTCCCTCGGCTCTGTAGCCTGCATCTGTTTTTCACAGACAAGGAAGCACCTGTCCAGCAAACCCTCATCTTTCCAAGCCCAGCAGCATAATGAAACCACTAAGAAAGCAAAAACCTTCCTGTAACCACTTTCAAAACCAAGCTTAATGCTGCCACTACCCTCCATGGGATCTCTGTTTCCTCCTCCTCCCGAAACTCTGCAGTCCCCACATAAATCTGAATTTAAATTAAAATACGGGGATACACCGCGGGACATACACCAATTCAACAGTTGTCCACATCAATGGCATTGAGAACATTCTTTCTGTTATGCAGCCGTTCTTACACTCTTTTTCTTTTTTTTTTAGCTGTTCTTCTACCAGCCTAAGCTCACGGCCCCACTGAGGTTCCTATCTAATCGTCTGAGCTGCTCTCGTGAATTTGATCCCATGGTTCTGAAAAAGAGCATACTATTCAAGGCAGACATTGCGTCCTAGTTATGCAAAACTATTGTTTGTTTTTAAGAAGACTTCAAGGGATATATTTTGCTTAAGGTTTAAAAATGGTATCAAGAGATAGTGTCACAGGTTCATTAAGGCTCCACGGCTCCAAAAATCTGGAGTCCATGAGGATTTGAAATTCTGTACCACATTTCTCCTGTTTTGATCTTCTATGGAATCGTTGATCAAAGTGTCCAGTAACACTCAGCTGAACACCACGCTGTTTTTCTAGTCTCGTGGCAAAAGAGGTTCAGGGAATCCAATGTCTTTGCTCAGTCTAATATTAAAGCCAGGTTTGAATCCTGAGAACATGAACCACCAGGTGGAGGTGGGGCCAACTCCTCAGGAGCAGCCAACACAATAGGAAGATGCTAACCTGGAATACCAGACTTGCTGTACCTGAGTGTTGTGAGGTTTAAGGGACATATGGGCAGGAAACTGGACAAAGGTGAGCAATTTGGCCAGGACTCCCTCTAAGATCCAAGTCTTGGCTGTTTTGCTCAACATCCTGAACTTTCCATTGAAAATACAGACAGGCAGAGGTGGAAACTACCTATGAACCATATGAGAAATTACTAAAAATCCTTTCTGCCCCAAAACAACCCTGCACTCAGGTGCTCTCATGCCTGTGTTGTCCTATAAGTGAACCATCTCTAGAGTTCAATGCAAGGGGGCTTTGAAAAGGTCATGGCAAATGGAGTTAGGAGAAAATGCCATCTCTCCACAAACATTCTGAAGCTCCTTCAAGCCGTTTTCACCGAGGTAGAAGAAGGTCAAAGATAGAAAAGGAAAGTCTATTCCTGAAATGGGAAGCTGTTGACTCAGGAGGGCATGCCAGACCAGCTAGGTCAGTGGTTCTCAACCTGTGGGTCGCGACCCCTTTGGGAGTTGAACGGCCCTTTCACAGGAGCCACCCGATTCATAACAGTAGCAAAATGACAGTGATAAAGTAGCAACAAAAATAATTTTATGGTTGGAGGGGTCACCACAACGTGAGGAACTATATGAAAGGGCCACGGCATGAGGAAGGTTAAGAACCACTGAGTTAGAATCTTGGGCTAAAGTTGCCAAACTCCCCAAGCAAACAAGGCTAACCCTTCAAGCGTGTGGTTAGCAACCCCACTCCTCTTCAGGGCTTGTGTCCTTGTGCAAACGGTCTTTCCCCCTAGTGCTCGCATCACCTGAGGATGTTAAAGTAACCCTGCCCTCCTCACCTTTTAAGCAATGATTGAAAGGTGAGGTTCTGAGGTTCTACTACGATTAAGTAGCCCCAGAGGTGCTGCCTCCCAGAAAGCAAACAAAACCTCTCCTACGCTAGTCTCACTGCTGATTAGTAGATGCTAAATCAAAGCACCTTGGTCGTGCAGTAAACTGGCCCAGAGGGTGTCCAAAGCTGTCCACTCTCAAGAAGCAGGCGGCCACATCTATCTCCGGAACTCTTCTCCCCAAGAGGAACACAAAAGGACAGCCGTGAGCTACATGTATACCAGGGGGTGCGTCTCAGGTTTTCTCCGATGCAGGTCCACCTAAGCTAACAGCTTGTTCTCCGTTGGCTTCTCCTAGCAGTTTTCCCTGGACCGATTCCTCGAGGGACTGAGGACACTCCATGATGGGAGCCACCAGCAACAGCTCCACAGATGCCTTCATTCTGCTGGGTGTATCTGACCACCCGCAACTGGAGATCATTTTCTTTGTAGTCATCCTCATCTCTTACTTGATGACCCTCGTTGGGAATGCCACCATCATCCTGCTTTCCCACCTAGATGCCCGGCTTCACACACCCATGTATTTCTTCCTCAGCAACCTCTCCTCCCTGGACCTCGCCTTTACGACCAGCTCGGTCCCCCAGATGCTAATCAACTTATGGGGCCCAGACAAGACGATTAGCTATGGTGGCTGTGTGACCCAACTCTATGTTTTCCTTTGGCTCGGGGCTACTGAATGCATCCTGCTGGTGGTGATGGCCTTTGACCGCTATGTGGCAGTTTGTCGGCCCCTGCACTACACCACCATCATGAACCCTCGACTCTGCTGGCTGCTGGCTGCCATTGCCTGGTTGGGTGGCTTGGGCAACTCGGTGATCCAGTCCACATTCACTCTGCAGCTCCCATTGTGTGGGCACCGGAAAGTGGACAACTTCCTGTGTGAGGTGCCCGCCATGATCAAACTGGCCTGTGGAGACACCAGTCTCAATGAGGCTGTGCTCAACGGAGTCTGTACTTTCTTCACTGTTGTGCCTCTTAGCATCATCTTGATCTCCTACTGCTACATTGCCCAGGCAGTGCTGAAGATCAGCTCAGCAGAAGGACGGAGAAAGGCATTTAATACGTGCTTCTCCCACCTGGTGGTGGTGTGCCTCTTCTATGGCTCAGCTATCTATGCGTACCTTCTTCCAGCGAAGACCAGCAACCAGGACCAGGGAAAGTTCATTTCCCTTTTCTACTCTGTGGTCACACCCATGGTCAATCCTCTCATCTACACTCTACGGAACAAGGAGGTGAAGGGGGCACTGAGAAGGCTGCTGGGCAAAGGAAGGGAAGTGGGCTGAAAAAAAGAAAAACTTCATCCATTATTTCCTATTCATCTCTACACACCTTTTCTCATTGTCTCTCCGGCCAGGTGGACATGCGGCGTACTAGCCCTGGTAAAACCATTCCAGTGAAACTAAGGCATGCGCCGAACAACTGGCATATGATTAGTGTTATTTGCAATGTTCTACACTTACTCACCAAAATATGTACTGTGTACTCCAGATAATAAGGCAGACATTTGTGTCCAGGTTCAGAGGTTATTGACCTAGTACAAACGTATCTCACTGTCTGTTTATATAGTCTACGCGTTGTTAATCACAACTTATTTTTCTGGAGAATTTTGTACTTTTCTAGAGAAAGCAGCTTGAGTTGCAGTATCTTACTTATACAATCTCACCATAACCCCATTAAAGCAACCCAGGTATTATTAACCCACATGGAAACCCCCATAATTCACTGTTGTGCACAAAGACCTATCCATCTCTCTTTATCTAGTCTTCTCAATAGTTGAGTCTATCTACCCATAACTTCCCTTCATATAGCTTTCTATCATTTTCTATCCTCTCTCTCTCTCTCTCATGTCTACAGCTTATTGCCCTTCTGACTCATCTAATGTGTAACAAGAAAGGTAGGAAAGGACAAATGCCTTTCTATTATAGCCAAAGAAGAGTCCTTGCCATGCTTTTATTTAAATAATCCCATGTAACAGTCCCAGTCATTAAATTGGATCCAGCACTTGGATATGTTTGTCTGGCTAATCGATTCTAGGATTCTCAGAAATTCTTTAAGAAAGTTGAAAAGCCCAAGAAAAATCCAAAGCCTATGTCTTCTGCTCCAGGACTCGGTCCAGCCCACACTGGCTCCCCTCGAGGGACCCAGGTATTGGAATCAGAATGCCAATTTATAGTTGTGCGCATTACTAGAATTGCCAAAGGACGACTGACCCGCCACCACCTTTCACATCACATTTCCTAGGACTGAGAGGTTATTACAAGGATCTACCTATAACTCCTCCCTGGAGGGCGGACAACAGAAAAGTGGATGAAGGGAAACGTCGGACAGGGCAAGATATGACAAAATAATAATTTATAAATTGTCAAGGGTTCATGAGGGAGGGGGAAGCGGGGAGGGAAGGGAAAAAAATGAGGAGCTAGAGAGCAAATGTTTTGAAAATGATGAGGGCAATGAATGTACAAATGCGCTTTACACAATTGATGTATGTATGGATTGTGATAAGAATTGTATGAGCCCCTAA
>NW_022103901.1:32606950-32608873 GCF_000313985.2 Echinops telfairi
CACTCCCTTTCCCCCCACCCACACACCATGCAGTGGACAATAAGCAGCGTCTCTGCTTGTCTGGAAGAGTATTTAACAATTCTTTAACGTCAATACCCATCACCCTGCATCTGTTCTTCTGGACGCTAAACACCCTGGTTAAAGTTGCCTGTGCAGTTGCTTGGCCAAGGGCAGAATGGTACAAAGGCAGCACTTCTACTTTCTTGGGGTTGCCACCCCTGATTAAATCTCAATGCCATTGAATCAATTCCAACTCAGAGACGCTACAACACTTTTACTTGCTTGGGGTTAGCCATCTCTGATTAAGTCTCACTGCCATCTAGTCAATTCTGACTCATAGAGACCCTATAGGACAGGCTAGAACTGCCTCTGTGGGTCTCTCCAGGACTGTAACTCTTTATAGGAGTAGAAAACATCATCTTTCTCCACCTCTGGTTCATGGTTTAGAACTGCCAACCTTAAGGTTAGTAACTCAACACATAGCCACTACACCACTCGGGCTCCCTCTAATTAGATCTAGTTACCGGCATTTACAAGAAGCATATACAAGAAGATTTGAGTTTTGGGTGCACGCTGCAATGAATTAACTGTGATAGCTATAGGACTTCTCTAGCCCTCTATTTTATCATCTATAAAATGGAACATTTTAAGTATCAAAAAAAAAAAGAATGCCTGTGTTAGTGCTTAGAAAACGGCTTTATTACTTAATCAAAGATGGAATGCTTTCTCTGAGAGAATTTTTTGGTCTGCTTTACATCCCACTTCTCTCCATTATATTCTCATGGAGAATCACACCTTCTTTGTAATATCAGTCTCCAAAACTGATAGATGGCTGAATGGGGCTCAAAAGAAGGCAGAGAAACTACCTAGGATGCTCTTATAATAATTCAGGGAGAAGCTGATGCCAGGGGCTTAAGTGGAGAGCAAATATTTTGTGAATGATGAGGGCAATGAATGTACAAATGTGCTTTACACAATTGATGTGTGTATGGATTGTGATAAGAGTTGTATGAGCCCCTAATAAAATAATTTTAAAAAATAATAAAATTCAGGGAGATACATTATTGCTATATTCCACTCTTCTTTTTCTCACACTCCACATCCCAATTCATCAGCTTCTTAACTGCACAACCAGCAGATGACTCTTCTCTGAACTTTCCTGATATTAGCATTGTCTGATTACCTTTAGTGTTCATCTACAGGACTACAATCTATGTGACCCTATAGGACAGAGTAGAACTACCTCTGTGGGTTTTGGAGACTGGGAGTAGACATTTTTGGTTTCCCATTGCATATGAAAGTTATGTTTACACTATAATGTAGTTTATTAACTATGCAGTAACATTATGAAAAACTGAAATATTGTGAGAATGACCAAAACAGGACACAAGACATGATGTAAGCACATGAAGTTGGGAAAATGGCATCAATAGATATGTTTAATGTAGGGTTGTCATAAACCTTCAATTTGTAAAGAAGAAAAAAACACTAATATCTGATTCATAGGTACCCTATCGGGCAGACTAGACCTGCTCATTAGGGATTATGGGATTGACCCTTTATGAGAGTAGACAACTTCATCATTCTCCCAAGAACCAGATTGATGTGTTTGAATCGCTGACCTACCTGTGGTCAGCAGTCCAATGGTTAACCAGTTGTGCCAAAGCACTACAAAAATATAAGGTATCTTAAGGGCAATTTCTTCAAATTTCTCAAGACCATCTCAAATTTCCAAATACAGTGAACCCTCGCCACTTCGCGCTTCAACTTCCGCGGCTTCACTCTATCGCGGTTTTTGCGTAACAGCACCCATTGCCTACACCCGCTCCTTCAGAGGAAAAAGACGGCGACCCACCTGTAGAGTACATCCCTTAAGTCATTTCATAGGCTATTGATTACAGTATTTGTAAGAACTATGTATAA
>NW_022103901.1:32610168-32611298 GCF_000313985.2 Echinops telfairi
ACATTATCATCCAGTATTAACCTAATTTTCTACACAACTCACATCATGCTTGCCCTGTTCCTCATCCCAGCCTCTGTGGAATTTTTATAACTTTATCTGTTGCTCAAGAACAGGGCTGTTCTGTGTGGATGGCTGGACAAATCTTCAAGGAAGGTTGTTAAGCCGCCAAAGAAGATTGTTTATGCATCACAATAATACTCTAATTGTTTTATCCAATGGTGATGGTTAACATTTATCCTGTGATTATCTCGTGGCTTGAGTAATGTAAAGCACCTGGGAAAGTATGTGACTCCCCTGGAGTGTGCCTTCCAGGTAAAGTATGTAAAACACGGTGCATTTTGATCACAAGTAGGACTCCAATATGACACCCTGTGTTGCCGTAAGAATTCCTGCTGGTGTCACCTTCAGATGAAACTTCTCTTTTTCTCTCCAATGAGAAGTTGATGGACTTGGCTCTGCTGATCCGGGATACGAACCCTTATTAGGGGTAACAAAAAGAAAGCAATCATTTAATGCCTTCCTTTTCCAAAGTGCGTCTGTCATTTCACTACCTCATACGCATGAGAAGTTGCATAATGGGGGAGGGGGGATAAGAGAATTGATGGGACGGAATTGTGGTGTTGTCGAAGAATACTGAACACACCTTAACTACCAAAAGAATGAATAGATGGGTCTTCAGACTACAACCTTTAGAAGTGAGAGTGGTGATACTTCCAGTAGATTACTTTAGGCCCACCATCATGAAACGCCAGCCACTGGAAGAGGGCAACCTGTTTGGTCGAAGGTCACTGAAAAGGAGGGAAACCCACAACGGGGTGGATTGAGACAAAAACCCTAGCAATGGACTCAAACATCAATGACCGTGAAGATGGAGCAGTCTCTGTAGCCTGTAAGGTAGCCATGCGTTGTAACTATTGCCACAGCAACTAACAATGACATTAACTTCTTAGGATTATTTTGTAGATAAAAGTTACTATGTACCTCCCCCGAGAATAATTTATTTCAAAGGATGGCACTGAATCTGCAGCTTTGGGAGAAGGATATATCTGACCAGAGCACACAGGAGCAGATGACGGGGGAGGAGGAGAGACTGGAGCACATCCTGGCCCACCAGGCCTTGAGGACGATGA
>NW_022103901.1:32617559-32619842 GCF_000313985.2 Echinops telfairi
TCAACTTCCTGAACAGATGGAAATGTGGAATCATAGTGCATTTGGAGTTCATTCCACCAGGTCAGACTTTTCATTAAGTTTTCTATTTAGAGATTCTGAAAAGATTGCCTAACAGCGTGTGACAAAAAAAGGCCTGATTTGTGTCAGACAGGGGACTGGTTCTGCCACCACGCAGCCATCTCAGTGTGCCAGTTTTGGGCAAAAACAGCCTCACACACCTTACTCACCTGACTTCGCTCCACGTGACTTCTTGTTTCAGAGAATGAAGAGGGGCATGAAAGTACAGCAATTTGACAAAATAGAAGTGAAGGGAAAAAACTAGGGAGGTGCTGTCAGCCATCCAAACAGATAAGTTTGAAAACTGTTTCCAAGGATGGAATTGCAGATTTGACAACCATGTTAAGTGTAATGGAGAGTACTTTGAAGGTGATAAGGTTGTTTGTTTAAAAAATGTAAATACACAGCTTTGAATTTTTTTCCTTTGGTGGGGGAGGAGATAACTCCTCATATGCTACCTGCTGGAATGGGTGAATCCTTAATAACATTTACCTGTGTTTTACTGACTTTGCACTGGTATTTGATTGTGTGGATTGTAAAAACTATAGATAACATTGCAAAGAGGGGAAACTTCAGAACCTGCTCATACAGAACCTGTACATAGACCAAGAGACAGTCATTGTAGCCCAACAAGGGAATACTGTCTGGTTTAAAATTAAGAAAGGTGTTTGTCAAGGTTGTATCTTTTCACCATACTTATTCATTCTGTATGCTGAGCAAATAATCTGAGCTGTACTATGTGCGGAACGCAGGCTTAGTGTTGGAGGAAAACTCATTTACAGCCTGCAATATGCAGATGACCCAAATTGACTTGCTGAAAGCAAAGAAGACCTGAAGCGCTTAGATCAAAGACTACAGCATTCATCACAGATTCCACCTCTACAGAGAGAAAACAACTGGATTAATAAAAAACATGAAAACCCCAAACCAAACCCAGCGCCATCAAAGTGGTTGTGACCCACAGCAACTATGTACAGGGTTTCCAAGATGGTAAATCTTTACAGGAGGAGAAAGTGGAATCTTTTCCCAAGGAGTGACTCTCATACTCCAACCCATTGCCATGGAGTCAATGCTGACCCTTAGTGACCCTAAAGGACAGGGTAGAACTTCCCCTGTGGGTTTCGGAGACTAACTGTTTATGGGAGTAGAAAGTCTTTCTCCCAAGGAGCAGCTGATGTTTTTGAGCTGCTGACTTTGTGGATCTCAGGCAAACATAACCATTACACCACCAGGGATCCTAAGGAGTGACTAGAGGCTTTGAAAGTTGATCTTGAAGTTAGCAGCCCAAAGCCTAACCCACAGCACCACCAGGATCCCTTAACATGGAAGTAGCAGTCAATAAATCAAATGGTATATTACATTAGGAAAACATGCTGCAAAAGAATCTCTAATGTTCTCAAAAGCAAAGATGTCACTTGATGACTAAGGTGTGCCTGATTCAAGCCATGGCATTTTTAACTACCTCATTGCATGTGAAATGCTAGATAATGACTAAGGGATGCCTAAGAAGAATGCCTTTGGATTCTGGTGTTGGTGAAGAACATACCGCTGAATAGACCATGGAATGACAGATGACCAAACAAATCTGTGTTGCAAGAAGTACAGCCAGAGTGTGCCTTAGAAGTGAAGATGGTGAGGCTTCATCCCATATCCTTAGGGCGTGATATAAGGAGAGAACAGTCCCTGGAGAACATCATGTTTGGTAAAGTAGAGGGTCAGAAAAAAGGAGGAAGGCCCTCAACAAGATAGACGGACAAAATGGCTGGAACCATGTGCTCAAACATCAGAACAGTTGTGAGGATCGTGCAGGACCGGGGAAGCTTTGTTCTGCTTTCCGTGGGGTCGCTGTGAGTCAGAGCAGCAATGGCTCCACCTATCAATGTTCACATATGTATTGATGTGTCTGCATTCATTGCTGTAGATACAAATAACCACCCCCCAAATTGTATGTGTTACAGCATTTACCCAAGTTGTCCTTTTCTGTTACACTAATGTCTTCATCTAGCTTAATTCAATTGTACAGACTTTTACTTGGTATTGCTTTTCCATCATCAGAAACGAAACGTGTCTATTATCTAGGAAATAATTCCCCCTCCCTCGCCCCCCTCCCTGATAACCATCAAAGAATGTTGTGTGTGTGTGTCTATTGTTTTTATAATAGTGGGACAACACAATATTTGCCCTTTTGTGGTCTACTTATTTCATCCAGCATACTGTCTTCTAGAT
>NW_022103901.1:32621914-32623307 GCF_000313985.2 Echinops telfairi
AATAAATAAATAAATAAATAAAGTGTTAAAAATCAATGATGACACTTTAAAGACTAAGTATGCCTGGCCCAAACCAGGGTACTTTCAATTACCTCGTGCATGTAAATATTAGAAAGTGAATAATGAGGACTGAAGAATTATTGATGCCTTAAAATTATGGTGTTGGCCAAACTCAGGGGCAAGGGAACAAGGGTTATAAAATCAATGGCGACGAGGGCATAGAATGCCTGATGTGGTTTGACCAAGTGCAGTGCAGCTGAGAGGAATTACTGAGAGTCCAATGAAGATAGAACATGATAGTGGGACAGGAGGAAAGTAAACTGAAATAGATGAAAGAACTAGCAGGAAAAAGCCATTTATAGAGGCATAAATATAGGCATATATATATGTAAATATATGATAGGGATATAGGTCTATGTATATATATTTATAGGTTTAGTATTAAGGTAGCAGATGGACATTGGGGCTCTACTCAAGTTTTCCCTCAACACAAGAACACTTTGTTCTAACAACCTGATATTCTGTGTGTGTTAGTTACATAATCTGTTGTCAATTTGAGACTCACAAATGAATGGGGTGGAGTTTAGCTTGTCAATCAAGTCACAGCTTGATGACCTCATTTGGAGGCGCTAAGGAGATTAATAGCTCACTGGAGGCGGGACACATGCTCACTCCCTGGCAGACATTCCAACTGAGAAGACACATGGAGCTACACTAGTGCCCTGAACTGGAGGAGCCACGTAAAGACCCATGCCAGTGCTGAGATGCTTATACGGCTACTGGATCTACAAGACCTTCCAAACACTGGCGTGTGATCTTCCTGCATTCGGCGTCATTGCATGTATTTTGTGAGTCGGAAGAGGACGTTATAGATTGGAATTGGACATATGGGCTAATATCAGACTTATGGGCTTGATCTAGACTGGGCTGGGACATTTACTCAATATTCAATTGCTCTTTGTATCTAAAGATCTTTCTTATACACATGAGTGTCTATGAATTTGTTTCTCTAGTCAACCCAGACTAACACACTGTGATACTCACCTTCCCAATATGATCACTGAAGACAAAAAGGGTGCATAAGCAAACATGGTGAAGAAAGCTGATGGTGCCTGGCTATTAAAAGATATAGCAAAAAGAAAGGTATAGTGTCTGGGGTCTTAAAGGCTTGAAGTTAAACAAGAGGTCATCTAGCAGGGAAGCAAATAAGCCCACGTGGAAGAAGCACATCAGCTTGTGTGATCACAAGGTGTTGATAGGATCAGGTATCAGGCATCAGAAGATCCCAAACAAACAATTTTATTAAGGCAAACGAGGGGGGTTGGAGTAGAGAAAAGCCCACTGTAGGTAATTGTACAGTCCCTCACACAAGGGTCACAATAAAGGGACGAGT
>NW_022103901.1:32623589-32627771 GCF_000313985.2 Echinops telfairi
AAAATGGGGAATCAATAGCGAAGATCAACATATAACCCCCACCCCAAGGGGAATGAATAACAGAAATGTGGGTGAAGGGAGACAGTGGATGGTCTAAGATATGAAAATAATAATATATAATTTATCAAGGGATCATAAGGGTGGGAGAGTGGGGAAGGTGGGAGAGTGAAAAAAGAGGAGCTGATATCAAGGACTCAAGTAGAAAAAGTGTTTTGAAAAGAATGATGGCAACATATGTACAAATGTGCTTGATACAATTGATGTATGGATTGTTATAAGAGCTGTAAGAGTCCCCAATAAAATCATTTTTAAAATATATGGTGTTGGCAAAGAATATATAATGTGGCCAAAAGTAGGAACAAATCTTAGAAGCAGTACAGCCAGAATGCCCCATAGAAGCAAGGATGGTAAGACTTCATCTCACGTGCATTGGGCGTAACAGGAGTGGCAGGTCCTGGGAAGGGACATCATGGTTGGTAAAGTAGAAAGTTAGAGACCAAGAGGGAAGACCCCAACAAGGATTGACACAAGGGTGCAATAATGTACTCAAACATAGCAATGACAGGGAGAATGGTTCAGGACTGGGCAGTATTTCATTGTGTATGGGACTGATAAGAGTTGGAACTCTGACAACATTCCTTCTCTGCACAAACTACTGTCTAAGGTAGATTCAACACCTAGATCTTCTTCAGGGCCCTGTAAGCTCCTGTGTGACCATAAAGTGATACGATGGCTAAGCATATAGCTAACCACAGGTTGGAATGTTTAAACCTACCCAGCACTTCCAGGGAGAAATAACTGGTATCAGCTCTTATAAAGATTAACAACGGAGGAGAAAACAATGGGACCGACAGTTGGGGGGAGTGGGGGTGAACACAGGAGAGGGGGAAGTGGGAGGAAAGGAAGTGGTGTTAACAAACCCAGAGACAAGGGAACAACAAGTGATCCAAATCCGTGGTGAGGAGGGTGTAGGAGGCCTGGTAGGGCATGATCAAGGGTAATGTAACTGAGAGGAATTACTGTAACCCAGATGAAGGCAGAGCATGATAGTAGGACAAAAGGAAAGTCAAAGGAAATAGAGGAAAGAGATAGGAGGCAAAGGGCATTTATAGAGGTCTAAATAAAGGCATGTACATATGTAAATATATTTATATATGACGATGTGGAAATAGATTTATGTGCATATATTCATAAGTTTAGTATTAAGGTAGCAGATGGACATTGGGCCTCCACTCAAGTACTCAAGTACTCCCTCAATGGAAGAACACTCTGCTCTATTAAACTGGCATTCCATGATGCTAACCTTCCCGACACAATCGCTGAAGACAAAGCAGGTGAATAAACAAATATGGTGAAGAAAACTGATGGAGTCTGACTATCAAAAGATTTATCATCTGGAGTCATAAAGGCTTGAAGATAAACAAGTGGTCATCTAACTCAGAAGCAACAAAGCCACATGGAAGAAGCACACCAGCCTGTGTGATTACGAGGTGCCGAAGGAATCAGTTATCAGGCATCAAAGAACAAAAAATCATATCATTGTGTACTCACCTTCCTGATATGATCACTGAAGACAAATGGGTTCATAAGAAAATGTGGTGAAGAAAGCTGATGGTGCCTGGCTATCAAAAGATACAGCATCTGGGGTCTTAAAGGCTTGAAGGTAAACAAGTGTCCATCTAGCTCGAAAGCAACATAACCCCCATGGAAGAAGCACACCAGCCTGTGTGATCACGAGGTGCCGAAGGGATCAGTTATCAGGCATCAAAGAACAAAAAATCAAATCAGTGTAAATTAGAGGGAGTGCAGAGTGGGGACCCAAATTCCATCTGTAGGCAACTGGACATCTTCTTACAGAAGTGTCATGGGGAGGAGACGAGCCAGTCAGTGTGCAGTGTAGCAACGATGAAACATACAAGTTTCCTCTAGTTCCTAAATACTTCCTCCCTACCCACTATAATGATCCCAATTCTACCTTACAAATCTGGCTAGACCAGAGGATGTTCACTGGTACAGATAGGAACTGGAAACACTGGGAATCCAGGATGGATGATCCCTTCAGGACCAGTATTGAGTGGCAATACTGGGAGGCTTCTGAGCTAGATGGCTGCTTGTTTACCTTCAAGCCTTTAAGACCCAGACGCTGTATCTTTTGATAGCCGGGCACCGCTCTCCACCGGGAGGGTGGAGGGAGGGTGGGGTGGAAAGAGGGAATGGATTATAAGGATCTACATATAACCTCCTCCCTGGGGGATGGAGAACAGAAAAGTGGGTGAAGGGAGACATCGGACAGTGTAAGACATGACAAAATAATAATTTATAGATTATCAAGGGTTCATAAGGGGGAGGGGAGGGAGGAGGGAATATGAGGAGCTGATGCCAGGAGCTTACGTGGAGAGCAAATATTTTGAGAATGATGAGGGTAACAAATGTGTTTTATACAATTGATGTATGTATGGATTGTGATAAGAGTTGTATGAGCCCTCAATAAAATGATTAAAAAAAGATTAACGGCATAGAAACCCCTATGGGCGTTCTTTTCTGTCACATGGGGTCTCTACATGTCCAAATCAATTCGGTGTTGCCTAGCAACAGTAGAGAAAATTATAACCAAAGGCCAAGGAAGTGGAGACAAAAAATACCTTTATTTTCATTAGAAATAATATTTATAAAATATACAGTGGTTTAACCCTGTCTTTGTCCATTTTGGCGGTCGCTAGGTTATAAAGAAGTGGTGACAGTAACAGCAGTACATAACAGTAGGTGCTAAGAAGTCAATTATTGGCTTAGGAAAGATACAACCTTCTACATGTGCTTTCCATGAGGAAAAACTATTTCTTGGCCCTCAGTGTGAGAGCCATGCTCTGACCTGGCCCAGAAACACTTCTCAGACCACTAGCCACCCATTTTCTATGCTGGAAACAGGCACACCTTGGTTTCTTATTAGAACTTATGGATCCTGTAACTTCTCCTTCAAAGCAAAGTCTATAGTGAGAGTTCTGGAGTCATGGGCAGAGCTATGTTATTCTTGATGCGATTCCAGAACATAATTCGTATGATCCAGTTGTCAAATGGCTCATAGATTTCCCTAAAAACTCAAGGGCGCTGTAGAAAGTACAAATTAGTCTCAAGAATTGGCCTTTCGGATGTTCTACAGACTTATACTTCTCTTCTTTCCTATGATGTGAATGTCTCTTGTGTGTGAACTTCTTGGTGGTGGGAGAGGGCAGTTAATATGAGAGCACTTAATATGAAGACAGCCTGAGCCTGGTGTGAGTTCTCTGGTGGGCACTAAGGTGGGGGCTATTGCTGAAGCTTTTCCCACACTCCACACATTTGTGTGGGTTGCCCCTAGTGTGACTTCACCAGTGAGCACTGAACTGCGATTGTTGTAGACCCTCTTTTCACACACAGTACACTCAGAAGGCTTTCCCCCAGGGATGGGTCATCTGGTGGACTAGGAGGCTAGACCCCTAGTTGAAGCTTTTCCCACACACCCACACTGGTCAGGTCTCTCCCCTGGGTGACTTCTCAGGTGGGCGGTGAGGTTGGAGCGTTCACTAAAGCCTTTTCAGCATTCAATGCACGTGTGAGGCTTCTCTTCGCTGTGGATTCTCTGGTGGTGAACTAGACAAGAACCTCAGCTAAAGCCTTTTCCATGTCCACGACGTTCGGAGGCGATGTTCAGTCTGGGGGTGCTGGCGTACGGGAGAAAGAAGAGCTCTGAGAGCAGCTTTGTCCACACATGAGATGCTTACAGGTTTCTGGCCCAATACAAAGTCTCCGGTGACTCATCTTCTCCTGGGATGGGGGCTTCTCATCACTCTCGCTCTTCCAGGCTTTGCTGCTGTTGTTCAGTTCTGTAAGCCTTCATGTCCACTTCTGAGTTATCCCATTCTGCTCTTTTCAATCTCGTTCTTCATCTCAAGGCCTGAAAAATATAGAAACACATTGACTGCTCTATAGAAAGGGAAACAAGAAAATGAGAAAAGTTAAAACTAATGTAAAGAAAAAAATACAACCGATTGTAGGACACAAAACGACAACAATAATATATAATTGATGAAGGATTCATGAGGGTGGGAGGGAGGGGAAAGGAGGGGGGGAAAGAGGAGCTGATCCCAAGGGCTCAAGTAGAAAGAAATTGTTTGGGAAATGTTGATGGCAATATATGTACAAGTG
>NW_022103901.1:32628060-32637332 GCF_000313985.2 Echinops telfairi
TACACAGGCTCGCTATGGGTCAGAATTGACTAGATGGCAACTAACAACAATAACAACAAGCTAACCACCAAGTCAGCGGTTCAAACCCACCAGCTGCGAGTACTAGAAACCTGAGACTCCCACTGTTTCCACCAGCTTCACATTCTGTGATCACAGGCAAATTATACCCTAAACTCCACCAATTTTTCTTTTGACAAAACTGAGACAATGAGTCCAGCTCTATGTCATCCGTCTATTGTGTTATCAGTATAGTCTCAATTCCTGAATGACATCCTCTGGGAATAGAGTAACAAGTGCCACCTTGGACTTGGCCAAGGAGAAAGCGAGGAGCAGAAGAAAGAAGAAATGGGAAGAAGCAAGGTGCAGGGTAGTGGGCCAGCAGAGGCTTGTGCTACAGAAGGTGTGTGAGTGCTACAAGTCGGGTCTGGAGGCCTACTTCAGTGCAAGGAAGCCAAGCCCATGGAACTGCACAGAGGAACAATGCATTCCATTGGAATCAGTGAGAGAGGATGGAAAACTCAGGCTCCAAAATGCAAGGGGAACAACCCTTAAATATCATGGAAGCCAAGATCCACTGGCGTATTACACGACCAGACATTATGTGATTAGAAACCCAGGAGTAGAAACAGCTGCCTCTCGATTCTAGTGGACCTTCCCATCCTTTAACCACCAGAGTCAAGACAGTCTGACCAAGTCTGTTGGGCACAGGACTGGCAGGTCAAATCTTGTAATACTCTGTCTAGGATTCCTGAAGCCCTTTCTGTCTCTGCCTAAAGGACCCTAGTGATACTTCTCTAAGCTGTGCGTGTGTGCGCGCACACCTCCTTGGCTGATTCAGTTTTCCAGCCTGGAAAGTACTTCCAATCTCGGCAGGAAGCACATCACTTGCATAGCAGGGACCTCCTCATCAAGATACAAGGTGCAAGCACATGGCCTCTCCTCACTCCGCGGTAGCTTGCCTGTGGATTTTTAAACCTGGTGACCCCTGCTAAGAACACAGTGATCAGATCAGGGAGAACTCTAAAGTGTGATCTTGCATCAAAACTGTGAGCTTTAGCAGCTTAAGAAGTTCTACACTAGCTTCTCAAACTATGCCACAACTGGCTACATTGAATCCTGGGACGATCTCACACTGCAGGGTTTTTCTCTAAAGCATTTAGTGTGATCAAAAGGAATCCTCTCCGAATGAAAAGGAGTTGTATAATTATCTCTACATCTGCCCTTCCTTTTGCTTCCTAATTGGCTTGAATCCCATACATTTCTACTGGAGAGAGATCTTTGAAAAGGGACAGTGGTTTGCCTGTTTACCAATTGTGGGAGTCCCCAAGAGTGTGTGGCCACATTAAGAGAACATAAGGAAGGGCAGGGGGAAAAAGCTGGTTATAGGATACATCTGCCTATTCCTCTTTCTGAAACATGAAGAATTCCTGATTGGCCCTGAGTTAGTTAATTGTGCCAGCCTGGCCGATAATCACATGTGGGTCTGGTTGAAAGGCGGAGGGATAAATGGGTGGTGAAGCCTCGCCTTTCTAGTTCTCGGGTCTCTTGTTTTGTGATGGTTGCATCGGGTGCAGCTGCCTTAGCAGTTCCCTGCTTCAGCTTGCAAGATGGATTTCCTACAAGACATCCCCAAGGAGAAGCCGCATGGATCTATCCCGATGCAGCC
This sequence comes from Echinops telfairi, assembly GCF_000313985.2. Lineage (NCBI taxonomy): Eukaryota > Metazoa > Chordata > Mammalia > Afrosoricida > Tenrecidae > Echinops > Echinops telfairi. The sequence continues at coordinate 32,629,727 of NW_022103901.1, forward strand.
CTGGGTGCTGGAGCAGCCATGTGGAGACCCCTGCCTGTGCTGAGATGCTTACACGTTCACTGACTCAGCTTTCCTCCTGCAGTCGGCATTATTGCCTCTGTTTTGTGAGGTGAAGGACTTTGTGGACTGGTGTTGGGTATGGGTTAATGTTGGACTTGTGGGCTTGGGCAGCATTGGGTTGGGATGTTTTTGTGATGCACATTTTCTTTGCATAAAACTCTCTCATATGTGAGTTGCTGTGGATTTGTTTCTCCAAAGTACCTAGACTAATAGAGGCCCCATCTCCATCTGTCTATTCTCTTGCCACCCTGTCTGTACAAGAAATTAAGTTACAACAGCACCCCAACATCAGAATAAGTAACAAACACCTGGTGGGTGGTTGCTTAAGAACACTCCTGGCAGCTCGAGGAAGCCCAGCATCCATCCTCCCAGAGGGGTGTCCCTAGGGCCTGTTGCTGAGAGTAATTTATCTGGAGCTATCCCTGGAAGGCTGATAACATTTGGTCAAGAAGCCCTGAAGGAAACCCAACCTGTTTTATCACCTCCACTATACCACGCTGCCCTGTGCCACCATCATCTTGTGCCCAGTTTCTGCTGCAGCCTGCTACCCAGTCTGCTTACTTCCATTCTTTACTTTGCTGTTGCTGCTCAGTGTGTACACAGCAACATGTTCCCCAATTCAAGTTTCCATATGTACTGTTCAGCGACAGATACGGAGTGCATTCCTCCAGCTGTGTCATCTTTCGCACTCTCCTTTCCTGGGTTCTTTTCCCCCGTACTATAAACTCATTGCTTCCTAAAGTTCCTAGGTCATCTTTTGAGTTGCTGTTAGCAGTTTGATCCAATATAAATAGTTCTTGAAAGAGCAGACATGCTTTATTAGTTCAAGAAAACATTTGGTTTTAAGAAGACTTCATGGAATATTGTTGCTTCCACCCTTGACCTCCTCAACCCAGCAGTCAAGGTCAACTCACTTTTTTTTTAACAGTCAACTAACATTTGAGTCCTTCCTATGCTAGAAAGACCCTCGGTGGCACAGTTTGTTACATATTAGGCTGTTAGCCGCAAGGTCAGCTGTTCAAACCCACCAGATGCTCCCCAATGAGGCTGTCTGCTCCCATAAAGATTTATAGTCTTGGAAACTCAATGAAACAATTCTACTCAGTCCTTCAGGGTGAGGATGCACTTGACAGCACTGGGTATAGAAGAAATGTACTGGTGTATAAGAAAGACAAATATAAATATGACACAGTTCTACCTTTTATAACAATTTAGCATAGCTGTACCACCATCTTAACTGCATTTAAATCGCATTTTACAAAACAAACTGGTCTGTCACACTGCTAATGTGAGAGGCACCAATGTCAAGCTTTGAGGCTGGCATATAGACTTGGACTTTTATTCTGCATGAAAGACAATTGCCTTGCGGGGCTTAAGCAAGGGAGTAATATGATCTGCAGCGTGCAATGAGGATGTCATTGACCCAGCACTTCATTCTAGCAACACGAAGAGTGGGACTCCCTGTGGTCCAGCCCAGGGTCCACATTTGGGTTAGGAATGGGGAACTCTCGCTGAGGAAGCAGAGAGGTGGCTTCCAGGCCCACCCTCGTTCTGGAGCGTCTTTCTCTGAATCTGGCTGGTCAGGGAGGAGAGGGTTGGCCCAGATGGGGCAGAACTGATCTGAGAACGAGGAGCAGCAGTCTCCTTAGCAGAACCTCCTCCTGGTCAGACTTGGTTCCTCTTAAAGAGCCTGGCGGCAAAGGCGGCAGTCAGGTTAGGTGGTCCTTGCTTGTTCCTTCCTCGCTGTGCCGGAGATGACACGTGTCTGCTCATTCTTCTCTCACCTGCTCCTCTCAGTCACTGGCTGGCTGCCTGGCTGGCTGTTGGTCTGCATTTCCCTTGATGTCTCTCGTGCTTTGTCACTTTGTCATGCCACGCCCCCATCATCTACCTCCTCTCATTCCCACTGCCAGCACTGCTCTCAGGCACATGCTGCCCACTCTGTCCTGAGCCTCTGGCTCTCACACCATCTTGCACTCTCTTTCACCTGCTCTCCATACTGTCCTGTTACGTCCATCTCTCCCTGTAGCCCCAGTTTCCCTGTCTCCCTCCCCCTCAGGTCCTTTTGGTCTCTTCCCCTTTGAGCAGCTGAACACAACCACGCTGGACCTAGAGGAGAGGCAGCAGATCCGTTACCCAGTGAGACTTGCCTGTCCTCTACTGCACAGAGCCATGGGTGCTGGGTCAAGGTGCCTCTGTTCTTCCTCACAGAGTAACGAACATGCGACTGGTTCCTGGAACACTGGGGTCTATTCTAGCTGGGGTGGGCAGAGACTGGATCAAAGTGTTCAGATTAGGGGCAAAGCAAGGTGAGGTCCCTCTCTGTAGAACAGAGTGGAACCGCTCCATAGGGTTTCAGAGGCTGTAAATGTTTATATATGCAGAATGCTTCACCTTTCTCGCATGGGTTGGTGGTGGGTTTGAATCATCAATCTTTTGGTTAGTAGCCCAACACTTAACTCGTGGTGCCACCAGAGCTCCTTGTAGAAGGGTCAGTGGCAAGTAAAGAGCAAGACAATGATTCAAGAGTGGACAGAGAAAAAGCCACCCAAGAGAAGCTCAACACACTAAATGAAAATCTTCCCCATCTCTTTGGACAACTGGGGGTTTGGGGACATAAGTGAGGGCTGGGGGAGTGGAAACTTTAACAGTGACCAGCGGAGTCCAGCACAGCTCACCTGGGACCCAGCTGTCCACAGCATAGCATCTGCCTTGTGGCCTCAAAGCTGCTTCTTCTGGGGAAGGATCTCATGAGCCTGAGGAGGCAGCCAGGCTTGGGAAGAAAATTGCAGGCTTGGAGGGCAGTTTCCACATAACAATCACAAGGCAAGGATCCTCAACAGGGCCAGGGCTGGCAGTGTCAACCTGGGAACTTGTCAGAAATAAAAATGCTTAACAACAGAAACGGAGAGTGTGGCCTCTAGATGAGACCCAGTTTGAGAATCATCATCCCCATCAAACTTAATGAGATATGCCTTTGGCCTGATGCCTCTTGTCAAAATAGTTTTAACTTTTCCTTTCATTTGAGAAAAAAACGTGCGCATCATGAAAGGTAATTTAATATGAATATAAGCTGGGGGGGGGGCTTGCATAGCCCCACTACCCATAACCAGCTGCTATCAAGCCTGTGCCAACTCAAGTCTACTCCTGCGTCAGAATAAGACTGTGCTCCGGGGGGTTTTCAATAGCTGGGTTTTTTTAAAGTTTTTACATTGAGTTTTTATTGTGTCCACATATGTTCATAATTATATATCCACTGTGGCAACTGTCTGCCAATGATCAGGTCACTGAGAAAATTTGTGAAAGGCTTCAGACTATTGTGTTATTTTCTCATTTCTCGACAACACTATTCAGTAACCCAGTGTTCTCTACTTGCTCATGAAACTTGCTGTTACTAACCACTTCTGCAATATGATAGGGTATCTGAGCTTTTTAAAAAAAAAATCATTTTGTTGGGGATTCGTATATATCACAATCCATTCATCCATCCATTGTGTCAAGAATATCTGTACATTTGTTGCCCTCATCATTCTCCAAATATTTGCTTTCTACTTGAGCTTGGTATCAATAGCTGATTTTTAAAAATCATTTTATTGGGGGTTTGTACAACTCTTATCACAATCCATACATATACAAAGGTGTTGAGCACATTTGTACATCTGTTGCCATCATCACTTAATAGCTGATTTTTTTAAAGCAAATTTATTTAATTTTTAAAAATCATTTTATTGGGAGCGCTCACAGGTATCATCAAGTTCCCCAGTTCAATCACATCCAGCAGTGTTGTACAATGACTACCATAATCTGTTTCAAAACATTTTCTTTCTTCTTGAATTCCTTGATAACAGCTCCCCTTTATCCCCTCCCTCCCCATCATGCTCCCCAGGAACCTTTATTCCTTTTGTTGGTTTGTTTTCCATAAGTTGTTGGGGGTTCTTTTTGCCATATCTTACACAATCCAATACATCCATTCCCATACAATTCTGTTGTTGCAGCCCATCGAGTAGGGTTATGCAGTCCTCAATTCAATAGCTGATTTTTGGAGAAGTAAAATCATCAAGCCTTTTTTCTAAGGGGCTGCTAAGTGGACTCTAAATTTTTGGTCAGCAGCCAAACACCTTCACAGTTCACACCACCCAGGGACTCCAGAAAGAGGACCACGGTACTCTTCACACCAGACTACCTCTATTCTTCCTTCAGACAAAAATAATGTACTCTTCCTCGAATTCCCACCTCCAAGAAGTCCACAAGTGAAATGATTCATTTTTATGACTTAGCAATTGAACTTCCAAAAAAACACTGAGGTGTGCAGCTCTTGGGAAAGTCATAACACACATGATCTGTGAGCAACCTGGGGGCCAAGTGTACAGTCAAAAACCTGTGTAATTTAGATTGACCCCAAAACAGCATGGGGTCAAACTTACAAAGAGCCTTGGTAGTATAGTGGGCTATGCATTGAATGGCTAACCACAAAGTAAGTGGGTTCAAACCTACCAGTTGCTCCATGGGAGAAAGATGAGGCTGTCTGCTCGGATAAAGATTGACAGGCTCACACTCAAAGAGGCAGTTCAACCCAGTCCAACAGGAGTCGGACTCAACTCGATGACAGTGAGGGAGGGGCTGAGGGAGGCGCACTGACACGTGTATTTTGTCCTGTTATCCAGTGAGGTCAAGTGTTGCTCTTATCTACTGAAAACTATGCGACGCTCTGGAGAGACCCCTGCTCGCACGGCGAAGATGAGCATCTCGCAATGCTTTAAGAGGTTACAGGAAAACACTTGAGCTCGCCACAATAGCAAGGTCAAAGTCCACGTATAATTCTGAACTTGAAGTTCAAACCCACGTGGCTCAAGAGTCAACTGTATTTTCTGCAGCTAAGGGGCTGACTCCAGTTCAGCCCTCTGTCTCTAATAGGATTAATGTGTCTCACCTGTCTCAGGTTGGGGAAAAGGTTCTTTTGCTTCCACCTGCCTGCTCTTGAGTGTGCGCTCCGTGACATCCTCTCAGTTCACCTCTCTGAATGAACCTCTAGCTCCAGGTGAAAGGTCAGTGGTTCTCTGGCTTCTCCTAAGGGACTTGCCTTCTCAAGTCCTCTCTAGCCCTGGGAACAGACCCGCAGTAACATCACTACAAATCCCTGCCTAAACTGGACTGTCGCAGTTGTTGGTTGCCCTTGAATCGATTCCAACTCAGGGTGACCCGGGGTGTGCAGAGTAGAACTGTGCTCCACTGGGTTTCCAAGGCTGCGACCTTTCAGAAGCAGATCAGGCTGGTGTTCCAAGGTGCCTCTGGGTGGCCATGAACCCCAGTCTTTCAGCTAGTAGTACAGTGCTCAACTGGAAAGGGCCATTCAGGAACTCAAAAGCTGGACTTTACACCCCCTAAAAAGGACTTGAAACATAGGAAAGCTGAAGAAAAATATTCTTTCTTTGAAGAACATTTAAGTCGGGGATGGGAACCTTTTTTTCTGCCAAGGGCCATTTGGATATTTATGACATTGTTCATGGACCTCCAAAAAAATCAACTTTAAAAATTAGCCTGCAATATTTGGTCAAACATGTAATGAACTCACCCCTAACGTGATGGCTGTAACTGCTTCTCTTTGGTGACGTGTGTGATGTTAGCTAGTATTAATGATTTTGAGGGCCTTATACAGGCCATGGGCTGGACATTCTCCACCTGATTGAAATGAACATACCTAGCGCACAAAGCCTGACAGACCAGAGTCCTCAATACGGCCCTGTGATTGAGGCACTCCTGCTGGCTCTCTCCCAAACCCAACAGACCACCATGTTCTGTCACTTCTGCCTTCAAGATACCTTGAATCTGTCCCTTCTTCCCCAACTCCATGACCTCCATCCTAGTCCAGGACCACCTTCTGTCTGAACTGCTGTGATCATTGCCTCTTCACTGGCTGCCCTGCACCTGCATCCTCTCTGCAGCTCCACCTTCTCAATCATCTTTACACAGAAACCAGGCTAAGAGTGTGCAAATGTTCAGCTCACATCCCTCCCTGTCAATACCCTTCAGTGACTTCTGACTGCGCACAGAGCAAAATCCAAGCTCCTCTTGGGAGCCTAAAGACCTGGCATGGTTGGGAAGCATCTCCACCATCTCCAGGTTGTAGCCATGAGCCCTCTCTTCTTTCCCCAACAAATCGGGTTCTTTCCCTTTTAGGTTCCTCGTGTGAGCTGTACCCTTGGCCCAGAAACTCTTGGTACGAGGGGTTCCTTTTCCTCTTCCACATCTCAGTTCAGCTGGACCTCTTGAAAGCCATGCCTGCCTGCCTTTCTCCCTGATGGTCATTCTCACACGCTCATCCTGCTCACCTCTCTCAATCACTAGCTCTAGGCAGCTTTATCCAGGTGCTACCTACTCCGTACAGTGTTCCTCCACCAATGGGCATGTACTGCACCTGTAAACAAATAGTGCGTGAGTGTTGCACAGACCGTGCGAGACCCCTCCGTGAGCTATGTGGGAAAGAATGGTTTTTTTCATTTTCTCTGATTGCACAGTCACCTTCATTCTTACACTCCCGTGCTTTTAAATCTTCCTTAAAGTTACCGAGGAGCGGTTCTGGAAGGGACCTAGGGTCCTGAGAAATAATCTCGGGCTCCGTTACTACTCACTACCCCTTTCACGTACGTGCGGTGCTTCCTTCTGTTGTGATCGGGTCACTGTGGGCCCAGCACTTCGGGACCATGCAGTGGTTTGCTCTGGGTGCAAACCGTGGCTGTGGGTCACAGTCAACTCAATGGCACCTAACAAAAAACAACCAATTTCATGAGAGGTTTCAAATAAAGACCTGTTGTGACCTTTGCCTCCCTGTACTGGTGTCATTCATATTGACAATTTAGTTCTGAAAGGGTGAGGGATATGAAGCAGAAGAGAAATTATCAACACATTAGGACAAAGGGACCTGGGGCTAGAATGGTGAGTCCTGGTGCAGTGTGTCATCTAGTTAACCTGTGACCCCATGTCACCGTGGAGAACTGCCCTCTCGTTTCCAGGTGTTCCAGGATCTTGACAGTCAGGTCTTCGTAGGAGCAGATCACCACATCTTTTCTCCCTTGGAACACCAGCCTGGACCACTGGGCACTTCACTGCTGCACCTGCAGGGCTCCTAGAAGGATCCTCAGCACACAGGGAGCAGTTCCCCATCGACTTCCTTCCCCTCTCTAAATCCTAACTTCCCACCCAATCCTGTTTATTATTGAGCCTCAAGCCCCTAGATTTCCAACGAACTTCCTCACTCGCTTCTTCCCTAGTATTTGCCCACCATGCTGCTCTTCCCCTCTCCAAAGCATGTCAAAGATGACTCCATCCTGTGTCATTTTGTCCACATCTTATATCCTCTGTCCTCCGTTTTCTCTTCTCAGCAGAGCTTCCTGACTAAGAACTGTCTAAGAATAAAACTTCTGCACAAGGCCTCTTTAGAGTATTGAAAAGTTGGCCAGAGGAGGTACACTGGTACAGATAGGAACTGAAAATACAGGGAATCCAGGACGGATGAGCCCTATAGGACCAGTGGTGTGAGTGGCAAAAC
>NW_022103901.1:32637432-32659357 GCF_000313985.2 Echinops telfairi
GAGGGGAGCGGGGAGGGAGGGGAAAAATGAGGACCTAATGTCGGGGGTTTAAGTGGAGAGAAAATGTTTTGAGAAACGATGTACAAATGCACTTTACACAATTGATGTGTGTATGGATTGGGATAACAGTTGTATGAGCCCCTAATAAAATGTTAAAAAAAAAAAAAAAAGAAAAGTTGGGATGCTACTTTGAGGACTGAGGTAAAGCCATGGTATTTTCCATTGCCTCACTTGCATGTGAATGTTGGGCACTGGATAAAGAAGGCCAAAGAATTGATATATTTGAATTGTGGTGCTAGAGAATACTGAAAGTATCATGGAGCACAAAGTCACAATTGATGTATGTATGGATTGGGATAACAGTTGTATGAGCCCCTAATAAAATTTTAAAAAAAAAAAAAAAAGAAAAGTTGGGATGCTACTTTGAGGACTGAGGTAAAGCCATGGTATTTTCCATTGCCTCACTTGCATGTGAAAGTTGGGCACTGGATAAAGAAGGCCAAAGAATTGATATATTTGAATTGTGGTGCTAGAGAATACTGAAAGTATCATGGAGTGCTAAAAGGGCAAACTGGTCTGTCTTGGAAGAAGTATGGCTAGAGTGCTCCCTAGAGGCAATAGCAATACTTTGTCTTACATACTTTGGACATAATGTCAGGAGAGAGCTGTCCTTGGACAAGGACATAATGCTTGGTAAAGTGGAGGGACTGGGGGGGGGGCGGTATTCAAGGAGATGGATTGGCACAGTAGCTGCCACGAGGTGCATAGAAACAATTGTGAGGATGATGCAGGACTAGACTAGCCAGTGTTTCTTTCTGTTGTACATAGGGTCCCTATGGGTTGGAACCGCCTCAACGGCACCTAACAACAGCACATCCTCTGTACCACTTGTTCCCCCACAGCCTAGGGGAGAGTACATGGATCCCACCCATTGCAGCCACAGACTTAGGGCACCAAGTAAGCTACCACCTGCTGAGTCCAGACCCACACCCACTGTTGTAGGGTGGGCACCAAGAGGGCCCTCACTGCCCAGTCACTGTTGCCAGATCACAGAAACCAGGTGGATTCAAAATATTCTAAGTGTTTAAAAGGAGGCAGAGGAAGGACCTAGGAAGCAAAGCAATGGATAGAGGTAAAAGCATAGATGTGTACATATGTAAATCTATTTATCCACAAAAATAGAGGTATTGGCCTATGTGCATATATTTATACTACACTGTGGTAGTGGATGGACTTTGGCCCTTTGTTCATACCCTCTCTCAATACAAGAACACTTTGTTCTAACAAATCGGCATTCTGAGATGCTCACCCTCCCCGACACAATTGCTGAAGACAGAACGGGTGCATAAGCAAATCTGGTGAAGAATGCAGATGGTGCCTGGTTATTAAAAGATATAGCATCTGGGATCTTAAAGGCTTGAAGTTAAACAAGCGACCATTCAGCAGAGAAGCAACAAGCCCACATGAAAGAAGCACACTGTCGGTGTGATCACAAGGAGTCATCAGGACCGGTTAATAAGCATCAGAAGGCACATAACAAACAAACAAACAAAATGATATTGTTGAGAATGAGGGGGCTGAAGCAGAGACCCAAAGCCCATCTGTAGACAATGGAACAATCCCCCCACAGAGGGACCACAAGGAAGGGATGAGTCAACCAGGGTGCAGGTAAAGCATTGATGAAACACACAACATTCCTCTGGGTCCTTGAGGCTTCCTCACGCCCCACTATCATGACCCCAGTAATGCTTCTCAATTCAGACTAGACTGGAACATGTACACAGGTACAGAAAAGAGATGGGGCTCATTATACATGGAATCCAGGTACAGGAGTGGGAACAGCCATATCAGAAGGGTAGGGATAAATATGGGGAGAGGAAGGGAGAAAGGAGGAACTGATTGCAATGATTGACACATAACCATAGACCCCTGTCTAGGGAGAGGAACAGTGGTCAGTGTAAGAAATGAAAATGATAATAATTTATAATCTACCAAGGGGCATGGGGAGGGGAGCAGAATGAGGAGCTAATATCAAGGTCTCAATAGAAAGTAAATGGCTATGAGAATGATGATGGCAACAAATGTACAAATGTGCTTGACACAATGGATGGATTGTGATAAGAATTGTACGAGCCCCCAATAAATGCTTTTTTTAAAAACTAAGTGTCTAGAAATGAAGGCAACATATGTACAAACATAACTGGTGCAATCAATGTATGAACTGTAACAAGAGTTGCAAGAGTCCCCAATAAAATGATCTTTTAATTATATATATATATTCCATGTTTTATTTTCACATGCATGAAAAAGGAGAACGGGGAACCTTCCTCCAAATGTCTGTCTCCCCATCTTTCTGTTCTCACAGGGTTAATATAAGGCTGAGTGAAATAGTTGTTTTGGGGTGTTTTTTTCCCCAAAACTCAAATCTTGGAATGACAGACACTAACTGGGTATACAAAACTTTATTTAAACAAAGATCTTATGTAACAGAGCTTCCATACCTTAGGGACCCTAAATCTCCAAGTGACAGCCTGGGTGGGCAGGTTCTAGCCCTTAGTGAAAGGAGGAGCCTGGGAGATTTCTAACTATCAGATAAGAATTGGGGCATTGGCTTGGCCAGTACCTGTAAGAATCCGTGCCTGGCCACTGTCACAGGATACTCTGAGTTAGAGGAGTATGGCTCAGGATCATAGCTTTGGAGCATTTCTAGCTACATTACATCTAAACAAAGTATGTCATTCGAAGTATATTATATTTCCATCATAAAATAAGTCAGTTGACTCTTCAATCACCCCTATCACCACCCAACTCTAGTCTTTCCACACGTCATAATTTCTTCCCACCAAAGTTCTCAAAAGAGAGCCTTCAGGTTACTTCCAGCTCCATTCTCCTAACATAGACGAAGTTACACGGATCAGATTTCAGTCCCAGTCCTTCGGTTGTGCACAGGCTCACTGTGAATTGGAACCAACTCGATGGCGCCTACCACAACCACAGTGATTAAGCGCAGGTTACTAACCCAAAAGTCGGAAGTTCACTCACCAGCCAATCAGTGGGAGAAAGATGACGCTGCTGACATAGATTCACAGCCTTGGGAATCGTCTGGGGGCAGTTCTACTCTGTCGTACGCAGAGGAAATCGACTCGGAGGCATTGAGCTTGATTTTATGGGCATATTGAGTGCTTGGCTGTTAACCAGAAGGTCAGCAGTTCTAACCCACCAGCCACTTCGAGGGAGAAAAGACCTGGCGATTTGCACCTGTCATGATTCACAACCCTGAAGCCCCGAGGCAGTCCTATTGCGTCCAAAGCAGTCCAGGGCCGTGGACGTTGTTGTTTACAATGCACTTGGAACTAACGTTAGGTACTGCGATTGGGTGGAGTGAAAAACCCCGCGAAGTTTCCGTACTTGGGGTGGGGGGGGGGGGGGGGGGGGGGGGGATGAGTGGGGTCACGGTGAGAGCGAGTCCAGGAGTCAACCTCCAGGTGGGGGGCCCTGCCCTGGGCCGGCTCGGGGTGAGGGGTTGGCAATCGGAAAGTTCCCAAGGGGCGTCCGGACCGGCACCCTTCGTCCTGAGGCCGCCCGTCACAACAAGCCGCCCCCCTGGACCTGGCCTAACCTCCACTGAAAAGCTTCCAGCAGCAAAGAGGTCCCGGGCCGGCGCGAAGACAGCCTGGAGTCGGAGACGAGCAAGCGCGTGACTCACGGGCTCAGCGCTCACTAGAAACTCCTCTGACCGCTGGCCGGAAGTGGGTGTCGCAGCCCCAGCGCAAGTCTGCCGAACACGCACGCGCGGAAGCCGGCCCGAGACTACAACTCCCAAGATGCACTGCTGCGGCTGAACGCAGCCCCGCTCCCCGCTAATATGGACCGATTCCGCAGCCAATGGACAAAGGAAACAGCCTGAGGAGGGGCCTTCGTGAAGCCAGTCTCTCCAGCGGGAAAGCGGACCCTATCCCGAGGAGCTTCCCGGGCCGCTGGTGTGTCTCCGTGACTAACGGCTTCGGCTCCGCCCCCCGGTTTGCGCCTGGCTTCCGGGTCCCTGATTCCCCCTGAGAGGTGAGTCCTCTTGAGGTGGGCGCGGGGCGTTGTGTTGTCGCAGGCACCAGCGCCAGCGGGGTCTCCCGCACGTAAAGCAGTCACGCGCCGGGTTGCCATAGCTACGTCAAACCCGAGGCCGTCGAGCGGAGCGGAGCGGGCGCCCTGGGAGGCCTCCGGCTGGGCCTGCGGAGCCTCGGCAACTGCCAGCCGCGCGCGCTCCTTCTGTCTTGCCAGCCAGCAGGCTCCTCCCGTTGGTCTCAACGCCCGGGTTGCGCGGTTGCCCTCCTTGGCTTTACCTGTGAGCGCCCCGAGAGATGCTCGAGGTCCATTTGAGCCAGGATACCGGAGAGTAGCGGGCGCGCCACCTGGGTACCGAACTGAACTTTTTCAAGAGATTCTTGTCAACTCCTTTGGGACCTTCTGTACTACTGAGTCAAAAGCAGTGTTCCCCATCCGGTTCTCCATCCACTGGCCCCAGGGACCTACCAGGACGTCTCACTTTTCTTCCTTGAGAGACTGTTTCAGAATCTGGTGGAAAGACAAGCTCTTTCGTCTTTGAAGCCCTGTGCTGTCTTCAGGAGTTGGGGTAAACGCTGAGAAAACAGAAGACACCCTCGCCCATCCCCGCCTCCTGCTCTCTGACTGGGTGCGCTTCTTCTCCAAGGAGCATCCTTTCTAGGGGTGGGGATGGCATTCAGAAAGGCTTCTCCAGGGTCATGATCCAGGACGTCTGAGCTGTTGCCAAGAACAAAGTCTATGCCAGTAATTCTATAAATTTACTGCCATGCAGTCGATTCAGATTCATAGCGAGGGAGTAGAAAGCCTCATCTTTGCCCGGCAGAGTGGCTGGTGGTTTCAAACTACCGACCTTGGGCTTGGCAGCCCAATTATAATAACTACGACACCACCAGGGCTCCTTATAGTCTGTGCAAGAGCCCCCAAAATGTAGGTGCTGGACATAGGAGAGGTTTCTACATGGGGTGCAGGGCAAACTCCATAATGTGCTAACAGATTTGAAAAACAAGAGGCATTGGAGGGACACTCACACTAATGAGCTAATCGATTCTGATTGAGGGAGGAAGGGAAGTACTGCAGGTGCTCTCAGAACGTTTTTGTAAAAGCTGCCCTTTCTTGAAAGATAAGTGGAAGCTTCCCCCCCCCCCCCAATAGATACATGGACTAGCTCTAGACAGGATGCCTATACATTAACTGACATATAGTCACTGATGTATGAGTAATGGTTGCCATTTCTCTAAACTGCTATTAAAACCCTTTCTCATTTTCTGTACTCGGAGCAATTTGTAATTGCAAATTGTTGCCCCACTGCAGTTAATATAACCTTTATTTATTTTAACTTTTTATTGTGATATGTGTGAAGGTTATAGAGAAAAGAGATTTTCCATCAAACAATCCATAACGTTTTGTTTCATGACCCTGATGGCAAGCTCCACAGTGTAACACCCCTCTTCCCACTTCCTCCCTGCCAGTCCTGTTTCCATTTATCCTTTTATCACTTCCTGTCTTCTGGGCTTTATCCCTGGGCATGTTCTGCCCTTTTGATCACATAGGGTTTGATTGTTCTAAGGAGTACATACCGTAAGTAAGATGGCCATTCTGTTGTTTGACTAAAAGCTGAGCCATGGGATTGAGTGCAGTTCCAGGCTGGACGGGTGAGTAAGGATTTTGGGGGTTCTTCCAGTCTCTGTCAGACTAGTAATATGGTCTCTTTTATGATTTCGAGCTTTGTTCCATATTTTCCTTCCACTCTTAGCAAGGATTTTCTAATCAATGATCTCTAAGTGGTTTATCGTGGTGGCAGGGCACCATCTAGTTCTGGTCTTCTGGTCTCACAGTAGAGGAGGCTGAGGTTTGTGTGGTCTATTAGGCCTTTGGACTATTTCCATGTGTCTGAAGTTTCTTCTTCTTTGGTCAGTCAGGGAGAGGCCAATAACATTTTAGATGGCTGTTCTCTAGCATTTAAGGCCCTAATCACTAACCATGATAGGATGGAGAGCTTTATGGATGTGAACTGCTATGCCAGGTGACTTAGCTGCCCTCCAAGACTGTATTCTTAAGCTCCCAAGCCCAGTGGTGTTCGATTATGGATAAGTTTTCATACTTTTGTCTCTTGATTACTACATGCATGGATATGTTTATAGGACATACAAGTTTGTGGAAATATCCTCTGCCAAATCATGGGTGTTGTCCTGTAAGCCTACCCATCCTTGTTCAGCTTGTCTGTCTGCCTGCATATCCACTCAGATTACTGTATGTTATTATTGATGTTGCAGGTCTGTGTGTGTAATAGTGTTTAACTTTATTGCCGGTCACTCTTAAGCACCTCACAGCTTATTTTGCATTAGGGATATTGGGATGATCATCCCCTTGTTGTATATTGCCTTTCCCTTTACTCCCATGAATATGTCTATCTATTATCTAGTTAGTGATTTTACCTCCCATCCCTGGTAATCAACAAAGACTGTTTCTTTCTGTATGTCAGCCTTTCCTTGACTTTTTATAATTGTGGACTCAAAACATAATTTTTCCTTTTGCAATTATTTCACTTAGCTTAATGTCCTCCATGTTCATGCACATTCTGAGGTGTTTTGCAGATTCCTTGTTAGCATGTAACATTTCATAGAATTCCTTTGTGTGTGTTAATTCACCAGTATGTTTATCCATTGATGACACATTGTTTCCTTCTCTTTGCTTTTGTGAGTAATGCTGCAATGAACACAGGCGGTACATACAGTATATCTATTCATGGCTCTTATCTCTCTAGGATATATGCCTAGTAGTCAGATTGCTGGATAAAACCATATTTCTATTTCTGTTTAAGGAAACAACGTACTATTTTCTACTGTATTTGCATTAATGTACAGCGTCCCACCAGCAGGGGATGAGGCATTTGTTGTTTTCTGACTTAATTGAATTTTGTCTTTATTGCTGGGGTAAGATGGTATCTCGTTGCTGTTTCATTTGCATCTCTCCAATGGCCATTTTAGAGCTTGGTTTAGAGATTAGTCCCTTGTCAGATTGTTGCCAACTATTTGTTTCCTCAGTCTGTACATTCTCTTTTGGGGAAGTCTTTTGATGTGCATGAAGTAGTATTGTCATATCCTTTAATAAATCTCTCTTCATTCCAACAGAGACTCCAGCTGTTCTGTTAGATACCCCAAATGGCGGCTAAAATGGAGATAACTTTGAGCTTGCAGCCCCACTCGCCAGATTCCCCAGAACAAGAGCGGCACATAATAGCAAAGCTGGAAGAGAGACGGGAACCTCCGCTGCAGAGTACCTGCCCGGATCCTGAGCTCTCCCGCCAACGCTTCAGACAGCTTTGTTATCAAGAGGTGTCTGGACCCAAGGAGGCGCTGTGCCGCCTTGAACAGCTCTGCCGGGACTGGCTGCAGCCGGAGCTGCACACGAAGGAGCGCATCCTGGAGCTTCTGGTGCTGGAGCAGTTCCTGGTCATCCTGCCGCCGGAGATCCAGACGTGGGTCAGGAAAAGAGCTCCCTCGAACAGCCAGGAGATGGTGGACCTGGTGGAAGAGTTTCACAGAGCCTCCAAGAGACCAAAGCAGTGGGTAAGGAAGAGCTCCTCTCTCCGTCCCCCAGCATCTCTTCTTCCTCTGGATAGCGTTGGGCCCCAGGGCCACCCTTCCTCCCCTCCCAGGTGGACACAGTCTAAAAATGGACTAGATGACTTCGGAAGTGGCTCCGCCTCAGTCTAGGAACCCCCAGCCCGTTGTGACGGGGGTTCAGCAAATGCAGCCACTGGCACTCCAGAGAGGAAGCCAAGGCCTCATGAGAGCCCTCGCAGGTCTTCAAAAGACCTCGTGCCCACTGAGACAAGTTTGAAAGCTCGTGTATCTCAGCTGTCAACTCCGCCCTCACTTCCTCTCGAAGTTTTCCATAATCAGAGTTCTTAGCCTTTGGATCAGGAAGTTACAGCTTCACTGGCCAGTGTTGCTATCCCTTTTTACCTGCACCAGCCCCCAAAGTCAGACCCAAGTCAGGACCTGAGCAGGATGTAAATGACCATATGTTTTGGAAAATGAGGGAGGTTAAGGAATGGGTATGGGGCAATCTTCTTTTGAGTCTGCTACTGCTGGGATCTCCTGACCAGGATCTCAGCCTTTGCAGAACAGTTTATTAGGTAAATGGTTTAAAATACCACCTCATCATACTGGTTACCATTCCTACTAGGAGAGGAGAGAGTGCAGGGTGGGATTCTGATGTGCCAGGGTCATGACTGACCCCTGTGTCTTTGTTCTAATTTTCCTCTGATTCCTGAAAATTCCAGGCAGTGAGAAGGGGCCAAGCTTTAGGGACAGCCACCCTGGAAACACCATGCTAGCCGGTTTATAGCAGTCTCATTCTGCATGTCCTTCCTTTTCCTTCCTTGAAAGGGGTCGATTTTCTCTAACAGAGCTGACCTCCAGGCTTGTATCAGTAATTCTCAAGGTAGCAGGCTCATCATGGAGCAAAGCGAGGTAAAGCTGCCCTCAGCCAGTCCTTAGCCTGAGTTCTTATAGACCTGATGGGATTTGTCCCTAGGTGGCCGTCTGTATGCAGGGGCAGAAGGTACTCTTGGAGAAAACTGGAGCTCAACTAGGAGAACAGGAATTGCCAGACTTTCTGGAGGAGTCTTCTGAGGCAGAACCTCAGGACCAGCTGAGTCAACATCACGGGGAGAAATCCCAGCTCCTCCAGGATGAAGTCCCTAAATTGGATGAGACAGGTAAACACTTTGTACCCATTCTTGCCTTCTCATTGGCCTTTATATATATCAGAGTACCTCATGATTCCAAAAAGCTAGTCCAGATGTATGTGTGTGTTTTAATGATGCATGTGATCATAGATCTATTTTTAAATCTAATTCAAATAATGGTGAGAATATAAATAAGTATGGATGAGTATTTGGCAACCAAATGCACAACAGGATTATTCCAGTACCTACTTGTTTGTTCCTTTTAAAGTTTTTTTTTTGTAGTGAAGATAGATCCAAATATGAACACAGTGACCACTGATGAACTGTGGCTGAGTTTCATCTCATATAATGGCCCCATGAATAGGTCACTAGACACTTCCTTTTAGAGAAAGAGCCCACACTTTCTGCTATCTTCTACCACCACCACCTCTTCTATTACCCTATCTGTCCAGATGTAAGTATTGGCCCCATTCTGTACAATGAAAGTGAATTTCGTCAATCTTGCTCCTGTAAATGCAGGATGCAATCAACAAGTTAGAGCAGAGGTTTATAAGACTAGAGCCTTGTTCCCTTAAATATGTTACAATCAATGAAACATGATGGAATTCAGGAAGGGGACTTGGCCCAGGATAGCAACAGAAGTTTATGAGGTCTCTGCCCCATAAGCTAGAGCCGTCGTGGTCCAAACAAAGTGGACCACACGCATCACTTCTGCCTCAGCAGAGACATCTAGGTGTGTGAGCCCGTGTGATTGCTGAGAGGGTAGATTACCGTCTTCCCATCTTGAAAATCTACCAGGTGTTCTAGAGCTTCAGTGTTCAGTCGTCGCCACTAGCCATATAAGGCTGTTTAAGTTTTTACTACTAAAATATCATTAACATGCTTTAAAATTCACCCTTTTAAAGTGTATAATTTAGTGGTTTTTAGAATGGTCATAAAGTTATGTAAACATCACCACTAATTCCAAACATTTTGTATCACTCCAAAAGAAACCCATACTCACCAGCAAGTCACTTTCTAGTCCCTTGTCCAGAAGCCTTGGGAAACTTTCCATGGTTGTATGCATATTCTGGGCATTTCATATAAATAGATTATATAATATGCAATCCTTTGTGATTGGCTTCTTATACTTAATGTTTGCAAGACTCATCTATGTTGAAGTCAAAATTAGTATTTTTATTATTATTTCATCATTTGAATATACCAGATTTTGTTTTTCCACATAAGTTGGTAGACACTTGGCTTATTTCCAGTTTGGGGCTATTAATAATAATGCTACTATCAAAATTTGTGTTGTAGAGGTTTGGTTTGGTTTTGAATTGTGGTGTCAATGTACATAACATATACCATCTTAACAATTTCTACACAATTCCGTAACACTGATTGCGTTCTTCAAATTGTACAACCATTCTGATTATCCTTTGCCAAATTATTTACCTCCGTTAACCATAACTTCAGTGCCCCCTGTGCAAATACTCTTTCTTTCTCTTTTCTCCTAAACTTATTGTCATCAAGTTGATTCTAACTTATAGTAACCCTGCAGGACAAAGCAAAGCTGCCTTTTGGTTTCCAAGGCTATAAATCTTTACAACAGCAGAATGCCTCATCTGCCATGTGAAGAGCTGCTGATGGGCTCGAACTGCCGACCTGTGGTTAGCAGCCCAAGAAGTAACCCACCGTACTTCTTCTGTAATCAACACTTCAATTAACGACTCCACCCACTTTTGATAACTGTGAATCATCCTTGGTTTCTGTATATTTCCTTCTTTCATAAAAATGAGATCATACACTATTTGTCCTTTTGTGACAGCCCTTGCCTTTAGGTCCTTAATTCATTTTGAGTTATTATTTTCTAATACTAAGCTGTGAGATAGGGGTTGAAATTCACTCCTTTGTGTGTGAATATTCCATTGCATTGCCTTGGCACCCTTGTCAAAAATTAATTGAACATAGACGTATGGATTGGCTATTTCAATTTAATTAAAGTCAAATCAAATTGAGATCTTCAGTCACACGAGCCACAGTTCACGTACTCCAGATATCATGTATGATGACTAGCTGCCATATTAAACAACACATACACTCCCATACCCATTTTCACATTGAAAGAAGCCCTGCTGAGCAGTGCTACTGTAGATCTTCCACCTGCTGACCCTGCACCCCGGGAGTCAGAAGGTAAAGAAGTCTGTAATTAGAATACCTGTGCAGCCCATTTTCTGGCTTCCAAGCACATGTGTTCTTAACTTTGTAATGAATGAAACACCAGTCACGTAATTTACCATCCTTTGAAGAGAAAAAGGGTTGGCAATCCCTGCCCATATGGATGTTTGTTAAAATAACAAGTACAACAAATTGTAATTTTAAAATTTCAACGTTCTTTCATTGATAATGAGTTCTGATGGATTT
Source organism: Echinops telfairi (assembly GCF_000313985.2). Classification (NCBI taxonomy): domain Eukaryota; kingdom Metazoa; phylum Chordata; class Mammalia; order Afrosoricida; family Tenrecidae; genus Echinops; species Echinops telfairi. The sequence continues at coordinate 32,648,594 of NW_022103901.1, forward strand.
TCTTTACCATGTTCCTCCATTTCTAAACTTTTCCTAAAGGTAGGAAAGAGTATGGTGGGAAAACTTCTTTTTTAACTTTAATATAAATCATAATCACTCCAGCAGTTTGTTTATGGTGTAGATTTCCAGGTCTTCCCTCCATCCCCCAAGAGATTTTTGGGGGAAGGCCAGGGAGCCTATTTGCTTAATTGGTACCCCAGTTGAGTCTCATAAAGATGGCCAATAGAGGACCACACTTAGAGAAATACTGTAATATATTATCTCTTCTGCTGAGGTTCTTTCTTCAAAGCCCAGAAAATAGAACATATTTTTTCTAATTATAGAGGCCACGAGAATGAGAAATGACAACAAGGAGAATCCACAACAGGAAGGGACTAAAGGAACAAAGCCTTGTGCAGTCTCAGCTGACAGATCCAAAGGGAATGGTCTACAGAGTCCTGAATCTAGAGTGGTGAATATAAGTGAACTCCGGTTATCACCAAGACATGTCAGCCCCACCAATGGTCAAAAGCCATTCACTCACCACCAGACACATTGCAGGCAACTGGAGTATATTAGCACCCCCATAAAAACTCACCTACTGAGGGAGATGAAGAAAAGCAATCATTTGGAACATCTTGGGCACCCGAAGAAAGCGTATAAATGTGATCACTGTGGGAAAAGCTTCTCGTTTAATTCAGAGTTAGAAAGACACAAGAGAGTCCACACAGGGGAAAGACCCTATACGTGTGAAGTGTGTGGAAACCGCTTTGGGCGGCAGTCAACCCTGCAACTACATCAAAGGATCCATACTGGAGAGAAGCCTTTTCATTGTGACCTGTGTGGGAAAAGCTTTCGCCAGAAGTCAAACCTTCACAAGCATCAAAGACTTCACCATGGAGTATAAAAGAGGAGCGTCAGCCTTTATACTGAAAAGGAAGGGCTCCGTACTTCTCCTTCCTCTTCTTGCATGTAAATCACTAAGACTATGTGACTTACAAGAAAGAGGTCCCTGAGGACGTGATGGTATGTATTTGGCTAGGGGAGGAGACCCAGAAGAGGCTGACAGGGACTTACCCAAACACAGTGTCAAGGGTAAAGAGGTGGCAGGTTTGTGCATTGGGTCAAGGAGAACTACAATCTCTGTTGGAAAGATGGGAGTAAATACCGTGGAAGAGACAGGATGATCCTGCTCCTCTTACTGTTAAATATTCTCCCTTTTGCTTTATCCTCTAAAAAAGGCTAAAGGATAATTCTACACATAGTAGTGCAGTTGCTATCACACCAGTCTTTTACCATGCTCATACTTCTTCAGTAAAGTTGAGTGATCCACCAGCACTTCGAAGCAACAGTTAATTGGAGTGTAACTCCCGATAGAACTCCTGACTGCTCACACAAAGGATTACATTAAATGAGTGTGTCATGTTTTTGTTTCCAAATAACTAATAGGTACATTTATAAAAAATTATTAAAAATGTATGTATAGACATATATTTATATATGCATATGATCTTTTTTATATTAAAGCATCTTTCATTTAGAAAGTCCACACAACTCCAGCCAAGAGACAGATGTTATTGAGAGGTGAGAAATCCTACCATATGCTATAAAAGACTGTTTAAAGACTTTAACTTTTTTCTCATAATTTATACCTTTTGGACTTAGCCTGTCCCAGGCCAAAAGAAGTAGGTGTTCAGTAATTGAGAACCCTCCTTCCCCCTCCAGACCCATTTCGCTTGAGATGCAGAAGGCCCAAACCTCTGCCAAGCTCAGTGGCCTCATCCAAGATCTCCTCCCTAACTACTGTTAGACAATCCACATCTAGCTTAATTCAAGTTCTTTCCCCAAAGGGAAGGAACATAGATTCCCATTTTTCTTATTTAAAAGAGTTGGAGGCAAGAACTCTTCCTGAAATAAGAGTTCTGCTTCCACGATGTGTTTTGAAGTTCTTGAAAAAGAATAAAGGCGTCTTGAGTGTTTTCTCCTGTTGAATCTTAAGTGTTGTTGAGTACTTGTTCAGTCCTGGACCTTGAGTAAATGTGACAAAGTCACCATTCCAAACATCACTCCTATTTCCAGTAGGTCTTCAAATGTGACTCACTCCTTTCCCTCCCTTCCAGCTGTGTTAACTTTAGCCCCTAAAAGGCTCAGCTCTAGGTGAGTAGGACCCAATAAGGAAGTAGGCACGTGGGTACTGAGCTTCATTTACAGACATGTACTTACTGTTACAAATATAGGGGCCCCTTGATTCCCTTTGCCAATGTGGGACTCCATCAGAATGTTGACCTGGTTTGCAATCAGCAACTATGTGCTGCACCCCAATATAAGAAAATATAATTGCAACCCTTCTATTTGTGACCTTTTCTGGACTCTACCTAGTAATTATCCTTATGGTGGTAGTCCTGTGTAAGTTATTTGGTCTTTGGAGTGGACTCCGGTAAATGGAGAGGAGAGGGGAAGTCTCACTGGACCTGTGGGGAATCTGGACCTCACAGATTTATCTGAAAAGCATTTTTCAGTCTACAGGAACTAAAGACTTCATAAATCTATACCTTAACATATTATTACCAGCAAAAGGAACCAACTCCCTAGTAACCGTCCCATGGACCGTGTTGAATTTTGTCCTGATTGCTTCTAAAATACTATTTTTTGTCAATTAATTGATATCGGTCCCATAAATTGCATAAAACGTCTATCCAGTGGTGGTAGTGTATTCAGCGTGCTTACCCACCCCCATCGAATTTCAGGACATTTTCCACAGCTCACAAAGAAACCATGTAGTCATGGACAGTCAGTCCCCATTCCAGACTACCCTCAACACCTTCCTTTTTCACTTAGCATAAAGTTGTCAATGTTTATAGTCTTGTTGAAGTCTGTATCGGTATTTTCTTTTCATTGCCAAGTAATACTCCATTATACGAGTATTTGTTTATCCCTTCATCAGCTGATGGACATTTGGGTTTCTACCTTTTGCTTATCTAAATAATGCTGCTATAAATATTGGTGTACAAGTTGCTGTGTGGATGAGAGTTTTTATTTCCCTTGGGTATACACCTACAGATGGAATCACTGAGGCATATGGTAACTGTTTCATTTTGTGAGGCACTACCAGAATGTTTTGTGAAGTGGCTGTACCATTTTACATTCCCCCAGCAGAACAGGGGCTGGGCTTCCAGTATCTCCACATCCTAACATTTTCAAACATTTGATAATGGTATCATTGCCGTTTTTTATCTGCATCACTTGAGGCTGCAGGAGTGGAGGCAATGGGTACAATTAAGTTATATCCCAGAGGATGATTCACCCTGGGGTGAGCCAGAGATGATCTGCAGGTACCCTCGGGAGGCAGGTTTGGATTTGCTCCTCTTTTCATTGTAGTCATAGCTGCTCCCCAAATTCCTGAAGCTACTCTCCTAGGTGCTCAGTTCTTTTAAAACAATGGGAGGTTTTCCCTTTGCAAGAGATTATTTTCCCTTTAGGTTCTAAAGGAAATAACAGTGCCTAGACCAGCACGTATCTCTCAAATTACTGATATATTTGACCAACTGTTCCCCAGGCACAACCTGTCACTCTTGGGCATTCCAAAGAAATATATCAAAAAACCCTTAAGTCTAAGAAAAAAGCACAACTCAATTCAGTACTATCATTATACAAAAAGCATTTATTAAATGTCAAATTGCACATTAGACAGACATAATCACTATCCATAAAGCTGATGAGACTGTACTAAAACCAGTAAGATTAAAACATTAAACAAATACAAACCTATTATTTTCAGGTATCCAGACCTGAGATCACAGCATATTCTCAGGCTTCCACAAATGTACAGACTCCTTTAACTGTTAACACATGGAGGAATGTCAAGTATAAAAGAGCAACACCTATAGTTGGATGGGGTTGGAAAGATCCACTTTTCTCCTAAAACCACAGGGATGAATCTAACGAACAATTCAAAATACGCTTTACTCAGAGAAACGATAACGTTACACACACACACCCCTCTTGTACGTATATGAGGCAAACTGGGAGATTACCTGGAGGAAAAGCTGCAGTCATTACAACACTGCCACTGAAGGGGAATCCCAGGAGTCAAAAGTCGTGGAGTGACATTTTCAGTTTTCATTTTTGGGTTAGTCGTTTTCTACATTAGGAGAGAGATGAAAAGCCTATTACCTGGAGCAACAAAGCTGTGCATAGAACCCTTTTAAAAGAGTGGAAATCCTTTGAGAATAACAGCCAAATCCCTTAATTTAATGATTATAAAATGCAAACTGATGATATCTGAATCACCCTAGGATAGTTGTTTCATTGTTAATAACTGTTTTAACAGAACTTGACATTCCGGCAATTGCACTAAAGACTTGTTGGATACACATTGTTATCACTGTTTCAAGAAACCAGAACTTTCACTTCTGATAGCATGTCACAGCCCAAGCTGCAGACAATAATTAACAAATAATGCAAAGCAATAAGCTCTATTCAGTATTTGTTAACAGCACCCAACATGGTAGGTTTAACAAATAGATGTCCTTTCTGATCATCTTGTGGACTCTACGTCCATCAGTTGGCACTGTAATTACAAGAGCGCAGGGGAAGGATGGCCCTCACTGGCTGACAGCCTCCTTCCCCACTCCCTGGGCTCAGAGCCACTTGAGTCACATCCCAGAACACATAAGTCCAAGAGTCGAATAAGGCGATGTCTGAAATGTGCCTACTTCACAGTAACTGACACTTAGGGTTGGTTTTTCTTTTTTAAATGTTACAAAAAGCCATTTGGATTACACGCAAGTGTATGGCAGTGTTTCTATAAAAATACCATCTTTCTCATCTGTTACTGAGTTTTTGTCACAATTTTCCCAAAATCTAAAGAAAGGAAACAGCGAAAATGAAAAGGTTGACAGTAAGAACGCCTCATCCGGGAGGCTGACTGTCTATCTTGAGGTAGGGAATAAATTCTTCTCTACGAGTATACTTCAACGAACCCACTGCCAAGGCAACTGACTCACAGTCACCCTACAAGACAGGGCAGAACTGCCCTGAAAGGTGCCCAAGGCTCTAATCTTTCCAGAAAGATTGCCACATCTTTCTCCTTAGTAGCTGGTGGGTTTGAACCACCAAACTTTCAGTTTGCAATGGAGTATTTAATCATTGTACCACCAGAGTTCCTTTCACTAAAGAATAGTTACTAGGACTCAAGGCAAGACAGAATATGCTTCAGTAGAGCCATGGAAGCAAATCACCTTATGAGGATCATCTTAGAAAAACTGGATATAACAACACCTCCCCAGGTCCAAGTACTAGAAAAAGGCTGTAGTCAGACTGAAAAACACTCTGCAAATGAATGAATCACAAAACAGGAATTCCATGCATATTAACAACCACCAGGACACTTAACAAATCCGCTCACTTGGGAACGTTTCACAGGGAGAAAGAAAATGCTTCTAAACTTCTCTAGAAATTTGCATGTAGAACAATATTAATTTCAAAGAAATGCTAAAAATCATAGCAAAAAGCAAATATAAAATTATTTACTCTCAGGGTATTCTCCCTGCAGAACTAGTAAAAAAAATAGTAATTTTCCCATACCCCTGCATCCCATGCAAGTTTACTTTAAATAAAATTAAAAGAATGATAATGTTAGCATTCATTTTAATATAAACAGACCAGAAACTAAAAAATTCTCCCAAGGTTATAAAAATGGAATTGGAATGGCTTGAGTTATCATAGATTCACTGTTTCCTTAGTAATAAAAGACACATTAAAACATGTGAAATACAAAGTGCTTTAGCATAGTGCCGGGCACTAAATGAATACTGACAAGCACAAGCATTATGAAAAATGTGTTCTAGGTACATGGCCCTTTTCATATGGGCTTGCTGATGGCGAACGAGATACATATTCAACCTGAACCATCTCCCCCACACAGTACACTTGGAAGGTTTCTCTCCTGCCAGGTTTTCCTGGCAGCATGCCAGTTCTGATTCCAAAATGAAGCGTTTTGCTTGTGTTTTGCATTTACGATGTTTTCTTCCCATATGAACGTTCGGGTGGGAAATAAGGTCAGGGAGAAGCTGGAAGGTGGCGTCACATTCAGGACATGCTAAGGGTTTGCATTTTGAGTGTGATCAGGACATGCTAAGGGTTTGCATTTTGAGTGTGATCAGGACATGATAAGGGTTTGCATTTTGAGTGTGATCAGGACATGCTAAGGGTTTGCATTTTGAGTGTGATCAGGACATGCTAAGGGTTTGCATTTTGAGTGTGATCAGGACATGCTAAGGATTTGCATCTTGAGTGTGACGGTAAGTTCTCCCCTTGATCACTGGATTGTTCAGAATCTCTTTCCTTCGCTTCCTCACCCTTCTTGGGAGGGCAAAGTGTGAGGGCTGCTCCCACTGCTCACACTCTGGTAGTGTGCTGCTGAGGTGTGTGTGTTCTCCTGGGAAGGGAGATTTCCTTCCTGACCAAAGTATTTACCGCAGCATGTTCACAGGATTTTTGTGTAATGTGGGTTTTCCGGTGCTGTTCCAACCTTGGGAGCCACATAAAACCTTCCCCACATATCCCACAGGTAGAGGGTTTTTTCTCGAGGTGAACATTCATGTGGGTGCTGACGGAAGCAGGTGCCACACTCAGTACGTTTATAAGGTTTTTCTCCAGCATGGAGTCTCCTACGCGTCCTCAAGTTGGTTCTATGACTGAAGTTCTCCCATAGTCACCACATCTATAATTTTTCCCTGCTGAATGGTTTCTTGGATGTAAAGCAAGGTCTGGATTTTCACTGGTGCTTTGATCACATTCAGGAATTTGTTACTTTTTGACTTCTTCACAGGGAAATTCAAGAATTTCAGAAAGTGTTTTGGTTCCTAAACACTGAGAAAGGTCTACTAATGGAGTATGGTTTTCCATGGTAACTAAAAGGCTTATGAATCTTCTGTTGCAAGTAGAAGTTCCCCCTGTTACTGTCCCTTCAGGGCTTCCAACTTCATCTTCAGTGGGTTTTTCTGGATACGAGATAAAGGGACACAGCAATGGAGTACTTTCCTGGGGTAAGTTCTTCAAGTTCCGTAGATTCTAGACTGAACTGTTGATTAATCTCATTCTTGCCTTCCACTCCTGTTGATAAAAGCAAACCACAGACAACACCTTCAAGTGGCACTAAGGAAATCAGCTAAGGCAGTTACACAGTTAGGGTAGGTGAATTAACCTATAACTCAGACACTGGTAACATACTAAATCATGAGCCACTAGGCTGTACGAGCTTCTCAAAGGTGAGCCTGCAAGAGGAGAGCACAAAGAACCACAACTGAGTTAGAGTCCATCAGAATGCATACGAAGGAAGATCTTCTTGGCAGACATTGTCTAGGGATGGGGTCTTCCAGTTAATCTATAAAAGACTCCATCCTTCAAGCAATCGCAGATGACAACTGAGCAGGAAAAGATAACCCATAACTAACAGAAAAATTCAAAAGAAACAGACCCAGATTACACAAATTATAAAATTAGTAGAAACAAACAACAACCAAAAACAAAATAAAAAAAGCTACTGCCAGAGTCACCTATAATTCATAGCAACCCTCTAGGACAGGGGAGAACTGCCCACAGGATTTTCCAAAGCTGTAAATTGTTAAGGAAGCAGACTGCCACGGCTTTCTCCCAAGGATGGGCTATGGGTTTGAACCGCCAATATTTTGGTATTAGCTGAGCACTTAACCAGTGCACCATGAGGACTCTTTAAAATCATTAGAAAAGATGTTAAAACAGATTTCACAAAAATGCTCTAGACACTGAAGAAGATGGAAAAATTAGCATAATTAAGAAATGTTGAATATAAATGAGCAGTTGTGAGAAAGCTTACTCAACCTTAGGCATAAAATATACTCAGACATAGGGGTAGTCCTCTTAGTTGCAAAAGGCATTGCATTACGATAAAACCAGTATTACCTGGAGACACAATTTCAACGCTACCTGAAACTATCCCCAAATAACCTTCTAGCAACAAAATAAAGGATATTTCCCTAAGAATGATGATCACCACTGCCACTGAGTCAATTCTGACTCATAATTACCTTAGCTCGTGTTTCGGAATCTGTAAATCTTTCTAGCAGCAGGTCACTCATCTTTCTCCTGTGAAGTAGCTGCTGGGTTTGAACTGCTCACCTTGTAGTTGCCAGCCCAACACTTACCCAAAAGCACCACCAGGGGTCCTTTTCAGGATGGTGCTCTACTATAAAACCATCTATGAGACCAAAAAGACAACATTTACTCTAAAGCAAAGATAATAAAAAGAAGACAGGGAAACCAGAGTACTGGAATTAAACTAGAGAAACACTAAGAGAACACTGACATAGTGTGAAAACTTTAATGTCACTGTTTTATACAAAAATTGTCAAATGGGAACCTAGCCTTCTGTGTTAACCTTCACCAAAGTACAGTAAATGATTATTTACAAACCTCCCCCACAAAAAAGAGAGATCAATTTCCGATTTTAGCAAATGATGATGATCTGTACTTACGAAGATTATCAGACCCAGCTATGTCTTGTGCAAAATCACAATAGTTTTATTAGACTGGGTTTTGCTTTTTAAAAAAAAAATCAACTCACTTTGAAATTTGCTGATCCATAAAAGTTACTGTATCCTCATACATCATCCAGAGTAGAGAGCTCACTTCTCCAAACCAATATGTGGATGAGGCATGAAATCTAAACCCTAAACTGTCCACAAGCCCACAATGCAGGAAAAAACAATGTCCTTACCAAGCCAAGCCACGTTCTCAAGACACTTTGTGGCATCTCTGCTGAGGGACCTCTGACTCACACACTCCTCTTGAGAAAAACATATGGCTAGATCCTCAAACAACATTGATCCCTGAAACAATGTAAGATAACATCCGGGTACAAGAGGCCTGAGAGCCCGACCTCACTCAGAAAAGGCAGACTGAGAAAAAGTTAGAAATGTCAGATACAAAGAAAAAAAGGACTTTGGGTTGAAAATTTCATAGTGCTAGACATTAAGTAAAAATGGGTTCTCAGAGGTTGGGAGGACAAAAACCGTGAAAGTAGGTGGATATATTTTTGGTTTTGTTACTGGGAGTTAAAACATATTTCATATCATTCCATAGTTTAATCACATCAAACAGTATTGTACAATTACTACAATAATCAGTTCCCAAACATTCTTTTCCTTCCTGGATTCCTTGACATCGGTTCCCTTTTACCACCCACTTTTTCTACTGTCTCTCCCTAGAGTTTCATCAATCCTGGGTTTCATAAACATTAAAACATGTAACACAAATCCAAAAGGTTGACCTCCCAGTGACTCACATCTGAGATAAACCCCAATATGAACAAACAAAAAATAACCCAAAAATGTTGATAACTAGGTCAGGTCTAACGTGCATCAGAGGTGGGGATCAAATGACAAGGTTTTAACTGTTCAAGTCTCAGGTTTATCCAGTCACTTCTCCAATGCACTGTTTAGTAACCACTTTCCTTCCATCTATCTCTTATGAATTGAGGGAAATCACCAGAGACTTATTTCCTATGTAGTTCCCACAAGTGTATCTTGGGCTCCCACTGCCTTCTGCAAACCGGATTCTCACAATTCAGGCTCTGATACTATTCAATTTCAGGTTATATGAATTACAATCCTTCGGTGACTAATGTTGGTGTGGTTCTTCCATATGGATTTAGTTGACATCTCACTTAGATTGTGAGTTTAGAGATGAGCTTTTAAGACCCCAAATGCTATTTTATGATAGCCGGGCACCATCTAATTTCTTCACATTTTGCTATAGCATGGATATTTTGAGGGAGTAGTTGAAGGACTCAAAAAAATCTCTCAAACACTGCCACTGAGTTGATGCCGACCTTATGGGATAAAACTGTCCTTGTGAGTTTCCATTCCTGCTATACTGTCTTCTGGGAGAGGAGACGAGGGTTCAACAGCTCCTGGGGGAGGAAACGGTTGTGCCAAGTTGTAAGGGAAAGGGGAGACTGAGCACCCCAGAAAAGTCATGAGTGGATGAGGGTACAGGCTTCTCTTCGCTGTTCCCTTTCTACCCACAACATTCGTTGCTCAGCCTCGTGCAGCTCGATATGCCACTGGAGCAGCAACTTTGCTTTGTTAACCTCAGAACAGCCATCTTACCCTCACCCACCTGGCCTTGCCTGGGAAAGAACGTTGGGATTACCAGCACCTTGCTCCAATCCCTTTAACTGTACAATATGAAAACCCTTTGTAGAATAGCTTTTAGGGGTCAGAGAGGGTTAGGCCATCGCTGACACTCGGGAGGACGCCGGCATAATAAAGAAACTTGGTCCTCTTTGACAAACATGGCTGAAGTTCCTCATTAATCGCGCCTAAACGGTCGCCCAAGAGTCGAAATGGAGTAGACGGCGGCGGGTTTTGTTGTATGTCATCCAGGACTACTTCTCCGCCTTCCCTCAAAGTTTACCAGTCTAGAAATCAATAGACTTCAATAAACACCCGAGGCTTGTTGTTTCTAATTCAACAAAGGAAGCAAAAGAAGCGGCGATTTTGAGAAGTGTTGAGAAAAGGACGTTTGAGAAGCGTTACTTTAGTCTCCTCACATCTAGTGGTCTCAGGAGAGTCTGATAAACCGTTTGCTCGGTGCGCCCGACCTCGCAACAAAGACCGGTTGTTCCCGCCATCACAGGATGCCCAGTCCGCCTCGAAGGTGCGCGAGCAGAGGCCACAAAGTACCACCGGCACCCCAAAGGGAGGACCTCGCCTCACCTGGGCCGCGATGCAGAGGGCGAGG
>NW_022103901.1:32660318-32661432 GCF_000313985.2 Echinops telfairi
GTGTATTGAAAAGAGCTCACAGATTGCTAGGAAATTTTGAGATAAGATCAAGTATCCACAGAAATTTTTAAAAACCTCAAAAGTTGCATGTGTTATTGATCTTCACAAGAAAAAACAGGGCCTAAAAAGTTCACCAAGTTATGATTTTTAAAATTAAGCCAAATCTGTTATTGTTCAGGTGATTCCAGCTCACAGTGACCCCTAGATATCAGAGTAGAACTGCCCAGAGTTTACAAGGCTTTAAATCTTTATGGAACTGACTGCCACATCTTTCTCCCTCAGTCTGGCTGGTGGGTTTGATCCAGAGACCTAAGCAGCTTAACACACTGTGCCGTAGATCATCCCTGTTAAAGTAATGGCCTATTAGGTCACAAGGAAGACCGAATGGGGTAGCCTTAAACGGACCACTTTGCGGCTGGAGGAAGAGTCAGTTCCACCCACATAATGGCAGAGGGTGGAACGGTGTGTAAGGAGAGAAACTCAATGCTGTTCACTATGACTCATATATATAAATCATAAATGTCCTGGTTTTGTTTCTCTAGAGAACCCTGTCGAGCACAGTGTCATTGAGTCACTTCCAACCCATAGTGGCCCTGTGTACCACAGAACAAAACAGCCTGGTCTTGTGCACCCTCACAATTATTCTTATGCTTGCGTCCATTGTTGCGTCCACCGTGTTAATCTATCTCATCAAAAGCTTTCCTCTTTTTTGCTGCCCCTCTACTTTACCAAGCATGATGTCCTTCTCCAGAGACTGGTCTTGTCTGATAACATGCCTAGCCATTGTATCTGTACTTCTTCCAAGACAGATTTGCATGTTATTTTGGTAGCTTATAATACTTTCAATATTCTTTACCAGCACCGTCATTCAATGCATTGATTCTTCTTCAGCCTTCTTTATTCGATGTCCAACTTTCACAAGCAACAAAGCCCACATGGAACAACATATCAGCCTGTGTGATCACGAGGTGCCGAACGGATCACCGAAGACAAATGGGTGCATAAGCAAATGTGGTGAAGAAAGCTGAGGGTGCCCGGCTATCAAAAAGTATAGCGTCTGGGGTCTTAAAGGCTTGAAGGTAATCAAGCGGCCATCAAGCTCAGAAGCAACAAA
>NW_022103901.1:32662206-32666517 GCF_000313985.2 Echinops telfairi
AAAATAAAAAAGAGGAAGACCCGCCACAAGATGGTTTGACACAGTGACGGTGACAATAGGCTGAAACATAGCAATGGCTGTGTGGATGGTGCAGCAATGGGCAGGGTTTCATCCTGCTGCCCAAGGGGTCATTCTCAGTCAAAGCCAACTTGACAGCAGCTTACAATGAACAACAGCATGCTACTCTCCATGTATTTATACTAATGATTATCTATAAAACTTCTGATTCCTAAAGGCCTTTTTTTCTTGTCAGAATGTTAAAAGTCGTTTTTGATACTTCTGAAATTGTACAATTTTTAGTTTCAGTTAAAAATCGATATATACTTATATATATATACTTATATATATAGCAAAATAATGACCACTTTCACCATTTCTATATGTACAATTGAGTGATATTAATGACAATCACCATGCCAAGAATCTGTTCTCAGCAGTATAGCACTGATGAAACACACACACTCCTCTAGACCCCAGATCTACCTTATAAATCTGGCTAGACTGGAGCATGTACACTGGTACAGATAAGAACTCTCAATACACGGAATCCAGGACAGATAAACCCCTCAGGAACAATAATGGGAGTAGCGATACCAGGAGGGTAGGGAGAAGGTGGGAGGAGAAGGAAGACAAAGGGTGAACTGATGACAAGGATTGACATATAACCCCATGCCCCCTTCCCACCAGGAGGATGAACAACAGAAACATGGGTGAAGGGAGATGGTGGAAGGTTTAAGATATGAAAATAATAATTTTTAATTTATCAAGGAGTCACAAGGGTGGAAGGGTAGGGGAAGGAGGGAAAAAAAGAGGAGCTGATACCAAGGGCTCAAGTAGAAAGAAAATATTTTGAAAATGATGATGGCAGCATATGTACAAATGTGTTTGACACAGTTGATGTATGGATTGGTATAAGAGCTGCAAGAGCCCCCAATAAAATGATTTATTTTTATTTATTTTTAAAAATTTGTTTCCAAAATTTTCCAGATAGAAACTCAATACCCCATAATCAATGACTTCTCCTTTCCCTCACCCTTCCACACCTAGTCACCACTAATAAGCTGTGGTCTCCAGATATTTACCTATTTTAGGTACTTCACACATGCGGATCACACATTTGTCTTTTTATGACTAGCTTATTTCACTCAGAATGTTTTCAAGGTTCATCCATGTTGTAGCAAGTATCACATTTTATTTCTCTTTTGTGGGTGACTACCATTTTGTTGTTTGTATATAGAGAATTTTGGAAGATAGTGCCATTTTACCTAAGGTACAAAAAATACATGGTATTCTGTAATGAGGTGTATTTCTCTTGGGTACGAATTAAATCTTTTGGTTATGAGAGCAATTGGATCATGTCAGTTCTGACACAAATCGACCTCATGTGGCAGAACTGGGTTTGTTTACTTGTTTTTAGCCGTGATCTTTATGGATGCCAATAACTAGGTCTTTCTCCCTCAGAGCCCCCTGGGTGAGTTTAAACCATCTGCTCTTCTGTGTGCTGCCCAGTGCTTAACTGTTTGCACCGTCCGCGTACCTTAAAACAACAACAAAACCAACCCTGCTGTAGAGGCCGTTTCAACAACATTTGCAGCAGGACATTGACAGGGAGCTGCCAGACACTCAGGCAGCTGAATTCAGAAGAGGACTTGGAACAAAGGACATCATTGCTGACATTGGATGGCCCTTGGTTGAAATGAGAGAACACCAGAAAGATGTTTACTCTGTTTTATTGACTATGCAAAGGCATTCGACTGTGTGGATTCATAACAAACGATAGATAGCCTTGAAAAGACCGGAAATTCAAGAAATTGTGCTCATGCAAAACCCATGCATGGATCAAGAGGGAGTTGTGTGAACAAAACAAGGAAATATTGCATGGTTTAAATGGAGAAAGGTGTGCATCAAGGTTGTGTCCTTGCACCATACTTATTCAATCTGTATGCTGAGCACATCATCAGAAAATCTGGCTTACATGAAGAAGAATGTGGCATCAGGGTTGGAGGAAGGTTTATGAACTGTGGTATGCAGATGACACAACCGTGTTTGCTGAAAGTAAGTACTTGAAACACTTGCTGAAGATCAAGGAGTGCAGCCTTCGATTGTGGAAAACAGAAAGATTTCTCCCAAGTCGTCTCCCCCAAATATATGTTAGACTTAGGACACTGCTTGCAGCTAATGGTAAATGATTGTCATTACCTCCCTGAAGACAGTCGGTTGCCAGACTACTGTCTGGTCCCACAAGTAGGGCCCACTCCCTGCTGTTAAGGACCATGGGCTACTTCTCCCTAAAGGTTTGCAGTCATCAGTTTGGTTCCTGTAGGTGGAGTTTACACCCTACTGATAATGGCTTCTATAGTCAGCCAGAGTACAGGTCAAACCTGCTCAGTGACTGACCCATCCCACAGGTCATCAAACAACGTGGATACCTGAAAAGGGGACTGGGAATGAAGAGAGGCAAGAGATGCGAGAAATGGAGACAAGACAGTATTCTGATCAAGTCTCATTTACTGAGCAGAAGGCAGAGGTTTAAATACCCAATGGTGGGAGGGTAACATTACATCATATGCTAATAAAGTGTAACGGGTAGTATCCAATAATCACGCAGCTACCAAATATGGAAGAAATTGCAGGCATCAGTCCTCAAACAGGTCTGCATGCAAATGAGGTGCACTTGGATGCCTGGCGGAGGTGTCCAATGAGCATGGCGGCTGCCTGCCACCGAGCACCAATCATCACAAAGGTCAAGCAATTAAAAAAACTCAGGCAAGACAATAGGCCAGGGAACATCCGGGAATGGGAAGCTTAAAGACAGAGGACGGCGCAGGCCATGGGCTGAGGGACATGCAGACTCCCACAAGTGACATCCAAAGTTAGGCCACCATCACGAATCTAGGATCTGCCCATCTTGTCACGTGTATTCCCAATACCTCCCCTTCCTATTACGTGGATACCCCTAGGTCACACCCCTCCCATTACTGAATTATCTATAGCACAACCCTTTCCTGCGACATATGTCTTCACCTGTAATTAGGGTGCTTGTACAGCCCCAGAAAATATAAAAGCCTTGGTTAGCAATAAAAATCTCTCTCTCTCTCTCTCCACATGAACCACCAAGTGAGGCTGAGGTGAGCATGCTACCATGAAACGTGTCTGACTCCATTATTTCAATCTCTCTTCTGTCATGCTATGACTTTACTATAATCTTTATTTACTATCACTGTACAATTGCACCTACCAGACCCATGATGATGTGTTAGGGGCTGGTTTCCCTCACACTTGATTAATATGGATTACAACTTAATGTGAAGAAAACCAAAATCCTCATAACTGGATCGATAGGCAACATCATGATAAATGGAGAAAAGTTTGAAGTTGTCAAGGATTTCGTCTTGCTCAGATCCACAATCTGTGCTCATGGAAGCAGCAGTCAAGAGATCAGCTGACACATTGCATTTGGTAAATCTGCTGCACAAGACCTCTTTAAAATGTTGAAATGCAAGGGTTATTCTGAGGATTATGATGTGCCTGACCCAAGCCATGGGCTCTTCAATCGAGGCCTCCTACGCATGTGACAGTTGATACTGAATAAGGACGACTGAAGAAGAATCGATGCATTTGAAGAGTGGCGCTGGGGATGAGTGTTGAAAGTACCATGGAGTGTCGAAAGAACAAACAAATCTGTTCTACCAGGAGAGACCTGATAAGGAGCAGGACATCATGCCTGGTAAGGCCCTCGCCCTCAACAAGATGGATTGACACCGTGGCTGTGGTGATAGGCTTGACCAGAACACTGAGCACTACAGGCCCGTGTTTCTTCCCTGTGTACACAGAGTTTCTATGAGTCGGAAACAACTCAACAGCACCTAGCAACAACAGAGGACAGAGTCGAACTGCTCCTTCGGGATTCCAAGACTGAAAATCTTTTTATTTTTTTTAACTGGCATTTTATTGTTGGGCTGTTTTTGAGATCCGTACAGAGACATTATGAACAATTTGTACACAATTCTTATTTTTGAAATTTATTTATTTGTTTATCCACAATTCTTGATGCATATGCCCAAATCCTAAAGTGGCAGGTGGATACGATTTGTTTCTAAATTCCAGTGACTTTCCAGCTTTACATTTGGAGGCAATTTTCTTTAAAGAGGTTATCAAGTACCATTATCTTCAAATGTTGATAAGCTGTTACATTTTAAGTCCCACTGATTCACAATTTAATGCCACACACACTACATGCTCAAATGTTTAACCCTTCACAGCACATAACAAAGTTATCAGGAAAACTGGACTACCTGGACAAAAGGTGTT
>NW_022103901.1:32666769-32668627 GCF_000313985.2 Echinops telfairi
ATAACAAAGTTATCAGGAAAACTGGACTACCTGGACAAAAGGTGTTACAGAATGCACACACTTCTGACAAGAAAGCCATGATCACAGACTGGTTTCGGATGCAATTCTATTGAAAAAACTTGGAAACAAAATTTTAAATGTTCAAGTCATATAAATGCATGAGAGTGACTTCAAATTGCCATTGAGTATGTTTTATATTAGGCATACAAAAACATCCTCCCCAGCCCCAATCCCATGGAATGGTACCTTGACAATTAAATCTTCCCATAATTCAACATCCCAGTATTTCTGGTTGTACCAAAAAAACCCACAAATTAGTAAATGATTTCATGCCTTATCAAAAGCATTTACCCTTTTTAAAAAATTGTGAGGAAGTGGGATTTCCTCCTTAAAAATGTTTCTAGAGGTACAAAAAAACTTGCATCTACAAAATAGTTGATAATCTTCCTCCGGACGACTTTCCTGACCTACTTCTTTGGGTTGTGGAACTCGTCCTAGAGTTTTCCCTCGCCTTAATAACATCTCTCTATACTTCTCAAAAAAAAAATCTTCCTCTGGATTGATAAGAAAGGAGATAACAGGGCCCACTGATAAGACACGATAGACGAACTTGGTGGCTTCTTTTTTCTCCTGTTTCATCAGAGGCTGGCCTCTCTCCTCAGTTTTCGTTTCTGCATTTTCGGCAGGTAAACCTTCTTTACTTTCTGAGTCAACTCCTTCAGCCTGTTTTCCCTTTGCTCCCCCTTTTCTTTTGGCTTGGACTTTTGGGTCTGAAGATTTATTCTTTCTTGACTCCATGTTGGCTCCCTCTCCACTTCAGCAGGCGCAGGTTTCTCTGACAACCTCTCTAGTCTCCTCTTGGGCTCCTCCATCGCCCCTTCTGCAGGACAAGCTGACCTTCCTTGGGGGCATCTTGACTGTGGGGAGGGCGCTTGCAGGATGCCTGCGGTCCGCGGGCCACCCTGAGCTTTCCCAAAGCCGCCCCAGCTGGTAGGACCAGTCAGACTGAAAATCTGCAGACGTCTCAGGAACTGGATTTTGTGGTTTGCAGCTCAATTCTGAAACCCCGTGCTCCCAGGGGCCAATCGTTTTCGCTTTGGGTGGTGAGCAGATCGTTCTCATTTGGCCCTTCGTTTTAGTGGACCATTGTGATCTGAAAGGACCTCTGTTGGCCTCGTGGTGAAAACACTTGTCTGCTGACCAACAGCTTCCACCAACAGTGGCCTGTGACTGGAATCCGTCTGCCGCTCGGCTGGAGCAAGAGGTGGCAGTCTGCTTCTCAGATTTATTCTTGGAAACCTTTTGCAGGCAGGTCTGGCCTGCGGGGTTGCTACCGATCGGAGAGCAGTGGGTTGGTTTGGGGCAGTTATTTGGAAGCCAAGAAGAAACCTCCACGACAGTTTAGCCTGGGAATTCGCTCCACACAGGTTCCCTAGACATATATGGGTGCGCTGTGGAGGCAGGGACAGACCCTCCTGCAGCTTGAGGACAAGGCACCTGTTTTACACAGCAGCAGCCCTGAACCACCGTGGTGGGGAAGCAGGATGTTGGCTGGAGCGGAGAGCTGGAGCTGCCTCAGGGCGGTGCCGCGGGCCTGAGCTGCCTGGGCCTCGTTCACCGCGGGATGTCGGAGTCCGAATCCAAAACACAAGCCCCGGAGCTGTTCACCGATCAGTAGACAGCCGGCGTGATTCTCGTCGTTAGGAACCCCAAAGAGCCACGCCCCGGTGAGCCTCCCGGCCCCCAGCGGGAGCAGCGCCCGTCCTGCAGCGCCCTCGTTCCGCCGGCTTGGGGACGGCAGGGGTCCGGTTCGCCATCTCTCGGAGCGTCGCAGGCTCTCAGGTCCTCCACACGCCCC
>NW_022103901.1:32668956-32670237 GCF_000313985.2 Echinops telfairi
TGCCAGCCTCGAAGACCTAGAGAGCAGTTCTGTGCCTTAGAGGGTTACCGAAGGTATTAGGGTGCAGATTGGGTCGGCGCCGGGCCCCCCACCCCTGGCCCGCAGTCGGGTTTCCCTGGCGGCCTGGAGGGGTGCGGCGGCCCCGGGGACGCGGACGAGGGAGGGGCTTTAAACGTGAGCTCAGCTGACCCTTCTGCCCTGGGGACGCTTCCACGCCAAGGCCCCTGATCGGCCGGTGGGACATTGGATCGAATGGACTGGAGATCATTGTCCCTCGATGGGGCCCCACTGGAGGTCAGGAGAACGGCCCGCCCCGCTCGAGTTCTGCACTGATTGTGTTTATCCGCCGACCTGCTTGCCCTCCTGGCAACTTCTGGGAGCAGCTGGCTCCCGCGAGCCCTACCCCCTCACCTGTAGGCCGACAGGTTGACCCTGGAGATGTACCTCCTGCTTCGCTCTACTGGGCACCTGCTGCTTTTCTTCTGAATTGACACCCTCACCCCCTTCAGAGTAGCCAGATCCTCCTGCTTTGGTTGAGAAGATTTTTTTTTTAAGGGCGGAGTGTGGGTGCTAGAGGGCCTTGTTTGGACCAGTCGTAATAAATACCCAGTACGTGTGTGCCCCGCGGGTGACGGAGCCCAGCTCTGGGTAGGGCTCAGGCCAGGAGTCCACCCTAAGGAAACAACCCGGACATACATGGCCTCCTTCACGGATGTTTCCACTTTGGCAAGCCCTGGAGTGGGTCGAGTTTGTGTTACTCATTTACCAGGGTTCATCTGAGCCCCAGAAAGGGGAGAACATTGCAATTTACGGATGGTTTCCTTTTTCCTGGGCAAAATCCAGGAAATTAGTTCATGCGTAACGGATAGAACAGGGAGGCGTTTGTTACCCATATAGATACACAACTATCGATACTTAAAAATTGTGAAAATACAACATACTATGGATCCTTTTTTTTGTTTAACTAGTTTCCTCAGGTGTAAATCATTGACATTGATTACTTTCTTCAAGTGGTATACCAATCTCCTTGTCCTTTTCCAAATCCTTCCACCACCATCGATATCCACTCAGTGCCCCCTGAATGAAATGGGGTTTGGTATCCTGGGATTGCTTTTATTGGAGCCTCACCCTACACCAAGCTCACTGCCACAAGCCGTTTCCAACTCATAGTGAAAAAGTATCAAAATCTATAGTAGGGGTGCACACACTTTTTTAGCAAATGAGTTACTTATAAAATGATCAAGTCAAAATGATCTACCAACTACAAAAATGCAAAACTTT
>NW_022103901.1:32670357-32676586 GCF_000313985.2 Echinops telfairi
CATGAGTCCATATTGCACAACATAACACAATTAACTCTGTACATTTTTTGTCATTACCTGAGTTTACTCTGATGACTTGCACTGAATGGAATGACCCAGGGATGCATAGTCCGGACAGTAGCTGCTGACAGCCAGCCTCAAGCACACTTCCAAATGATCATCAGTCATGGTGGAACGGTACTTGGACTTAATGATCTTTATGTGGGAAAAGGCTGACTCCTATAAATAGTAGAGCTCAATAATGCAGTCAAGGAGGTAGCACATTTTCTCATGTTTGGGAACTTTCCCTCCGCGATTAAGTTCCAGAACTGTTCATGCGCTCTGGACTTCAGCTGAATGTCGGCTTGTAGTGTTAAAATCTCCTGTTCCGTATGAAAGTGATATGTTTTTGTCTTCTTACTTGGTCCAGCTACCCCATTCATTTGAATACCTTTTCTTACGTTTAAGAGAAAAAAAACAAGGTCTAAAAATTGGCAATAACTTAATCAGTTTTGCTGCACTTAGCGCACTTGTTTGCACATGCGTTTGACACCTAAGATTGCATTTGATTGGTTGCTCTGTATATCAGTTAAGTGATGGGATTGATGGTCAGCCTACATTTATTTTTTTAATGCCATGCCATCTACCCACACTACATTTGCATTCAACTAGTAGATCTGGATCGATCGACGTATTGAGCACCTCTGATTTGTAGTGACCTTGTAGGGCAGGATAGAACTGCCCTTGTGGGTTTCCAAAACGTAACTCTTTTTTTTTTTTTTTTAAGACTTAACTCTTTATGGAAATTAAAAGCCTCCTCTTTCTCCCTCAAAGCCACTGGTGATTTTGAACTGCTGGCCTTGTGGTTAGTAGCCCAAAGCGTAACACTCCACTACCACGGTAGTGGCATTAAACACCAATGGAAACCCAAAGATGTCTGGAATTTAAAACCCAGTGATCTTTCTAAATGGACCGAGGACCCAGGCAGGAGCATAGGCGTGCAGCTGTGGTGCTCACCAAAATTAACGGACCACTGTCCTCCTGAGCGAGGAACGAGTGTGGTGCCCATCGGGCTGTGGTCTGCTGAGCAGCACCTGGAGCGTCCAAACACTCCAGATTGCTGTGAAAGTCGAGTAAGTCACAAAGTGAAGGCACGGACTGCAGTCAATAGAGCCCCATGCCAACACAGCAACCATGTAGGGCGGAAGAAGAGTGCCCCATTGGGTTTCCGAGGCTGTGTGCATCTATGGAAGAGATTGGCACATCTTTCTCGCAGGACCCCCTGGTGGGTTCCAACCTTTTTGATTACCAGCCATATGCTTTTTAACTACTGCTTCACTAGGGCTCCCTGGTTGCCAGTCTGCCCAAATGAAAACGACAGGCAATCACACACACACACACACACACTTTGTTGTGAACTCTGAAGGTTTATAGAGCAAGTCAGCCACGATCCCTGCACATTTTGTTTCAGGTCCTTGATTGTAATCCCCACAATGTCCCATCACATAGCCCGCCTCCTCCCTGCGCTTCCTGGTTCCATTGCTTCTGCTTTCTCAACCTTTCAGTACTTTGTCCTTGGGTAAAAATGGCGCCCTTTTGAGCTCGGATGGTTGATTATTCTAAGGTGTGTCGTCTCCTCGTTATCGGTCCCCATGTGGCTTAGCGGGTTCCAAGCTCAAGGTCAGCAGTTTGAATAGACCAGCTGCGTTGCAGGAGGAAGGTGAGGCGTTCTGTTCTGAGACTGCCAGCCTCGAAGACCTAGAGAGCAGTTCTGTGCCTTAGAGGGTTGCTTTCAGCAGAGAGCAACTCAATTGCAATGAGTTTGGTTTGGGGGTATCGTCTGGGGTCACCTTTTGGCTAACTTCAAATGCTGGAGTTGATGCAGCAAATATTTTAAAAGGCCCTCGATGACTCAAAGCAATCCTGTTGCCACTGCGGGTTAGGCATTGGACTGCTAACCACAGGGTTGGCGGTTCAAAACCCCCACCAATTACTCCAGAGGCGAAAGTTGAGGCTCTCTGCTTCTGTAGAGATTTACAGTCTCAGAAACCTTGTATAAAGTCCTATTCGTTAAAGTGGACTCAGTAGCAGTGCGTTGGTTGCTTGGTTTTTTGTTGTTCAATGACTCCTGGGCCAGCCCTCCTTCCCCAAATGGCAATCTCTCCAGCATGACCTGAGGTAGGAGCTGTCTGGTAGGACATTGCAGGGTTACCTGGAAAATCTCACCCTGCTGAGCTTCAAGTAAGAGCCCTGGTGGCACAGTTGGCAAAAGCTCAGCTGCTACCCCAGAAGGTCAGTGGTTCCAGCCCACCCTCCACTCCCTGCAGGAGAAAGATGTGGCAGTCTGCTTCTGTGCAGACTCCATCCTCTGGGGCAATCCTAATCTATCGTTCCTGGTTGCTGTGTCAGAACCGACTGGACAGCAGTGAGCTATTGCTTAGCCCAGCTGCTGAACAAAAGGCCAGCAGTTCAAACCCACCAGCTACTCTGCAGGAAAAAGACGTGGCAGTCTGCTTCCATTTAAAAAAACGACAGCCTTGGAAACTCCATGGGGAGCCCTCTTCTAACATGTAGGGTCCTTGTGAGTCAGAATCAATATTGTGGGTGGTGGGTTATACATTTGAAACCAATACGTGTGGTAGGACGAATGCCTGGCCCAGAGTGAACATTAGGGTGTTGCCTGGTGCTTGTGATGTGACAGGGAGTTCTGAGCGGAGAGCCAGAACCCAGCTCTCTGCTGGAAGTGGCTTTGGGGCTCAGGTCCACAGTTGAACTACTGCATGATACAGCCCAGGTGGCCTATTGAGGTGGCTGGAAGAAACATGACCATCACCCCAAGGCGGCACAACCGAAGTGACCGCAGCTGAGGGTCAGGCAGCCCCCATTTCCGTTTAGTCAGCACCTCAGGTTTCTGTCGCCTCTTCTCATGAGATGACTCCAGTCCAGGCAGGGCCCTGGGACAGGGCAGATGCAGTCCTCCAAAAACCAGTGGTGAGAATCACGGAGTGGGATAACATAGAAGTTTTAAAATATCTCCTCAAACTATAAGTAGAATTATTCCTCGTTGGTCCCAAAATAGATTCTTCAAGCACCGACTTTTAAGCCCTTGGAATAGCCTGGCATTTTGTGAACTGACTCCAGCAGTAAACATCTCAAGCGCAGATTCGAAGCGGGAACAGAGCGAGGAGGAGGCAACTCCGGAAAGAGGCGCAAAACACATGTCAGTTGGCAAGTCTTTGTTCGTCTGCTTCTGGAGGGGGCACCAGAGAGACGTTTTGGGTCAAGTTCAGACCACATTCGAACCGGCTTCCAGTTCCACTTGTCGTTGTGTAGTCAGTGTTTCAAGTCAAATGGTGCGCCTCTCCCTCCCCTTGGATCCTTGGGTTCAGGGGGTTGGGATTGTAGCTCCTCTTGAGGAGCTGTGCTTCTACGAGCGATCAGAAGCAAGCATTCTCCTTTCATGATTCCCTTGAGGATGACAAGCCTTCCCACGTGCTTTGGACCTGTTCTCCGGAGGAACCAGCCCCTGGAGAACACAGCATGCTTGGTAGCGGTCAGAAGAAAACGTGGCGAACCCTCCATGAGATGCAGGGGCACGGGGCTACCACAGTGACTCTGGGGATGGCACAGGGCCGGGCAGTGTTTGGTTCTGCTGTCCTGGGGTCACCGCGAGCTGGACACCTAGCAACAACAGTTTTTAAGTGGGCCCTGCAAACGATGACGCTTCCCTGGAAACCGTTAACGCGGCAATCTTCCATCATTTTTATAACTTTCACAAGGGTCCTTTTTAGGTACTTCCTTCCCCAGCGTGTCCAGCTCAGAGATCGCCCTTTATTACATCTAGACGTCTCCTCAGTCAAACACGCGGCTGCTCTTCCTGTTGCCCCAGTCCCCAGTCACTCCCTGTTGGGTGCCAGTCAAGTGGACTTTGACTAGTTGTGACCCCAGGTGACACAGGAGAACTGCCCCATCAGGTTTCCAGAGCTAGAAACTTTAAAGGAGCAGATCTTCAGGTCTACTGGGCGAGTGCAAACTGCCAGCCCTTCAGTTACAGTTATAATAAAAGGCTGGTGCAGAAACGGACGCTGCTTACGGTGCCGCCATCACTGCGTATGTGTTTATCAGCCCCACCCTCACCCGGAAGCGTCCTAGACCCCCTTCCAGGCAAAACTAAACAAAACCCTGTTGTCATCGAGTGGATTCTGACTTAGGATGACACTGTATCTTATGAAGTAGAACTGTCCCGTAGAGTTTTCTGGGCTGTACTCTCTGTGGAACCAGTTTGCCAGGCCTTTCTTGTGTGGAGCCACGGGGTACGTTTGAATCACCAACCTCTAGTTAGTAGCCAGTGTGAATTGCCTGCACTCACCAAGCCCCCTCTTACTTAGTAATTTTTCTCCAGATGTGGTTAGATTGAAGATGAGATGGGTGAAAAACCCAAAAACCAGACTCCCTGCTGGGGGTCATTTCCGACTCCTGGCATCTCCGCGTGTTACCAAGTAGAACTAATTACTGCTCAGGGTTTTCTTCATGGAAGCCGATCACCAGGTCTTTCTTCTGTGGCACTCCCGGTGGGACCGACTGCCAACCTTTGGGGTCAGTGGTACGACGCTTGTGCCACCCAGGCACCTCCGAGGCAGGTTGCAGTGCATTCTTAACGTTGCTTGGTGTCGTGCGTAAGTTTTTACTTGGCTAAGAGCATAAATTACTTTTGCAATTAAAAAATAAGACCAAATGAGTTTTAAAATCGCATTCCCTTCCCTCAAGGAAAGAAAACAATCTGTAGTCTTAAAACTGTTAGAGTTTGTGTGACCACTTACTATATTTTAATGCAAACAATCCTCACCTTTTCAGTTTGCACGTTGCCTCCCCCTCCCCCCCGCCCAGGGTTTTCTTTTGTAGCCGTACTATGCTTTTTTAAAACAAAAACTACAAAGCAACCTGTTCAAGAAAAAAATGGCATAGTAGTATTTTAAAAAGGGAAGGAGAGGGAGCAATCGGCAAACAATAGAAGGTCTGGGTTATTAAAATAGGGTAAATAGAATTGATGTATGTATGGATTGTGATAAGAGTTATATGAGCCCCTAATAAAATGATTAGGAAAAAAATAGGGAAAATAGATAAAAGCAGAAAAAAACAGGGTACATTGTCTTTCATTGGTTACACCAAACCCACCACTGCCATGTTGCCATCCAGACTCATAATGACCCCCTAGGGTTTCCGAGGCTGTAAATGTATATGGGAGCAGACAGCCTCACCTTTCTCCCTTCGTGCAAATGATGGGTTAGCACCCAGTGCTTAGCTCAGGTGCTCCACCAGGGCAGCTTCACGTGCATCCTTGTCCACAGCACCTCTTTGCCTTGAGTCTGTATTCAAAGCCTTTATTTCTCGCATCAGCATACAAAATGCCATGCTATTCTAACGGGTTTAAGTCCTCCGCTTGTAGAGTCTGTTTTGGGGCAAATGGGTGGAAATTCAGCATCTCGTTTGAAGAGACAATGAAATCCCTGAGCCACTACTAATTTAAAGGAACCCAAGATTATTTGAAGGCAAAACTGTGTTCATGATTTTTCCATGCCACCTAAGCGCCTTCTGATTGTGAAAAAATCGCCCGAGCTCAGGGTCACAAAGCTGAGGTAACCAGTCAACATCTGCCTTGATTCCCGAGGCGGACAGGGCTTGTGGCAACTATCTGTGTAATGAAACACGTGCCATTTCGGCCATCTCCTCGAGGACCGTTCTGTGACCATGTTCTTCAGGCTGATTTCCCGTCAGCCCTAAGCTCAGGAAAATTACTTCTCAAAACCCATTTTCATTATCATGCAAGTTCCCCTAATGAGCAGGTGACAACCCATACCAAAATGGACCCACTTTCTTTTTTTCTGGATTAACACACATTTTATTGAGCCTTTGGCGAACCTGCCAGGCTCACTCACCTTGGGAGAAAGATGAGCCTGGGTGTGCCTGTAGGCTTGATGGGCTGGACAACCCTAAGGGCCAGTTCTACTCGCTCCTACAGGGTGGCCGTGAGCGGGAGTCACTCGGCAGTGATACTGGTTCCATTATGATGTCACCAGTCCATTCTGGTTCTGCTTCTGCTCAGTGACTCCCTGTACCCTCTACTCACCTGTGCTTCAAAATAGTGGTTGGCCATTGTAGACTCGTCTGTTGGGGACCCTGCTGGTCTCAGAGGGGGCCCTGCTGGTCTCAGAGGGGGCCCTGCTGGTCTCAGAGGGGACCCTGCTGGTCT
>NW_022103901.1:32677089-32680707 GCF_000313985.2 Echinops telfairi
TTAGGTGCCCTTGAGGCTCTTCTGACTCTAAGCGACCTTGTGTATAAGACTGAAACACTGCCTGGTCCTGCACCATGCTCAGGAGTATTCTTAGGTTTGAGCTCATTGTTGCAGCTACTGTGTCATGCATCTTGTTCAGGGCCTTCCTCTTTTTCGCTGCCCCTCTACTTTACCAAGCATGATGTCCTCCAGGGACTGGTCTCTCCTGACAGCATGTCCAAAGGACCTGAGATGAAGTCTCTGAGGAGCACGCTGGTGGTACTTCTTCCCTGAGAGCTCCGTCTGTTGTTCTAACCGTCCATGGTCCTTTCAGCCTTCTCTGCCGGCACAGCATTCAAACACATTGATGGTGGATCCACGCAAGATGAAATTCTTGACAACTTCAATCTTTTCTCCATTTATCATGATGACTCATATAGGTACTTTAAAGTTTTTGGACCCATCTTTGTGTTTACCATTGATCTGGTTCTGAACGGACTTAAATGCAAACCCTGGGTTGGGTTCGGTTTAGAGGGGACAAGCAAAGCCCAGTGACACAAAACTGAAAAGAGAGCAGAGAATGAAGACCACAGAGAGAGGCCTGGCTTGCAGAACCTGGCTCCTCAGCTTGGAGGAGAGAGCAGGGGGGGCAGGGGGGCTGAAACCTGAGTGCCCTGTGGCTCTTTTTCTTCTTGAAATGGAGACCCCACGGTTTCCATTTCATCCACTCACCCCTGAATGAGGGGAGAGAAGGCATCCTGGGGCTGCTGGCATGCCCTCTTAACTCAGATTAGGAGGTACATTCTGGGCACTGCCTTGGGGGCAAGGAGCCCTGGTGCAGGGGGTTCGCTCTGCCATCAAGTTGATTCTGACTCATAACAACCCTATAGGGCAGAATCGAAGTGGGTCCCAAGATTGTCATCCTTATGGAAGGAAGCAGCTGGCCTTACCTTTCTCAGAGTGGTGGTGGGCCTGAACTTCCCACCTTATGGGTAGCAGTGCATATGCATAACCCACTGCGCTACAAGGGCAGCTTCTTGTTAAGTGTCTCCCTGTTAACTGAATGGTCAGCCGTTCAGCCCCACCAGTCACTGTGCAGGAGAAAGATGTGGCTGTTTGCTTGTGGGGGCAGCCAGCCCCCCACAACTAATCACAGGTCCAGTCAATGCAGTTGTACGGTTGAGATATAGAAAGATTATGATAAAGTCATAGAGCGCAAGAGCGATAGGAGAGTAAAATAAAGAAGTCAGCCACATTTCATGGTAGCATGCTCCTCTTGGTGGAACAGGGCAGGCAGGAGAGAGCACAGGAGAGCTCTCGCGAGGTTTTATTTTTAACCAAAGCTTATATATCTTTGTGGGCATGCAAGTCCTCTGATTACAGATAACAGTTTTCGTCATGAGAAGGAGTTGTAACATAGCCAATACAAACAATAGGAGGGGGGGTGAGCTAGAGTTGTACAGTACAGGGAGGGAATAGGGGTACATATGTGGCAAGATGGGTGGACTCAATATAGTAGCCTAACCTTAGTCATCCTGGAGTGGCCCCGGGCTTGCCTTTGGGCACTCCTTCAAGGGAACAATATCAGAAGGGAGTGGGCCCTACTTAGGGTGAGTCAGACTATACTGTCGGTTGCTCTAGCTACCCTTCAGGAGAATAACCTCTGCCCTACTTTCACTGACTTCCTAGTGTGCAGTCATTTACCATGTGTAGCAAGCAGCGTCTTGGGTTTGGCATATTTTGGGGGAGACAACTTGGGAGAAATCTTTCTGTTTCCCACATCTGCTTGGACCCCGGTGGGGCAGCTTTTTACCCTGCACGGTTGCTCTGAGTGAATTTGGGCTTGGGGTCCTGTTGACGGGAAGCTGAATTTACGAGCTGACAGAAGTTCTTCTGTCTGGCCTGTGGTGAAGGCCCCATCTGGCCAGGCCTCAGTCAGCTTGCTCGACACCCTCATTGAGTGTCCCAGGGACCTGAGGCTCATCTGTCCGAAGCCCTCAGGCCAGCGGACAGTGAGTGAGGGCTGGCCTGGGCCCCCTAGTCTTTCTGCTGTATCTCCAGCCTTCTTCTCAGTCTTCCTTCGCCCCCCAACCTGAACTGATGTTTCCAAATCGACAATGGGACCCCAGAAGACAGGGAAGCCTGTCTAATGTCCTGTCTGCAGTTTGCTCATTCTTCCTTGTAGAAACCTGCCAACCTGGATCTGCTCTGGTGGCACAGAGGGCTAAGCAGTGGGCTGCACACTGAAAGGTCAGCAGTTTGAGCCTACCAGCCACTCCTTGGGGGAAAGCTATGGCCATCCACATCTGTATAGATGGCAGACTTGGAGAGAATCATTCTGAGGTCGAGCCGACTGGACAGCAAGGGATATGGGTTGGAGTGTGGAGGCCGCCCTGGAGCTTTGTGGCGTATGCACAGCTAAGACGCTTGGCTGCTTGCCCAATAGGTTGGAGATTTAAGTCCACAGAGAGGGTCTTTGAAGGAGAGGCCTGGCAATCTGCTCCCCCAAACTCAGCTACTATACACCCTTAGGAGCACAGTTCTCCTCTGCCGCGTAGAGCCGCTGTGAGCCAGAGCCAACAGCCGGTACCTGGAAATGGATCTGATTGAGCCCTCAGAACCACCAGAGGGGATTGGGGAGAGGTGCAGGTGGCACACATGCACCGGGCCCAGAACACGCCGTCCACATCTGGTCCTCGTGCATATGAAGAAGGCCAAAGTGGAAAAACCAGATGGACAAGGAAATGCACCCAATCTCATCCTGAGCCCGAGGACCAAGCCAAAGAGCCACACACCTAAGTGACCTTCAATTTCCCTTTTCCCCCAACTGCATGAATGTGTGTGTGTGTGTGTGTGTGTGTGTGTGTGTGTATTGGAGGGGGGGTGTCAAGGCGTTGTCTGTGTCTTTCTCTCCTCAGGAGCCTAGAGGGGAAGGGCCAGGCTTTCAAGCACAAGGACCCCAAGCGCACAGCCCCCTGGCAGCAGTGACTCCCATCCGCCTTGGGCCCGAGCCTCACACTTGTCCTGGGAGGGAATTTGATCCCCAACTTGTAGCCTTGTCTATGGAAACTTGGTCTGGCCCGAGCTCTGCTGGCCACCCAGCCTCATCTTCCCCGATGGTGCTGCCTCCTGCTTCCCCTGCCTCAACACATCCTTCTTGCAGGTGGGGTGGGTGGGGAGACATCAGCTGATGTCCCTGGACCATCTCAGGCCTCCTCTCTCCTGCCCCCAGAGCTCTGGTTTGAGTGTTCCAAAGCCAAGATGTCACTCCGAGAGCAAAGGTACACTTGATCATGGTATTTTCCGTCACCTCACAGAACGGTTGATGCCTTTGAACTAGTGTGTTGGCAAAGAATATTGGATATACCACAAACTACCACGAGTTCATTTTCCGTGTTCTTTCCCTCCATCCTAAGGCTGAGAGCTTGGAGCTCATTGATTGTTGAGTTCTTCAGGCCCAGCAAACCCTGCTGCATCCAGAGAAGTTCAAGTTCTAGAGGGAGCTCATCGTCTTTGGGGGCAAACCATCAGACCAGCCACTCTCACATCACCTTCTCCTTCCCGCCTTCCTTCCCTGGGCACACAGGCCACCTGCTTTTCCTTCTCACGCCCCGCCGCCGTTAGGGTCGGGGGCAGCGG
>NW_022103901.1:32680888-32682226 GCF_000313985.2 Echinops telfairi
GGTCCTGTCATCCGCTGCCTTTCTCGGAGGTGACGGGGGTCCATTTTTACACTGAGGCATGCACAGAGGAAAAAATAGGAAAGTATTTTGAGTGAGGATGCAAGATCCACAAATAGCGTTGTGTGGCAGAGCCCAGTGTTTTTCTTGAAAGTTGGACAAGGAACAGATCCTGCTCAAGGTCCCAAGGGTGCTGGGAGAAAAACTTGCCAGTCCCAGGGGAGGGGAGAGGGCCGCTTCTGTGGCTCTGCTTTTGCCTCGAAGCTTCTCCTAAATCTTCTGACTAGAGACTCGCCCATGTTGAGAACTCATGTTCCCAGGAAGGAAACTTCCAGAAGTCCACTGTGGTTGCTGCAGTACGTGGGGCTGCTGGTCAAAGCTTTAAAGTACTGGTGCCGGCACGTTTATCTGTGGAGTTTAGAAGTAGTCTAGTTTTGTTTTTGGCTTTTGAACTAGAACCATTTTAAACTTCTACTAAAGTCGAATAGCGTACCTCCAGGTACCCAGCATCCAGATACAATGGCTATTAACATGTTGCAGCTTTTGTTCTAATCCCAGAGCCTTCTGTCATTTGGCCGCTACATGTCCAGTGTGTGGCTCTAGAACAGGGATATTTTTTGTATGTAACCACAATGCTGTTCTTGCCTCTAGCAAGCTTGTAAGAGGTTTTGTTTTCTCCTTGGCTCAACTTTCAGCCAAACAACAAGCCAACAGAGTGAACAGTAACACTGGGGAGCTATGCCCTCCTCAGAGCAGCTCACCCTCTGAGACCAGCAGGGCCCCTCTGAGACCAGCAGACCCCCTCTGAGACCAGCAGGCCCCCTCTGAGACCAGCAGGCTCCCTCTGAGACCAGCAGGCCCCCTCTGAGACCAGCAGGCCCCCTCTGAGACCAGCAGGCCCCCTCTGAGACCAGCAGGGTCCCCCCTGAGACCAGGGCCCCCTCAGACCAGCAGGCCCCCTCTGAGACCAGCAGGGCACCATTTGTTCAGGGAAAAGTGATGGGAAAGGCAGAGGGAAGGAGACGGGAAACAGGGAGGAAGTGGGCTGAGGGCTGTTGCAGGGTGGGGATTCCATTCACTGTCACCAAGCGACTGTGTGCGCTGTGGAATGGAAGCAATTTCCACCATCCGCTTACACACTTGCACTCACATCAGGATAAGAGGGTTTTTTAAAAAAAAGGTTTGGATTGGTGTGTTTTGTCAGATAAAGATTCTCGGGAGCAGAGGTGGGGAATGTCTGGCCCTCATGCCTCACCAAAGAAGCAGTTCTCATTATCTGTTAAAAAAAAACAAAACTCGGAGGAGAAAACAACGGGACTGACAGTTCCGGGGGGACATGGG
>NW_022103901.1:32684990-32691464 GCF_000313985.2 Echinops telfairi
GGGGCGCCGCTGGCCTCCCGGCGCTTCACCTCACTGAGCCTCGCCTGAAGGTTGGTGGCCACCAGGCTCTCAGCGCCAGCTTTCCATCAGCCTGTGCTCACCTCTCGTATCTGGGTCCCCTGGGCAGCCCGTGCTCCCGATAGGTCCACCTGTGTCCCTCGTGCTCTTGCCCACCTCCCGAAACGCAGACACTGGGAACCCCAAACATGTGGGGGCCTGCGGCCCTGGGACAACCCATGCTTAACCGCGGTGGTCTGGAACCGAACCTGTGGTCTCTCTGAGGTCTGCCAGGGTCTCGGCAGTCCAGAAGGCTGTGAAAATATAGGAGCGAGTGTCATCTAGCCCTGGGGAGACACCTGGGGAAGGAGGGGCAGTTGTTGGTCAGAAGCATTTCCTATGAGAGATTACATTTAAAAGCAGATCATGAAACAGCACGTGTACCATGAACTTGTTCTTATTTGCCATGCAGGCCGTAGGGAAACATCTGTGGGCCACGTGGCAAGCTGTGGTTTGGGGAGGGGGGTTGTGCGTACCCGTCGTTCTCTGGCTATGCTTGTCTGTGTCTCCTGTGTTCCTTGCTTGTGATATACACACTCACAAGGTTGGCAACAAGAAACCACGCGGGAGCATCCCTTCAAAGCAGCAACAAAGATGATCTTGCGGGCCCTTGGGACTTGGCCTTGGCTGTGTCACCTACGCGCCTGCTGGCAAGGATGGGGGCGCAGGTTGGAAGAGAGAGCCCGGAGAGCCTGTGGGGAGTGCGAAAGGGGCAACGAAGCGATTCTTCAGCCCAGAGAGTGAAGCGGCACAGTGGGTTAGGCGTCCTGCGGCTACCCAGAGGTGGGTGGTTCACGCCCACCAGCCACTCTGCAGGAGCAAGATGAGGCAGCCTGCTTCTGTAAAGATGTGCCACCGCAGAACCCCCTGGAGCCGCTCTGTAGGGTTAGTGTGAGCGGAACGGACTTGTATGGAAGTGACACACTGGGGACTGAGTGGTGTCAAACTGTGGCCGGCCAGCTGACCTCGCTGCTCTCCAGGCCTGAGGCCTCTGTTTCCGGAGAGAGTGGAAAACAGACCACCCTGGCTGCAGGGCCACCCAGCTGCACCCTCCCAGAAGATGGGGGCCGTGAAGAGGGCCAGGGCAGTTTGGGTGGGCAGGCCTTCTAGAAGGTGATCAGTGGCCCCTGCAGAGCAGAGGACTTAGTGGAAAAACGTCAAGGGCAGCCCACCAGCTCTCCTCTGGGTGTGAGGGAACCCCGAGCTCCTGTGCTCTCTGAGACTGCCTGGGGCTCCCTCTGGCTGCGGCTGTATCTTGCCTTGTCACGGGTGCGTTCTTGGGGTTCACACTAGATGTCCTGTTCCCAGTGTCGCTCTAGGTGTTGACAAGCAGCCCTGCAGCCTCACCACTGCCCAGAAGGTTCTGTAATGGTAAACGCCACTCGGCTGTGGCCAGGGCCGGCATTCTGGGACTGCCCTCCATCTCAGTGTCAGAAACTCTGGGTTCGTATGACGAAGTCTTCTTCCACTGTCCATGGATAGCCATGGGCCCCCTGATGGATTGAATTGGCTCCCACCTCCAAAATATGTGTCAGCTTAGTGGGGCCATGCTTCTCAGTATTATGTAATCACGTTCCATTTTTGTGGTTTGTAAATCCTTGCCTCCATGAGGTTAATGAGGCAGGAAGCAGTCTAGGATTCTAGTTGTCTCTTGAGTTAATTTCTTTTGAAATATAAAAAAAGATTAAACAAGCGAGCTGAGATCAGGGAGACCTGCTACCACCAAGAAAGAAGAGCTGGGAGCCAAGCATGTGCTTCAGATCGAGGGTCCCAGTGCAGGGAACCTCCTAGAAGCAGGAGGCACAGGGAAAGCCTACCCTGAGAGCCATCTCTCTGACTTTGAACTTCTGGACTCCTAAAGTGTAAGGAAACGAAGTCCTGCTCATTAAAGCCACCACCTGTGGTCGTTCTAGAGAACGGAGGCCTCAAACCTGAACTCGTCAAGTCAAGGAACAGGCTGCTCTGGGTGCCCTTCCCAATACTTCCATCTGAGGGAGGCTGGTTCTCTCTTGTGTTCTAAAATCCTGTTTCCCCCCACAAATCCCCGATGTGGACAGGGACTCCCTGGTGGCGCATATGGTTAAGTGCAAACCCACCAGTTGCTCTGCAGGAGAACAGACCTGGTGATCTGCTCACATAAAGCGCACAGCCCGGGAGACTGGATTGAGTCCCTGGGCAGCACAAGCAGTTAAATGCTCAGCTACTAATGTCAAAAGTTGGAGATTCAAGTCCACAGATGCCCTTAAGAACAAAACGTTGCTGATCTACTCCCCCACAACCAGCCCTTGGGAAGGCTCTCGGGAACTGTATTGAGTTTTGCTCTGGCTCATGCAGGGTAGCCATGCGTTGGGATGGCTTGAGTGTAATCTGCACCCTTAGGGAGGGCGACCATGGCAGTGGGCAGACCCCATACCCACCTCAGCGCAGTGAACAGAGGCAACCTGGGCTCCCTTAGTTGGGCTTGACCTTGGGCAAGCTTCTCCTGAGTGTGTTCTCCTCCTCAGGTACCCAGACTCATGGTATCGTGACATCACGTCCAACAAGAAGTTCTTTTCCCTCGCGGCGACGTACAGAGGCGCCATCGTGGGAATGATCGTAGCTGAGATAAAAAGTAGGACCAAGATACACAAAGAGGTAAGCATGTGCTAGCCCTCTTGGGCTGGAGGAACCCCGGAATCAATTGCCCGCACGTCACCTCTAAGCCTTGAACCCAAGCTCCCTCAAGAAATCCTCGTGACATCAAACCCCAGTGAGCTCGTTCAGTGGGCCATCTCCAAGAGAGAGAGAGAGATGGGCCAGGCCACCGCCACGCAGTCACACTGAGGCGCAGAGCAACCAAGTCCAGGGCGGGGAAGCAGTGTGGCTTAAGATGGCGAGAAGGTGGAAACACCAGGCGAAGAATGTAACCACTGCCACCAGTTGCACGCCTAGATAGTGCTGCATGAGTGTATGTGCTCATGTGAGTCGTTTGATACACACATACACATGGAAGACAGGTAAGTCTGTGTGGCCTGGCTCGTAACAGAATCAGCCCTTGTCCTTTGGCCCCGGTCCTTTGGCCCTTGTCTTAGTTTCTGCTGAAATCCAAGCAGGCGTGTGAGGTTTACTCCCAGTTGGTGTCTTCCAGGGTAACCTGCCCAGCCTCGTCTTCTGCGCTGCTTTCTTGTCATTTTCTCTCAGTGCTAAGACATAACCCAGGAAAGGAAACATTGCCATTTTCTGGAAGGAGCCATATCCTTTTGATCTTTTTCTCTTGCTTGGCATTAACATCGATCCAAACCGCTTTCTCCTCCTTCCCTGTGACCTGCTCCCCAAGACCCCTGGTGCAAGCTCATCCTGGGTACCCCATATACCTGGGTTGTAGCTGTCCACATTCCTTTGGGGTATGTTTCACGCAGTAGTTCAGGAATCGCTGTTAGAAACAAGGCCCACGGAGGCATTGCATGGCAACCACATCTGGTGCCTGCGGTATTTTAAGCCAGAGTCCTGGTGGCACAGCGGGTTACACGTTGGGCTGCTAACCAAAGTTCAGCAGTTTGAAGCCACCAGCCCCTCTGTAACTCTCTAGTGACAGTCTCAGAACCCACAGGGGCCATTCTACTTGGTCCTCTAGGGTCACTACGAGTCAATCAACTCGATGGCCGTGGGCTTGGTTTAGGGTGTCCCAAGTGCACAGCTGTGAGTGCTTGATACTCCCCCAAATCATGCCAACAGTCCCACCTCCCACGTTGGGCTCCTGAGACTTTCAGAAAGAAGGATTCTGCCGGGACTTCTGGAGACCATTATTGGCAGGACTCTGAGCCAGCGGTAAGAGTGTGGCCCCAGCTGAGTTGGAGAACAGAAAAGCGAGTCTCCAGAGATACTTGTCATGCAGGGCCTGTGAGCTGGGAGAACATAAGGGCCCCATGGTGGCTGGATGTACGAGTCTTCCAGAAGCCTTTTTTTGGGACCAAGAGAGATGGATGGTATAGACAGGCAGAGGGGAGTGGACAGCTCCTCCCCTAAACCTCCTCTCCTTGAGGCCACTTGGATGAATCCTTAAGGAAACTCTGAAGCTTCCTTTCTGTCTGCCTTGCCTCTTGAACACCAAAGTGTGTACACACACACACACACACACACACACACACACACACCACACCCCGAGTCCCCACCAGCCCGGAGAAGCTATTTTTTTGTATGTATTTGAATCTTGGCAGCATTTTATTCAAATAGCCCAAATACCCTCAAGTCTGTGTGGGGGTGGGGGGTGGGGGTGGGGGTGGCTTTCTGCTCCACCGTTCTATTCCATTCCCTTCCCCCACTCCTGGGAACCGTATCCTGCACCCTATAGATATAAAGCCAGCCAGAGTCCACAGGAAGCGCCATTAACCCAACTCCATTCTTCATCTTTTCCTGTAGGATGGAGATATTCTAGCCTCCAACTTCCCTGTTGACACCCAAGTTGCGTACATCCTGAGTCTGGGCGTGGTGAAGGAGTTCCGTAAGCACGGCATAGGTAAGGGGCAGCCAGGCCTCCGCTGTTCATCAGCCCGTCCTGATGCGCCAAGCTCACCGGGTCTCTGGTCTCACCATCTTGAGTAAGAGCTGTATCATTTCCTGCTGCCAACCCCCCTCAGCATTGGCCTGAAGCCCACCCCTTTCCATATGGCCGGGTGCCCAGGGCTGGCATGATGAGCAGCTCACTGCCCAGCCCAGTCCACAGTGCTTCTCCAGCCCCCAAGACAGCTCTTGGCTGGCACTCAAACCCACCACTGCCATACAGAGTAACGGCTGCTCTGTGTTGCCACTGCCTCAGCAGTGCTCAGCACTTTGCTGGAGTGTGTGCCTGTCCTGCTTGGGCCATGTGGCCACTGAGCCTTGGCATCCACATGCACACCCTAGGACTGGCCAGTCCATGTTTCCTGGGTTTAGATTTACCCTTTGTATTGGGCCAAGCCTCCATGGTGGGTTTAACCCCTGGGAGAGGACCCCCAGGCCCTCCATAGTTTAACCAACAAGCCAGCCTTGCACATGGGGCTGTAGGGACTTGGGTGGTGATGGGTGGTTCCAGAAGCCTGGCTGTGGATCTCTCGGGGTGGATTCCTGCAAGGCTCTTGCCCTCTTCTCTCTGCCCGGTCACCCTGCTGAGCGCCCACCCTTCTCTGCCCTCCCAGGTTCCCTTTTACTTGAAAGTTTGAAGGATCACATTTCTACCACCGCCCAGGACCACTGCAAAGCCATCTACCTGCATGTCCTTACCACCAACAACACAGCAATAAACTTCTACGAGAACCGGGATTTTAAGCAGCACCACTACCTCCCCTACTACTACTCCATCCGGGGGGTCCTCAAGGATGGCTTCACCTACGTCCTCTACATCAACGGTGGCCACCCTCCATGGACAATCTTATATCCTTTATCTCAGGGACCATGCCACTCCCCAAAATGGGCCGGAGAGGGCTCTCAGCTGGCTTCTGGGTGCTCTGGTCTCCTTCAGGCAACTTTCAGGTGTGTACACTTATGAGTACAGTGTGCTGACCCAGTTCTCCCAAACCAGGAAGGCACCAGAACCAAAAGTCTGAGCCCCTGCTGTCCAGTCAGTCTTGACTCACACTGGCCCTCTGGCTCTGAGTGGAACTGCCCTCCCCCTAGGAAATCTGCCTGGAAGCTGACTACGCCGTCTTTTTCCTATGGAGTGGCTGGACTGCTTAAACCACTGCTCCATCAGGCTGTACCTGGTGAAAAAGAGCTCTCTCTGGCACTCAATGTTCCCCAAGATTTCAAGTGGATGTGAGGGTCAGACTTCAGCCCTGTTGGGTGGAAATCGATCCATGCACTTGTTGATGTGTCAGTCCATTTATCTGTCCAACCACTCATCCATCCACTCAACAAATACTTACTGAGCTGACCAGTCAGCTCTCGATGCCTGGGACACCACTGTGAAGTAAGCAGAGAAAACTCCCTGCCCAGGAACCTCAGACCTGACCTAAGAGGTAGCAGGCTGGTGGGACGGAACACAGGCCCATACAGGGGTCGCTTTCCTTGCAGGGACACCTGGCTCAAAAGTGTGCCCTTGGCCCTGTGACCTTCTCATGAGCACTTCTGGCAAGTAGGACGGAGGTCAGGAGTCAGTGTCTTTCTATTTTCAACCCATTTTCATTTTTACTTGACCCCACTCTGGCCAGTCCAGCACTTTCCAGATGCACAGCTTAGTGGTGGCTTAGTGTCGCTCGTGGTATGCAGCCATCACTGCCGATGCCAGATCTCCCCAGGAGAAAAGTGGTTCCAAAGACACCATGCGTGTATGCATGTGTGTGCATGTGAGAGGAAACTGTATGTGCTTCTGTGTGTGGGTGTTTGTGCCAGAGAGAATTGTGTGTGTGACAGTCATAGGTCTGTGTGTGTGTGTATGTGAGAGAGAATTGTATGTGCCTGTGT
>NW_022103901.1:32691594-32698519 GCF_000313985.2 Echinops telfairi
TGTGTGTGTGTGTGTGTGTGTGTGTGTGTGTGTGTGTGTGTGTGTGTTGCTGTGTTGCTTACCACCTAGATGAGTCCAGGTTCCTCCACCCATTTCGGGAGGGAAGTACACAGCAGAGAGAATGATGGCCCCGGCCCTGCAGGTCACTCGCTCAGATGAAGCCAGGTCCCTGGGGTGTTGGAGATGCTGGCACTGGTGACCCTCATCTAGTCCTGTCTGCATGCTGCCCTGAGCTTTGAGGTTACAGGACAAGGCGGGCACACTTGCTCTTGACCAGACCCCGCTCTCCATCTCCCACTCTGACCTTGCTCTGGAATCCAGGTACCTGTGGCCTCACCACCCTTATCATTTGCCCCATCCACTGAGCTCCTGGGGAGAGCCACTCACTGTTGGGGCAGGGGGTTGTCTGTGCTCCTGGTGGCAGGCAAGGACCCAGCAGTCTTCCTTAACAGCAACCCCACGGACTACATCCAGCACCTTGGCTCTGCGCTAGCCAACCTGAGCCCCTGCTCCATCCCACAGAGACTCTACCGCCAGGCCCACAGCCTGCTCTGCAGCTTTCTGCCCTGGCCCAGCATCTCAGCCAAGGGCGGCATCCAGTACAGCCGAACCATGTGAGGCCACTTGCCAGTGGACCCTGTTGAGCCTGCCCTCCTGGCCATCTAACACCCCCAAGGTTCCTGGGGAAGAGCCCATCAGCCTGCTTCAGCTGCAGGCCTGGTGCTACGCGGGCTCCGGAGAGGCCTGGGTGAGGCCAGAGTGTGGCTACTGACAGGTACGCCTGAGCTGGTGGCAGGGAATGGAGCAGGCCTGAGTGAGACTCGAACCAAAGAAATCCAGCAAGCCAGCTGCCGTCGAGTTCCTTCTGGCTCACAGCTGGGGTCCACCCATGTCCAGCTGTGCTCCCGAGGGTGATCACTGGCTGGTTTGGGGGAGTAAGTAGCCATTCCCAATGGTATAGTCAGGAATCGGGGGCCTTAGCATAAGTCCCAGAGTGCCAGATGGTCATGTTGAATGGGCACTGGAACCAGGTTGTACCTGGCTCTGCCTCGACTCCCAGAAACCAGGGAAAAGCAGCGAGTGGCCAGCGAGCCTGTTGTTGGCTCTGGCAGGGACCTGGCCTTTCTATTCTGAAAGCTTGTTTTAACTTTTTATTGTGATTTGGGTGAGTTTACAGAACAAATAGGTTTCCCATTCAAGAGTTCACACACATTTTGTCTCATGCCACAGGTTGCAGGCCCCACAATGCAGCAGTGCTGCCCACGGCCTCCCTGCGCGTCTCATTCCCATCAGCCCCACTTTCTCAGCTCTTCCCGTCCTCTGAGCTTTCTCCCCGGGCACGTGCGGCTCTCACATCTCATGTGGTTGATGGCTCTATGGATGCTTACCTCCTTGGTGTGACCATTCAACCCGTCTGTGGTTTGGCTACTAGTCTAGCCGTGTGGGTGAATTTGCTTCCAGGCTTGATGAGTGTTTACGGGCACAGTCTCGGGCTTCCACCGGTCTGTAGCAGACCAGTAAGCCCGGTCTTTGTCAGGACTTTGAGTTCTGTTCTGCATGAACCTCCCGCCCTAGCCAGGACCTCCTCCTGTGATCCTTTCCAGAGCTGTTGGCAATGGTAGCCACGCACCATCGAGGTCTCGCTTCAGGATCAAGTTGATATGGTCTTTTAGTTCTTTGGGCTAATTGTTTTAACTTAAAAAAAAAAAAAAAGTAACACATTCATGTGGTTCAAAGCCTGGAAAGAAACAGATCGGGTCCCCCTATCCTTTCCGGCTGGTCCCATGGGCCAGCTCCCCCCCTGGGTCTGCTGTGCCTGCTCCCGGAGCGTGCCTGCAGAGGCCTTGTTGCAGGTCGCCTGTGATGCACCCTCCTCTCACCCAAGGCCGCCTTATTTCCTGCTTCATATGTACAACAATGGATGACATTTTGGAGGAAATGGAGAAAAAGCCTCCCCTCTCCCCTTTTTTTTCAAGGCACTATGGATTTCGATGTAATTAGGGACATGTGGAGGACTTAAAAAAGCTTGTGGGAAAAGAAACTGAAAATATGCTCGAGTTTAACCATAAGCTTTGTAAAGCCCCCTCATCTGCCCCGTTGAGTCCTCTGGTGCTGGGATTTACCTGGATGGGTCCCATTTATTCAGACAGAGAGTTATACAGGACCTCACCAGGGGGGCAGCACACCCCTAAGAGTGGGATAGCAATCGTCCCCCGCCCACTAAACCCCAGTGGCAGGAAATGCAGGTGGGCATTCCATGTCCCATGGGTTATGAAAGGGGTTGAAAGGTGTGCTGGCACACCTTATAGACAAGATTTCTGCTCCCAGACAGCCTATTGTAGCATGGTGGTTATGCGCTGGGCTGCGATCCGCAGGGTCAGCAGTTTGAAATCACCAGCGGCTCCAAGGGAGAAGGCGGCAGCTCCTTGCTCCTGTAAGGAATCATTCTCAGAAACCCACGGGCCGTTGGACCCTGGGCTGTAGGGTCGCTATGAGTCGGCATCCACTCCAGGGCAGCTTGCTTTAGTCTGGTGAGTGCCCTGGGTAGCCAAGTCTCAGGCCTCGGAGCCGGGGGTGCTCCACGTGTCTGCTGGGATGGCCAGAACACTGTCACAAAGTCGGTGCTTGAAGCAACAATGTCACTCTTCCACTTCTGGAGGCCAGAAGTCCGGATTGGGGGGCTGGTGGGGGGCTGTGAGCGGCTGCACTCTGTTGTACCTCCTAAGGAAAGAAGGTCCTTGTCTCTCCGGCTCTGAGCTACAGCGCCCCTGCAGCCGGCCTCCAGTATCACGCCTCTGTCTTCCTTCTGCCTGCCTCTTGCCCGAGACCACCCTTCGGGGTGGGTTAGTGCCCAGCCTGCTCCAGTGTGGCCACCCGACATTAACGAAGCCATCCGTCAAGGCCTGGCCACAGACCCCAGAGGGCTAAGATGTCAGCATGCCTCTTTGAGGACACAGTGCACCCCCTGTTCTCACAGACAGTACCTTTGTTCCTACAGGAGTCACTGGGAATGGGCCCTGGCTTTGGGGCCCCATTGACCCCTGCCACTCTGGCTCTCCTATGTGTGGCCCAGCTGTGCCTTTATGGGATGGTGGTGGGCGGGTGTCCCCACCGGGGCTCTCATCCCGCCCCCATTCTCTCCCACAGCTCCTGCTGCTGCTGAAACCTCTGCCTCTCCCTGGAGACCCCTCCCACCACCTGAGCACCCTTCCACCCCTCCTGGTACGCCCCTGGGCCAGCCAGGAAGTCTGTCTTCACTGTGGTCTGCCCTCTTCCACACCGCTGCCGTCCTTGTCAGCCCCTCCACCGTGGCCTTGCTACTGGGAGGAGGATTGCAAGTGTTGCGCACAGACTGGACCCTACGAATGGGAGCAAGGTCTCAGCCCAGCAGGAGCAGCAGAAGGGCAAAGCCCCACCCCAGCCTCTGCAAGAGCCATCCTGCAGGAGCCCAGCCCCTCACGGGAGGCTGCCCTGAGGGGAGCCAAGCACCAGACTCCTGCTCTGCACCCAGTTCCCTGGCAGAGCACACCCA
Organism: Echinops telfairi; assembly: GCF_000313985.2. Taxonomy (NCBI): domain Eukaryota; kingdom Metazoa; phylum Chordata; class Mammalia; order Afrosoricida; family Tenrecidae; genus Echinops; species Echinops telfairi. The sequence goes on from NW_022103901.1 coordinate 32,695,127, forward strand.
GGTCACCGTCTTGGCATCTCTACTCTGCTCCTCAGTGGGGCTCACTTCCCACTGTCCCTGAGATATGGGAACCGTGAACTGCAGCCCAGAGCTGACTGGGGTCGTGACTTTGAGGCCTGGAGACGTGTGACAGTGGCAGGAATGGGGAACCTGGCCTGGGGGGGTCTGTGCCCACCATGAACCCAGGCATGCAGCCTGTGTCCTTGGTGTGTTTCTATGTCTTTTCCCCCCATGTACCCCCAGGCCCCTGGCTGCCTCCCCCACGTCCCCAGCATCTCCCCCTGCCACCATGGGAGTCCTGGGACAGAGAAAGAGCGGGCCTGTGCTTGAGCGCCATGCCCCCTCGGACTCCCTGGCCCAGAGACCAGGTGCTGGCGCCACCTCGGCTGCTCGGCTGCCTGCCTGATGGGCTCCCAGCCTCTGCCGATGCCAGTGGGACAGCAGCCCCAGCTCTGTGTCCTCATCTGAATCAGTGGTCACCCTGTGATTATGTCTGCTCCGTGGGGTAAGAAAAGAGCCTTCTGGAAGGTTCTGCCATGAACTTCATCACCAAGCTCTACCCTGCCCCTGCCCCTAATCACTGCAGTGTCAACCAGCCCTTTTTGTCTGATCACAAATAATAAAGAGACTCGAGTCGGTCACACCCTGTCATTACATGGCCTGGCTGGCACCTTGGACCCTGTCCCTGCTGCCTGGGCCTCACTGCTGGGCCCCTGAGCTGCTGTCCACTGTGCCATCCCTAGGGCCACCTCCAGCCACCTGTTGTTGCTTTTGAGGTGCTCTCCTCTCCTTACAGCGACTCCAAAGGCCAGCACAGGACTGCGCCTTGGGGCAGACAGCCACCACCTCCTGCAGAGCACTTGTGGGTTTAAAACAGACCTGAGGTAACCTGGGTGCTTGCGCCACCAGGGCCCCTTGGGTGTGTGCAAATGCTCCCAAACCTCACGTAGGCCTTAAGCTGCCACCTGTGTCTGCTCATGACTGTGTAACTGGGGCAAGGGGTGTGGACCTGAAGACCAATTATAAGGTGAAGGGTGCTATCTGTGACCATGACCTCCCTTGGGACAGGGTTAGCTTCCCACATTCTGGTGGTCTCTGGACAGTCTGACCACTGACTCCTGCCCCTTCCTCCCTCCCCCCAGGGCAGATGCCTAAAGATTCTGGTCTATTCTAGCTCCAGTACAGGTACGGTGTCATTGCCACCACATCCTACTGGTCAAAGTCAGACCCAGAGTCAGCCTCCAGGCAAGTGGAGCAGGTTCTCAGCTGGCCAGAACACAGGGGCATAGGGCTCATCCCAGACCACCCAGATGTGGTATTCCGAGATGCGGGCTCTGAGGCAGTCTGGGTCTCACTCCATCGGACCCCAAGGGTCCTCACAGACCATTCTGCTCCAGCCCACACCCGTGTCTTCTCCATGAGCCAGCTTCTGGCAGGCCACCCCGTCTGGCTCAGCTTGCAGGCAGCAGTCCCCACCCCCAGTCCTTGACTTTCAGTTCCTCAGGCAGCTTCTCCCTCACGTCTCCCTGGAGTAGTGGCCCTTCAGGTCCACCTGCAGGTGTGTCCTAGGAGGAAAAGACAGCAGCTGCCCTTTCTGTCACCCCATGGCACTCATCTGATAGACCAACCAGGCAGCCCTGCCCGGCACACGTACACCAGTCCCTGCCCCAGCCGTCCTCTGTATTTGGCATACACCTGCACACTCATTCCTTCTGGGGGCCACAGCCAAGGACGGGAGTCCCCAGGATCACCTGTCCCACTGAAATGCCCAAGGGCGAAGCAGGGGGAAGGGAGGGGGCCTGGAACCCAGCTGTCCTATGTCCAGTGGTAGCCTCAATGCCGTCACGTGGTCTAGGGCAAAAAGTTGGCCAGATGGGTCACTGGGCTTCCCAGTCCATCCAGCTCTGTGGGAGTCCCTCAGGTGGAGGCCCCCGGTGTGTCCAGCATTGGACTACCCCCACCCGAAGGACACTGGGTAATGACTGAGACATCACTGGTTGTCAGGACTGGGGGAAGAGATGCTCCTGTCTTCAAGTGGGAGCAGGCTGAGGTCTGCTCACCATCCTGCAAGAACAGCACAGCCCCTCCCCTTATGTCACCCGGGAGAGCCCGGGCCCCCCAGGTGGCAAGGAGCAGGGCTGTGCTGGCCTTGGAAATGACTTTGCTCCCCAAGCCTGGCTCCTTCCTTCGTCCTCGGCCCCTCTTCAAGGCCCGCCATGCCCCATGCCTGGGGCTGAAAGCCTGCTGCCCTTGTAGAGCCAAGCTCAGAACCTCCTCCAAGCAGTCTTCCTAGAGTCCCATACTCCACTTGCCCCCGCTGCCCTGGATCTGGCCCCAACTCCCAACCTTGTCCCCTCTCTCAGCCAAAAGCCGGGAGTGGCAAAGACCCCTCCCCAGATCATATGCCGAGCCTGGCTCTCAGGAAGCAGAAGCTAAGGGGTTGTTGGTCTAGTGAGTGGGCCTGATGTCAGACAGGACAGAGAGACACTGGTCGTGGCTTTTATTGACTTAGACCTGTGACTCCCCGGCCTCTAGGTATCCCAGTTCTCCACAGGGCCCAGCCTCCCAGGCCCCAGTTGCTGATTTGCGTTTGAGCAGGCTGTCAGCCCAGGCCTGCGCTTCTTTCTGTCCCTCCTGAGGGGCCTCCGCCCGCCTCCTCCCTCGTGGGCCTCAGGACACCCAGCTCTGGGGCTGGGCTGTCTAAGGTTTGGGGAGGGGGCCTTGCCATGCTGCCCTCTCCTGTACCACAGCTGAGAGAACTGGCCCTGCGTTCCTGTTCCTTAGGACTTCTCCAAGGCCCCCGAGCGGGTTTTCTTGCACAAGGGACAGGTGGACTCCTTCAAGGCTCCCCAAGACCTCTTGGGTCTGGGCCCCAAGCCCTCAGGGGCACTGGGCTGGGAGGGGACACCCTTGGCTTGGTCCGTGTCAGAGCTGGAGGCTGAGGAAAGGAGAGAGAGAGGAGTCACTCAGAGGGAGGGACCCAGGAGAGGCTGGCAGGCCTTCAGGACTGGAAGGGGAGGGCTGGCTCTTCCTCCTTAAAGAGAAGGGGGAGTGGGGTAGGACGAAGAGGGACGTGGATGGTGCCAACAGGACTCCGAGTCACCAGAAGCCCTCGTTTTACAAATGGGGAAACTGAGGCACAAGGCCCACGAGGCCGAGCTGGGCAGGAACCCAGGGCCCTAGTCGCACAGCACCTCCCTTTTCCTCACCCACCCTCACCCCTGCTGGCTCTCAGCCCCTGCCAGTCCTGCACTCCCTCCGTGGACCATGGGCTTGTGTGTCCTGGGGGACTTCCAGCTCTAGACCAGGGTGGTGGAGGGCAGGCAGGGGCATGGGATCACTTCCTGGTTACTACCAGATGCCCAAGAGACTCGGGGACAGAGAAAGATCCAT
>NW_022103901.1:32698656-32700171 GCF_000313985.2 Echinops telfairi
CCCACCCTCTCCCACCCAAGCCCTACCTAGGACCACCCCAGCCCCCCACCTAGCTTACCTGTACTTCCTAGGCTGTCCCTGAGCAGCCGGGCTTCCAGGAGGGCTGGGTACTGGCTGTTACCTGAGCGCAGAGTCCCCTGGGGCCAGGCCATGCCTTCGGGCTGTGGGAGGCAGTCCCCGGCCAGGAGCCGGCCCAGCCAGTGGCCCTCACACTGGCCAGCAGGCTGCATGTGGGCGGGCAGGTAGTGGGCCAGGTCCCGGAGGTGGCGCAGCCGGAAGTTCTTGGGCTTGCTCCCCGGAGCACCTGGGCACTGCTCCTGCTGGGTCCCCAGTCCCCCCTCATAGATGTGGGGAGGCGTGTCGGGGTGGCTAGGGTGTCCCTGGGCCCAGCTCACTGCATCTGTGGAGGGAGACAGAAGGGTGGCAGCCACTGGCCAGCAGCCGCCATAAGAGTGGACATAGGCCTTCAAGATCGGCCTTCTGTGATGGGCTGTCCCTGACCCACTGAGCCCCGGTTTACCTGTCTCTCAAATGGGCACAGGCTCTCGCCACACAGATGCCCTCTCTCTCTCACACATACATCACACACACACTCACCTACACTCACACACACACACTCCACTTCTCACCGTCACACGCATTGTCTCACCAATGGACACACCCCCTTTCTCACATACATACTCATTCACACCCATGCTCTCTCACATACGTGCTTAAGCTGCCCTCTCACACACACCCTGGACTCCCCTCTTAAGCACACATATGCCTCTTTCTCGTGTACACACACGTACACACCCTCTCACAAATAAACACCATGACAGACACACAAACACCCCCAGCCTCTGGCAAATGCACTCACACACACGCACCTCGTCACAGATCCACACTTTCTCTCAGACACACACCCTCTTTGTACCTCCCCCCCTTCTTAGACCCCAGCGTGCACCCCTTCCTCTCTCTCTCTCTCTCACACACACACACACTGTCATCATACATTCCCCCTCACACATACCGTCTTTCACATGCTCACACTTTACACACAGAACCACACTCACACAGACGTTCTCCTTTGTAGACACATAGACCCTCTCTCCTCTGTACACACACACAGACCCTCTCCTCTGTACACACACAGACCCTCTCCTCTGTGCACACACAGACCTCTTTGCACACACAGACCCTCTCCTCTGTACACACACACACACACACACACACACACACGCCCTCTCCTCTGTACACACACACAGAGAGATCCTCTCCTCTGTACACACACACAGACTCTCTTCTTTGTGCACACACACACAGACCCTCTCCTCTGTGCACACACAGACCCTCCTCTGTGCACGCACACACAGACCCTCTCCTCTGTGCACGCACACAGACCTCTCCTCTGTGCACACACACAGACCTCTCCTCTGCACACACAGACCCTCTCCTCTGTGCACACACAGAGACCCTCTCCTCTGTACACACACACAGACCCTCTCCTCTGCACACACACAGACCCTCTCCTCT
>NW_022103901.1:32701130-32722797 GCF_000313985.2 Echinops telfairi
CACACACACACGCACGCACGCACACCTTCCCTTTCTCCTTTTTCTCTCATGCTGTTCCTGGTCCCTCTGAGGCTGCAGTGGGGTCTAAAGCCTAAGAAAGATGAGCCCTTCGTCCTAAGACCCCTTTCAGGCCTCCACCTCCTGTTGCCCCCACCCTAGAAGGAGCATGCTGGCCCTGCCACAGGCATCGCCCAGGGGCTCAGAAGGAAGGCGACATCTCAGGGTTCACACATCCTGGCCCTCCCCTTCTCCTAAGCATGCACGTCCCTCAGGCCACCCTGCCGGCTTTGGGCCCAGGTCAGGTCTGGAGAACTTGTCTCTGCCTGCCTCTCCTCCCTGAAGCCCAGCACCTTCTCTTATGCGCAGCTCAGAGAATGCACAGGCCAAGGCTTCCATGGAGGGCCAGAGTGGTGGGGGAGGAGCCACCACCCTCCTGTGCTGCAGGACCCTGTTCGCCTGGAGGGGGTGGCTAGAGTTCTCCATAACAACCACCCTTTATGACATCACAGGACCTGTGGTTTGCAGGAGGAGGCTGTCCCAAGCAAGCAGGGCCAGGGGAGGAGGAAGGGACAAGGGCCAGGCCCTTCAGAAATCCCTTATCCCTCTGGCTTGAGGCAGGCCATGCAAAACAAAAAACCCTTAAACACACAAATTCAGCTCTGATAGGCTTGTGAATCACTCCCTAGGGGTAATCATTTGAACCTCAGTTTCCTTAGTGTGGGCAGAAAATAGGTTTTCAGGGTCAGACCTGGGTCAGCGCTTTGAGCATGCTTAGTAGGCCATTGTAGGTGACTGAGGAATGTCACTTAGGTTTTGAACTGTGCCTCACTCTGTGTCTTACTTATCTAGTGTAGCTCTACCAGAAATACCACAAGTGGGGGTCTTTCGCAGACAAATGGATGGTTCCACAGTTCAGAGCACCAGCTCTGGGGGAAGGCAGGCTTGCTTTGTCAGCTCTAGGGGAAGATCTTGGTCTCTCTTTATCATCTGTGGGCCCAGCATTCCTTCGATCTTTCCCCCTGAGTCTAGGAGGTTCTCAGCACAGGAACTCTGGGTCCAAAGGAAGCACTCCTGGCTCTTCTCTCTTGATGGCAGTGCCTTCTGGCTCTGCCTGCTTCTCTGTTCTTTGGTCTCCTGTAAGACGAAAGGTGTAACTCAAGCAAGGATAGGACTTGAGTAACTGTGTGACTTAAGGGAGGTCACTTGAATAAGCAGGATGATGCAGCAGAGCCAGCCTGAAGGACAGAGGCAGGCAGAGGCAGATTCTGAGATGAATCTGAGGGCAGCTGAATGAATCCACTGACAGTTCCTGGGATCGGCAGACAACAAACACAACCAGAGATCAAAAAGCCAGACGCAAGTTCCAACTCCAGCAGAGGGCCAAGAGCCAAAGAGATTCTGACTTTGTTTGGTCTCCCTCTTATACAAAAAGTCACACACACACACGTGCGCGGAAGAAGCAGGTGTCATCAGGCTGTGACCAGATTGATAGGTTGGGTTCTGCCCTTACCCAGGAGGGTCTAGTTGACTTAATCCCTAACCATCACAGAAGGACAACTCTCCACTCGTCGCCCTGGAAGCTCTAGAGAAGATGGAGAAACCTATGACTGAGAAGTCACTGCCTGTGAATTCTTTGTGGTTTGGTAGGTACCAAGCCTCCTCCTCCGGTCAGAGTTACTCACATCAGGGAGTCACCAGGTAGCCTTTCTTCTTCTCTTGGTCCAGCCTAGCACTTGTGAGAAAGCAAAAGATCTGTACCAATTTGAAAGCGATTTTGACCAACGTTTCACCCAAACAACCCCTGTCAATTCATGCTGCGAGTAGGTGGGCAGGGCTACCTCAAAGGAAAGCAGAAAGCACCTGTGTTAGTCCAGGTGAACTAGAGAAACAAATTCATAGACACTCATATGTGTGCGAGAAAGCGCTTTATATAAAAGAGCAATTGTATATTAAGAAAACATCCCAGCCCAGTCCAGATCAAGTCCCTAAGTCCTATGTTGGCCCATATGTCTGATACCAATCTATACATTCCTCTTCAGACTCACGCAACACATGCAATGATGCTGAATGCAGGAAGATCACAGACCAGTGGGTGGAAAGTCTTGTGGATCCAGTGGTGGTAGAAGCACCTCAGCACTGGCGTGGATCTCTACGTGGCTCCTCCAGATCCAGGGCTCTGGCTCCATCAGTCTGGCTCCATCAGCATAGCTCCAAGTGACTTGTCAGCAGGAAGACAAAGCAGAGTGTGGGTCTGGCTATTTATCTTCTTAGCGCCTCCAAATGAGGTCATCACGCTGGGACCGATTGACAGGCTAAACTCCACCCCTTCACTCTTAATTGCCTCAAGGTGACACCAGATTATGTAACTACCACAGCACTTGATGTATATTAGTTTGCCTTTAATCTCACAAGCAGGCTTTACAAAACAGACACAACCATACTGTGGGGGAAATGAAAACTCTCATGCTGAAAGAGATTTTGCCTTTTTTTTTTTTTTCTCCTACTGAATTTGGAAATCTGTAAATATAGCTGCCCAATGCCAGACACCATGGAGCGCTGGTTGTGTAGTGGGTTATGCAATGGGCCGCCAACCACAAGGTGGGCTCCCACCAGTTGCTCCACAGGAGAAAGACAAGGCTGTCTACTCTTGTCAAGATCCAATGTCCCAGAAGCCCACTGGGGCAGTTCTACTCTGTCCTATGAGGTCGCTGTGAGTTGGAATCAACATGATAGCCCAAGTGTGGTTTTTAGCCTGATGCTGAAACTGACTGAGTTGGGCCATCTTTGCACGGTAATATGCCCTCTGGGTTCCTTTCGAGTTGCCCCTTTAAATGGGCCTGTCTAAAGGAAGTTGATGGGAACAAAGAAATAGAGGTGAGTCTTCATAGGCCAGATTGATACTGCTGGAGCAGCGCGGAGTCCCCAGCAGGGAGTGGTAGAAAGACATTGTAGAGGCAGACCCTGCCAATTGAGTCAATTCCTACTCGTAGGGAAGCTATAGGAAAGAGTAGAACTGCTCCCTAAAGTTTCTGAAGCTGTAAATAGTTACAGAAGCCACCGCCTCCTCTTTCTCCTGCGGAGCAGCTGGTGTAATGGAGGACAGGTTGCTTTCTAAGGGGGTGAAGCTGTTTTGGAATACGAGTGGTGGATTCATACTTAGTGAAAATACTTAAAAACACTTTACAAGGGTGAACTCTCTTACATGAGAAATAGGTCATTATGTCTTCATGATAAAAATTTTAAAACAGGGGGAGACTTCTAGGTAATATTTTACTCAAAGGTGAAAGGCAGTATGCTTTCCCTCTACCATAGAGAACAAAAGTTTAATGTCTGTTCTCAGCATCTGTATACAATGTTGCGCTGGAGTTCTGAGTTTGGACAAACGTCTGCTGCCATGGTCTGCTGCCATGTAACCACCATTACAACGTAGTGTCAGGGTAGCCGGCCCCTAACAAATCATCACAGGCCCGGCAGGCGCAATTGTACAGCTATAATATATAAAGAGTATAGTAAAATCATAGAGAGTAAGAGTGATTAGAGAGAAAATAAAATGAAGGAGTCAGACACATTTCATGGTAGCATGCTTACCGCAGCCCCGCTTGGTGGTCCACATGGGGATGTGGAAGGTGGGAATGACAGGAGAGAGAGCGATTTATTTCTAACCGAGGCTTATATATCTTTTGGGGGTGTGCAAGCCCCCTGATTACAGGTAAAGACATACATCACAGGAAGGGGTTGTACTATAGATAATACAGTAATGAGAGGGGGAAATCTAAGGCTGTACATGCAATAGGAAGGGGAGGGATTGGATTGGGGGTATACATGTGACAAGATGGGTGGATCCTAGATTCAGGAAGGCAGCCTAACTTTGGACGTCACCGAGCAGGTTTAAGCAGTTCTAAGCTTTCCAGGGAAACAATCATTATCCTATCAGTAGGGTGTGAGCCCCACCTACAGTGGACCAGACAGTAGTATGATGGCTGAATGCCTTCAGGGAGACTATCTCAAAGCATCTGACCTCCCACCATGTGCTGGCAAACAGCTTCTTAGGTTTGGCATCTCTTTCGGGGAGACAAAGCTGGGGAAAAGTCTTTTTATATCCCACAATATAGGAGAGTTCTGTTACTCCCCCCAAATCTTCCTGCAGCTATTGCTGTTTTCTGTCTCTCCAATTTTGTCTTTTTTCCAGATTTGTCATTTAAATGGGTTCTTTCACTTAGCAGAGCCGATCCCCCAGGGTCAACCACCTTCAGGAAGCGCCTCTCACACGACCTAAAGCGGGGAGGGGTGCGGTGTGGTGTAGGACGGGGGTGGGGTGGGGGGTGGGTGGCTGCGTTGCCAGGACAACGCGCTTGGACCGGACCGGTTTCTGGCCGGAGTGAAAGGGCTTCGAGAAAGGGACCGTGGGCGGTCGCGGGCGTGGCCATCCACTTTGTGCAGGCGTCAGGAGATGGTAGTGCGTTCTTTGCAATATGTAAACAGCGTGGGGGCAGGCACACAGGCGCTCAAAAGTGTCAAGACCTCAAAGGTGTGACCAGATTTTAACATTGGTAAAGCGGGACACCATTGATAAAACTCATATCCTGGCGAAATAGCCACATGGCAGCCGAAAAGCGTATACCCTAGCTTGTCGTGCATTCTTTCCAAAAATCGGGACTTTTTTTTCAACATTTTATTAGGGGCTCATACAAGTGTTATTGCAATCCATACACACATCAATTGTGTAAAGCGCATTTGTACATCATTCTCAAAACATTTTCTCTCCACTTAAACCCCCGACATTAGGTCCTCATTTTTCCCCTCCCTCCCCGCTCCCCCTTCCCGCATGAGCCCTTGATAGTTTATAAATGGGTATTTTGTCATATCTTGCCCTGTCCGACGTCTCCCTTCACCCACTTTTCTGTTGTCCGTTCACCAGGGAGGAGGTCACATATAGTTCCTTGTAACAATCGGGACTTTTTTAAAACGCCACGGGACGCTGGAAAATTGTTAACAATCGGGACGTCTGGTCACCTTACTCAAAGCACACCCACTGCCCTCCGAAGCAGTACATCCGAGTAAAAGCACCCAGCCACACAAGCACGCAGCCGGGACCGGCGCGGAGCCCTCGGCGCTCGCTGCGGGGCGTCCCTTCTGCGCGTGCGCGCGCGCGTTTTCATGCTGTTTGGCCTCGGCCGCCTGCCGTCGGTCGGTTGCCATAGAAACCGGAGAGGCGAGGCCTGCGGGTGCCGACGCGCTTACAGCAGCAGTTGGGGGCTTCTGCCGACCGGAGCGCCATGTCTTTCCGCGACCTCCGCAGTAAGGCAGCCCCCGTGCCCTGGGCTGGGCGAGTGCCTCGGGGCTCCTGCCCGCCCCGCAGGGGCCCTGTCTGCGGCCCGGCCCGGCCCCGCGCTGCCCCGAGCCTCTTCCCCCTCTGGCGCCAGGCGGTACCCCGAGCCCGCCCCTCAGGCCTGAAGCACCCGGTGGTATACCCCCATCTCCACCCCCAGCCCGGGGAGCCCTTCGAGCCTGGGGCGCCGGGCGGTGCGGGGGCTCTTCCTGCCTCGAGGACTGCTCCCGGCCCGTTGCCCGCCGCCGGCAGCCCCCAGCGATGGTGGAGTTGTGTATCCGCCGCCGGTGGCCCCTGAACACTGGAAACGTGGCTCGTGCCCTGCGAGCCACGGGCCTTCGAACTGCCTATAACTTTTGATCCGTTTGTATCGATAGTCACTCGGAGGTAGTCGCAGAGGTTGGCTTTGAGCTGGGTTGGTTGAGGGCTTGAGAGAAAGGAACGAGTGAGGAGGGGGTTGGAGGGCCGCGAACATTCCCCGAGTTTTTCCTGTTGGTTGGTTCTGCAGGTGTGCCACGACCACACGTGTGCCTTGTGATTAAGCCAAAACCCTTGTTCTGGTCACAGGTGGGTCTGAGGGGGTGCTGGGATTTAAATGCACTTCCTAAGACCCAGTGTTTGAAGAGCGAGGGACCCAGTGGTGGGACCAGGGAAGAAGGGGACCTGAATACTTGGTTGCCAGCGAGTGGATTCCGACTCATAGCAACCCTATCAGATAGGGTTCTGAGACCGTCAGAGTAAAAGCCTCATCTTTCTCCCTCCAAGCAGCTGGTGGCTTGAATGCTGACCTTACAGGTAGCCTAACGAGTGACCATTATACCATTAGGCCTCCTGTTGCTATCTTCAACATAGGAAAATGCAAGAAACGGTTCTGGAAAGAGCCTTAAGGCCGCAAAGGCCACGTGAAATTTTTTCCTGTAACTTGCCTGGAAATCTCAGAGCAACTCAACGGAGAGAAAAACCTTCGTAAAACGTTCTGACACTTTAGGAGGCCAGTGACTGCTTTGGAGAATGGAGTGTCAGGGGATCTAGTCTAAGAATCAACTGGCTGGTGGTTTGAATCCATCCAGCAGGTGCCTCCGAACAAAGGTTTGGCATCAGACTTCTGGAAGATGACAGCTGTTGGCAACCCTATAGAGTGCAGTTGCATGAATTGGAACGGACTCCTTGGTGCTTTGGAGGATGCCCGTTCTATGCTAGGTGTGCAAGGGGACTTCCGGAAGTTGGAGGGAAAATGGAATGAAAAGGTAATAGGATTCTCTCACCAGCTTCTGGAAATCCCCTCCTGCTTAGGGAAGATGGTGGTGGTGGAATTTGCCAGGAAATTGTTGCCTGCCCATGACAGAGCTGTACTGTGCCCCATTGGGTTTTCAAGGCTCTGAGCTTTCAGAAACAAATGTCCAGATCTGCCTTCTGAGGTGTTTCCAAGTGGGTTCAAATCACTAGTCTTTCAGCTGGCCACGAAGTGCCTAGCTGTTAACGTCATTCAGTGGAGGGCAGTAGAGTTCTCTGGTGAAATTCTTGGAGGGGCAGGGTGGTGAAGTAAACTGCTTCAGTGCACCCGAGCAGAGCCAGTGAAGCGAATAGTTGAGAGACTGGACTTCGTGTTTCCTTCCTTACCCTCGTGCTTCTGCTAGCTGGTGCTGCCTGCATAGGTGGAGCAGCTGGCTACCATGTGGTGTGATCAGACCGACATTGTTAAGGCCAATTGTCACATCTGCTTGCTGATGCTGGAAAATTCTCCCATCAGAAAGCGTTCCTTTCGGTTATGATTTGCTCTTTTTCCCTGCAAGGTAAACATCTAGGACAAGGCATCAGATTGGATTGGTAAAGCTAGTAGCGTCTTGGTGAATTATATTCTGTGGGAATTGAAGGTACTTGGCTACTAGACATTGTGCAAGACAGTTTTCTCCTTCATCGGCATTCAAGGAGGGCCAGTTCTCAGTTCCACTGCTGTTTGTTGATTCTGACTCACAGTAATCCTGTAGGAGAAAGTAGTACTGCCCCATAGGGCTATAACTCCTTATAGAAGTTGACTGCCTTCTCTCTCTCTCTCTCTCTCTCTCTCTCTCTCAGAACAGCTGGTGGCTTTGAACCACTGACCCTTTCATTAGTAGCCAAGCACTTAACCACTGCTTGGCCAGACCTCCTAATACTCCATTGGGGGCTAAAAACAAGATATCAAAGAAATAAATTCATAGCCAAACCTTGAACCTCATTTAAAAAAACAAACAAAAACAATGAACTTTTTATTATGATTTTAAGGAGCTCCAATGTCATAACTGGTTAGACATTATGCTGCTAACTGTAAGATCAGTGGTTCAAACCCACCAGTCACTCTACCGGGGAATGATGAGTCTTGCCTACTTCTGTAAAGACCTAAAATATCAGAAACCCCAAAGGGGGAGTTCTCTTCTGTCCTACAGAGTGGTCATGAGTCAGAATTGACTCAGTGGCAGTGGGCTATTGTGATGTGCATGACACTGTACAGAACAAATTGGTTTTCCATCTAACAATGAATACACATTCATGTTTCATGATCTCTGAATCCCAGGTTAATGTATACGTTCCACTCCTTTTCTCACTAAACTTAAATAATTGTTTGGTTGTTGCCATTTTGGTACCTGATTAAATTTAAATTTGATTTAAATTGTGTCTCCTTTTTTTCTCCATCCCTCCCCCGGCAACCAACAGTTAATAAGTTGTCCCTAAAATTGCAAATAGTTGGGGATTCTGAAGGGAAAATAAAGTGAGTTTATTAGTGAAACCAAAGCTACCGTGTGAGGAGGGGCTGACTGGCTTGTCTCTTGCCTTGGACAGATTTCACGGAGATGATGAGAGCCTTAGGATATCCGCGGCACATTTCCATGGAGAATTTCCGCACACCCAACTTTGGACTTGTATCTGAAGTGCTCATCTGGTTGGTGAAAAGGTTAGAACTGCCCCTCATTACAATCCGAGGATGAATAGAAGGCAAACCGAACCCACTGCCATTGAGTCAGTTCCGACTCTTAGCAGCCCTGCCCCATAGAGTGCTCGAGACTCATCTTTACAGGAAGGTGCTTTCTCGCCCAGCGGGGCTGGTGGTTTGTACACCACTGACCTTTCGGTTAGCAGCCGAGGGAGTCACCCCACCACACCACCAGGGCCCTCTGAGGAATGAATACTAGACTATTTATCTTCCAGTGGATTTGCTACCTACAAATGGTGTGCGGCTGCAACCTAAAAGGAATCATTCAATGAAAGGTGGGTTTGACAGACTGCGTGGTAGCTTGTTAAAAACCAGCCAAGTTTTCAAGCACGCCATAGGAGAGGCAGCAAACACACACCAGATAGGGCTGAAAGGAGATGACTTACTTCTCCATGGGAGCAAACAGCAGGGTGCTGACCCAAGGCGCTCTGTCTCCTTACCCAGAGTGGAGGAACTAACCTTTGCTAATGAGTACACCATATTAGTAATCACAAGAATTTCTTTTGTGTGAAAAATCTAAGAGGATTCAGGGGTCAGCAAACTTTCTCTGTCATGGGCCAGAGAGTAAATATCTTGAGCTTTGCAGACTACATACGTCTCACGTGTTTTTCGGTTTCTTTGTTTTTGTTTTGTTGTTCTGTACAGGCAGACCTCGAGCTTGGTACCCGACCACCACCATAACGTTAATATTACAATAAAGCGAGTCACCGGCCCTGTTTTTTTTGTTTGTTTCCTGGTGCATCTAAAAGTGATGCCAACAGTAGACTATAGTCTGTTAAGTGTGTAATAGAATTATGGCAACATTTGAAATGTTAGGAGAGGGATCCACATGGGTCACTGAAACCTGCAGTGAGCACGTGCTGTTGCGAAATTGCCACCAACCTTCAATTTGTAGTAAATGCAGTATCTACAAAGTCCAACCAAGCAAAGCGTCATAAAACAAGGTCTGCTGGTGTGCACAGTCTTTACAGTTGTGAAAACCGTGCTTAGCTTGCAGGCTGTACAAATACCAGTCATAGTCTGCTGACCCCGGTGGATCATCAACTACTCAGCTGCTCCCAAAGGTGAATGAATTCACTCAAGAGTTTATTTTTGGGCAGGTGGTTGTCAGCTAGAGTGACTATTCTGATTATTTGAATGAAACTGTGAGATTGGAGAAAGGTTCAGTTTTTAAGTTGGGCCCTTGTTTTGGATTTTGAAATTACTTAAACCTGTTCCTAGGCAGAAATTTTCCCCTTGGGGGTTTGGCCCTGTTTTATGCTGCTGTGGAGGTCCCCAAGGCCCACTGCTTCAGCTTCGTTCTCATAGCCTTTTGCTGCGTATCCGCTGGCCACTTCCTCTCGTAGACCAGCTACCCAACTGACTTGTGTCCTTTTTCCGGTAGGTACGAACCGCAAACAGACATCCCTTCTGATATCGAAACGGAACAAGACCGTGTTTTCTTCATCAAGGCGATTGCCCAGTTCATGGTTGGTCCTTGTTTATTTTGTGGCGTTAAATCAGATAGGAAAGGATGAGTGGACTCCTTCTTTTTAAAAAAAATCATTTTATTGGGGGTTCATACAACTCTTATCACCATACATACATACATACATACATACATACATTGTGTCAAGCACATTTGTACATTTGTTGCCATCATCATTCTCAAAACATTTTCTTTTTACTGGAGCCCTTGTTATCAGCTCCACATCCCCCACCCCTCTCCACCACCTCTTCTTCCCTCACAAACCCTTGATAATTTTTAAATTATTACTATTATTTTGTCATGTCTTACACTGTCCGACATTGATATCTCCTTTCACCCACTTTTCTGTTGTGCATCCCCCAGGGAGGGGGGTTATATGTTGATCCTTGTGATCGGTTCCTTCTTTCTGCCCCTACCTTCTCTGCACCCTCCCGGTATCGCTACTCTCACTACTGGCCCTGAGGGGTTCATCTGTCTTGGATTCCCTATGTTTCCAGTTCCCATCTGTACCAGTGTGCATCCTCTGGTCTAGCCGGATTTGTAAGGTAGAATTGGGATCATGATAGTGAGGGGGAGGAAGCATTAAAAAGCTAGAGGAAAGTTGTATGTTTCATCGTTGCTACACTGCACCCTGACTGGCTCATCTCCTCCCCACGACATTCCCTGTAAGGGGATGTCCAGTTGCCTACAGATGGGCTTTGGGTCCCCACTCCACACTCCCCCTCATTCACAATGATATTATTTTTTTGTTCTTTGATGCCTAATATCTGATCCCATCGACACCTCATGGTCACACAGGCTGGTGTACTTCTTCCATGTGGGCTTTGTTGCTTCTCAGCTAGATGGCCACTTGTTTATCTTCAAGCCTTTAAGACCCCAGACGCCATATCTTTTGATAGCCGGGCACCATCAGCTTTCTTCACCATATTTGCTATGCACCCGCTTTGTCTTCAGCAATCTTGTTGGGAAGGTGAGCATCATGGAATGCCAGGTTAATAGAACAAAGTGTTCTTGCATTGAGGGAGTACTTGAGTGGAGGCCCAGTGAAGTGGGCTCTTTCTAGACTCCTTCTGTTACCAGGTTTCTATGGAGCCACTTCACTGACACACGTTTCTTGTTATGTTGTTTCCTAGTTCTTCGTATTCTCCTCCACTAATTGTTAAGAATTTCACTTCCTGAAGTATTTATTTTTAAAATAGGCATCCCTTTCCATGGTCTAAAACTATAGCTCTTGAAGTAACGTAGAGTAAAATGCCTCTCTGCCCTTTATGCCTGCAATCCAGTTCCATTCTCAGTACTCACCATTTGAATTCATTCCAGGGTTTCTTCTTGCATCTATGAAGGGATTTCAAAAGTTTATGGGAAAATGGAATTAAAGGATAATACGATCGGAGACCTTTGACCCCCTGTTGCAGCAGAGAGGTTGGGAGCTGCCCGCAGGGAGCAAAGATTAAAGGGACAGTAGCACCTCAGTCGGTGGGCCTCTGGGCAAAATCTCTCTAGTGAACGACAACAATGACAAAGGGAATTTTCTTCTTTTTGGTGGCAGCAGTGGGCTTCTCTAAGAACTTTTTGAAACTCCCTCACACACACATAAATATATCCTAATTGGTCCTCCTTTGATAGAAATAGTAACAGAATATACACCAGCTAGCTAGCATCTTTCTTCACTTAACAATGTATTTAAAGAGCTTTCCCAGTCAATACTTAAAGAATTCGCTCACCTTCTCCTGTGCCTGAGCAGGACAGAGAGACCTTGTTTTATTGCACTGGGTGATAAACATTGCATTTCCCCCCCAAATGGAAGGTTTATGGAAATCCTAGATCAAGTCCATTGATAGCATTTTTCCAGTAGCCTGTGTCTCTCAATCCCATGATTGTAATTCTCACAGTAGTTCAGATTTTCCATAATGTTATTATGCAACGCGTGGGCTAAAGTCTAGTTCAACTTACATGCACCGGGGAACCAAAACCAAGTACACGACTCGCTTCATTGCCGTGCTCTAGACCGGAAGCTGTCCTCTCCTTAGAGAACACTCCCCATCAGTCACACACAGTCGTCCATCTTCTCTTGTGCCTGAGGAGGCTTGCCGGTATGGATGTACCACAACCTGTGCAATGTGTAGGATTCCCAGTTGTTGCTCTTTAAAGCAGTGGTGTCCGGCATCATCTATACCCACCCTCATGTTGGTGTGTGTTGTCCTAAGGACTGGAGTTGCTGGGCCCAGAGCATGTGCATTTGTGACTTTTGACATCACCGTTTGTACCAATTTACACCCCCACTAGCCATGTGTGCATCACTTGGAGTATTTGACTCTTAATACTATTAGACTGTATCCTGACTGTGGACAGAGACAGTTTCATGTTACCTACATGGGATCCTAGACATGTAATAGGGAAATGACCTTAACCTTTCCTTTTTAAATTGTTCATTGTGATTTGGGTGTAGGTTTACAAAACAGATCAGTTTTCCATTCTACAGCTGATACGAATTTTGCATCATGTCATTGCTTGAAGACCCCACAATGTAATTGTTATCATTTATCCTGCCTCTTACCTGTGTTCCCTGTTTCTGTTCCACCTTCTTTCCTGATCTTTCCTGCCTTCTGAAGTTTGTTCCTGAGCAAATGTCATTTTGATCTACAGTGATTGAATGCTCTGAGAAGTTTGAACTTCCCTAGTGTCATTATTCCTCTTATGCACTTATCTGTTGCTTGGCTAGAAATAACCATGGGGTGAATTCATTTCCAGGTCTGAAGGGTGACCAAAGGCCATAGGCTCGGAGGGTCCATGAGTTGTGGCCTAAACTTTTGAAACAATTTTATTTTTGTCTGAAAATAGGCCACCAAAGCCCATATAAAACTCAACACTAAGAAGCTCTATCAAGCGGATGGGTACGCGGTTAAAGAGCTTCTAAAGATCACATCTGTGCTGTACAACGCGATGAAGACCAAAGGGATGGAGAGCTCGAGAATAGGCGAGGAAGACGTCAGCAAGTTCAAGTTTGATCTTGGCTCAAAGGTAAGGAAACGGAATGGTAGGCCATCTGGGAGGAAGCGGGAGGCCAGTGGGAAAGCAAGAAGGGGACGCTGCCTCTGACTAACGTGCCCGTGGGAAAGGTGGGGAGAAGCGGCTGGAGTTTGATCCTCCTTACTCATGGGCCCCTATCAGCAAGTGACTTTAAAAACAATGACAGCTCACTGCCATGAGTTGTTCCCAAGGCCACACGCAGACAGGTTCAGTGCAGTGACAAATCTTAGCCATTCAGAGCACTCCCCGTTGAGGTCAAACGAGGCAGCTTCCTGCTCTCTCACTGCCAACAGGCGGCCTTCCCAAAGCCTCTCAAGGGCCATTTTCTTCAGACTTCTGCTATTTGTTGGCAATGTTACTGTTTACAGTGGTCCCCACGAGCAGTGCTGGAGTACTGTCTGGTGTGGCTGAGCACAAAGGTTGTAGTGGATTTGACACAAAAATTTGTATTTGGTTAGCTTCCTTCAGGCCTGAGGTGCAGTGCTGTTGGCTCTGAGTTGATTGCTTGTGCATCAACAATGTATTAAAGAAGATGTCTTTACACAGATGCACACCTGATGCTGGGGTTGATGAAAATGTGAGGCTTGCAAGACTAATCCCAAGGGGAAATGGCTCAGCCCAATACCATTCCTTCTCACAGTGACCCTGTAAGGCAGAGTAAAACTGCCTCATATGATTTCTTATGCTGTAAATCTTTACAGGAACAGACTGCCTCATCTTTATCATAGGGAGCAGGTGGTGGGTTTGAACTTCCAACCTTGAGGTTAGTAGCTCAATACCTAATCCACAGCGCCACCAGAGCCCAAAAAGGAAATCCAACATGGGGCTTGACTTCATGACCATGAGATCAGGGGTATCATGCTCTGCTGGCTGAGCTAACTGGTGGTCAGAGCACCTTATTGTGACCCAGCTCACATATCAGCACCTATCCTCCTTTGACTTGTGACATTGATCTCATTCATATTTAGACAATTCTTTCTTCGTCGTGGACCCTAGGACCACTCTGCCGCCAGGCTTGCATACCTATGTGCCTTGTGCAAATGTGTTCTGTAGGCCAGCACCTTGTCAGAAGATGGGAATTGATTCTGATGGGCTGGTTCCCTCGGGGCACTTTGTGTTTCTAAATGCCCAATAGCCAGCCTGCCCCCGAACTCTCTGATTTCCCTGTTTGTCTTCCAGATTGCAGATCTGAAAGCAGCCAGACAGCTTGCTTCTGAGATCACCTCCAAAGGTGCCTCCCTGTACGACCTGCTGGGCAAAGAGGTGGAGTTGCGGGTAGGTGGCCTTCTGATGACACAGCTCCTTCCTTTGCTCAGCTGGTCTTCTCTTGTTTTAATTCTGTTTCTCCCTTGTCTGTTCTGGTTTGATGAAGCAGTCCCCATGACATGCTAACCCATGGGAAAGTGATTCCCAATGCCAGCTGCCTTCACCGCTCCCAGGACCCCGGTCTGCTGTGGTACATTTGCTTGCTGGCCACTGAGACTTGGCAGACCGAATGGACCTTGAGGTCTTTCCTCAGGGAACGTGACTTCACCGTGCCTCTCAGCAAAACACTCGGCTGAGCCAAGGTCCTGAACCTTGTGGCACATGGAGATTTCTTAAAGAAAAGCATGGGTGCCTACCTCTCTGACTTCATCAGTGGGAAGTGACCTGGGCAGAGGACATTTCAAACGTTCCCCAGGTGATTGTAACTCAGAGCAGAGTGGGGGGAGACGACAGCTCTAAGCAGCCCTTGCCACCCGAGTCAAGTCGATGGGACAGGAGGCGTGCTCCACGTACTCTGTGTGGGTCTCGGTGGAAGAGCATGGCCCCACACCCACAGGCCCGCAGAGTCACCTGGGAGCTTGACAAAACCCTGCCTCTAGCTTCTGCCCCAAGCCACTCAATCTGAATGTCTAGGGCTCATAGGCAGGCATCTGCTTTCCAGGTGCTTCCCATACTGCGCCGTGCCATGGGGCTCAGGAGCCGTGGGTTCAAGAAGAAATCGGGCATTGTTTATGATGTCATTTCGATTAAAGAACAGAACACGCCCTAGAGTTTCAGGTGTGCCAGTCCAGGACCGCCACCTGACTCCCACAGCTGCACCTGCATTCTACCACCGCTGCAGGTGCAATGGCATATTTCCTCGGGCTTTTTATAAGGGATGTGGAGAGGAAGGACTTGAGTGCCAGATCACCCTCCCTGCACTGCCCTGCTGACCTGGTGAGGTTTGGGTGGCAGAATAGAACTATCGGGTGTGGGCAGCTGATAAGACCACCGGAGCTGTGCCATGGTCCTCTGTTGCTAGGGCAGAGGTGCACATGGCCCCGCTCTTGGTCCTCACAGAGAAGAGAGCGGCTCCTCTGCTGGTTCACACTCAAGCGGTGGCATCTTTGTGGGATGTCAGGAAGTAATTGTGGCTGAGCTGTGTCTGAGGTAGTCAGGGGCCCTGATGATAGTACTTCTCATGCCCATAACTGTCAGGCTCTGAGGGCATGTGCCCTGCCCAAGATTGTCTTTAATACACCCAGCAAACACTCCCTGACGACCAGCACCAAGCACGGCCGTTTTCCGTAAGTCTCATAAACTCAGGGAGCTCATGACCAGTGGGAGAGGTGACACCACAGACGAAAGGATGTGCAAGCGGAGGATGAGAAGTTCTCCGGGCGCTGCATAACCGCATCAGCCTAAAACCACAGGGTCTCAGAAGTTTCCGGTATTGTGACCGGCATAACCCCTTGGTTTAGTGGGTCATAGACTTTGTTCCTGGAGTCAGAGCACCAGTAAGGGACTTAAGGGGCTCAGACAACAAGTTGGGTCTGTGTTTAGGTTTGGAGTCATCTGAATGTAATGTAAGCCAAGAGGTGAGTTGGAGGCAGAGATGACGGGCCAGAAGGTCAGTCTTGTCTAGGACCTGTGGTCCGTGCATCCCGACCCCTCTCTGAGAAGGGAGTCCTGAGCTCCGGAGCAAGGGTAGCTTGGTAACCCAAGTCTGGATTTACAGGCGTGATGCTGCAGGTGTATGCACAGCCGAGCTACTCACTGAAGTGGGCCGCTTGAGAGCCAGTCCGCACCCAGGCCCAGGGAATGCAGGGGTTGATGGGGCCTCTTCTGAAAACTCCCATTACCCATTGCTTGTTTCACACAGGAACTGAGAACCGAGGCAATCGCCAGACCTCTGGAAATAAACGAGACTGAGAAAGTGATGAGGATCGCAATAAAGGACATTCTGGTGAGGTGGAATTGCTTTTTGTTCTGTTTTTGTTTTTCTCTAAATTTTATTTATTGTGCGGTTGTTCGATAGTTTCTGTCAGGACCAAACCATCTGGTGAAACCGAGGCAGCCCTTCTCACTCTCCTGCTCTGAGTGGCCCCTCCAAACGTCTCCATAACCCTTCACGCTGCTTTTGACAGCTTGATTCCAGTATACTTTGCTTTCATTTGATATGCTTATGCCTGAGACTCAAACAATGTACTATATCTTGTCTGCACAAGACAGAACAAGCTAGGGTTTCGTATTAGAGAAGGGGAGATGTAAATGAAGACGTGAGAAGCCTAGGAAAGTTGGATGTTAGGTTTCTTCTAGAAATTTAAGTAGCAGTTTGAAAATTCCCAACTGTTTAGATTAAGGAGCCCTGGTGGCATGATGGGCTGGGCATTGGGCTGCTGACCACAAAGCCAGTGGTTCAAGCTCCGTCACCCCTCAGAGGAAGAAAGATGAGACTGTCTGTTGAGATTTCCTGTCTCAGAAACCCCAAGGTCCTCGCCTGTCCTGAAGGGTCCTCAGGAGCTGGAGTTGACCTGACAGCAGTGGGTAAGACGGATGGTTACTTTGCTCTGCCTTTACTGTTAGGAGCAGTTTCTCATGCGCTTAGGAATTCTCTCCATTTAAATAATTATTCAGTGCTCTTAGCAATGCATGTTTTGTTTTGTGGGTTCTTTGTAATGGATTTAGTGCATTGCTCACTGCTGGACGTGTAACTGGTTTCTGGAGTGCCTTCATTTTGAGCATCACTGTACTATGCAGGAGGCGGCCATCCTCCTCGACTCGCCCAGGATCAGGTATCACAGGTGTTCACTCGGCTCATCGGAAGTACTCAGAAACTGGAGACTCAAACAGCCTGGGGTTGGCTCACACTGTGTGCAGGGCCCCTCTGTGCCCCACTCTCCTCCATAAAATGGGGAGCCCGGCAGTACCAACTCCCCAGGTTCTTGTCAGGGGAGGTGGAGCCCACTGCCCAGCCCGAAGTCACTCTTCTGTCATCGTTAGGGATTTAAGTGTTAATTAGGTAAATTAGGCTATGTAAATTGGGCACGAGCAAGACTGGGCTTTGATCTACACAAAAATCATACATGTATGATTTTCAACATATCCATACAAAACCGCGAACCGGGGGAAGGGAGGGAAAAAAGAGGGGCTGATACCAAGGGCTCAATAGAAAGTAAATGTTTACAAAATAATGATGGCAGCATATGTACAAATATGCTTGACACAATTGATATGTGGATTGTTAAAAGAGCTGGAAGAGTCCCCAACAAAATGATCTTTTAATTAAAAACAAAAAACCGCCCTGCAAACCCACTGCCATTGAGTTGATTTCAACTCATAGCCACCCTATAGAGCAGCGGTTCTCAACCTGGGGTCGAACAACCCTTTCACAGGGGTCACCCAATTCAGAACAGTAGCAAAATGACAGTGATGAAGTAGCAATGAAAATCATTTTATGGTTGCGGGTCACTACAACATGAGGAACTGTATGAAAGGGTCGCAGCATGAGGACGGCTGAGAATCTCTGCTCTGGAGCATTTTACTGAAGCACACAGCCTCATCTTCCTCCCATGGAGCAGCTGGTGAGTTTGAACAGTCAACCTTGCAGTTAACAACGCCTAACCCCTGCACCACCAGAGTGCCGCAGGCAGAAACACTTTGTTTTTAATAACTTTTTTTTATTAGTGGCTCATACAACTCTTATCACAAGCCATACATACATCAATTGTGTAAAGCACATTTGTACATTCATTGCCCTCATCATTCTCAAAACATTTGGTCTCCACCTAAGCCCCTGGCATCAGCTCCTCATTTTCCCCCTCCCTCCCCACTCCCCCTCCCTCATAAACCCTTGATAATTTATAAATCATTATTTTGTCATATCTTGCCCTGTCCAACGTCTCCCTTCACCCACTTTTCTGTTGTCCGTTCCCCAGAGAGGAGGTCACATGTAGATCCTTGTAATTGGTTCCCCCTTTCCAACCCACTCTCCCTCTACGCTCCCAGTATTGCCACTCACACCACTGGTCCTGAAGGGGTCATCCGCCATGGATTCCCTGTGTTTCCAGTTCCTATCTGTACCAGTGTACATCCTCTGGTCTAGTCAGATTTGTAAGGTAGAATTCAGATCATGATAATGGGGGCAGGGAGGAAGCATTTAGTAACTAAAGGGAAGTTGTATTTTTCATCCTTGCTACATCATACCCTGACTGGCTCGTCTTCTCCCTGTTTCTAATAGCTTTTTATGAACGTTTTGAAGTCTTCTTTGTGTGTGTGAATGAGAGAGGGAGCCCCACTGGTGCTGTGGGTGAAGCATTGAGATATTAGCCAGGAGGTCGGCAGTTCAAACTCACCGGCTGTTCCATGAGAGAGACAAGGCAGTCTGCTGCCCTGAAGATTTACAGCCTCAGAAACCTTAAGGGGCAGTTAGTTCTCTTTGTCCTGTATGTGGTCACTCAGTCAAAATCAACTCGATGGCAATAATTCTTTATGTTTTTAGTAGGACTAAGTATTGCTATGCCTGGTGTATGTATGAAGAGGTTTTAAAAAAATTCGAGGAAAATATCTATTATCTTAGAAGTCCTTTTTCCGTGAGCGTTTGTCTCCATTTCCTGTTACATGTAGGTGCAGGTGCAGAAGACCAAAGACTTGCTCAATAACGTGGCCTCTGATGAAGCAAATTTAGAAGCCAAAATTGAAAAGCGAAAACTGGAACTTGAGAGAAATCGAAAGCGGCTGCAGACTCTGCAGAGCGTCAGGTACGTGAGAGCTTTCGGAAGTGAAGACAAGGAAAAGACAAAGAACAGAATGCCTGGACACTTGCCCGGGAGCAGTGGAAACCACCCTGCGCAGGCCTTCTCTGCTTGAATAGGCACTGGTCACCCTTCCAGCCAGCAGCCTGCTGGGGCCATTCTCTGTACTGCTTTCCCGTGTCTGGGGAGCAGCTAGTCCTGAGCCCCACTTTGAGTCTTTTTTCAATAGTTTGTAGTGGCACTTGAGGGGAAGCATCAAAATGCTTATTCACACAGCTGGGCCTTCAAACCCACCTGCCACTGCAGGAGAAAGATGAGGCTGTCTGCTCCCATTTGATTCACTGCACCAAACACTAGGTACAGGGTCACTGTGAGTAGTTGACTGGGCGGCAGTGGGCCCTTTCCTGGGGGTAGGAGCGGGCAGGTGTGTGCCCAGGGTAAGTGCTTTCACCTAGTGGTGACTGATGAGCAAGGTGCACGGCAGCAGAACTGTTGCGCTTGTTTTTTCCCAGCAGCACGTGCTCACTCTGTATCCTTTCCCCCATATTGCAAACCTTTCTCCTCACTCAAACGCCCTGCCCTTGAGGCCGTGCTGATTCTGGGTTTCTGAGATGGTAAACCTTTATGGATGTAGAAAGCCTCGTCTTTCTCCCGTGGAGCCCCTGGTAGTTTCAAACAGTTGACCTTGAGGGTTAGCCACCTAATGCATAACCCACTCTGCCACTACAGTCTAGTGTAAGCACAGCTTTTCTATGCCCTGGGAAAGGAAAACATGCTGTGACTCACTTTATTGGGATGTTTGCTTTACTTCAGTGCCCTGGAATGGAACTCACGGCATCTCTGAGGTGGACCTGTGGAGACTGGGAAGAGAAAGGGATATTAGCTTTAAGCAATTACAAAAGGGAGGGACCTTCTCCGATAAGAGGATTTCCCAGGCAAACCAGGCCGGGAAGTTGGACTCGGCACCAGTGTGGGTGACACCGTCCCACTGACTCTCACTCTTCATTCCCCTGGGCCTGGCTAGGCCCGCCTTTATGGACGAATACGAGAA
The DNA here is from genome assembly GCF_000313985.2 of Echinops telfairi. Lineage (NCBI taxonomy): Eukaryota > Metazoa > Chordata > Mammalia > Afrosoricida > Tenrecidae > Echinops > Echinops telfairi. Next base: position 32,720,979 of record NW_022103901.1, read on the forward strand.
GATTGAGGAAGAGCTGCAGAAGCAGTACGACGTCTATCTGGAGAAATTCCGCAACCTGACCTACCTGGAGCAGCAGCTCGAGGACCATCACAGGATGGAACAAGAGAAGTTTGAGGTGAGTGCCCATCCCACCCTTCCACACTGGCTGCTCCGGTCGTGCGCCATTGTGTTTCTGTTGACTTGTCAGTTTGTAAGATATCCTTCTGGGATAAAGCCAGTGGAGGTGCCTTCTCGCTGGTCTATCTGAGGGTCACTGGTGCCTCTTTTGTTTTGCTGATGGTTTACAGCCTGGATCCGGGGTGTCCAGTGTGGCCACTTAGGGACTAGGATGGGGACACACACACACACACACACACACACACACACACACACAGCCTGGCTGTGCCTGGTTAATGCCCTGCTGCCATTGTCTTGGAATACTCAATCCCTTTTTTTTTAACAGTTTTATTGGCACATAATCCACATATTTTACACTTCAATAGCTCAGTCATATCAGGAATTGTACAATCATTACCACAATCAATTTTAGAACATTTTCTTTTTGTTTGTTTGTTTGCTGGTTGGTTTGTTGCTGCTGTTGGGGTAGTTGATCTTATGGGGCTTTGAAATTGTCACAATAGGACCACCACAGTAAACCTCAGTCGTGCATATTCCAGGGACAAGCTAACAGAGTTTGGGCTCCTACTGAACTCTAGCGTCAATCCATGAACACTTAATTCGGATAACATGGCCCTGCTCACCCTCATGTAATGATCACTGAAGATAAGGGTGCTACAGCAAAGTGTGCTGAAGAAAGCAGATGGTGCCCGGCTATCAGTGTTGGGGGCCTTACAGGCTTGTATTCAAACAAGTAGCCACCTAAGCTTGGAGTCAACTAAGTCCACATGGAAGAAGCACACCAGCTTGTGTGATCCAAAGATGACAGTCATAAAATTCAAATAGGACGAAGGGAAAAGTATTCAAGCTAATATTGTGAACACCCAATTTGTAGAAGGCTATGGAGGACAGTGGGAGCCCAAAACCCATCTGCAGAGCATCTGGTCAGACTGAGCCACTGGCAGATCCCTCTAACCACAGGCCAGGGTCTCAAGCAGCCTTACTGTCACACAGAGATCATTGTCATCTTGATTATGCTGGATCGAACTTGATACTTTGTCAGTTGACCTGGCTATTGACCTAACATGAATTTGTTTTAGGAGCAAGTATCTCGTTTGTTCCATGACAAAAATTTCTCCCTTGGCTTAAAAAATATTGTTGGTGTTTTCTTTCCTATTCATTATTTGTATTTTTATACTATTATTATTTTATTCTTACCACTGTGTTTCATTTTTGAAGTTTGTTTTTTCTGTTGGGTTTATCAGTTGGTGGAGCACAGAAGGAGTGGATGCATAGAAATAACTGGTGCACGGGTTGGTAGGGGAGGTGCGTGGTGGGGAGTGGGAGTTGGGGCGGGTAAGGGGATTTCATGCGTAAGCAATGAAGGCAGGATGGGGGAGGGAGCACTACAACTGATTGTGATTACACAACTCATTTTAAAGGCGATTTAACCATGGGGTCACTTATTTATTGAAGTGAAATAATTCTTTTTTAAGCAATAGCATTTTATTGTGTTTTTGGTAAAATATGGTGCACAGCAAAACAGGTTACCAGTCAACAATAGCAACGATGAAAAATACAACTTTAGTTCCTAAATGTTCTCCCCCACCCCACTCCTACTATCATGACATGAATTCTACCTTGCAAGTCTAGCTAGACCAGAGGATGTACACAGGTACAGATAGGAACTGGAAATACAGGGAATCCAGGGTGGATGATCCCT
>NW_022103901.1:32722958-32728365 GCF_000313985.2 Echinops telfairi
GATGAGGGCAATGAATGTACAAATGCGCTTTACACAATTGATGTATGTGTGGATTGTGATAAGAGTTGTATGAGCCCCTAATAAAATGATTAAAAAAAACCAAAACGATATCTACAGGTAACATTCAGTAACCTTGGTGGTTCTCTATGCTGTCAGCCTTCTTGTTAGGTCTGCCCCAGTTCTTCTGTGCCTTCCCCTAGCCTCACTGCCCCACCACCTTCCCTTCTGTGCCTCAGAGGCCTGGCTGGCCATGATGTCATCCTTTTTAACAAAGGGTATTTACGTTTTACTTTTCACCCAACCCCACAAATCCTGGAGCCAGTCTGGAGTCTAGATTTGAAAACGTCCTTGGTCAGGTCACTTAAGGATTTTTTTTTTAATGTTTGAACTGCGATAAAAATAGAATTGAGCCCCCTTTTAAAAGCACTCATGGAGCCAGTCTGGAGTCTAGATTTGAAAACGTCCTTGGTCAGGTCACTTAAGGTTTTTTTTTTTAATGTTTGAACTGCGATAAAAATAGAATTGAGCCCCCTTTTAAAAGCACTCATTGGACCTTTTGCCAGTGACCCACTGAACCGTCAAAAGGGGCAGATTAAAAAACACCAATTTTGGGTGAAGCGGCAAACATCTCATGTTGTTCAGCTTCAGTCAATGATGTGACAAAAGGGCCCACCTTGGGACTAAAACCAGAGTGTGCTCCAGGTGGAGAGGTTTTGAGTTGGGTGGGGGGGAAAGAAAAAAAATCAATGGGGGGAATTTATAAGTGGCCTATAAGCAATCATAAAACTTAAAAGTGGAATAAATAATAAAGCTGACTGTCATGTCACAGAAAATAAAAATATATAATTGAGTCCCATCATCATCCGCAGTATCGTCATTGTCATGGAATATGACTGCTTTCTGTTCCCACGGGTAGATCGTCCACTGATCCAGACACTGCCCAGGCTGCTTGAGATGGTTTGTGTCCTCCAGCATGCCTACTCCCAGAGGGCTGTGCCTGGCCTGTGTTAGAGGCGCCTCTTGTGCCACCAACCCACATAGGCATGAGTGAGGACACCAGTGATGATGTTTCGTTTCTTTCTAGGCCTGCGGGGAGTTGAGGCAGGAGCACGGACTTGGGCAGTGGCTGGGCCCACTGGGAGGCCAGTGGCAACACTTCTGGGCACTTCTCTTCCCTTGGGGCTGCAGGGAGTCACCAGGAGAAGGATGTCAGGCTGTGTGCCCTGTGGCGGCTCAGGCACAGCTCCTCCTCTCCCCTTGCCTCTAGTTCAGGCCTTGCCTCGCTCTCTGGACCACAGAGGTGGCAGCACCTACCCAAATGCAAAGAACACTGAAACCCCCCCCCCCCTACGGGCCCTCCCTTCAGGTGTTGCTCCCCCTCTTCCACAGGAAGCGGAGAACACCCTGCGTCTGATGCAGAGCAAGCTGAAGGAGGAGGAAAAGCGGCTGCTCAAGAGTGGAAGTAAGGCTGCGCGGGGTGGAGGTGTTCATTCCAGACAGCATGTCAGTCTGAAAACTGGAGCTGGACACACACAGTATGTCTACATGTGTCTGTGTCTACTGAGGGGCCTGCAGAAAGTTCATGAACATGGGAGGAAACGATAAGAGACTTTGCCACAAGCTTTTTGATGCTCCCGTGAATATCTATAGACCCATAAACCCATTGCTGCCAACTCTGATTCATAGCCACCACGTAGGACAGAGTAGAACTGCCCTTTAGGGTTTCCAAAGCTGTAACCTGGCTGAAAGCACACAGCCACATCTTTCTCCTTCAGAGTAGTTGGTGGGTTTGAACCGTCAACCTTTTGGTTAGCCGCTGAGTGATTAACCATTGTGCTCTCCAGTTCCCTTATATGTATGCAGACTCACTGCTCTGTGGGTCCAATCTGACTCATAGCAACCTTATATGAATACATATCTGCATTTCTACATATTTTACTATTTTAAAATATATATACACAGGTATGCATGAAGAGGCTTCAATAATTTGTGGGGAAGTTCCATTATATATATATATGTATGTATGTATGTATGTATGTAATTTATTTATATATATAGGCTTTAAAAATGGCTTGGAATGAACAGCTAATGGACTTTTTATATATATATATAAATAAATTACATACACAGAGCACTGTGAAGCCCTGTAAGAGAGCATTTGGTCTCTGGAGGTTTGCAGGGTTTCTTATTTTGGGTTGGGCAGATGGGAGCAGGAGTTGTCGTGGAGTGCAGTGGAAGGGGCCATCGTCCCCGCCTCCACGTGTCCTCCACAGTCCAGGCTTGTTCAGCCGTCTGTCCCTGTGCCCTCCCTCAGACCCAGTGTCGGGAAGGAGCAGTACTCCCACCACGGGCGTCAGGTCACTGTGGGGCTGCACCTCACCCTTCTTGTTTGCTCCTCTGTGCTCACCTCCTGGTTGAGGAGAGGAGGCCTGGAGTGTCAGACTTCTCCTGCTGTCCTTCCCTGTGACTCTGCCTTCTCCTCTTCTGTGACCCTTTCCTCCTCTTAGAACTCAGAGAGAAGGTAGTCACAGGAAGAGCTTCTAGGTCAAGCTCAGAAACTTGAAGACCCTTTCTAGCCAAAGCAGCCCTGAAGTCCATAGACCCAGGTCGGCAGGAGAGCCCCAGATTATGTGAAATGATGAGCCTGCATGGGGGTTACGGTCCCCTCCCCCAGGAGGGTTGCCTACCCCTGACCTGCACAGGGAAGGTCCTGCTGCTGCTTTGCGTCCACTCCCTGCCCGCCCCTCCCCGCCCAGCCAGTGTATTGGGTCTTTGCTGCTGATCTTCCTCCTGAGCTCAATTGTGATGTAGGGACCATAGCTCTGGGAAGCACATTGGTTCTCCTGAAGGACAGATTCTCACAAGCACGGGTAATCTCACTTTCTGAGAAAAATAATTTCCAGTGTAAGCCAAGGCGTAGAGCTGCTTCAAGTGGGTCCAGTCCTGGCTGACCCATCGAAACAGGGACAGACTCGACTTTGCTAAACAGTGAGGACTTGACCCTGATGGGGAAGATGAGGGGTCGCAGCGCTGGAGGGGGACCTCAGGCTGCCGTCTTTCTGGCAGTGTTAGCTACAATATTAGGTTGCCAGCCATCATGCAGGCTGCCCCCTTTCCTAAGAGGGAGGTTAAATTTCTAGCAGCACTTGAGCCCGAAATGTTTCCTTTTCCAGTATACCCACATTTTACAAATTGGGGGCCAGTCTTGTTTTGGACCGTTGGCGGAGACTGAGCCAGGAAGACCTGGCTTGGAGTCCTGGGTCAAGCTGCCCTCGGGAAGGATCACGCGTATCAGCTTGGTGGGGCAGAGAGGGAAAGAGAACACTCACTGCAGCCACCCTTCCCCCACTTGTTCACGCTGAACTTTCCTTACTTGACCTCCTGCTCGTGTGGGGCCGTTGTGCAGAACACGGTGGCAGGGAGGAGGGCTCTAACCGCAGGTGAGCAGCGAAGTCTTCATCTTCCCTGGAGGAGGACCATCTGAGAGCCGGCAGACGGGCAGAGGGCGAGAGTGGGAGGAACGCAAAAGCTGGCAGGGGTCATCCTGCTCTGAGACAGCTCCCCCAGTGCTGACCATTTCTAGCAGAGCTGGGCTTCTCTGAGAGGAGACTGGTCATCTCGTCATCTGTCGGGAGAGGAAAGACGCTCTGTGGGAAGCAAGCAGGCCCGGGACTTAGAGCGGGGGTGGCCTCATTCAGGGAGGATGCTGGCTCCAGGGAAGGAAAGTCCGAGGAGGGCTGGAACCAGAGCTCCTGTGGGATTTGTCAGGCTGGGTGCTTGGGGTTGGGCTCTTGAGGAAGAAAGGGTAAATGTGAGCAGTCGTGAGGAAGGAGAGGATGGTGTCTTTGGGGACGGGAGCTTTGTTCTGACACCTGCGAGAGCAGCCCAGGGCCTGCCTATCTCTTCCCCGTCCCAGCACGCTTCAGTACCCACGGCACATGCGTAAGAGCCTCAGCAGGAAGGCCTCTCAGCGCCTCAAGCGGCTGCGAGCCTCAGGGGTTTGGGGTTTAACAGAGCATGTTTCCTCGCATGAACATGTTGACAACATGCCCTTCCACTAAGATGGCTATGAGAGTTGATGACCACAGTAACAAATGGTACACAATAGTCAAGACAGCTCTGTTTTGAAATTCCTGGGGAAACTCCACCGTCTTTTAATGTCATTTTTCCACCAACTGTGTGAAGTTCCCCATTTAAGGAGCCCTGGTGGCACCATGGTCAATTGTTTGACTGCTGACCAAAGGACAGGTGCTTCAAATTCCACCAGCCACCCCCAGGGAGAAAGACGAGGCGGTTTGCTTTGGTGAATATTTATCGAGCTCCTGTGAGGTGATTTTGCGCTCTCCTGTAGGTTCTCTGAGTCGGAATCAACCTGTCGGCAGTGGGGGTTGTTCATTTGTTTGATGTGCCCGCGGTGCTTCCAAGAAAGGCCGTGGTGGCTGCTCAGCAGGAGCCTCTCTGTTGGCCTTGTGTTCTCCTGCCAGGTAACGACGACTCCGACATTGACATCCAGGAGGACGAGGACTCGGACAGCGAGTTGGAAGAGAGGCACCTGTCCAAGCCGCGCACAGCCATGGAGGTGCTCATGCAAGGTACCTGACACCGTGACCCTAACCTCCCCCGGGCACCTCCCACAGCACCACGGCCAGGCTGGGTCAGGCTGCACAGTACCACCCAGTGTTTATCCTGCCCTACCCTTTCTCAGAGGAGGCCTAGTAGCATAACAGGCTGCTCACCCCAGTGTCTGTGGTTCAAACCCACCAGCTTTTCCTTGGATGAAAGACGAGACTTTATGCTCTGTAAGGATTTATCATCCTGGAAACTCACGGGGGCAGTTCGGCTCTGCCCTGTGGGCTCTCTCTGAGTGGGAACTGTGACTGGGTGGTGATGCGTTTGCTTGCTTCTCAAAGTGCTCAGTTCGATCTTTGCTGCTAACAACGACACTGAACTCCGATGAGCTGGTGCACATTTGTGGCAGCCAGGCACCTTTCTCCCAGAGGCCCCAGACGACCCCCAGTACGATCATAGTCACGTGAAAAGCATGAGCACCTGAGCCTTTAACAAGCTGTGGCCAAGGCTCAGGCAGCCACTTACGTGCAACGATGGACTCCTGTCCTCCTCTCCCACTACCCACCCTAGAGAGGGGTCATGCCATTGGCCTGGGCCTATGTCCTCAATTGTGAGTGAACACACCACACACACAAAATCAGGCATAGACTCAAAGATCATCTTAGCAGGGTTTTTTTTTCTAATCATTTTATTAGGGGCTCATACAATTCTTATCACAATCCATAGGTACATCAATTGTGTAAAGCGCATTTGTATATTCACTGCCCTCGTCATTCTCAAAACATTTCCTCTCCACTTAAGCCCTCGGCATTAGGTCCTCATTTTTCCCCTCCCTCCC
>NW_022103901.1:32729729-32734601 GCF_000313985.2 Echinops telfairi
TCCAGATTGTTCATCCAGCCTATTCTATCCAGAGAGACCCTTAGCAGGTTTTTTAGACCTAAATGGGATTATGAATACACACCCTGCAGGGCATCTGGTCTTTTTTTTTTTTAATTAAGTCTCTTGGAGCCCTCTGCAGGCCAGCCAGTACAGTTGAGGCAACATCATTCTTTCTAAAGGCTGCCAGGCAGCACTTGGCCTGGCCGGCCCATCGCTTCCTAAGACTCTTCCCAGGTGCTCAGCATTTAGGTCATTTCCACTCTTTTCTCCCTGAAATCATCTCTTTGGGCCACGTCATTAAAAGTGGTGTTCTAGGTCAAAGGCTATCTAATTGTTCTGTTTTTTAATCTTGTTGTTTGGGTGAAAGTTTACAGAGCAGATCAATTTTTCCCAAGAAGTTTCTACACTTCCTGCCTTGTTGGCTAGCTAAATCTTTTTTCTCATAGATCCTGCTAAGTTGCTCCCTTTGCCTTTGAAAGCATTCCTCATTTATCTGTCACCTTTCTAATGTGTGCACACAGGGACCTTGGAGGCCTGCAGCGCCATCTTTCCTGATGTGGACCCCGGGTGCTGTGCTGTTATAGGCCTTGCCCTAGTCCCAGGCTTAGCTGTCCTCATTTACGGCATTGCTGTCTTCTCATGGGCCAACGAGGTGCCTGGCTTCTCATCTCTGACCTTTTTAATGCTGTGTTGTTGGGTTCTCAGTGAAGTGTGACACAGCAGGGTAGGTTCCCGGTGGATGGTTTTGACCTGAGTTGCTTGCTCTGGGACAGGGCATGTGTGAAGATTCTCCTGATCCCTCTCCAGTGGCTCCCCAGCCAGCCCCATCTCACCTTCTTGTGAAAGTTTTTGTTGGCCTCTGGTCTCCTGCTTCTGTCCTGGAGCTGGCAGCTGTGGCCTGACAGTTTGGGAGCCAGTCTGTCATTCAGCCACAGGGTGGCCTCAGGGGTTAATTTCAGGTCCAGGTTTGAAGAGTATCTCAGGGAACCCTCCAGTCCCAGTCCAGTAAGTCTGTTTTGTCTTTTTCTTTTTCTTTGCAGGAATTGAGGCTCTGTTCTATGTTTTTCTGCCATCCTGTCAGGGTCTGACCCTGGTGGCCCTGATTAGAATGGCACCTATCACCATTTAGTCCTGTGCTAAGTCCTGGCATACCTAGAAAACCAAACTCGGGGCCATTGAGCCATTCCGACCTTACAGGATAGGTGGGTTTCTGAGACGGTCTACTCTTGCTTGCACAGAGCAGCTGGTGGGTTTGAACTGCTGACTTTGTGGTTTGCAGCCCAACTCATAACCCACTGTTGTAATTGTTAGGTGCTATTGAGTGGCCCCATGTCACAGAGTAGAATGACCCATTGGGTTTCTTTGGCTGTCATCTGTATAGAGGCAGATTTGCCAGGTTCTTCTCCCACGGAGCCCCGAGGTGGGTTCAAGCCAACCTGGCGGTGTTCAAGCCAACAGCTAAGCATGTAACCACGGTCCCACCAGAGCTCTTTGGGTCGGGGATTCTCATTGTCCTCCTTGCTTTCCTTGTCCCCAGGGAGACCCAACAAGCGCATCGTGGGCACAATGCAAGGCGGAGACTCAGATGATGATGTAAGTCCCTACAGCTCCCACTGACATGTCGGTTCAGGCCTGCCCGGCCTCGGCTGGCCTTCTAGACTAGACTACCGCGGGCTGCACAGCCAGGCATCCATCGGCCAGCCCGGCCTCGGCTCGCCTCACCTCTCCTCGAATAGCTCCCGGTCTGTCACTCGTTTCTTTTCTGTGCAAATGGACGTGCTTGCCCTGCTTTTTCTCTTTTTCTCCTCTCTGCTCTCGCTTTCCAAAGACGGAAGCAGCAGCGGCTCACGTAGGTACAAGCAAGACCTCCAACACCAAGAAGCAGGTTGGTTTTCTCTTTGTCCTCATCCATCTAAGTCTGAACCTGGGGGGAGTCAGATGTGCCTGTTAGCCCAGGGGTGGTGCCCCTCCCGGGCAAGCAGCTGCTCAGAACCAAGCCCACCTGGAGCTGCCTGCCGAGTGAAGGGAGAGAGGCCTCTGCTGGCCAGGAGAGCAGTGCTTGGAGCTCGGAGCCCAGAGACAGGAAGCTGGAATTGGGCTCCTCTGCCTTCAATAGGGGGGGAAGAGGTGCCAGGAACAATGCCCTTCTTGGCCTCCATCTGGGCCAGAACATGGAAGGAGGGCCTCCCAAGAGCTGAGCTTGTACCATAGGTCACAAAACGGCTGGGCAGGCTTGGGCAGGACTGACCGGTGACTGTGTAGGAAATGGCGCTAGAGTGGCAGATGAGGTCAGCCCTGTTGTGTCAGCTTGTTGGTGCCACCCAGCTTGTCCCTCTTTCCTGGGCAGTGATCTGACAAGGGCATGTAAGCAGAGGTCCGAGTGCAGGGGAAGGGCATTCGGGCCTGCCGATTGTGGCTTGTGCACTGGGGCCCAGTGGTGCTGGCCTGACAGGGCCGCATGCTGGGGGCCAGTGAGAGAGGCAGTGGAGCTGGCCCTGCGGCCCCACGGAGTGACACAGAGAGCGCTGGGTCACAGTGAGTGAGCTGGACAGGCAGTTGCAGGGTGGCAGTGGTGATGGGTTCGGAAGCAGTCAGATGGGAGAGGGCTGGCAGGGAGGGATGCAAGGGAGCAGGCTGGTGAGCTCCGCACCTCCCTCAGTGAGCCTGCTGTAGGGGAAACAGATTCGGGCGGGACTGCTGGAGAGAGACGGGCTTCTAGCGTGAGAAAGGTGTGTGGGCACGTGTGTGTCAGTGAAAGAGGGGCACACACACAGATCTTGATTTATTTCACTTTACTGCGAGTCAAAGATACTGCATTTAATTTTTTTTTTTTTCAAATTTGTGGTCTGTAGCCACCTTGCATCAAGCAAATCGCTTGGTACCATTTCCCAGTGGTGGCACATGCCCACTTCCAGTCTGCGTGTCCCAGCTTGGTCATTCCTGAGATACTTGGGGCATTCTCATCACAATGGCGTGCACTTGCTAGACACTTCTGTGTAGTGCCACGGTTCTCAACCTGTGGGTGGCGACCTCTTGGGGGTCGAACGACCCTTTCACAGGGGTCGCCCAATTCATAACAGTAGCAAAATTACAGTGATGAAGTAGTAACAAAAATAATGTTATGGTTGGGGGGTCACAACATGAGGAACTGTATTGAAGGCTTGCGGCATTAGGAAGGTTGAGAACCACTGCTCTAGTGTCACCGCTGCTTTTCTTTGTGCTGGGCAAGCGGGGATGAGGCTGCACTGTGGTGGTCTGGAGCCCCGCTGGACTATCCCTGAGGTCTGCCTGTACCAGCCTGTGTGCACACTGGCAGGAATGGATGATCTGGTTAGCAGGCACAGCTGCCTGGGTGACCCACGACTGAAGGATTCCCGGGATGGAGGACAGGGCCCTGTTCAACCAAGACCGTCTCCAGGGACCAGAAAAGATGCGTTCAGACCAGGGAGAAGATGAAGGGGGGGGCGTCTCCTTGCCTTGTACCTTACACCCATTTCCTGTTTTCCTGTCCATCCCTAGCCTGGCAAAAAAATAATAGCAAGCCTGCCTTCCCCTCCCTCTGAGCCCTGCAGCGTTGGGTCTCGGTGCCTAGGAGCACAGCTGCACCCATGGAGCCCACAGGGCTCCCAGGACATCAGTGCTGGAGCAGCCAGCAGTGCCTGCCCCAGAGGTGCATCAGTGTTTGAAGGACCCATTCAGGTGTTGTATGGTCCACTGGCAGTTTGTAGACTTGGCGCCGATCGATCTTGAGGTCTGATACTTACTGGACTTTCACCCCATGAGCTGCGGGTAAAGGAGGAGGCAGGGACTCTGCGAACAGGTGTTGACAACAAGAAAAGGCCCCCAAATATCTGTTTGCTGTTGTCTCTCTCTAGGAGGACTCGGAAGACAGTGAAATTGACTTGGAAGACAACGACGAGGAAGATGACGACGACGACCTGGAAGAGGAGAGCATTGCTCTGTCCCCAGCGAAGCCCATTCGGAGGGTCCGAAAACCCGAGCCCCTGGATGAGAGTGACAATGACTTCTGACCCTCCTGCCCGGGGACCCAGACAGGTGAAAGGCCTTAGGTTGTAGTTAAACGGGTAAGTGGGAGCCTAGGAAGGTGATGGGTTCTGTTCACTAAGCCAGCTGGCTTGCTCCCGCTGGCACCTGCTAAGCCTGCATCCTGTGGCCCTTACGTAAGAAGGAAAGTGAATCCCATGACGGTTTCATCTGTGCTTTATTTACTTCCTGAGACGTGGGAAATGCGTTTCTGGGGCAATTCACACATGAGGAATCAGAGCTAAGCACTTTATCCTGCAGAAACCAAGCTTGTTGCCATCGAGTCTGTCAAACTTGTCATTCCGTAAGACAGAGTAGAACTTCACCACAGGGTTCTAGCCTGAATTTTGTTTTATTGCCTTAACTTCCGAGTGCTGAAGAAGGCCGGCCGAGTCAGGTGAAAACCCATTTTCCTTGAAAATCAGCCACCAGAGAGGCTCCAGGTGATAACTACTTAGTTTTATCTCAGAGAGCTGGCCTTGCTCAGGCTGTCAGACTCAAATTAGGGCACAGCCACCTTCGAGTTTCCTTAGCTCAGCCTGTCCCAGCGTAGGAGACCACCGACTGAGGCGCCTTGCTGTCATGTTACTCCTGAGATTCCAGACTCCAGTGACGACGGCGACTGGTCCACTTTCTCCCTCCCACCAGCCACCAGATCCCTCACAAAGCCTTTCCTGACTCAAGTGTGGAGACAGTAACTGTGTTAGACCGAGTTGACTAGAGAAACAAATTCATTGACACTCATGTGTAAGATAGAACTTTATATCAAGAAGTAATTGTGCATCAATAAAACATTCCAGCCCAGTCCAGATCAAGTCCATAATTCCA
>NW_022103901.1:32735485-32766099 GCF_000313985.2 Echinops telfairi
TTCTTTGATGCCTGATACCTGATCCCTTTGACACCTCATGATCACGCAGGCTGGTGTGCTTCTTTCATGTGGGCTTTGTTGCCTTTGAGCTAGATGGCCGTTTGTTTATCTTCAAGGTCTGCCTCTTCTGATGGCAGAATCAAGAGAGAAAATTCCCAGAATTCTCATGAGGAGGCCACACCCATACAGAGGCGTCATTGGCTAAGACCTGATTGACAGGCTAGACTCCACCCCTTCACTCATAATACCCTCAAGTCGACAGGAGATTATGTAACTACCACAGTAACCCACCACAAAGGGGAGGGGCATGATTTTGCATCTCCCTCCTCAGGGGAGGGGGCGACCAGAGGGAAGAGTGGCAGGTTAGAGTTTTGCTTCTTTTATAAAGTCATCTACAAGTGGATTAGGCAGAATACTGCTACAAGGATCATTCAGCTGTAAAGTGAGAAGTGACAGGTGGGTGGGATGGTTTCTGGTTTGTGTGGCTTGATTGGTCATTGACAAGCAGCCCAGTCTTCCTTTATTTCTCAGGTACAAAGTGAGAAGACCCTGGCAGTTACTTATATGTATGTTTGTCTCCGACACAAGTTAGTGACCTGGGTGACATTCTCCGAGTTGTACAGCCTTGCTCACCCTCCTTTTCCGAGCCGCTCCTCCCACTCAGCATTAATTCATTGTTCCCCTACCTAAACTTTTGAGATGCTGTGGTCAGTTTGGTCCCAATTAGAATTCTTAAAAAAGTAAATGCTCAAGACAGGCCTGAAAGTAAACTAGTGTTCAATTTTAAGATGGCTTCAGGGTATATGTTTGGTTTAAAGTTTAAAGATTACCTCAGGGCAGTAGTGCAGGGGCTCACCCACCTTCTGTGCCTCTAAAAATCTAGAGTTCATGAGAATTTAAAATCCCGTTCGGCATTTCCCCTTTTGGCCCAGATTCTTCCATGGAATTTTTTGAGCAAAGCAGTCATCGTAGCCAGGCACCATCCAGTTCTTCCCGTCTCCTGGCACAAGAAGTAGTAGTTCTTGGAGGAAACCAGCCACACGTTCCGCACCCCCCTCCTGTTCCTGCCTCTTCTTCCTGTCGGTCCCGGAGGAGAGAGAGCAGCTGGGCCTTGGCTGGCCATCTTTAAGACTCGTCACCACAGAAAGAACCAGGAGAGAGGCACCCAACATATTGGTAGGCCAGTTAAAACTGAGATGAAGTTACTTATACTTTCAAGTAACATTTATTGTCTAATATAAACATGGTATTAAATGTACTTCTTGAAATTACTTTGTTATTTGCCTCTGTAGCGTGTAAATACGTAAGGCAAGTTCAGGGATCGCAGGGTTCATGTCAATTTCAGGAGACACTGACAGTTCTGGTTTTTTCTCATCCCAAGTTTCACATGTGCGACTACCTTTTTTTGTTTTTCCACATTTAATGGATTTACCAATAATTTGAGCTGTACCATTTTTTCAAATGATCAAAGAGGATCAAAAGAAGGAGAGAGAGAGAGAGTGTGTGTGTGTGTGTGTGTGTGTGTAGGGGGGATGGGCACGATAACCAACCCCAGCTGCTGTGGCCTTCAGGGTGAGGATGATCTTTCATGTATCTTCTTTGTATCAGTGTATCTTTGATGCTATTGCTCTGGTTTATCTGAACTTGATCCTACAATGTAACAAATGCTTTTTCATTTTCCTGATGGGGTGTTTCTGCCTTCTGATGGGCACCCCATGAAAACTCAACCCAAACAAAGGCTTACCCATCCAAAGATGTAGGCAGTAGCTACCAGGGTACCTCACTGTTTGACCTGCTTCTTGATCATCCATCATCTGTTGTGTAATGACTTGCACAAATTCCCACCATGGCATAGTACTTTCTCTCGAGTGGTGTCTCTCAGCAGAGGAGTTTCAAGAACTTCGTTGTTACTGTGACTGCGTTTCAGCCATCCTAACAGAGCCAGGAACCAACTGGGTGGAATTGCCTTATGACTTAGCCATCATCTGTTATTGGCCAAGAGTGAGTGATTATTTGAAAAGTAGCATCTAGGTCATTGCTAACAGTTTTTCACTGCCTAAGTAAAGAAGCTTTTCAAATGCTTTAAAATAAATGTATTGTTAAAAACGACTGACAAGGACTCTTTGCAGGTCCTTGGCTTTTGCAGGTGGTAGCCATAAGAACCATGTCCAAGGCCTCCCCAGGGAAGACTGAAGACCTGTCTTTGGGGCAGTAGGGGTGGGGGTGGGGTGGGATAAGGAAAAGAAAGACAAGCGGCCTCTCATGTTAGTGTGAAACATCTGAAAGGAAGTTGTGTATCTGTAGGTTAGCAACACACTTCGTGAACATCACAGCTGTGAGATTGAGCCAGGAGGTTCTTAAGTACAAGATCGAGGACCCAGTCAATTAGAAACTAACCATAGAAGCTTTTTATGTGGGTGTACACATTATGAGAGAGCCCTCCTGGTGCAATTCTCTCAAACCTTTTGAAACCCCCTTGTATAGCTAAGTGCAATATTATTTTAAGGCATACAAAAAATAGCCAACAAGATAATATTTCTAAAGTCTTGTATCCAGTAAAATCAGGCAAGGGAAACAAATGAAGATGGGAATTTCTCATTCTTATGGGATCCAAGCATTCTGTAGCCACTAAGCGTTCTGGAGGCTGGATGAACACCAGAAACAACTGCACTAAGATAGCCTAAACAAGAAAATACCCCTAAAATCTTTCTTATATTTATAAAATAATTTCCCCCAGAAGTCTTCTGTTAACCAAATAATAGTTTATCTTAATTATTAAAGGGTGTCTGCACAGAATATTGTGTTCTTTCACACCTATCTATATGGGATGAAATCGTCAACAACTCAAAAAATTTGATAGGCTACTTAAGAGGAGGACCAGTTAAAAAAAAGCATATGAACATGGTTGGCCAACTCAAAGAATGTAATCAATAGCACTGAATTATATATATAGAAATCGTTGAATTGGTATCTGCTCAGCTGTTTATATTTTCAACAACAAACAGTAGTTTACCTTATATACTCGAGTATAAGCTGACCTGATTATCAGCTGAGGCACCTACAGTAGAGTCTGTGCAGAGGAGTGTGGAAGATATAAAAAAGCCTCAAGCAGAACTTCAAGATATGCAAAAAACAAAATTATTTGAAATGAAAAATGTGCTCAATGAGATGAAAAGCAGATCAGATGCTGCAAAAGAAAACATGGAACGGGAAGTCCTAACAGTGGAAACTGTCCAAGATGAAGACTAACCCAGACCACTGTGCATGCAATGGATTGATTGCCTCAGCTCCAGATCCACCCTTTGTGCATGCTGTGTGGACGGGGCTAGACCAGTGTTTCCATGCACTGGGGGACACACACAGTCCAGGGGCCTGCAAAAGCAGACATGTGCTTTATGCGGGACGATGGGCTGTAGTAGAGACGTTTATAACTGCCGGGGGAGCATGGAGTCCTTTTTTTTTTTTTTTTTAACCCCTTAAAAGGAGGTGGCAGGGCAAATAAGTTGGCAAGCAGTAGGCTAGACCTTACAGATCTTTCTCCTTTTGGCAGCAGCAAGGGGTTCAACTTGTCAGTGTAGCACGGGGAGGTTTTGAAGGAGCAAAGGATCTTATTCCCAAGGGCAGTGTGACTCACTGTTAACATCCAAGGAGAAATGACCCTGCCCTTGGCTTTGCCTCTGAGGTTTCTCCCACACTCAGTCCTGCAGGTCGCAGCTTCTTCAGGATGTGGTTGCTGTGACCCACCACCCTCTATCAGGCTTTCAACATGGGCAGAAAAATGCAAATTGAAAAACAGTGAAGCAATATACATATTTTCCTTTTTAATTTTTAAATCATTTTATTGGGGGCTCTTACCGCTCTTAGAACAATCCATACACCACTTTTTGTTTTTTAAATCACTTTACTGGGGGCTCGTACAACTCTTAATCCATACATCCATTGTGTCAGGCACATTTGTACATGTGTTGCCATCATTCTCAAAACATTTTCTACTTGAATGCTTGCTATCAGCTCCTCTTTTTTCCCTTCCTCCCCCAGAAGCAATATATATATATATATATAAATTTTAAAGAACTGTCAACTTAGAATCCTATACCCAAAACAAAGACACCACAGGAACCCAGTTCCAATTTCCAAGTAACTTTTTTGGGATCTGTTTCCTTTTGTTTCGCTCTCCTTCAGTCTAAGGCCCACTCGAAGATCCTGCATTGTGTTATTGGGTCTTTAATCTCTTCTTGTGGAAAGCTGCCTCCCAGCCTTTCATCTTTCACAACAGCAGGGACGTTGGAAGAGGCCAGGCCAGGTGCCTTTCAGAAGGGCCCTCCAGTTGGGTTTGTTTGGTTGTGCCCTCATGCCTAGACGTAAGCAAGCATCGTAGCAAGAATACCACACTGGCTCTGTGCCCACAGTGCGTCACATCAGGGGCACCGGTGTCCACTTGTCCCACTGTTGATGCTGATGAGTGTGAGCAGGTGGTTAGGGTGAGGCCTTCCTGGTTTTCCCATTGTGCGGGCACACTCGCGCTTCTCTTTGTAAATACCCTGGGGGTGGGGGCAGAGTGGAATCATCTTCCCAGCAACCCTTCAACCCCCACTGGTGAGTCCTGCCCGACTCCTCATTTTCAAGGACAAGTTTTGGAGGCGCACGGTGATTCCTGCCTTGTTGCATCCGTGTGGCTTCAGATCTAGGATCTTGAGTCTTCCGGTGGAAGCCCCTTCCCTTCTCTGGGCCTGGCCAGGGGTCCATCCAATCCCTGCCCGGGCCACCCTGGACTCTGGAGAGGTGACGGTGGCCTCCTCTGAGAGCTAGCGTCTTTCCCGCCTCCCTGCAGGAGACCAGCTCTCGTGCTGGGTCAGCTTCTGTCTTCAAGTGTAGCATCTGGCCGAGTCTCTGCCCGCCCAACGGGCGCTGCTGCCGCTTACATTTCCACGGCACACGTGGGAGCCTTCGTCCTGATAACGTCTGAGATCATCCTGGCCCCGGATTCCCCAATGTGATTTCCCTGGAGACTGGGAGAGAAGGGGTTTGCCAACTGGAGGGAAGAGGGGTTCTGAGACACTTCCAGGCCCCTCCCATGGACGAGTCCCTCTTAACACGTGAACGAGCTGCCGAGGGACCTGGAAGCCAGCCGACTCCCAGAATTGGGCCAAAGGCAGGGCTGACCTGAGGGTGAGTGAGGGTGGCCGGGCCCCACTCACTTGATATGCTGGAGCCGGTGGTTCCCGGAGAGCCCGGTGGCCACGCAGATCGCCCCATCCATCCCCAGAGAATTCTCCTGCAGACTAAACAGAAAGGGGAGTACCACAGTGAGCCACTCCAATGAAGGAAGTGATGCCAAGTTCTGCTGTTGGGGTGACAGGGAACGAGCAGTCTCCTTGTTGATTTGTCCCCCAACACCCAGCAGCAGCAGCAGCGGTGTCATTTACCTCCATGCACTGCACTGGTGTTTGCACGTCGCCGTGCTTCCCTGTCCATGGGCCACGGGCAACGGAGGCCCTTCCCTGCAGACGCCAAGCTACTCACTACGCCTCTGGCATGGGCTAGCAGGACGAGCAGACTCATCCTGAACCAGGGACGGCCATGGCCAGTGCAGCCAGAGTCCACAGACTCAGAAGAAAGCCAGCAGCACTTGTTTCCTCCCCTCCCCGCTCTCCACAAAGGCCCAGTGGCTCCACAGCACTTACTTGAGGCTCCGGAGACTGGTGTTCACCTTCAGAGCCTTGGCCAGCGCTTTGGCTCCAGCCACGCCAATGGCGTTTCCTCGTAAACTGTTGGGAAGACCAGCACCCTTAAAGCATGATGACAGGCTGAGAGGTACCATGGTCGCCTCCTCCCACCTATGCCAGTAGCTCCATGAAGGAGATGTGGGCTTCAGCATCCACCGGGGGGGCTTCCCCTCCCTCCTAGGAACCCAAATGATTCCAACAAACCGGACACCGAAGGAGGGGAAGCAGGCCCAAATTGGGTGGTGGGTGCTGCTCTCATTTTCCTCCTCCAAGGGGACATTGGGTAACCCAGGGGAGGCCTCACTCCACCCAGGGGTTTCCCAGGGCACTCGGCATCTCTGGTCCACAAGAGCAGGGGTGACCTGGACCCCAAGTACTTCACTCCCTAAGACTGTGATTATCTCAGAGCTGGCGGCCTAGGAATCCTAAGCAAGGCCTAAGAGCATGTCCAGTCAAGGCCAAGCCATCCTGGAGGGGAAGGGGAAGGAGGTCCTTGGGGAGGCAGAAAGGGTGTGGACAAGGTAGGGTGTGCTTTAACTCTTTCAAGACAAAATTATTTTCTGCTGTTGGAAGCATGGGTTTTTAGTAATTGAAGATAAGTGGAATAAAAACATTTTTAAGGCCGTTTGGCTTTAGATAGTGGGCTACATCTTTGGAGCCAGGGCTAGTTTCCTTGTCCGTGCACTTCCATAGGCCACGACCAGATGGCAGAGCACACAGAGGGAAGATAGCAGCCTCCCGCCACATCCCAGAGGTGGGACGTGCACGTGGCCACAGTGTGTCCCACGGGCACAACATAGCTAAGTGAAAATCATTACAATGAGTTGGGGGCTTCCATGTGAATTTTTTCCTTTTCACATTTTCCCTGTCACATCTCTTGAGGTTGCATGCACAGCTTGGTTTCTCAGGTCAGCACCGGAGTTGGGGATACTTACTCGAGAATCTCTAAGGTTCTATTCACAGCCAGGGCCTCCCCCAGCGCCTGGGCCCCCAGGGCACCAATGGAGGTCACCTGGAGGCTGTTAGGAGAGACAAGGTCAATGCAGGGCTGGCTGCAGGGCTCTCCAGCCTCACATCTTCCTCCAGCCCGGCTTCTCTCCCCCTGCCCTTTCCTTCCCTCCCAAGTGCCCTCAACTGAAGGCTGACACTGGCACGTTAGGTTAGAGCTGAAGTGTGTCGACCGATGATGTGCTCACAGCCAGCTGTGACTCCTGCAGCACTTGGGACGGAGAACTGGGTGCTGTGGACGTAGGGAGTTGAGGTGCCCCTGGAAAGTCCCAGAACACCACTGTGCCCTCGGCACCTCTTATGCAGGTGTTAAAATGAGGAAACCAAACTCCTCCCTTGAGGGACACGGCACACTGATGTCTAGCATGGGCGACAGCAGAGAGGGCCAGCTTCCAGGGCTCCCGGGCACCCCCGGGACTTACTAGAGGGCAGTGAGGGCCGTGTTCACCTTCAGTGCACTGGCCACTGCAGAAGCTCCTTCGTCCCCGATGGCGTTCTCCTGTAAACTGGAACGTGTACAGTGAACCCTTTCGGGCCGTGGACACACGGGCCAGCACTGTAGCCAGGACCTGCAGAGCTCGGGTTTCTCGCCTGCACCACCCACCCACCTTCCAGGGGTCTTCATAAGCAGCTCGGTGGTGGGTTGCTTGAGAGCTGGGATGTCTGGTTTGACTCCCCTGCGCCGCCCCCCCCACCTCCACCCACTCCCAGGGCTCATCCTGAGGGATAAGCCACCAGAGGGGGCTGAGCCACGAGAAACCAGTGAGGAAAGGGCAATGCTGTAGAAATATTTCAACAAGCGTCTAACTATTTCTCACTGCCAGCCAATGGGAGCCCTCGGTCGCTGAGCTTCCCTGCTGCCTGTCTGTTACAGCCTGGGAGAAAGCAGTGGGTCCTGGAGCAGTGAAGGGAGTCATCAGCATGGGTTGTTTGAACCAACCTTTGAGTGGTGGCATGGAGACCCACTGGTGCAGTGTTTAAAGCACCCAGCTGGTCACCGGAAAGATGGGCAGTTCAAACCCACCAGAAAAGAGGCAGTCTGCCTCCAGAGAGACGGCAGCCCCCGAAATGGCTACGGATGTGTGTGCTGAGTGCTGGGCAGAGGACAGGCCCAGGTCCACCACCTCAGGATTCAGTGTGAGGCAAGATTAAGCAAGGACTCACATCAGGCCCAGTGCAGGCTGCCCCAGTGTGGTCCCAAAGGGCTGCCCGCAGGAAACAGATCTGACCCAGAACCAGCAAACCGAGATGGGAGAAGAGGGCCTGGCCCATCGAAGGAAGCAGAGAAACAGTCCCAAGCCCTGGGACCGAGTTGTAGGGAGCAGGGCGAGGTGGGAGATGAGGCTAGGGACAAGCCCAGGGTGCAGCTCTGGGGTCACTGAGGGGCTGGGCTTCACCCTGCAGACCCAGGCAGCCTGCGGGGACCAGAGCTGAGGGGTAGAAAAGTTTCCAGCTGACTGGGAAGAAGGGCTGGATGTGGAGATGGGCAAACAGTGGCTGTGGTCTCAGTGATACACGTGCATGGGGGTGGTGGCAGTGGGGATAGAAAGGAATGGCTGGGGGGAGTCCTTGGAGGAAGAAAACTCAGGGTGTGACCTGGATGAAGGAGGGGAGGCAATGCCAGAGGTGGGTACCACCGGCTGCCTTGCCCCATTCATGGGAGGGGTGCTGGCAAAGGACTGGGAGACAGAGATGCCGAGCAGCAGTGCAAGGCAGGTGGTGGGCCTGTGGGGCTGGAGCCCCGAGGAGGCCTGGGTAGGATGTGGTGTCTGTCTGTGGAGGGCCCTGGAGCCCTGGTAGCAGAGCCCTCATGGGGTGGGGAGGAAGCAAATGAGTAAGAGAGTCGGCCACAGTGGGTGCCAAGAGCGGAGGAGGGGGGAGGGAGGGTGTGAGCGAGTGAGCTGTGTCAGGCTCCTTACTGCTCACAGCCACGCCAGGACAGGGTAGGGCTGCTGCCAAAACCAGCGGTTCTCAGCCTGTGGGTCACGACCCCTTTGAGGGTCGAACGGCCCTTTCACAGGGGTCGCTGGATTCATAACAGTGGCAGCATGACATTTCTGAAGTAGCAATGAAAATAATTGCATGGGGGGGCGGGTCACCACAACATGAGGCACTGTATGGAAGGGTCGAGGCACGAGGAAGGTGGAGAACCACTGGCCTAAACTGTCATCTTTAGGGAAGCCGACTACCACACCTTCCTCCAGCAGAGCGGCTGGTGGGTTCCCCCTACTGGCCTTCTGGCTAGCAGCCCTGTGCTTTCACCACAGCAGCGGCACCGGGGTGCCTTTCTGTCCATCAGCGGGGTGTTTGCTACTCAACCATTCAAAGGGGTGACGTTCTGGTGCAGGTGACGCTCTCATGCCGCTGTGTGAAAGAAGCCCAGCCCCAGGACACATGCCTGACCCCTCGCCTGTGAACTGGAGTAGCTGAGGGGTTGCCTGGGGCTGGGGTTGGGGAGGTGGGAGAGGGGGTGGCCCTGAAGGCATTCAGGGTTGCTTTCTGGGGAGACAAATGTTTTAAAATGGACAATGATGATGGTTGCCCCACTCGAAGGAAAAGTCACTGAGCTGGACGTGAGTGAATGAGATCTCAAAGTTGTTCAGTTTGTCTAAAATGAGATGTGTCCACAACGTGCCTCTGGTTCTTTAACGCTCCCTTCCACTCCCCACTATCATGAGCCCAGTTCTGCCTTACAAACCCGGCTAGACCAGAGCATGTACACAGGTCCAGATAAGAACTCTTGACCCATGGGAATCCAGGACAGATAAACCCCTCAGGAACAGCAATGGGAGTACCATGAGGGTACGGGGAGGGGGGGTGGGGGGGAAACGGGGAACTGTTTGCAATGATCAATGTATAACCCCCCACCCCCAGGGAGACGAACAACAGAAGCGGGTGAAGGGAGACAGCAGAGAAAATGCTTTGAAAAGAATGATGGCAACATATGTACAAATGTGCTTGACACAATGGATGTATGGATTGTTATAAGAGCTGTAAGAGCCCCCAATGAAATGATTTTAAAAGAGAGAGGTGTCCGCCCCCTCCCCTTGGCCCCCTGTCAGCCGAGCCATACTTACTCCAAGCTGGCCAGGCTCCTGTTGAGCTGCAGTGCTTGTCCCAGAGCCTGGGCGGCGCCGGCCTGGAGGAAGTTCCATTGCAGGCTGGACAGACAGACGCCCTTGAGCACAGGGTCTGGGAGAAGGACAGGGCCCCCAAAGACTCCAGAAAAAGGGGCACTTTGCATAGAGGGCATGAGAGCTGGCAGGCGCTGCCCAAAGGACAGGGTCCTGACCATGCTCAGTCCCCTCCTCATGTGGACACTGGGGAGGGCCCTGCCCCAGGCCTGGGACTTGAGTCTGAGATGGGTCTTTGTCAGGGGTTGGGGGGTTGGGAGGGGGTCTGAAGCCCTGCTGGGCAGACTCACTGAAGGGATGTGAGGGTGCAGTTCTCTCTCACAGCGCCGGCGATGGCCTGGGCACCCTGGTCATGGAGGAGGTTGGCTGCCAGGCTGGGAGGAAGGGGACAGGAGCACGTGAGTGGGACAATCCTGAGACCTACCCGCCATGTTCATGGGAAGCCCAGACCACACCCACATCTGCGACAAGGGCTAGCTAGAGCACATCTACCTGCCACGGGCCTGACACCCCCACCTCCCCACCCCCTGGCAGGGGATGCCAGGCTTGGCCAGGCGCCATGACTGCCAGTCACAGCCCGTGCTCGGCAGAGCCAGTGCTTCCATCAGCTGGCCCATGAGGCAAGGGGGCCCGACCGCCAACCCCTGTGTTATACTGTCACCAGGAGGGTGAGGTTGGCAGGCTCTCTCTGTGCCCCTGGTCCTTCCAATTTGCCACTTGGAAGTGGAGGGCAGGGTGGGGAGGGGAGGTGGGCATGGCCCATCATAACAGCATGTTTAGGAGACCCCAACTCTTCCGTAGGGACAGCCCTGCCCCTCCTCACCCCTCACCCCACACATACTCCAGGTTCCTCAGGGTGCAATTGGTGCAGAGGGCGTGGGCGAGCGCCGGGGCTCCGTCTGGACTGATGGAGTTCTCTCGGAGGCTGAGGGAAGAGAAGACCCTGCTTGTCTGTTTCCTGGAAGGGGGTGGCCTCCGCCAGGAGACCCTCACAGGCCCCACGGGGGCACGTGTGGGCTCCCCAGCACTGACCTGCCCTCCCAGGGTCTGCAGTCCCCGCAGAACTCCCCACCAGTGGTCAGAGAGATGCGGTGGTGGGAGACTCACTTGAGGCTGAGGAGGGTCTGGTTGGTGCAGAGGGCCCCCATCAACGCTGCCACCCCCGTGTCGCTGATGGAGCTGCTCTGGAGGCTGCAGACAGAGGGCCGCCTTACTGGGTGTCCCAGAGCCTGCCCCAGGACTCTTGTTGGCCCAGGCTGGGTTCCACAGGATGGGAGGGGCCTGGGAACAGGCTCCGCCCACATCTCTCCCCACCCAAGAGAGGCTGGGTCAGGCAGGTGAGTTCAGCGCCACAGGCCTGCCCTTTACCTGCCTTGATGTAGGCACCAGGAGCCTCAGAGGGGCGTGTCCTGTCATCTGCAACCCCCAGAGCAAGTGGCAAGGCAGCATCCCTAGCTGGGCCCTACCCCCAGCGGCCTTAGGTCACTGCAGCTGGCCGACCTTTAGTCACCTATGCTAGCCTTTCATGGGCACTGAGTGCTGTGGTCCCTCTGAAACTCCAGAACCAACCAAAGCCCTACTGTCCAGGGGAATGGGGAGAGTGTCGAGGGAGAGACAGATTGGGGTGGAGCCAGGGCTTGCTGGTTGGTTGAGTTCTGCCAGGGAAATGGTCCTGGCCAGCAGGTCCTCCCCCATCTGCAGCTAGGGAGCTATGACCCCCCTCCCTGCCCACAGCGGCCCTGGAGGCAGACTCACTCCAGGCTCTCCAGGCCCTGATTCACCTTCAGGGCCTCGGCGAGGGCCTTGGCGCCTCCATCTCCAATGGTGTTACTGGAGAGCCTATAAGAGATGGGACGTAGGTGAGCCAGCTGCTTGCAGTCACTGGGGAGCAAGCAGAGGTCAGGAGCCAACAAGCTCAAAGGAAGGCTGTGGCTATGGGCCTCAGAACTGCCCACTGCATCCTTCTGTCTGGTAGCCTCAACGCGTGACTGCCTGCTTCCTGTAGGAGGTTGAGGGGGCAAAAGCCCTTGACCACCTAGCAATGCGTGGTATTTGTGGTATTTCATAGGAATGTGGCTGGCTATCTTCTGCTATACGAGAAGCAAATAAGAATGTGAACCTGAGAACATTAGGGTTTACCCATTCTGAATATCTGGATCTCTATTATCCGGATCGAGTAACCTTGGATCTAAGAGCCAGCCATCTAACACCCACCTATCTATCTATCTATCTATCTATCTATCTATCTATCTATCTATCTATCTATCTATCATCATCTATCTCTATCTATTCACTCATTCATCCATTCATCCACCCCTCCTTCCATACATTCATCCACCTATCCATTCACCCACCCCTTGCATCCATCTACCAACCCAACCATCCACAGACGTTCATCCTCGCTAGGAACAGTGAGGTCACCCAGGACCAATGTGGCCCTTCTGCATTTCTCACATGAGTTCCTTCAGACTCTGGTTCTGCTTCAGGGCATCTGCCAACCTCTGGGCTCCCATGTGTCCAATGGTGTTCTTCTGCAAGCTGGGGAAGAGCGGGGGGGAGGGGGGGGTGTCCCTCAGGTAAGGGGGCGACAGCCATCCCAGCCTAGGATGATCTGAGGTCAGAAACTATTAGAGCAACTAATCTAGATTAGAGACTACTTCCTTTATCAACGGCACGGGGGTGGGGGTGGGGGGGCTCCCCAGGAAAGGAGCCCAGGACTCACTGCCACAGTGTTGCTGATGACAGTATTAGGCAGGACAGCAAGAGGTCAGGGCAGCCGACCTTCCCTTCTGAGGAGCTGGAAATCAATGCCTGGTCGATTCTGAGAATGCCCAGCACCTTCCTACATGGGACTCCTGTGTGCCAGTCCTGGTGCCCCTTCATCCACTCCCTCAACAGTCAGCCCTGTACCACCTGCCCCCCAACACTAGAACCCTTGCTCGCAAAGGCCGGGGGGCAGACTCCCCATATAGATTCCTCTTCTCAAAAAGCCACTTCCTTCTATGAAGTTGGGTGGGGGGTGGGGGTCGGGTGACAGGTCAATGCCTTGGGGCTGGTGAGAAGTCCTGGCCCTTTGGCACCTGTCCTCACCCTGAGGAGAGAAAGCAGGGCAGGGCCTCTCCTATAAATGGCCAGCACACATGTAAAGGATGGGATTTTCCTGGGGTCCCACGGAAAGAGACCCTTTTCCCTCTGCAATTTTCTTCAAACGTTTCTAGGACAAAACTTGTAGTTTTCCACCCTTTCTCTAACCTTTGAGATGAACGTAGACGTTTTCAAAAGCTCACAGAGACTCTTGTCAATTTTGCAACCCAAGAATGGCCACGGAGGCTCCTCTTTGAGACGTAAGCACCAGGAGACCGTGCCCCAGCATCCCTGCTTGTTTGCTTGCCATAGAGATAGGAGAGGTGTTCCTTTAGTCTTTGCACAAAGGCAGTTAGCCAACTCAAGTGGTCACCTCAGCTACCAGGCTTGCTTAGGATAGGATGAAGGAAGAGGCACCCAGTGGTGCTGTGGGCTGCTCACCAAACGGTTGGTAGTTCAAACCCACCAGCAGCCCCACAGGAAAGAGCCGAGGCTGCCTGGTGCCATCAAGATTTCCTGTGGAGTAGTTCTCCTCTATTCTATCGGGTCGCTGCTGCAGAATCCACATGACAGCAGTAGGATTTTGCCGTTTCGTATTTGTTTTTTAATGTGTGACTGTCAAGTCCCCTGAGGAGACTCGTCATGGTTTCTCTTGAGAACATGTGCGTCGTGAATGGAATCTGCTGGCTGCATACAAGGGTGGGCTTGCTCTTTGTCTTTGCAATCTCATTCACTAACTGCCTGGGTCCGACATCAGAGTCTGATGCAAGGCTGACCCAACAGAGAAACTGTTGTGTTGTTTACTACATTGGTGGACAGGACTTTCCGGGTGGACAACAGTTTCTTTGTAATCTTTTCCCCAACACCTGTTCTCTGGGCATCAAGTTTTCTGGGTGCCATCAGACAGGGAAGTGCTTCGGGACTTCCCCCATCTGTTCCTCCTCGCAGAAAAGAGGCTGGGAGGCCCTTGGGGGAAGGGGCGTAGATGAGAGGGGCAGGCGGCACAGCCACTCACTGTAGCACGCAGAGGTTCCGGTTCACGGTCAGCGCCTCGGCCATGGCTCTGGCCCCATCATCCTTGATGGCATTACTCTGGAGGCTGTGGGAGAGAGACCACAGAAGCATCACCAGGAAGCCCACGAGGGCACCCAGTGATGGCCGGAGCTCCCACACAATGGGAACACCTGCCCAGGAAGGTGCCCCAGAGCTACGGAGCCCAAGGGGCCAGGGGAACCGCTGACCTCGGCAGAAGAGTGATTTTGACCACTGCATGCCCTTACTGCCCACTGACCAGGAACTGGAACAACCGTCCCTTCCATCACCTCTCCCAGAAGCCACTGCTCTGGGCTTAGGTTGCCCTCTGACTCTCTAAGTACTTCCCTGTTGACAGGGCACAAGGGTGCCTGGGTTACCTGGGCAGCTTTACTGTCAGACAGAGGTTATTGTAAACCCGATTACGGTGGATTGAACCACCACGTATAATATGATACTTGGTCAGTTGACCTCCCTCTTGACCCAATCCGAATTTACTCTAGGCTCAACTATTTCTCGCTTGTTCCATGATAGAAATGTCTTCTCTGGCTTTTGAAATATTGTTGGCGGTCTTTTCTTTCTTACTCTTTATATTTATCCATCTATTATTATTGTTTTCTTCTTTCTGTTTTTTATTGTTTCTCTTGGGTTTCCCGGTTGATGGAGCACAGAGGAGTGGCTGCAGAGATAATAACAGATGTAAGGGCTGCTCGGTGTGGAGTTGGGGAGGGAGGGAGGGAAGGTGAGTGGATTGGGGGAGCATACAACGAATGCAGGAGCGGGGAGGGAGCACCAGAACTGATTGTGATGATGGACATACAACTCTTTTTAAAACTGCTTAACTATGGAAGTGTATGATATGTGAATATTATGTCAAGAAAATTACTGAGAGAAAAA
Organism: Echinops telfairi; assembly: GCF_000313985.2. Lineage (NCBI taxonomy): Eukaryota > Metazoa > Chordata > Mammalia > Afrosoricida > Tenrecidae > Echinops > Echinops telfairi. The sequence continues at coordinate 32,750,367 of NW_022103901.1, forward strand.
AAGTTGACCCGTGGTTACCATGGGTGAAGGAGGAAGAGGTTTTGCTTAGGGGACATTGAGTTTATGTTAATGGTGGTGGAATGATTTTGGAAAAGGATATCACTAATGGTTGTGCAACACGGAGAGTATAATTAATGACACTGGATTACACACGTAGAACTTGCTGACTTGGAGAATGCTTGATTATGTATATTTTTGCCACAATTAAAAAAAATTACACTTATAACAATGAATACATGGAAGAAGAGAATGCTCTAAAATTGTAGTGATGATTATACAATTCTTGATATGACTGAGCTATTGAATTGTATGATATATGGATGAAGTGCCCATAAAACTGTTAAAAATAAAAAGAAGAAGAACAGTACTCTTGAAAGATGGGTGGGGTGCATAAGCAAATGTGGTGAAGAAAGCTGATGGTGCTTGGCTATCAAAAGATATAGCATCTGGGGTCTTAAAGGCTTGAAGGTAAACAAGCGGCCGTCTAGCCCAGAAGCAACAAAGCCCACATGGAAGAAGCACACCAGCCTGTATAACCACGAGGGGTTGAAGGGACCAGGTATCAAGCACCAAAGAACAAAAAAATCATAAAATCATGAATGAGGGGGAGTGTGAGATGGGGACCCAATGCCCATCTGTAGACAACTGGACATCCCTTGCAGAGGGGTAGTGGGGAGGAGATGAGTCACTCAGGGTGCAGTGTAACATCGATGAAACGCACAACTTTCCTCTAGTTCTTAAATGCTTCCTCCCCCCACCACTATCATGATCCCAATTCTACCTTACAAACCTGGTTAGACCAGAGGATGTACAGTGGTGCAGATAGGAACTGGAAACACAGGCAATCCAGGACAGATGAACCCCTCAGGACCATTGGTAAGAGTGGTGATACCGGGAGGGTGGGGTAGAAAGGGGCAACCGATTACAGGGATCTATATACAACCTCCTCCCTGGGAGATGCACAACAGAAAAGTGGGTGAAGAGAGACGTCGGGCAGTGTAAGATATGACAAAATAATAATTTATAGATTATCATGAGGGAGGGAGAAGTGGGGAGGGTGTGGGAAAATGAGGAGCTGATGCCAGGGGCTTACGTGGAGAGCAAATGTTTTGAGAATGATGAGGGCAACGAATGTACAAATGTGCTTTATACAATGGATGTGTGTATGGATTGTGATAAGAGTTGTATGAGCCCCAATAAAATTATTTTTTTAAAGGAGGAGAAAAAAAAGAAGAAAGATGGGTGAAATGGGAAGAAATTATAACCCTCATCACGGTTGTGGGAACATGAAATGCTGCAGCTGCTGGGGAGAATGGTGATGGGCCCTGGACAAGTGAAACGGCATGACAATCTGGCCCAGCAATTCTGACCGTAGGTCCACACCCAAGAGAAATGAAAACACGCCTATCCACAGCAAGGCTTGCACACAAGTGTTCATAGCAACACTCCTCACAGTGGCCAAATGGCAGAAAGCATCCAAGTGCCCATCAATAGATGAATGGATAAACCAACCATGGTCTGTCCATTCAGTGGGATTTTTGCTCAGCCATGGAAAGAATAGGGTTCTGATACATGCTACAAAGTAGTGGATCCTTGGTAATATTGTGTTGAGTAAAAGAATTCAAATATGTATTCTCATGGTTGCTATGATGAATAACAGGAAATGATTAGTAAATGAAAAATATGTCCCTTTCTAAGATTGAAAACAGCACACTTACTAAAAAGAAGTCAGACTCCAAAATGTCACATATACTGTATGATTCCATTTATAGAAAATAACCAGCACAGGTAAATCCATAAAGACAGAAAGCAGATTTATGGTCTGCAAAGGCTGGGGGAGGGGAATGGAGAATGACTGCTTTATGGGCGTGGGGTCTTCTCCGGGGCGAGGAAAGTGTTTTGGAGCTAGTCACAGGTGGTGGCTGTATAATATTATGAGTGTACTAAATAGCACTGAATTGTGCACTTGAAAGCGGTCCATTCTATTACATTAATTTCACCTCCCCAAATAAAATAGTTTGAAAAAAGAGATAACATTATACTCAAGTTTGGCCCAACTAAGGGTGGATACAATGATCAAAACCCAAACCCAAATGAAAATCACACTCCTATCGAGTGGATGCTGACTCATCTCGACCCTGTAGGACAGAGTGAAACTAACTGCCCTGTGGGTTTTGAAGACTTTACAGAAGCAGAAAGCCTCGTGTGTGCTTAGCAGCCTGACTCGACTCACTAAGGCACCAGGGCTCACTGGACGCAGCCGCGGCCACCATCAAAGGACCCCACTAACCCCATCAAACCGTAAGCGCCTTCTTGACTATGGGCACTCACTGTGCCACGGAACACTGTGAGAAAATGGTGACACCTGCATGGATTGGGGAATTTCCTGCTCAGTCCAAGTTTTTCCAGACAATTTGCTCTTCCTTATCTCTGTGAGCACCACTGCACACCCTTGGTTTCCCCTTAACCCCTTCTCAGGCCATAAACACCAGCACAATGACTAAAGAGGGGCTGGAAATTTGGAAACTTGCATAGGATACAATGGTATCCAGTGGGAATGGGAATCAGGCCTGTCATTTCGAATTGTTTCCCATTCCACAGATGGCACCTGAGGGTTTTCTTGACCCTGTCCTGGGGGCCTCAGGGGTGGGGGACAGACGACATGTACCTCAGAGAAGTCATGGTCCGATTAATCTTCAGAGCATCTGCCAGAGCCTTGGCCCCTTGAGGCCCGATGGAGTTACCACGGAGGCTGGCAGAAGGAAGAGAGAAAGAATTATCTCCTTTCAACTGACTCCTCGGAAGGGAAGGAATACTAGAAATTACACTGATCTTTAAATCTGTGATCCTTGAAAAGAATGAGGCAGGGTTTAGGAATCCACATTTGGAAATCTCCTAAAATATTCCCATATAATGGGAGTGGACCCAGAGCAGGGTACATCAGGACTTGATGAATTCTTGGGTTTGGTCAATTTAAGGAGAATGATAAGCTGATATTTCGGGCTGAAAATGGGCCCTGGATGAATGAGCCCAATGCTTCCATGGGCGATGACCCTCAGGCAGCAGCTGAAGGGCTCCTGGCTTTGCTAGCTCAGCTCTCTTTCCAACCCACCCAGGGGACAGCATGGCCCACGATGAGGTCTCTCTTGTTTCCTCCTCCTACAGGAGGGACTATCAAGGACGCCCAGACCTTGGAGCCTGCACCAGATGAGATATGGGCTGAATCTGGGGAGCCAGGGAAGGAGGACATGATTCCAGTCGTTTCACAGGAAGGGGAGGTGCCTGTACAGGAGACTGTGCACAGGGACCACAGGCTCTTCCTGATCCAACGGCAAAGCTTAGGCCTTTGGCATACTACTTACTCCAGAGCAGTCAGACTTCGGTTGACCAGAAGGGATCTGGCCAGAGCTTTGGCTCCTTTGTTGCTAATCTGGTTCTCAGCCAAGCTACCCAAAGAAAGAGAGGACTGGTTAATCAAGTCCATATTTCATCACCATCCACCTTTGGAAGTCTCCTTCCATGCCATGCCTGTGAATTGAGCCCCTAGGCCTCCCAGCCTCATCTGGCCCTAGGCACAGGTAATGATGATGGCCCATTGAAACAGGATGGCCGGACACAAGAACACCCCTGATCCTGGGCAAAGTCGAGCCAGAGTGGGTAGACAGACTCTCACTCTGACAAAGGGTTCCAGGGGAAGTTTGGCTAGAATCCAGCCCAGTGGCTTCTATGCACAAAGCACAGCAAACGGGCCGTACATGACAAGCCTGCTATGTGGGTCCCTTGACGCTGATAAACTGACTCGCTGGGAAAAACAAAATACAGAAAATCTGATCGATGCATTTGCCAATGTCCATGATGTAAACATTGGCCCCATGGCCAATAGTTTGCAAACTCCCTGAAAATTTGACCATCAACTCTCACGAACTCGTTTAAGATGGCCCCAGGAGACCATTGATTCCAACCTTGCTCTCATGAAAGAAAAGCAACCTGGAGAGTTTTTAGGGAGCTAACCTTAAAGTAAAACCAATTTATAAATATGTTTTACTTTATATGTACCTATACCTGCCTTGAAAGGGCAATTCCAGGGATATGCTGGCGGACCAACCTAACAGTGCTTCATGAACTCAGACTTCAGAAACAGTAGTTGTTGGAGATCTTTACAGTTTCTTAGACTTCTAAAATGGAATGTCACTCAGTTGGACACAGCTGTTCAATTAGATCCCCCCAGCCAGTGCTTTTGAAGCTATGCCCTAAGGGCCCTTACAGGCCCTCAGGAAGATTTTGAGGAGCCCCAGGAGGCTGGTGAGACCTGTGGGCCCCACCTCCTACCTCTTTAATGCTTAGAAATTCCTCTGTCTGTTTTACATAGTGGGTTATAGCTGAGGTTTTATATCTCTTTAGAAGATGTTTGAAGACTACTCGTTCAGGCCACTTCTAGATAAATGTGCTCAGATTCTGCAGCGTCTTTGTCCCCCAAGGATGTTCATGACATTTTATGTCGTGTTTTATGAGCAATGCGATGTGACTTTTCCTTCTTTTGCCCCCTTGCTGCCGTCTGAGATTTATCCGTGGGCACGTGACGGCGTGCGAGATGTTATAAGCACACAGACCTGCTCTTCAGTCGGCATCTACGACTCATCTAATTAGAACCCGGTTGTTGTTAGTTGTCACTGGGTTGGCATCACACGCATCAGACGCCCAGACTACTGCTTGAGGTCAAACTGCGAGGAGCTTAGAGAACATGGGCGCTGGTACCGCGTGAGCATGCACAGTTCTCGAGTAATGTTCTCATGTCCGTGACCGTGTCTGACCCTCATCATCCCGTCTCCTCTTCTGCTTTTTTTAAAATCGTTTTATTAGGGGCTCATACACTCATCATAATCCATCCATCCATCCATTGTGTAAAGCACATTTGTACATTCATTGCCCTCATCCTTCTCCAAACATTTGCTCTCCACGTAAGCCCCCGGCATCAGCTCCTCCACACCGTCTCTTCTTACAGAAGAGCTACCTAAGCCTCTGAAACTCTCGAGAATGAGCAGAAACCAACAGACTGCATCCTGAGCCACATATGTAAGAGAGACCTTTCCTTGAAGGCTCCACTGGCCAGCTGAGCAGAGAGGGTGCTGGGAAAGGAGTCATGGACTCCACAGAACTGGTGGGGAGCCCGGGGGGACCTCTGGGGTCAGGGATACCTGATCTTCTGAATGCGGCAGTCCTTCCCGCTTAGCACACTGCCCAGCAGCTCCATCACAGGGTCCTGGAACTGGTTACCATCCATCCTGCCCAAGAAGATCAAGTGTCAGCCAGTGGTACTCCCTCCGATGGGCAGGGTGAGAGGAGACCACTAGCTATGGGGCTGGCCTCGGGGTAGAGGAGAAGGCCTGAATCCCAGGGCTCTAGACAGCCAGGCGGGGGACCTTATCCCTTTCCCCGCCCCTACTGTGGTTCAGCACATCCACGATACTCAAACTTTCCCCATGGAAGACACACTCAGAGCTCAGAGGCTGTGAGCCCTCAGGCTCCTGCCTAGGGCAGGGCCCACCCCTGTGTGGCACTGTCCTCGGTCTCCTCCTCCTGGGGACACACAGTTCCAGGTCCCAGGACCCTCATCCTACAGGTGGAGGTCTTGAGCAAGGGAGGATGGGTCCCAGGTAGCGTGGGTGGAGATAGGGGGAATAGCCTTGGGTGGTCCAGGGTATACGGGGGTGGTCCAGGGCATGAGTCAGGTGGGGGTGGAAATGGCTGCAGACCCATCCCCTCCCATGCCTACCTGAGGCTCTGGCAGTATAGCAGCTGGGGCAGCAGGCTCTGGAGCACAGCCTGGCTGAGGCACAGGGACAGGTTGGCCTCTTGGGCGCAGGTGTCCGACACCTGCAGCAGGTAGGCCAGGGCGGCGCGGTGCGCGGGGCTGGTCAAGCCGGCCAGGTCCCCCCGCTCCACGGCCTCCTCCACGCCGCGGGCCAGCTCCGTGTGCTGCAGCTCGTGCAGGCAGCGCAGGATGTTGATGGCCCGGGCGCTGACGGCCGCCTCGGGGGCCAGGCAGCCCTGCAGGAGGCTGGCCACCTGCACCCGGTAGCCCTGGTGCTCCCCGGCCACCAGCAGGGGGCCGGCCAGCAGGGCGTTGACCCTGGGGGACAGGAGGCCCGAGAGGAAGCGCAGGAACACGTCCAGTCTGCCGTCCTCAGCCTGCACGGCCCGCTGAGCCGCATTCCGGAAATGCGTCAGGAAACCCAGCCGCGGCCAAGACAAGCCGCTCTCCGTGAAGAGGTCGAAGATGGCCCTCTTGGACGCTCCGTAGTAATAGGCGGCCGCCACAAATTCCTGCAGGGACAGGTGGCAGAAGCAGTAGGTGGCCAAGGAGCCTGGTGTTTCCTCCTGCCGCAGGAAGCCCCCACCCAGGGCGCCCTGCAGCAGGCCCAGGTCCACCCCGAAGGCCTTCAGGTCCTGCTCATAGAACACATACTTCTTCCTGACCAGCCCGTGAAAAGCCAGCCGGCCCAGGGTCCCCACCATCCTGCGGTCCCCCTGGGCCACCTGCTCGATGCGTGGGCTCACCTTGCCCTTGTCCTGCCCCTCCCCACCGAGTCCCATCCTGAAGTACCAGGCGTAAAGCTCACTCAGGGTCCTAGGGGGCGACAGCTTGGTGTCCGGGGCTCCCCGCCTATGGCGGTACAGGTGGCCCAGAGCTGACCCCGTGAGCCGGCAGAAGGCGGGCACAGTGCACATGAGGTACAGAGCCCTTTGGGCCTGCACCTGGGCCAGGACCCAGCCTGCGAGGCCCTGGTCCTCCGGGAACATCTGCCCCAAACACGCCTTGATCTCTTCCTGGTTGAAGCCCCGGATTTCTGTCATCCGGTCCACCAGGCCGCCCGGGATCTGACCAGCCGAGTTGGGGCGGGAGGTGACCCAGACAGAGACTTCTGGAAAGAGGTTGCCCCGGATGATATTGGTGATGAGGCTGTCCACCGGGACCTCTTTCCTGGGGTCCGTGCAGGCTGCAGAGTTGGAGAAATCCAGGGGTGTCTTGCTCTCATCCAGGCCGTCCAGAATCAGAAGGGTCCTGGCCGGGGCCGCCACTGCCAGGCCGGGGTCTCCGAGGTGCGGGAAGGCCGAGCAGACCAGCCTGTAGGCTGACAGCTTCTCATGAATGTTCAGCTCCCGGAAGGTCAGCGGCAGCACCAGCGAGAAGTCCTTAGCGAGCTGCCCTCGGGCCCAGAGGTGGACGAAGTGCCTCACCAGGGTGCTCTTGCCCACGCCAGCCACCCCGACTGTGATGGAGACGCGGGGCGGGACGGAGACCCGGGACAGGGACAGGAAGAGCCCGTCCAGGGTAATGGTCCTGGCGGTGCGCCCGGCCCCACGCGTGGCCTCCACCTGGGTGAAGTCATGCTCCCGCAGCTGCAGGTCAGTCAGGCCATCCACCAGCAGGAGGCTGGTCAGCCTGGTCGGGGGCTCGCCCAGCCCCGCCTCGGCCCCCCGCCGGCTCAGCAGGGCTTCCTGGTGCTGCCGGAGCCTTGCGTCTGCAGGACAGAGGCCCCAGGAGGGCAGGGAGGTGGGGGTGATGGCACAGGGAGAGGGTCCAGGGAGAGGGCCCCCTCTGCCACCCAGGCCCATCCTACCACTGCTGAGGGACTCCAGTGGGGGGTCCGTTGGCCTGTCCCAGGTTTGCAGGGCCGGGGTCCCCTTCCCTGCCAGCAGGTCCATGAAGGCCTTCACCTGCTCGGTCGGGGAGCCACCACCATGTCCTGGGCCAGCCTTCCCATCCACCTGCACCCGCTGCTTCCGCATGCAACCTGGAACCTCCGCCAGGAACTGCAGACAGAGGACCCAGCCCTGCTGTCTGCCAGGCTGCCTGCCCAGCCATCCTCCACCCGGGGCTCAGCGGGGAACCCACGTTCCTTTTCCCCAGCCCGAAGCCACCACATCCATCCAGGGTCCTCACCCCACCTTCCCGGGCAATGACAATGGTCCCATCCCAGGAGTGCCTCAGGTACAGGGGCCACCTGGGTGACAACCAGCCTCTTACCAGCAGTGTGGCTCCAGGCAGACTTCTGAGGCTTCCCACGCCACCACGCCCTCATGGGTAGCCTGGAAGTGGGCGTGCCGTGGGTCGAGGAGTTGGGAGGTGGGGCACCTAGTTCCCAAGTGGCTCCTGGAAGCTGAGGGAGGCAGTGATGCTGAGAGGCAAAACCTGGGAGCCCACCCTACCCAAAGCTGCCTCCTAGCCCAGGACCTAGCCCTCTCATAGCTCAAGCCCCAGCCCCTCCTCCCCTCCTCCCCTGGCATGCAGCGGGAAGGACCTACAGCCAAAGCAGCCACCCCTCCAGCAGGGCCAGGGGTCATGGGGCAGGGGCCGGCATCCCCTCAGCCATGGTTCTAGAGGAAGAATACCACAGAGTGAGGTGGGGCCACGGGCCGCACATGCCTCCTGGCTCACCAACTGAGCACGTGCTGCTTACGTTCCGACCACCTCTAGTTCATTCTTCTCAGATCTTTTCAGGGTCCAGGGACTGCAGAGACGGCAGCAGTCTGTCTGCCTTCCTCCCGTGCGTTGTCCCGGGGAGCTTTGCACAGTGTGAGGGCCTTGGCCGGGCCGCAAGGGGTGCTGTGGGAGCAGCATAGAGGACTCCTTGCCTTAGTCTGCCAGCCTCAGGGAAAAGCACCCCTCAGCGTCGCCGCGTTTGAATCGGGGTTCTTCTCTCTTGGGGATGTTTCCTCACGCTTTCTTTTTTAGTTTAGGTTTGTGTTCATGTGGCACCTCATTTTCTATTATCACACGAATATTTTTATGACCAAGAACTGATGTATTTGAATGACGGTGCTGGTTGACGATTTTGAAAGTACCGTGGAACCCAGAACAAAAGATCATATCCGTGTGAATGAGGGGGAGTGCGGAGTGGAGATCCAAAGCCCATCTGTAGACAATTGCACATCCCCTTAAAGAAAGGTCACAAGGAAGAGACGAGCCAGTCAAGGTGCAGTGTAGCACTGATGAAACATACAACTTTCCTCTAGTTCTTAATGCTTCCTCCCCCCACTATCATGATCCCAATTCTACCTTACATATCTGGCTGGACTAGAGGAGGTGCACTGGCACAGATAGGAACTGGAAATACAGTGAACCCAGGACAGATGAGCCCCCCAGGACCAGTGGAGAGAGTGGTGATATCGGGAGGGTAGAGGGAAGGTGAGGGAGAAAGGGGGAACGGATGACAAGGTCTACATATAGCCTCCTCCCTGGGGGACGGACAACGGAGAAGTGGGTGAGGGAGATGTCAGGTGGGGTAAGATATGATAAAATAATAATTTATAAATTATCAAGGGGGAGGGAGGGGGAGGGAAAAATGAGGAGCTGATACCAAGGGCTCAAGTAGAAAGAAAATGTTTTGAAAATGAGGATGGCAACAGATGGGCAAATGTGCTTGACGCAATGGATGGATGGATGGATGGATGGATTGTGGTAAGAGTTGTACGAGCTCCCAATAAAATGATTTTTTAAAAGAGAGAGAAAGAAAGTACCGTGGGCTGCCAGAAGAACAAACAAGTGCCTTGGAAGAAGCTGAGAACTCTAAACCAAGGAAACCACGCACACTCACGGCCATCGAGGCTGTCCTGAGTCACAGAGACCCCAAAGGGCAGAGTAGACTGCCCTTGCGGGTTTCTTTGGCTGCAGATCTTTATGGGTGCAGAAAGCGTCCTTGTCATCCCATGGAATGCCTGGGGGTTCCCACCACTGAGCTGTCAGCTAGCAGCTGAGCATGTAACCCACTACACAAGCAGGGCTGCTTAGAGTGATCATGTGACCCAGCGATTCTACTCCTAGGCATGTGACCGAAAGACGCGAAAGTGGGGACTCAAACAGACCCTTGTGCATCAATGTCCATCGCAGTCTTTATTCACAAAGCCAAGCGGTGGGGACGACCCAGGTGCCCATCCAGAGAGGACGGAGAATCACAACCCAGACCCTGGAGTCCTCTTCAGCCATAATGAGCAACAAAGTCCTGATAGATGACGATACGTGGACGGACCTTGGGAAATGATGTGGAGTGAATTGAGCCAACGACAAAAGGACAAGTAGTGTATGGTCCCACCTCTATGAAATAGCTAGAATCGTAGCTAGGAAAAGTACAGCCAGAATGCTCCTGGGGCATGAGAAGTGGCTAGACTTCGTCTCAGATAGTTTGGACTTGTCGGAAGAGACCAGTCCCTGGAGAAGGGCCATCACCTGTGCTTGGTAAAGTGGAAGGTCGGTGAGAGAAGAAGAGCCTCAACTAGAAGGGTGGATGCAGCAGCTTCAACAATGGGCTCAAACGACGACAGTCGTGAAGGTACTGCAGAGTTAGGCAACTCATGCTATGGGTCACCACGAGTTGGAACCAATTGGACAGGACCTAGCGACGTGGCTGGGTTGCGCGGAGTTTCTGCGAAGGGTGATGTGAAATGCCGTGGAGCGGATTTTAACTCTCAGTGAGGTGGCAGGACAGAGTAGATCTGTTCCGTGGTGTTTCCGAGGCTGTCAGTCTTGATGGAAGCAGGCAGCCCACCTTAGTCGCATGGAGCGGCTGGTGGGTTAGAATCGCCAAGCCTGTGGTTTGCAGCCCAGCCCTTCGCTGCTTCAAGGGCTCCTTCTGCACAGCGCAAGGAGTCTAACAAATGCCGTCGGATCACGCATGTTAGACAAAAAAATTCATTGTATAGACACAAGGCTTCAAAAAGTTGGTGGGGAAATGGAATGGTGGGATTATGGAATTTTCCCACGAACGTTTTAAAATCCCCCGGTAGTTTCACCCCGATCATAAAGAAAACAAAAGCCTAGCCCCTCTTCAGAAACTCGTCTGCGGGTCAGACCCCTTGAACCATTTCAACGCTCTGTCCATGTGACATCCAGGGACATTGGTTACATCCGTAGGTTGTACCACCCGTCTCGGTATGCGTTTCCAGATCGGTTCCCGCCATGACCACCAGCCCCTGCCCGCTGAGCTGCTCCTCTCACCTGTCAAGTGGTGGTCATCAGTTTGGTCTGGAGGGAATTCTTCACAAGGCAGGTTGCCCAAGGCGGGGATGCTTTTCTACTGAAGTTCAATCATTGTTTGGTTTAAGGATGACTTTAGGAGATAGTCGGTTTATGGTTGAAAGGCTTCTTCAGGGCAGTTGTTTCCAAGGAGGGAAAGTGTCACCCAGACTCCACAATGCCACAGAGTCTGAATTCCATGAGGAGTTGAAGCTCTGTTTCACATTTCCCCCATAGAACCAATGTGGACCGATTTTAAAGCTCCCTGGGAAAGTCTAATGCGCAACTGGGGTTGAGAGCCCCTGGACCCGAGATACACCGACAGGACATTGCAGGGACAAGTATGGGGTGAAGAGGAGCTCCCCCAGGATCCTTGTCTCTGTCTCTTTGTGATGCGATCACACTCTAAGGTTAGAGGCCCATCTCTCTTGTCCCGTTGACCTCAGGCCTAAGGTTGTCAAATTTACCCAATTAAAACACAGGGTGCCAGGTTAAATTGTAATTGCAGGCAAGCAACAAAGGAGATTTTTAAAAAATAAAATAAATATATCCCATGTAACTTTCGTGACATACTAAAAACAAATCAACAACACAAAAGCTGTTTATCTGCAAGTCTCATTTATTGGGTGTCCTGTATTTTAGCAGGCACCCACATTCAGTGACACTCAGACTGAGTCCCACCCGCCAACCTAGCTTTCACCTGCAGGCACCTTCTCCCAGCAAGCAGCCCAGGATCCCTTCTCTCAACTTCCCACAGGGCCAGACAGACCGAGCATCACCTGATGCTGACAAGACTCCAGGGGTGAGGGTCTCCCCATCGGGGACCAGCTCCCTGTCACCTACCAGACCCCGTCACCTCTGTGGACAGACTTACAGGCAGACTCCAGACCAGGTCCTCCCACAGACCAGTGAGTCGGGTGAAGCAAGCTGAACAGGGCCGTGGGCACAATGGGGCCCCTGCAAACCCAGCTTACAGAGGGGAAGATCGAGGCTGGTGGCCAGGAAGGGGTCCCAGTGCTATCTTTTTCATGCCTTGCTGCAGGTGGGGCTTGCTGGGACTCTGCGGGGAAGGTGGACCCCAGAGCCCCTGTTGAGTAGCCAGGCTTCTGCCTCAGCCCTGGGAAAGGCTTGATTCGATCTTGATTGTTTCTGCCAACCGGAAGGGCTCCTGATCTTACCCCTGCCCCTCCCAGGGCCTCAGCCAGTGGGTGGCTCCTGCTTAGTCATCTGCTGCCTGGGGATGCCATGGGGGCTGCCTCCCCACTCCCGGGCCAGAATGAAGACTCAGTGCTGGCAAGTGGCCCCTGTGCCCCAGCCGGCTGACCACTTGGCCACCTGAGATCAAGCGACCTTCTTAAAGGCAAGTGGAGAGAGTGTCTGCCCCTGAGTCACTGCTCCCTACTGCACGGACCCTGGGCTTCAAGCAGAGGCAGAGGAAGGAGGTGTCCAGGCAGCAGACTGGCCTGGGTAATGGTCCAGGCTCCGGGGAGGGGCCCAGGAGCTTTGAGAAGAGGACACCCTGGGTAGTTACATTTCAGTTTGTCCTCGTCCTTCCTGGGGAGACTTGGGGTTGCACGCCTAACAGCAAGGAGCACGGAGCTACCCAGACGGCCCCTCCCAGCTGTGGCCCCTGGTCTCCCTCTGACTTACAAGCGTCGAGGTGGGGAGGTGGGGGGGCTGAAGCACAGAGAAGTTGGATCTTGTGCTTGGGACCCGGCAGCTGGGAAGGGCTGGCTGCTGAGCAAAGTCTAACCACTGGACGAAACTGCCCTCCGATCCTTCCTCTGGTCCCCTCTCTCTGGGTGCGGAGGCACAGGTCAGTCTCTGGGCTCCCCCTGGGCCCCTGTCCTGTCTTTGTAGTCCATGCCTAGAGCTCACAGAGCCAGGATGTGGGCTGGCGTCTCCGCAGCTGCCCGCCCTAACCCCAGATGGCACCATGCTTGCTGCTGGCTGTGCCCTCCCCCTCCCCCGCTTTGCACGCTGGCCACCTGGGCTTCACTCACCAGGCTTCCAGTCTGCTCCAGGGAGGTCCAGGGTGGGGCTCTGCCCAGCTCCTCAGGGCGATGGTGGTGGTGAAGGCAGAGATGCTTGGGATGATGCGCCAGGTGCCCACAGGTGTGTCCACTCCACTGCCAGCCTGCAGCCTGACCCCACAGATTGGTGACACCAGCTGACCCTGTGGGCCCACTGGTGATGTGGCCCCGGCTCTGATCCCCACGGACGGTGGCAGTGGCGGCGTGTGCTCCTCTTCCTGTGAGGGGCCACCTCCACCTTCCTTCCTGTCTCATTTCAAAAGCCAACAAGCCTCTCGACAAATCAGTGAGCTGAGGCTGCCGCCCGCCCGTCAGGGGAGTGACAATGGGGTCTTGTCCCAGGACCTGCTGCTTTTAAAAGAGACGTGCGAGCTGCTGATAGCCAGCCCTCTCCACCTGCCCAAAAGGACAGTCGTGGCCATCAGGGGGTAGTCTGCTTTTCAGTTGCTAGGTGATGTGCAAGGGGTGACCTCAAGTACTCTCCCGCCGGCCCCAGCCCCACTTGCCTTTCTCTGCCCCCACCAGGCACCTCTAAAACAACGAAGCCCTGTGCTCGGTTCTCCTGGCCTCTGAGAGGATGAACAGAAGGTGGCCACTCAGGGCCCTGAAAGATGGATCTTGGCGGGTAGTGCGCATGACAGAGAAGAGGTCGTGGGGACACACAGGTCAGAGTGGACAAGCAGGCCCATGGCCGAGAAGAGGGCGTGGGGACACACAGGTCAGAGTGGATAAGCAGGCCCACGGCTGACTGAGTGCTTGTGGGAATCAGCTAACAAGACACCGTGGGGCCTGCCTTTTGTTCAGCCTGCAGGAGGGAGCCCCTGACGGTGTAGGACAGCAGAGGTGTGTTCAGATGGGCACACGTGAGGGGGGGGAGTGGGGCGGGGGTGTTGCTGAGCCCCTAGAGCAGGACTCTGCTGCGGGGTAGGCACAGTGCAGCTCCAGGCTGCAGCCTTGGGGGCTGGGGCTCGGCCGCCCACAGGATGCTGGAAACCGCAGGGGCTGTGGGTGTCTGTCGCTGAAGCAGGCTATTGTGGCCTCTTCACCCCCACTATGGTCACAGCCTCCAATGGGGGATCTTCAGACACCCCAGAATTCTGCACCCCTTGGCCTTCCCAGAGACCACCTACCGTCCAGATAGAACGGGCCAGGGGCCTCGTTCTTCCAGGCTCTCTAGGAGCAGTGGAAAGGGGAGGGGAGGCTGAGCAGGGAAGGGGGCTCTTCCAGGCTCTCCGCAGGGATTGTATAGCTGAGGGCATCTCCAAGCTCTCCTAGGGGTATGTGTTGTTGAGGGGTCCCTAGCTGCTCCTAGGAGTATGGGGGGGGGGGGCGAGTCTCCAGGCTGTCAGGGAGGGGAGGGGAGCATAGTCTCTCCTGGAGTAGGGGTTGTGTGTGAGGGAGGAATCTCTATAGATTCTCCTGGGGGGTTGTATATGCATGTGTATATGTGTGGCTCTCCTTGGGGGTGTCGTGTGTGTGCCTGGAGGGAGTGGGCACAGGCTCTCAGGCTCTCCTGGGAGGGTTGGGGGTGAGGGGGTGTCTCTTGGTTCCCTAGCAAAGTTGTGAGGGGGGAGTCTCCTAGGCCTGCCAAAGGAGTTGTGTGTGTGTGGGGGGGGGCTCTCATGCTCTCCTGGGGGCATTGTCAGCAGGACACCCAGTCCTTCCTGCCTTAGGTGGGGCCTTCAGGGCTGAGCAGGGCCCTGAGCTTGCCTATTGCCCTGAGTGGCCACGGTGGCCAAGCTCACAGGAAGTGGGACAGACCCAAGAGGTAGCCTCAGTGCAGGCAGCACACTGCTCGTTGATCAGCTATAACCACGACATCATGCCCCTCCCATCAGGCCCACCTGCACTGGGGTGGCTGGGGCCCCAGCTCCTCTGTAAACCCCATTGGGCAGACAGAGTGTGGTCACCGTGTTGGGCCTTGCTCATTTCCCGGAAGGGCCAGCCCACTCTCTCCAGCAACTCTGTTCTGATCACAGCAGCGGCTCCACATGGTGGAGGGGTTCAGGAAAAGGGGCAGCTCTTTGCTGAGGTTCAGGCTGTCACCAGTCGGCCACCGGTGCCACCTTTCAGGGCCTGATTTGATGTCCCACTTTCAGCTCTCTCACCATGCCAATTCTCCGAGCCCGGGCACTGCCATGCTGTGAGTCCCCATACCTTACAGCAGCAGTTCTTAACCTGTGGGTCGCAACCCCTTTGGGGGCTTGAATGACCCTTTCGCAGGGGTCGCCCGATTCATCACAGTAGCAAAAGGACAGTTATGAAAGAGCAATGAAAATAATTTTATGGTTGGGGGTCACCACCACAGGAGGAACTGTCTGAAAGGGTCACGGCATTTAGAAAGTGGAAAACTGCTGCCAAGGATGGTGTGCTCCCCACACACACTCCTGGAAGGGTCAAGGGTCAAGGTGAGTCCGGGATCCCCTACGTCCCCAAACAGCCCACCCTGAATTTGAGAAGCCAGGCTTCCTCCCGAGGTGTGCAGGCCGACCAGGGCCAAGAGCCCTTGTTCGTTCTGTTCCCAGGGCCACCTTCCCTCCCACCAGCGCCCCAGCAGTGACTGGGAGGGACTTCAAAAGGTTGGTGGAAAAGTGGAATTGAAAGATAATGAAATTTGTCCAGGAACTTTTTGAAGTGCCACTCTCCCCCCACCCCCCACAAAATGCGGCCTCTGTAGGGAGGCGGG
>NW_022103901.1:32766199-32797118 GCF_000313985.2 Echinops telfairi
CCACCGACCCAACTAGACCCCCACATCTGATGCCTTTGGATGATGGCGATGGAGGCACAATGAAAAGGCCAGGTCTGTCTCAGGAGGACAGTCCCGTGTCCCCTCTGACCGTCCTGGAGCCGGGCGCCTCTGAGGGATTCTGACAAAGCCTTTTTATTGCACTTGATACAAAACACAGCGCAGACACAGGCAGGGGTGACCTATGGGCAGAGAGTGAAGCCAGCGGCCTCCCGGGGGCACCGGGAGGAGGAGAGCCAGTCCTGAGGGCAGTGCCCTCTCGGGTCCAGCCTGAGGCCGGCGGGTGATGACGATGGTTGTGGGGTAGGTGGGCAGGCGGCTGCTGGGTGGTGGGATGGTGGTGCTGGGACACGTGTAGCCGGTGGCACCCCACGCACACACACGGCGGTGCTGGTTAAGGGCCAGGGTTGGTGGGT
Source organism: Echinops telfairi (assembly GCF_000313985.2). Classification (NCBI taxonomy): domain Eukaryota; kingdom Metazoa; phylum Chordata; class Mammalia; order Afrosoricida; family Tenrecidae; genus Echinops; species Echinops telfairi. Next base: position 32,766,634 of record NW_022103901.1, read on the forward strand.
GCTGCCACCTCGGGGAGTGGGGCTCCGGAAAGGTCTGGCCCGGACCCTGGGGGTCAGAGTGGAGTACGGGCAGGGCAGGAGGGCGCCCCTCAGTCCTGCCCGCGCCTCTTCTTGCCCGCGGGTCGCCGCCTCTTCTGCTCCAGCCGCTCCCTCCTGGTGGCGGCCGTGGTGAAGGTGATGCACTGGGAGTCCAGGAAGTCCAGCAGCTTGCCGGCGGCCACGCGGATGCCACTCTGCCTCAGCTCCGCCTGCAGCTCGGCCAGCTCCAAGGGCTGGTACAACAGCACCCTCCGGTACAGGGCCGGCTGGGAGCGGATGTAGTGCCACACGGCCTCCTGCGTGTCCGCCGCCCGCGAGGCCACCTGCGATGCCGGGACCCCCTCCTCGCCCTCGTCGGCCCCTTCGGACTCAAAGGCCGCTCCAAACTCACCACAAGCGGAGCTGGAAAAACACCCAGTCAACCGCAGTTAGTGAAAAACCTGAGCCTGCCAGGCCCACCCAACCCCGTTCACCCACCATGCCTGAAGGTACTCGACCATGAGATTCTGGAAGGCAGCAGTGTCCCCATGTCTTGTGTGGGGCAGGGACAGCGTCCAAGGAGTTGCCTGTTCTCCCAGGCAGTCCGGCTCACGGGCCCAGTCACACCCTCAGTGGTCTCCACCAGCAACGGGATGTCACCGTGAAGACACTTTGGGCAGCCCCCTCAAGGACCTGGGAGGTTCTTACAGGCCGAGGGGCCCAAAAGCAAGCAGTGGGTGGGAGGTGAGGTGGCCTGCCTGCCCACATCTCCTGTGGCTTCAAACCCAGGGGCAGCCAGAAAGCTCCCTACCCCAGTCTCAGCCCCCTGGCTCAGAGGACCTGCGTGCCCAGCCACTGACCTCTGTGAGCCCCAGGACCCATCACTGCTGACCACCGAAGTGGCTGCAGATTCCTGGGAGGCAGGGAGCTGGTCTTCGTCATTTGGATCCGAGGCATCCTCCTTAGCTGGTGGCCTGGGCAGGGCTGGGGGGGCTTCCACAGGCTGCCTCCTTCTGCACCGGCGGCTCGTGCCCTCAATGGGTCCCTTGGCCCTTTGGGTGATGTAGCCAGTGGTCGCCTTTGGTGGGGGGTGGCCTCCTGACCTTGAGGTCTTAGGGGCTTCGGCAGTGGCCTGCATCAGGGGCACCTGCGAGGACGGAATCTCGTCGTCCGAGTCAGACTCCAGGGTCTGGTGAGTGTACTGGAATATCTCCTTCAGCTTCAGAACCATCTGGCGTTTGGGCAGAGGGCGGACTCCAAACCTAAATCAGGAAGCAGGGAACACCAACACTCACCCACCTGAAGCCGCACACTCTTTACACGGCCACTCACCCACTGAGGACACATGCTCTACACAAGCACTCACCCACGCTCACACACCATGCCTGAAGGGACTCACCCGTGCTCACACTCTGTGCCACCACTCAACGACTCACACACCATGCCAGAAGGCACGCAGCCACGCTCACGCTCTATGCCAGTAGGTACACAACCAATTTGGACTCTACACTGAGATTCATCTACACTCAGTCTATCCTGCTCAGCCACAGCTACGCTCACCTTCCACCCCGCACTTAGCCCTGCCCCCCCCCCCCTTGCTCACTCCTTGCCAGCACTGAACCACATGCCCTCTCTCTGCTGGCATGCAGCCACCTGCTACTCTGCGTACTCCGTGCACTTTCCAAGCTGTGGCAAAGAGCAAACGATGACCAGCTCATCCAACGAATGGCGTGGTGCTGGCATTTGGCCCGGGGTCTCTCCTAGCTGCCCAAAGCACTGACTCTGAAGAGCATCGCAGAGGGGCATTCTCACAGCGCTCTGAGCAGTGGTGGGGGGCCCTGGCTGAAGTAACTACAGCTCCCCCTGGTCTAGGTGGAAGGGCAGCATTCACTGGGATGTGAGGGAGGTCGGTTTTTAGAGTCAGGTCTCCTGACTTATTTGGTAAGGCTGGGATACTACTTCCATAATCATGAACAAGGAGACCAGTAGCCTGGGAGGTAACCCAAGGGCTCTCCTTAGCTTCTCAGGCCTACATCCTTTGGGGAACAACATGTGGCATGGGATCCTGGGCACCCAGTACTCTGCCTCCGCCCCAGCAGGCTCCACCATCAGAGTGGGCTGAGTAGTCACATCCAGCAGGGAAAGTAGGCTGGGCCTGCCCCCGAGAGACGGACCTGGTGGGACTATTCCCCCAGCACCACCACCACGTGAGACCGGGCATGAGGGGAAAGAGCCCGTGGGAGCAGAGGACACTGACCTGTCCAGCTCTTTCTTCAGCACTGGGGTCTCCAAAATGGAATACCGTGGCATTGGTGTGATGGGTACTTTGGGAGGCAAGTTCTTCTTCCGACGGGCACCTTCTGTGTAGAAGGGAAGAAACACACGGCTCAGCATGTGGGGCCTGCCCTGGAAGACCACCTACCGCCAGCGTGGTCTATAGAAGCAGTGAGTCCCTGCCCTCTCACGGGATGTGTTCTGGGCACCCACCCCACGAGGACCGTGTCATGGATGCAGTGCCCGTGGCACTCCTGGTGCCCGTGACCAGAGCTCAGGCAAACGTAGCACTGGTCCCATCTGGTGACAGCACTGACATCGCCCATGGTGCCAGAGAAGTCAGCCTTTTCTTTTAACAAGTCAATAATAACTCAAAACCAGTAACCCAGCTGAAAAATGGAGAATAGAACGTTCCAGAGACGACGGGCCAACAGCCAATAGGCACATGAAAAGAAGCCACGTCAGCAGTCACTGGGGAAAAAGCCAAGCAAAGGAGATGCTGCTTCGGTGGTGCTGGCGGGCAAGCTCGGGGCTGCTTAACCGCAAGCTTGGCAGTTCAAACCCACCGTCTGCTCCCTGTAAAGACTGACAGCTGCAGAAGCCCGCCATGGGGTCACCGTGGGTGGAGTCCACTGGAGGGCAGTGGACTCCGACCACACACGAAACCTGTTGTTGCCGTGTCGCCATGCTGTTCAGACTCCTTGGGGCACTATGGCTGTACCTGCTCCAGAAGCAGACTGTCAGGCCTTCCTCTTTAGGAGCTACTGGCGGGTGTGAGCCACCGATTCTCAGTGGTGCTCGGCTGAGCGATTTAAGCAGCGTGTCCCCGGGCCTTCTCTCACACCCACTTGGCTTATTTCCAGCAAGTCAGTTCCCAATCCGAGTCGGACCCCACCAGGCAGGAGAGAACTGCGCCCGTGGGCTCCCGAGGCTGGCACTCTTTGCGGGAGCAGGACGCAGCTCGTAGCGCAAAGCATCACCTCTCTGCCACCAGGGCTCCCTCCCCACTAGGATGGCCCTTAGGGCTGGCGAGGCTGTGGAGACACTGGGACCCTCTGCCTGTGGTGGGAATACAGAACGGCGTGCTGCCGGTGAGCAGGTCCTCAAAAGGTCACCCACAGAACGGCCGTGTGGCCCAGGCTGTGTTCCAGGAGACGAAGGCTACGTCCACGTACGACGTGTTAGTGAGCACAGCGGCCAGGAAGTAGACAGAGCCAGACGCCCCTCAGTGGGTCAACAGACGGGCAAACCCAGTTCCGTCACCCAAAGGAGTTGTTGTTTTCAGTTGGACTGTCTAATGTTGTTCTTATTTTTTAAATTTTTCTTTCATTTCCCATAACTCCCATGGCTCCATCCTCCTTGCCATCATCAAACAAACACACACGCTACCTCAAGTGGATGCTGACTCACAGCGGCCCTCTAGCCCAGGGCAGGACTGTCGCTGTGGATCTCTTCATAGGAGCGGACTGCTGACCTTGCAGTTAGCAGCCCAATCTGTAACCACGCCGCCATGGGGCTCCTTTTAAAAAAGAAGGTGGTGGTGGTGGTGTCGGGTGCCAGCAAGTCAGCGGTGACTCACAGCGACCGTGTGTCCAGCAGAAGGGAACGCTGCCCAGTCCCATGCCATCCACACAACGGTTCTTGTGTGTGAACCCATCCTTGCAGCCCCGTGTCCATCCGTGTCATCAAGGGTCTCCTTTGTCGTCACCTCTCCACTTTCCCAGAAAGGAATGAAGTTCTCAGAGCTGCTCAAAGGGGGAGACCTTGAAAGTGGTCTGCCAAGTACGTGAACCCGCCGATCCATGGACACGGGACACAGGGTTGATGACCGTACTTCCTGCGTGACGTGCCCAAGGGAACAACATGCTTATGCTGACCACACTCACGGGAAGCTCACATGTGAGGGGAATAAGCAGATTGCAGAAAACAAAACCAACAACCCAAACAGACCCGCAAAACAAAAACGTATGATGCACACGTTCTTTGCAGAAACTGACCATAGTCACCGTGGGACAGGGAGGGGATGAGGAGGGGGAGGAGAGATTGTTTAAGGGGTATGAGCTCCTTTTGGGGAATGATGGAAATGTTCTAGAATTAGTGGTAAGAGTTGCACAACACTGAATAGTCTAGACCCTGAATTGTGTACTTTCAAGGGGTAAGTTGTATGGTGTGTGAATGGTATCTCAGTAAAACTATGAATTGTTTGTAAATAAAGAAATTAGTTACTTTTAAAGGTAACTGGGAGGTTCAGGGATTGGTCTTTAACTTTTTTAGGATCACAGAACCATGTAAGAAAGACTGTGTTTCCCAAACTGTCAATCTCCACAGGAGTAGACAGCCCTGTCTTTCTCCCATGGAGCGGCTGATAAGCTTTGAACCGTTGACCTTGTGGTCAGTAGGCCAATGAATAACCACTAAACCACCAGGGCTCCTGGAAGATGCCTTGAATTCTTGGTGGAATTGCCATTTGCAGGGCCCTTGAAGGCCACCTCAGCCCCCAGATGGGGGGAAGGCACCCTAGGCTGAAGTTTTCTCAGGGCAGCCCCTGGGGTCTGGTTAGAAATGCAAATGTCCCTTCGGCCTTGACCTACCCAGAGAGACTGGGGTGAGCCCGCGAGCTCAAGGCCCCTCACACATGTGGCTCTAGCCAGACAGGCCCTCAGGTTCCCGTCAATCCCTGCTCCCCTGGCCAGCCTGAGAACAGCAGCGCAGTGAGGACCCCCAACTGGGGGTGAGGAGATGGGGGCAGAAGGGAGTCTTTCTTTCCTTCTCCCTTGGTGCCAGAAGCCAAGGTTAAAGGGAGTTTGGTGGCTCGGCCTTTCCCATGAGCTGTGCTCCTGACTGTCTGCCCAGAGAGGGATGAGGGGGACTGCAGGGCCTGCACTGGCTCCACACCCTTGCCTGACCACGTCTTACAAAATGAAGGTGAAATCCACGCCACACAAGAGGAAGCACTTCAAAGTGGCCTTTAGCCAGTGCCACCTGAGTCTAGTTCCAGAACATTTCCTTTCCAGCAGCCACCACAGGCAGGCTCCACTCCTCCCTGACAACCACCAAGGGCTCCCTGTCTCTGAGATAGCATCCAGAAGGGGCCCCTGGTGCCTCAGGGCTGCTCTCTCTCAGCTGGCTGCCCCCCAGGGGCCTCCACACGGGGCATCGGGGCTTGGCTTCTCTTTACTTGGGGCGACACTCGGCCCTGCTCATCCCTTCATCTGCTGACCGACACTGGGGTGGTGTCCACTTCCTGGCTGCTGTTTGCACTTCTCCTGGGTGCACACCCAGGGCTGACCCTGCTGACTCATGTGGAGATCCAGTGGGTAGCTTTTTGGGGAAGTGCATGTCCCCGACCCCACAGGACACCTGAGGCACTGACCACTGGCCAGGGTCTTGGCCTCTCCAAGGAGGTTTGGTTGGTGTTCTGGGTGGGGCCCACAGGTGCCCAAGGGACAGGCGTGTGCTCAGTAGTGGGTGGCCCACTTCTTGTGCTGAGGGCCTGTGTTTCCCCCCACCCTTCATCGGACGCCCGCCCACCTGTTACTCACTAGGTGTCTCTGAGCCTCCTGGTTCCCCAGCGCAGGGGGTGCCCTGTCTCTGGGCTAGCAGAAGACCCTCTGGTGATGTCTCTCCGTCCCACTTGTCCCACAGCTCCGAATTCAGCCAGCTCAGCCTGCTGGCCCCCGGGGACTGCTCGGGGGCTCCCCCCGGGTCAGGGCAGCTCCCTCGGATGGGAGTGGTGTTCAGGGGGCTGGGGAAGCTGCAGGGCTCGCTGGTAGGGGCCTCCCTTGGCCTGGGGCTGGGGCTGCTGGTGCTCAGGGGGCCTGTCTGTCCCAGGTTGAGGTGGTCAATGGGAATCGGAGAGAGGGGCTCGGCAGTCCAGCTGTCACTGGGGGCAGGGAGCTCCCCTTCAGGCAGGGGGCTGCTATTCGCCTTCAGGGGGGCCACCCCCAGCTCATCATCGCTGTCCTCGACTTCCACCACCTCACCCACAGGGGCCTGGCTCAGCCGGAGTGGCTTGGGCATCGAGTGTCGGCGTCTCCTCCTTGGTGGGCAGGTGTGTGGCTGAGACTGTCCACTGGCCGGGCTCCTGGCAGTGCCCCTCCGGCCAGCAGAGCTCCCTGGGGACGCAGGAAGGAGCCACGGCGGAGTAGTCTGGGGTACGAGGACTGGATGTGGCTCAGTGGCTTCCTTCTTGCCTGCAGCTGCGGCCCTGGGCTCCTGCACTGAAGTCCTGGCGTGTAGGCCTCGCGCCTGGGAGGTACAGTGACGGCTCCTCCCGGCCAGTGGGGTGGCGGGCACCAGCCATGACCTGTCCGGGGTGCTGTCCTCCTCGGGGCTGCTCTCCTGGTCACAGAAGAGCCTGCACCGCCCTCTGCTGCCCACGGAACCCCGGCTCCCGGATGGCGAGGGCATGCTGGCCCCCAGCTGCAGCTCGCCATCCTTTCCTGGTAGGCTTGGAGAACGGTCCAGGTCTGCGTCGATGTCAATGATGGAGAACAGCTCTGAGGACCTGGGGCTGACATCCACCCCCTTCCCTGCCTCCGGAGACGCGCTGGTGCCAGGTCTCTTTCCAGCCTGTGTCAGCTCCAGCTCCTCATCCGAATCCAGCAAGAGAATGACGTCACTGTCCCTGCCCCTGCAGGGCGGGGCGCCAGAGTCGGGCTGCGTGAGGTCAATGGATGTGGGCGCTTCTGGGGACACCGGGGCCGCAAGACTTGGGCGGGCCCTCGTGGAGCTGCTTCTTCTGCCTCCCCGGGGGCTTCGATCTGTGAGTGCCGGGGAGACGCCACTGCTCCGCCTCTGTTTGGATGGTAAGACGGGGGACCCCTGGGAGACCGCCTTGGCAGCTGCACTCTGCGATCGGGGTGTTGATGGGGAGGAGCCACCTGAGCGGTGAGCATGGCGGGGGGACCAGGGGGGACTCGCACCCAGGGCGGGCTGTCGCACTGTAGGCTCCTGCTGGTGCATGGGGGAGCAGGGCGCCTCTGCCCCTTTCTTCATGACCTGCCCTTTCTGCTCCTCTGAGTCACTTGTTACCTGGGAAGGTGTAGAGTCTTCTCCTTGAATGAATGAGAGGGGCTGTTCATAACCATAGTAACCGTCGCTGGAGTGCAGGCGGGAGCCTTCTCTCCTTCCTGCACGCAACCCGCTGGAACGGCTGGAGGGGCTGGAGCACTCCGCGGTTTCCCTTCCGGCTTCATGTTTGGGGGTCTCGGAATCCTCACTGTGGGGCCGCTGGGGCCAGAGGCCCGGCGCTGCCGACAGCCCCACACCTTCCCATCCGGCCAAGGTCTCCTTGCTTCCTTGCTCAGGCGACTCCTTGGGGCCTGCATCCTCCTCCAGTCGTGCTCCCACCAAGCAGTGGGTGCGGGCATACTCAGGAGCCAGACGCTCCCACTCGAGCTGGTCGGCAGCCTCAGCTCTCTCTGCGGCTCTCTCCTCTCGGAGCAGCTTCCGCTGAGTAGCTGCAAACTCATATATTTCTTCCATCTCGGCTTCATCCACATTTTCTCTGTCTTCTTCTGGGCCCTCAGGTTTCAACAGGGCCTCTGCTTCCTCTTCTTCCTCTACCCACACCGACCTCAAGACATCTTGGAAGGTGTCTGCTCTGCCCTCACAAGTCTCCTCTTCCTTCTCCCCGATGCCACTCGCCATGCCCATGGTGACAGGTGCCTGTTTGCACAGGTGGGCAAGCTCACTCAGTCCAAACCTGCAACACAGACACCTGGTCAGGAGCACATAGAGGGCCCATTCCCTCCCCTCAGAGAGCATCCACCCTCATGCCCAGCTGCACCCCTGGGCCGCTGGATTCTAGAAACCAGAGACTGGTGATTCTGTCAGACAGGGTTCATGAACTTCACTGCTGCACGCAAAACAGGATGAACTCGGAGGGGTCTGGAGGTAAGGGTATGATGGTGTGACCTGTGTCCCCTAAAATATGTGTAATAAATCCTAATCCCCCTATCTGGGTTAAGGAGCCCTGCTAGTGTAGTAAGAAGCCCAGCTGGAGCTGCTGGGGGGGGGGGTACTGGACCGCTAACCCCAAGGTCAGCAGTTCAAACCTACCAACAGCTCCTCGGGAGAAAGATGAGGCTATTGGCTCCCATCAAGATTCACAGCTCCAGAACCCTTCAGGGGTGCTGTGTCTGAATCAATGTGAGGGCAGTGGGGCCAGCCTGTCTTTGTGGGTTAAGACCATATCGCTGTAGGGCGTGCCTTTAGGCTGCCTCTTTGGAGACGGGAAGGAGCTACCCATGCAGGGAGCAGAAACGGGAGAAGAGAGGTGCCATGCCACGGGAACACGGCCAGGGAGCAGGAGAACCAAGACCCTCCCCCAGAGCTGAGAGAGAGAGCCTTCCTCCAAAGTTGGTGCTCTTGACCAGGGCTCCTGGCCTCCTACAGAAGGAAGATGAGGCTTTCTACTCCCGTAAAGCGCCAACAGTCTCTGAAACCTACAGGGACAAGTCTCCCCTGTCCCATAAGGTCACTAGGAGTTGACATGGACTCGATGGCAGTGAGTATGGAGTTTGAGTGGAGCCTCCTGAACTGTGAGAAAGCCCGAGTCTGTCTGTTACAGCCACCACTGTGGTATTTCCTCCGTGCGTGCGAGGAGCTGTGAGAAGGAAGACGATGTAGGGAGCGGCTGCCTGGGCATACACAGCAACACTGAAAGAGGCCAGTGTACTGCCCTGCTGACGTGTGATCGTTCCTTCCAGACCCCAGAGGCTGACAGGGTCCTTGCTCAGAAGGTACCTCATGAAGGTGAACACCAAAAAGGACAAAACAAATTCAGTGCCATCAAGTGCTGGCTCATAGTGACCCTCGAGGACAAGGTAGAACTGCCCCCGTGGGTTTCTGAGAGAGTCACTCTTTCGGGAGGCACAACGCCCCATCTTTCTCCCCAAGAGTGGCTTGTGGTTTTGAACTGCTGAACCTTCAGATTCCAACCCAACTCCTAACCACTACGCTACCTGGTGAAGCAAAGGTTTTACCCAAGGTTCAGGGGCCATTGCTCATCACACATGGGGTGCAGACCAGACAGGGTCGGAAAGGTGAGCCTTCCAGGAGCTCCCACCTCCTGGGACGACGCATGGGAAAGGACGGTGAGTGGGCTTTAACGGCGGTGGTGGGGGGTGGGGGGTGTCCGTGGTGTGAAGGCAAGTGGCGCTGAGACCCATCCTCCAGCCCAGGATGTGGCAGAGGTCCACCTCGACAGGGCTGGGAACTCCTGCCAGGGCCCATGCTGGTCAACAGAGGCACCCTGTCTACCAGGTCATGCCAGGTCATAACTCAGAACTGGCCTGTGGCCACCCAGTCTATCCCAACTCCCAGTGACCATGCAGAGCCGTGCCATTGGGTCTCTGTGGCTGCCGTCTTTACCGAAGCCACTGCCTCATTGTTCTCCCATGGAGTGGCTGGTGGAGTCCGACTGCGGACCTCTCGGTGGGCAGCTGAGTGGACTGCGCCACCTGGGCCCCTTGACTTTGGGTGGCCCAGCCTCAGCCTTCCTGCTGGACCCCTCCTGCTGTCAGCCTGCACGATGGGGATTCTAACTCATGGTGGCCCACCATGTGCAGCGCAGGACTCCACTCGGTTTCCAAGGGCAGGCTGCCAGGTCTGTCTACTGAGGGGCCGCTGGAGGTGGGTGGGTGAGTCCCCAAGGCCCCAACCTTTCAGCTGAGCATCAAGCGCTTAGCCATTTTCCCTCCGAAGAACTCATCATCCCGAGAGTCCCGGTCAGTGAGTGCCAAGGGCTAGGCCATCAGGAGGAGGACAAGCTGACCTGAGGGCCAGGGGGTGCAGCATGGGGGCCAGGCGGGAGGGCACGTCGGTGTCGGCGACATAGAGGTAGCGCAGGAAGTGGTGGGCCCCCTCGGCACTGACGTCCCTCAGCAGGACACGATGGGTTCTCAGGTCCCCGTCTTCTACGGCCAAGAAACCGTCACTGTTCACCTAAGGCGGCACAGAACAGATAAGGCCTGTGGGGCACACAGGCATGACTTGGGGGGCGATGGGAGGCCCAGGACATCCTGACTTTCTCCGGTTCTCTTGACAAGCCAGGCACAAGAACAGCATTTGCCGGGGCTGCCTTCTTGCACTGGCCAGGGAGCCGGCAGGCTGGGCCGCAGCAAATTAGAATGGGCAGTCAAGAGCCCAGTTAGCTCCCCTCAACAGATCGCTGGAAGGTGCTAGAACTCTCTGAGAGACAGAGTAGGGTGGCGGTGGAGAGGAACTCCCCCTTGGCAGATCTCTAGAAAGCACTAGAACTGTCTGAGAGAGAGAGACGTTCCCTCTTGACAGATCTCTTGACAGGTCCTAGAATTTTCTGAGAGAGCGTTAAATGGAGTAAGAGAGCAAACAGGTCTCCCTCGACAGATCTCTGGAAGGCGCTAGAACTCCCTGGAGAGACAGTCCTGGCTCCTGCCAGCTTCTCAGGGTGGCCTTCAGGTCAAGTCAGGTGAAAACCACATCGGAGCAGAAAGAGCTCTGCAAACAGGAAACTTGAGACAATTCTGGGAAGAAGGGATTTCCACGGGACGGAACACAGAAGCTGTTCTTCCCCTCGCTCACCTCACAGGGTGTGCCTGCTTCCCCACGGAAGCCGTGACCACCAAGGAGGAGTCGCTGAATGGGAAACCCACCCGCTCTGCAGACGATACAAAGTTAAAGAGGAGCACGGCCCCCAGCGGGCGGCGAGGGGCTGCGGACCAGGAGGCTGGAGGGGAGTGTTTAAGGAGTGCGGGACTGACGGAGCGGGCGGGGGAGGGCAGGGCCGACAGAGGAAGAGGCCACACGTACGTGCTGGATGAGAAGTGGGCAGCGCGCGTACAGCACAAATTTGTGGGCGTAGAGCACCTCCCCGCTGTCCACCTGGAACTGGACGTCGCTCAGATGCGGGTTATTGACCATGGCCCTGAGGTCAGCAAGCAGCAGGCCGAGGGAGAGCTGAAATGGGCAGTGGGGAGCTGTCAGAACCAGGCCACGTCTCTCTCTCGTGTACTCCCCGCCCCCCCCCACCCCCCCGCCACATACCCTGGGTAGCCCGGTCCTTACTGAGGTGGCATCATCCCTCTCCAGAAGTTCCTCTTTGGGTGTCAGGACGAACCCTGAGAGCGGGAGGCTGCTGGGCACCAAATCTGTGGCTGAGAGAGGGCCTGAGGGTGAGAAGACTGGCACCCCAGCCCTTTTGGGGAACCCTCTGGCTCGCGCTCCAGGCAGGGGTGCCCCGCCCTTGGTCAAAGCGCAGGGACGTGGTGCCTCCCACCGCCAGCATGCCAATATGTGAGCAAGGAGAAGCCACCACTTGCAAGGACGGAGGAGCAGCCCTGGGGTTCCTGGGGGTGAAGCATTGGACTGCTCACAAAAGGTTGGTGGTTCAAGCCCACCAGCAACCCCTCCTGGGAAAGAGGTGGCTGGCTGTCCCCATGAAGCCTGACTGCCACAGAAGCCCTCCCTGGGGCTGCTCCGGGACACATCAACTGCAGGGCGGGGGTGGGGTGGGGGCGGTGGTGTCATTCTAGTCCCCTGTCTCACCTGCCTCTTCGCCCCAGCCGCCCAGGCCCCGGTTGCTGGGCTGCAGGCCCTCTCGGGCCAGGTCCACAAGGTCCTGCAGGGCCTGGCGCTCCCTCTGGCTGGAGGTGGGTGATGCCTTCCCGGGGCTGGCCTCCACCAAGCGCCCTCCAGGGCTTCGGCCTGACCAGGGACGGCTGTGGAGGCTAGCGGACAGGTGAGCATCCAGCTGTAGCTGGTCAGGCAGTCTCAATGGACTCATCGGCTCCGTCTTGAGTTCCTGGAATGAGTGAGAAAGCCGACCTGGACTCTGTCAGCGTGACCCACCCTGCAGAGCGGACCGGGCAAGCTCGCCTACCGGGCAGCTTCCATCAGGGCCAGGACCCTGCCTGTGGGGCCCATATGGGAAAGGTTTGCCATGGGAGAGTGTGGGAGAGCTAGAGAGCGTCCCTGGGCACCACAGTCCCAACAAGTTACCGACTCCTGGCGACCTGTGTGGGTCACATCTGTTTCAATGTTAGCTTTTGATTGTGGATTAAGGTAGGGGTTTGCCTATGACACCACCGTTTGTTGTCTTGTTTGTTTTACATCCAACAACTTAAACCATGTATCAAACCTCTCGGTGGCTTCATATTCCCCCCTACTCCCCACCCCCGGCTCTTGTGGGGTAACATCCTCTCCTTCCTCTTCCAGACCCCCTTCCCCTCCCACCACCCCTGGTGACCATCTTGATCCCCTGCTCCGCCCTATAACAGTGGTTTCGTGGTTATCTGTCCTTTTGTGATGGACTGACTGCAGTCAGTACCCTGCCCGCCACGTCCTTCCGAGTCCTGCCAGAGCCGCCTCGTTCACTGCACCACCATTCTTTAGCGCGCACAGGATCCCCGAGGGTACGGACACAGTTCAGTATCCATTCTCCCAGCGATGGGCACGGCGTGTTTCCGTCTCCGTGACAGTGACCCTGGGTGTGCGTGCGTCTGTCTGCTTTGTGCCACGCTCCTGACTTCTGCAGGGCAGATGCCCAGGGGCAACGCTGAGGTTTTTGTTCCGTTTTTTCTGAAGTAGATCAACAGGACTTTCTTCTGAGGCATCATCGGGTGGACTTGAACTTCCACCTTCCACTTATCGGCTGAACTCGTGAACTGTCTGAGCCCTGCCCCGGGGGGTCTGGAGGCCCCTCGGGTGGATGGGCACGCAGTCCAGGACTACCTTGTGGGAAGACACTAATCCACTCATACCGGAAGTCCCACCCCTCCTCGCCTTCGACTTTCCCCAGGGCCGGTAGGCAGGTGTGTGCAGAGGGGAGGGCCTCACCTGGGTGGGCTGCCAGGGCACAATGGGTGGGACCAGGCTGGTGGTGTAGAACGCCTCCAAAGCCCAGCTTCCCATCAGGGCGCTGCCCTCCCACAGGAAGTTCTGCCTTCCCACTGGCAGCGACAGGCGCCAACTGGCATGCTCGGCCTCTTTCTCCAAGATCCGGCTGGTGGGGAGTGGTGGTGTGCTGGGCAAGGGCACGTCCTCCTCGGCCAGGAGCGTGGCCACGCGGTCCTCCATCTGCCGCCGTGTGGCCTGGGAGTCCTGGACCAGCAGCGGGGGTGGGAAGATGGGGAGCTTCTTGCGGCCTCGCTTCTCTAGACAGAACCGGGGCAGCATGTGTCAGTGCGGGCTCTGCCACGCCGCCTCACCCCCGGACCCGTTCCAACCCACCTCCCTCCCACCTGCTCCCACCATCTCCCCACACCCCAAAACTTGTTCCCACCACCCTTACCGGCTCCCATTCTTGCCCCCCACACCTGCTCTTTCCAGATGCAGGCTTCCCCCGCCCCCACCTGTTCTCACCCCTGCTACCTGCTCCCAGCTTTATCCACTTAGAAAAGGCATTCCCCAGGCGAAGTGCTGGCACGGGCTGACACTGCTCCAGCTCCGAGCGGGACAGCGCCATGGCCACGAGCAGGTCCTCGGACGGGGCCTCGGGCGGGCTGACCTTCTTCCTTTTCTGGGGCTCCTTCTTGATGGGGGCTCCTTTCCGTTTCAGAGTCTCCCAGTTGGGGCTGCAGCAGAGGCGGCGGCGGAGAAGGGCATTCGTGAGGCCTGTCCATGCTCGAAAGAGAGCGGCCCCGGCTCCTCAGTGAGGGTGACAGCAGTTGAGGGGTGCAGGGGAACACACAGTGTGCTCTAAGCAGTACATTCTGCAGCAGGAATTCCCACTGCCCCAGGGTGAGGCCGGGAAGAGATCCAAACCTGCCAGGCCTGGCCTGTGGGGAGGTTCAAGGCCCCGGAGCGGGTGGCCTGTTGTTGTAGCCTCCTCCTCCAGCACCCCTTCTAGAAGGCCCAGTCTATGGGAGATTTTAAAAACCAAACACGAACCGAGTCGGTCACTCGGATGCGGTCCTGTTGGACCCGCCCTGGCTGGCCGGGGGCTGTGCGTGGTGTGGCCTCGAGTCCTCAAAGGCTTGGCGCTAATACTCCTGGAAGGGGTCCAGGTGGCACAGCGGCTGCCTTCTCACTGGGAAGGTTGTAGTCTGAAGCGGCTTGGGACTCGGGGAGAGAGACTGGCCCTCTGCCCCCATGAGGATCACCAACAAGGGAAGGCTGTCGGGCTGCTCCGCTCTTTCAAGGAGGTCGCTATGAAGCTCTAAACCAGTGCTTCCCAAAGGGGCCGAAAGCACCCCCTGGGGACCCTGGAGCAATCCTGGGGTATGTGTGTGGGGGTAGTAGCCTCAGCTACAATTGGGGAGCATTCAATATAAATAAGGGGGTGGTGGAAGCATAAAGAAAGAAGGGGACAGGAAGTCAAAGAAGTGGGAACTTCTGATCGTAACCCCAAACCAGCACACAAATGAAATGCAGTGCCATCCAGAGCCGCAGTTTGGACTCGTCGCATGCCTGGGGCTTTCTCCGGCTGTTTGTCCTCTTTACCGAGGCAGACTGACCCCTGCGGAGTGGCTGGTGGGGTCAGTTAGCCATTTCCCCTCCGTTTAGCACTGAATGCTTCAACCGCTGTGCCACCAGGCCTCCTTATGGAGCTCTACGCCAAGGAAAGCACCATCAACAAGGCCCCTGCTGGTGGGTCGGTTCAGACTCACAGTGATCCCACACGGCAGAGCAGAACTGTGGGTCAATATTTCAGGATCAGGTAGCCTCCTCTTTCTGGTGGTCCTAGGCCTCTGGCTATACAGTTAGCCACCACGCGTTTCATGGCACTTCCAGGGCTCTGGGAATATCTAAACCCACCTGCTCCCCCAAAAAACCCACAGCCATCTTGTAGATACTGATTCCTGGCAAGCCACTTCGGCAGAGTAGAACTGCTCTCTGGGGTTCCTGATATTTTACATCTTTACAGGAGTCAGCCTCACCTTCCCAAGGAGCAGCTAGTGGCTTTGAACTGCTGACCTTGTGGTTAGCAACCTACTGTCTAGCCCACTCTGCCACCAGGGCTCCTCATGTGGACTTAAGTGACTCTTCGGTCAGTCCACTCGAGAGCTAACCACTGCGCTCAAGTGCTGAAATACAGATGAGCCCGCGGGCTAAGGGACAGGGTGGCTCTCCTCCCACTTTCAGCGCAGGTGCTGGGGCCCTGTGTGCAGGCCAGGAGGGGACACAGGCCCCCAGGGTAGCCTCCCCTGTGCTCTGACAGCTGTGCTTCTCTGCGGGCCTATTGTAACACATGTGCACTTGATTCATGCAAATTGTCTTAAAAATAGAATCCCGTGGTTCTGTCTCACTGACTCTGAAGGTCCCCAAGTAATCTTCACATTGTTTTCCCTGGGTGCCTTTGAGTCAGTCCCGACTCAGGGCTACTTGAATAGGGTCCTCTTGTCAGGGTCAGCTCGCCCAGAGCCACTGCTGGGTTCAAGGGCCAACTTCGCAGTCAGCAACCCAGGGCGTAATGGCTGCGCCTGAAGGGGGTCGGGATCATCCATGAACAACATGGAAACTGGGAGACCCTGGGGTGGGAACCATGCTGCAGGAGATGTGATGCTGGGGGTGGTAGTGGTGAAGGGGTCACCAAATGCTTAGCCTCCCTTGTGGACCCATTCCTGGCCCTTTCATAGACCTGGCTGCCTGACCCCTTCAAAGTCTTCACAGACGCAGACTCCTAGCTCCTCCTGAACTCCTTCAGAATCTAGGCCTTATCATTCCCCCTAAATCAGAGAGGGCTCTTCACCTCTCCAGCATTATGAGAAGTCTTAAAGAATCATAAGATAAAATAATAGAGATTCAAAATCATAATGCAGACCAGACTTACCATTCCTGGCGGAACCCAAGAGACTGAGTGAGGCTCCTTAGACACCCTTCACCCAGGACCTGAAGCCCACCCCACCCATTACCCTACAGCCCAACAACGGGCAGACCTGTGAAGTGAAGGGTGATACCCGCGGGGAATGTGCTCCTCTGCACGATCTACCACACGGGACCAAAAGGGCAGTGCTTGCCCACCCACCCACCACAAGGCTCAGCAGCAGGAGAGGAGGAGGAATGGAAACGGGGGACCCAGGGAGGAAGTTGGGGGAGCACGGTTCCACTGAGGGGATGGCCACTCACGGTCACCAGACAAGACGTGTCACTGGGAACCAAACAAAATGTGTTGAATGGGAAGTAGATCTGTTCTGGAAACTCACTCAAACCACGGGAAGAAAAAGCCCCACAGGGTCTACAGCCTGCTGTTCAGGGGTCTGTGTGATAGTTATATCATCATCTGTCAATTTGAGGATTAAGAATGTAGGGGTGGAGTCTAGCCTGACAATCAGATCATAGCCAGTGAGGCCACTGTGTGGGCATGGCCTTCTCCTGAGAATTCTGGGAAATCTGGTATCTCCTCCTTGGAGGCATGAGAGACTCTCTCTCACTACTTTCACTCCCTGGGAGACACTGCAGAAGACAAGCCACATGGGTGCAACCAGACCTCTGAAGCCAGAGATGCCACAGAGAGACCTCTGCCGGCACTGAGATGCTCACAACGCCACTGGACCCAAAGACTTTCTACCCACTGGCTTGTGGTCGTACTGCATTTGGCTTCATTGCATGCGTTTCGTGAGACTGAAGAGGACTTTATAGACTGGTAACAGACATATGGACTAATATCAGACTTATGGCCTTGGACCGGATTGAGATGTTTTCTTATTGTACAATTGCTCTTATATATAAACTTCTTCCGTAGAAAGGGGGAATCAATTACAAGGATCTACACATAACCTCCTCCCTGGCGGATGGACAACAGTAAAGTGGGTGAAGGGAGATGTCAGACAGTGTATGGCATGACAAAATAATAATTTATACATTCTCAAGGGTTCATGAGGGAGGGGAGAGTGGGGAGGGAGGGGGAAAAATGAGGAGTTGATTCCAAGGGCCCAAGTGGAAAGCAAATGTTTTGAGAATGATAGGGGCAACAAATATACAAATGTGCTTGACACAATGGATGTATATATGGATTGCGATAAGATCTGTACAAGCCCCCAATAAAATGATTTAAATTAAAAAACAAAACAAACTAAAAAGCCCTCTTCCTTATACACATATGTGTGTCCATGGATTTGTTTCTCTAGTCTACCCACACTAACACCGTCTGCGTATCCCCGGGCTCACCTGGGTGTGGTGGCGGGACTGCAGTTCCCCTGGTGCTGGGCCGTCTGCAGCCGCACCGCCTGCAGCAGGAGCTGGGGGCAGACCTCCATCCGGGTGGCACACTGCTTCAGGTGGCTGCTTCTGCTCTGCATGCTGAGGAACAGCTTGCCACAAATGGGGCACCCCGGGATTTGAGGGGCGCAGGGTCTCGATGCCTTCTCTGCCTCATCCAAGCACCTGGAGGGAGATGGCAGAGAAGAGAGCCAGCCTCCTGAGTGGTGCCCACCGTAGCCAGAGTCACCACAGCTCCACATCCCCCTAATCGGTCACCTCCCCCAGGGAGGATGCCTCCTGGCAGGGCCGCTGTGTGTATAAGCCAGTCTCCAGACACTCAGCTGGGGTGTCTGTTAGCAATGGTGGCGACAGAAGGCGCGGAGAGACTTAACCATGAGTTAGAGATGGCCGTGCACATGCACTCGGAGGAACTGACCCCAGAGAAATGAAAGCATGTGTTTACACCGCTCGATTCAAAAGGGCTAAAAAGGGTCAGCCACCCAGGGACACGAATGACATGTGGAATGGGCTGGGGATCCTCGACTCCATGGCTGACAAGGAAGGAAGTAGCACTTGTAGACATGGACTTGGATTGATAGAGCGGTGAGACGTTAAATGTCTGTATTTTTCAGCCAGGACCACAAACTAAAAACCCCACCACTGAGGAGTGGATGAACAAAATGTGGCCTCCTCAAACCATGGGTCGGCACTCGGTCCTGAGGAAGGAGCTCTGACACACTCTGACGTGGACGGGTCTCGAAGAAGCGAGGCTGAGGGAGGGGAAGCAGCCAGATGCAAAAAGTCAACTGCTGGAAGGTTCCGTTTACCCGGAAGGTCTAGAACAGGCCAGTGGACGGCGTCAGAAGGCTGATGAGTGGAAATGGGAGTGATGGCTTAATGCGATTCTCCTGGGGCAGGGGTGGTGGTGGTGGTGGTGGTGGGACGGACAGGTGCTAAAATGGACTGAATAAACTCAACAACCCAGGGTACGGGCGCCTTGGAAGGAACGACCGTCTGCTATGTGAGTCGGGCCTCAAGCGGGCTGTTGGAAGGAAAGAGAAAGCAAGCATGTGCAGGCCGGTGCTGGGAGGGGCGGGCAGCCCAGGCTTCGTCCCTTGGCCGCGCCTCCCGGTGGGCTGGCAGTGGGCAGGCTCTTCCTACCTGTTCACATGCTGCTCCCTCCGAGTCACGGTCATGGCGGACAGGTCCTTCTGGCAGATCTGGCAGAAGAACCACCCCTCTTCCTCCAGGCCCTCTTCACGGGCCGGTGCTCCTTCCTGGCCCAATTCCTGCTGCAGGGCCAGGGCCACCTCGGCATCGCTTTCGGTGGCAAGGGGCCCAGGTCCACAGCCTGGGGAGAAGCAGCGCAGATCCGTGAGGACAAGTTGCCAGGACACAGTTAGCATGTGGAGCCCAGCACCCACCTCTGCCTGCAGGCCTGGGGTACAGCCTCGCCCGGCCCCTGGCACTACCCAGTGAGAGCCAGCATTTGCGAGGGGCTCCCAGCATGGGACTCATGAACCGAAACGAGTGCGGGGCATCTGGGGGAGCCTAGGAAACGCGTTTGGACTCAGCAGGTCCCGTCAGAGCCAGAGTCTACTTTTCTTCCTCCTCTTCTTGTCCTCACTTCTTAGGGAGAGTCAGGTAAAGGTTTATGGGCAGATTGGGTTTCCAGTCAAACATTCACACACTGTCTCACACCATCGATGGCCATCCCCCAAATGCACCTCCCTCATCTGACTGCTTCCTTCCTGTTTCCTGTTTCCACTCCTCTTCTACTCCTCCGCCTTTCCCCTGCTCCAGCCTTCTGAACTGCTGAGCCAACCTTCTCATCTCAAATGGTTGTTCTACCTCACTCAGACTTCCCTGACCCATAGAGACCTGGACCAGACACGTGTCTCCCAGTGGGCTGCAGACTGAGCTCCGGGGCTGAGTTCGGTTCCAGGCCTGAAGGGTGACGAAGGGCCATGCTCTAGGAGGGTTCCACCAGTCTCCGTCTGACTGGGGGCCCCGGTCTTGGTTAAGATGCTTATTGCTAATGAAGCGGTTGGCAGCTGGCACCCCCAGCAGATCCTCAGCAGAAAGACCTGGTGGTCTGCTTCCACACAGAAGACGACACGGAAGTCCTGTACGGCCTTTCCCTCCTGGCACACGGGGTCAACGTGAGTCAGGATCTGCTCAGTGGCACCCAACGACAAGAAGAGGGTCCATCAGTATGGTTTCTGGCTATTTCTTTTCTTCTCAAACACTCTCCTTGGACCTGAGCTCCCATATTGAAGAGAAAGGGGTTAAGGACCTGCTGAAAGGCTGTCTGCACCTCGTGGGTAGGACCAGGAAGTGCCTGGATGATTCAGATCAGGTGGGAGCAAGGCGTGAAGAACCCAGTTGGCAAGGTAAGCATGGGCCTCTTTGTACTTGCCTCTAGCTCTGGTTGGCAGCTCTCTCTCTTCCAACCCTACACCCCCTTCCTACAGAACCAAAGCCTTTTTCCAATTTCCAATCCCTAACAGGGATGGAGTGCCCAGTCAGTAAGGCAAGCACATGTAGACTTGTGCTTACTTAGTAACCCATAGCTAGATGGAAGGGTGTCGATGACAAGTGAGAGGAAACAGTCAAATCCATCCAGGAAGTGGGCAATGGCTAAGAGGACTTCCAAGCCCTCAAAGTCACGAAGAAAAGACAAAGATGGGCAGGGAGAGGGGCCTAGTCTGGGCTCTAGACATTAAGAGACAACTCATCTCTGAGCACATGCAGGGTGTGATGTGGTTCTGATCCTCACTCTGTAAAAGGAAACAGCTCCCGGTGATGTCCTGGGAATAGCCTCGGAAATCTTGGAGCTGGATACCAGCTGACGTGATAGACTGCGGGCAGAGGGCCGTGTGGTTAAGGCACTGGCTGAGGAGGATGCAGTTCCTCGCAGTGGCACGTAGGACAATCGGTGGGGTGGGGGCGTGGGGGTGTGTGTGCCAGACTGCGTCCAAATACACATTTCTAGACAGAAAAAGACACATGTCAAAATGTTAACGATTGTTAAATCTGGGTCCAGTGCACGGAGGGTTCATTATGTGTGTGTGTGTGTGTGTGTGTGTGTGTAGTATTTTTTTTAAACAGGTTTCTCTGTATGTTTGAAGGACTTTATAATGAAATGTCAAGGGGAGCAGGCCAACGGGCACAAGCAGACCTAGCTTTATGGGCTTCACTTAACTACGCCTCACAGATGCAACATTTGCTTACAAGAGAGCCTGCTGTCTTCTCGTCACGCCGTTTTCCAGCTGCCTGTGCTCATCTCGTGTCTCTGTGCCGCGGACGTTTTCGTCACAGTATTAAGCACTGACTAGATGACAGTCTCGTGTAAACCTATCCTTTTGGTGTGCTGGGAAACCACAAACGTCAGGTGACCCACTTGATTGCAGGGTGCTTTCTTAGGCTGATGTGGAACCACACTGTGGTGCTATCCCCAAGGTCTTCCCGGACTTTGTCAGAGAAGCTAAGGAGCAGGAGATTCAGGAGACGCTTCATTCTCTAGACGCAGGGAGCTGACAACGGTACAAGCCACCTGGCAGGGAGCCTTCCTAGAGCAACAATAATGTGGCAGTGCGTCCCTGCCTGGCTCCCTTTTCCTAGCACGGTAACTCACCTCTGTGTGGAAAGTGAAGCGTTCCATTCTCCACCATCCTCTCCTCTTGAGGGTCCTTGGGTGAGGTTTCTGCCGTCGCAGCCTCAAGCAAGCACGCTTCCGAAGCGTGTTTCAGACGGGTGGGGTGTGCTCTCTTGAACTGCTGCATTCGCTGGAGGACCAGCTCTGCTGTCCGTGGCCTGGAGGGGCTGACTGCAGGGGCTGTCGGCAGCCCGGAAGCAGGGGGCTGGGCGTCACCCCTAGGAGCACCTTCTGGAGGAGAAAACACACCATTGTTTCTGTTTCCCTGGGACAGTCAGACCCAGGCTTCAAAGACGTACTTCACTAACTAATGTAGGTACGATTGTCAAGTAGGAATAGGACTGGTTATTGGCAAACCTCATTGCCAAGCTGCTAAAAAAGTCTTCCCAAAGTTTATGGCAAAATTCCATTAGCTTTCAAATCTACTTTTCCATGAACTTCTGGAAGCCCCCTTGTGGAGACCAGGGTTTCTGAACCAGTTCAGTCATGGCTGATGCAACGGCATCGGAAGATAAATATAATCAGAAACGTAAGCGGTGGGTGTACGGGAGCAGTAACTGGAACGAGGAATATTATGGGTCAAAGACCTGGCATGGGAGCCTGATGGAGGAGACTGGATTATTGCCAGGACCATGGAGAGCAACGCACATTCACAGTGGTGTGGTGGCCACCCTCTCTGAGTGGGGCACCACTGTTTCGGACTCTGCTGTTCAAGAGATTTGGTTGCTTTGCAACACCTATGTTAAGAGGGAGACTTCGAGTTTCTAGCAGGGCAAAGACCCGCAATTCTGTCCTGTTCCAGTGGCTGTTCTGGTTCACGCACGTTTTACAAATTCATATGGCCCAGTGTCGCTCCCTCAGCCATGACTGAATCAGGAAGAAGTGACAGAATGACGCATATGACGAAGGGGAGGCTAGGGAGTACCTGCTCATGGATATGGGCTTACTTTTGGGGGTGAGGGAAAGATTCTACAATTAGACAGGTGCTAGTTGTACAACCATATGAATTTTCTAAAAGCCACTAAATCAGAGTATAAAGTGGTGAATTATGGAATGTGGGCTATAACTCAAGCTATTATTAAAGAAATATTAACAACAAACACTTTTCTCGTCCTAGATCAGTAGCGCAACTTTAACTTGGGGTCTGCAGATAGCCTTCAGAGCCTTATGGCCTCTCACGGAGCCAGTGGAGGGTCCATTTTCAGCAGAGTTCTTGTGGGTGCAGTTTTCTGGACCACTGTGCATACAGCTTTCCATGCGGTCTCCCAACATGAGGGACGGAAGGACTCCTGTGTCAGCATAGGGAAGCCTTACAGCTGTCCCTGTGCACCACCATCTTGATCCAGTCCCCTGGGAGGAACTGCTGACCACACCAGAAGTAATAAAACGTTAAGATCTGGGGGTGAAGGGAAGAAAAATGTAGAACATTGGGTTCCTGTGGGAAACTGAGGAACAGGAAGAGAGGGTAGGCAGACAAGTGCTTTATTCTCATAGTGAAGCAGTCTGGGAGGCCAGGGTTCTGGGTGGAAGGAGGCCCTCACACTTGTGAGTTAGAGATGAGTCCCAATCACATTCTCATAATCAAGATTAATCCCCACTATAACCTCCCATCATAGTGCTGCCTTAAAGTCACCGCTTACAAGCACATGACTGATTGTCTGCCTCTTAATTTCTTCCCTTCAGTTACCCAACTGTCCCTTAGGACCCATCCGGATGTGAGCTGGATCCCACAGATTCCTCCAGATCCTATAAATGCTGGGTTGGTTTCAGTTCAGTGTGGAGAAGGAATCTGGCTTATAGCATACTAAAGGCCACAGTGGGGCACAGCTGCTTAAAACACACGCGTGCGCGCACACACACGTTCGAAGACAGAATAAAGAGTGTGGGGAGAAAGGAAAGACCTAAAGACCCTCCTGAGGCATAAACCAACATGTCACGCTCCTAAGAGGGGGCACCAAAACTTTCACAGAAAAATGAAATCAAACGATAATGGAGTTTTTCCAAGAACTTTTGGAAGCCCCTCCCTTCTATTTCCTTTGCAATAGCTGAACCCCAAACTAGCTAGCTCTTTCAACAGACCCACTTTGGAATTAAGACAAGAAAAAAGAAGCGGTGTATTATTTCCATGCTCTTGTAACTCCTGTCAACGGCATATCAGAAACATTACAAAAGCATTCTGAAAAAGCAGAGGATCCTAAACATAATCACATGAAAACAGCACACAAGACGGTTAGATGAATATTATTTATGACTCTTGTTCAAGACTCTCCAAAGGATGGCCCTCAGGTTGATTTTTTTTTAATTTTAATCACAGCCACATTCATTGGTCCCTATTGTCTATGGCTGCAGACAGCATGATCCCCAAAGCCAAAAATATTTACTATCTGGCTATTTTCAGAAAGCGTTCTGACCATGGTGTAAGATCATACAAATCAGCCCTTGTTTCCTGTCTAAACGCCCTGGCAGTGGTTTATGCCTGTTACCTGTTTGGGCATTCTGTACACCATCCTCAAGCACAGGCTCGTCTGCAGCAGGGGGAGGTGCAGGCGCAGGCGCGGGCACAGGTGCGGCCGTAGGATCAAGTGCACAGCTCTCTCCGTTCTCAGTGGGTGCAGGGCCTGGTTCTAGCAACTTGGCTATGCCTTGATTTTTAGCCTGAAAGGCCTGACTCCTGGGTTGCTGTTTCTTCCCCTTTGGACCTCGAAGAGTCTTGCTGTTGGCAGCGGTCTGTCTGGGCCGTTTCTGTTTGCTTCTTATCTGAATGCTGGAGGCCTTTGGCTTCTTCTTTTCTCCTGACAATTCCTTGGGTGCATTCTTCTTCACCCTCTGGAAAAAACTGGCGCAGAGTTCCTTAAAATCGTCGTCTGATTCCTCCATCATCCGGCCAGAGTTCAGGTTGAATTTCAGAGGCGAGAGGGCTGACCTGGATGCTGCTGCACAGACGGGGAAGGAAACTAAGGGCCAGCTGGTCCCTCAGATGTCCTGCTTCAGGGAGCCTCCTCTCTCCCTTTAACTGAGATGCCTGAAGGGTTTGGACAACTGAGCCACAAGTGTCTCCTGCTACCCTGTAAGGATTTAAAACATCTTTCTTCAAATCGGGTGTAGGGTCAAGCAGTATGTTTGAAACGTCCCTCTGTGAAGGTCCCCTTTCGAGAGAATGTGTTCTTGTCCAATAGATGCCTCGGAGGTACTACACACAGGGACATGCTGCTCAGCTCACCACGGTGGTTCAGAATGGCTGGTCTGTTTCATTTCACATCTGCAGGAAAGCAAAAGCATCAGTGAAATGAACAGACATTATCATTTTAAGCTGTGCATTTCAGGAAAGTCCAAGAACACTTGGGATGTGGGGGAAGTAGATACTCAGTGCAGCCTGGTGAACACAGACTGTCTATTCCATGGAAACTTGTCTAAGCATACCCTTCCAGGGGCAGAAGAATGTACAGCTTCTAGAAGCGCATGGTTTTTATGGGGGCCTTGGTGGTGTACTGGGTTATAAGTCAGGTTGCTAACCACAAGGTTAGCAGTTCAAATCCATCATTTGCTCCCCCTGGGAAAGAGGTATATCCTCTGAAACCCTAGGGAACAGTTCTCCTCTCCTAGGACTTGAAATCCACTTGATGGCAGTGGGTTATTGTTTTGACTGAAATTTGGTAAATAAACTCCATGAAAGAGAAGCATCCCATGAAGGTTATGTCTAGATCTGAAACTAGCTCCTACACACACTTAAGGAGTCCTGGTCACCCACGAGTTTAAAGGCGGCAGCTTGAACCCACCCACCACTCCCGTCAAGGCAGTCTGGGAAACTTGACGGGACAGGAAGGCCTACTGTCACATGGAGTCACTCTGGGTTGGAATCAACTGGTTGGCACCAACAACAATCTGGTCCAAGGCAGGGCTTTGAATTGGTTCATTCCAGTTCCCTGCCCTGCTAAGAACTTGCCCATGCAGGTATACTGGTTTCAGATAGGCTGAATCCAAGTCTATGGTTTCACAGGACCCCCAAGTGATTCCTTTAGGTACATAACAATCTTCTGGGGCTCTAGAAGAAACTTTTCCAGGTCCTTTATGGAAATGGATTCTGCCCACCATGGTATTCATCACGGGATTCATCAGGCCTCCCTCCCAATTGCTTCACACTTCTTTAACTCATTTAGGCTTTACAACAAGGGTCCCCGGTGTCACAACATTTAAGCACAGTTGACAGCTTGAATCGACCCAGAGGTTCCACAGGAGAAAAGATCAGTCCATCTGCTCACTTGGATTTCAGCCTAAAAACTCTACAAAGCAATTCTACTGTCATATGAGGTGGCTCTGTGTTGAAATCAATTCAATGGCACCTAACAACTATCAGGTGAGAGACAGATGAGGCTTCTACTCCTGTAGAGATTTACCGTTTTGGAAACCCACAGTGGCAGTTCTACCTGTCCTACCCCTAAGTGGGAATCAACCCAATGACAATGAGTGAGTATAAGGTGGAATCAGCCCTCATGCCTCCAGAGCAAGGAAACAGCACAAGCAGAGTGAGAAACTGGCTGAAGTTCATGCTGCTTTTGAAGTTGCAAGACCCATCTGGGTCCAGACGGCCAGCTCTGACATTTTTATTCATTTAGTTATAAAGTGAAGATAGACTTCATGTATAAGTACGAGTGAGGTATAAGTACATCACTTATAAGTATAAGCACAAGGGCACAGGCATAGCCTGTTTTATTTTGTCTGCGGCTAGTGGGGCCTGATTGCTAACAGGTAATGAACAGTGGCAATTTGTTGTATCCATTAACTGCAGAGTTTGGTATAAATGGGGAGAAGCAAAAGGGGTAGGAACAGTAGGGATCAGTTCAGAGGCCTGAAACGTAGTGCTAAGCAAACTGGATTTTCATCCTGTTGGATGTGGGGAGTGAATGGAGCCAATTCCACCTTTTCCACAACTGCATTGAGTGGGCCACATCTCTGTTGATGCTACTCAAAAAATAGTCCATCTGCCGCTGTTGTCAGCATTCTCAAACCGGACTCAGGGTAACCCAGTGCTACAGAGTGGAGCTGCTTTATGGGGCTATCTTGTTTGTCATCTTTACGGAGGAGTCCCTGGGTTGCACACACCATTAAGTGCTTCATCTACTGGACCCGGGGTTGGTAGTTTGGGAGGTGGGGGAGACCTTGCAAGACAGGCCTGGCGACCTGCTTCTGAAAGTTCATAGCTTGGACACTGTACATTTGGGGGTCTCCATGAGTCGTAATCGACTTGATGACCACGATAACAATCATTCCAGGAGAAGGCAGACTCGCCAGGTCTTTCTGCCGTGAAGCAGCCGGCTGCATGGAGCCTCTATCCTTTAACTGAGCAGCCCCACAGCACATAACTTGGCCCCTGGGCTCCTGTCCGACTCCTGAATGCGCTCAATCCTTGTCGCTCAATGAAATGAGGGATCCTCCCCAGCTGCACGTTCCCACCTGGCTTCTTACCACGACCACACGCGACCCACAGAGGTGCGGAATGAATGGGTGGGTGGGTGCGGAATGAATGGGACAGGTCGAGATGAAACAGGCCCTCCCTCCTTCCCGCGACCCAGTGTCCCACGAGGGGGATGGGGACCCGCCTGGGGAGGAGCAGTCAAGGGCTCTGGCGGCTGGAAGCATTTCGATCGCGGTGAAAACTCCAGGCGCCAACGGACTCTCGGGCCGTGACCACCATCGAATCCAGCTCCACCCCCTGCCCCCTCGGCGGGCCCTCTTCACCCACCACGTCTGCCGAGACAGGGGGCCGGCGAGGGCGATGGACGAGTACGGTCCGACTGACAGCACCTCCTCCTCCGGGCTGTAGCTCCCGGCCCTAGAGCGCGGCTCCTCCTACCTCCGGCGCCACCGCGGCGCCTTCTCGACGGAGACCGACGCGCGTGCGCATGCGCCGTGCGACGCGCGCCCCCCCCCACCCCGCGGAGAGCTGAGCGTGCGCCAGCGCGGGAGGCCGCGCAGGTCCGCTTTCCCAGGGTCCTCTGCGGCCCCAGTTCTCGGCGGAGAGCGCGTCCGGTCTGCCGGAGGCGGGGCGGAAGTACAGTTCCTGTCAGTCTACCGGACGGAGCGTCGTGCTGAGGCAGCGGCCGGAAGTTAGTTAAGGAGTCAGAGGGCGACGCGGTGAGTTGGGGGCCGCTGTCTCAGACTTAAAATAAGGTTTGGTCGCACAGTAGCTCGCGCAGGAAATGTGTGGGCATCCAGTGATCCAGTGGCGGCCCCTCGGCGCACACCTTCCCCGTGGGGCTGCTTGGGGGCGGTCGAGTGGTCCTGGCCCCTATGGATCCCATGTGGGACGGAAGAAAACCCTGCTCTGTTCCACCGCTGCCGGGTTTGAGCCCATTGTTGCAGCCACGGTGTGAATCCATCTCGTGGAGGGTCTTCCATCTTTTCTCTTGACCTCTCCCAAGCATGCTGTTTATTCTCCTGGCCCCTCCTGAGAACATGTCCATATTTCAGGTCTCACCATCCTCATTTCTAGGGAGCATTCTGGCCGCACTTCGAGACACTAGTTTATTCTGGTAGTCCAGAGCCTTCGCCAACGCCATCATTCAGACTTCCATTTTTCTCTGGTCATTACTCACTGCCCAACTTTGACGTGCACAGGAGGCGATTGACACTACCATGGCTTATCTTTAAATAATGTTTTAAAAAAGAAAAATACCATGGCTTTGGTCAGGCTCACCTAAGCCCTCAAAGTGACATCGTGTAGGAGCTGTCACCGAAAGGGTGGATAAGGAGGAGGCATGTACGGGCTGCGGTACACTGGCCAAACCTAACGTCCTTTACAGGTTTGCTTATGCTGATACTTCACTAGGCTCTTAGAACAAGGGGTGATCTGTGTTAAATTTGAGTAGAAGCCAAAAAGCATGATTTTTGCCTTCACCCCTTGAGGAATGGCGGCTCAAACCCTAGAAACATTGGACCCAAAGCGGATGTGCACCTGAAGCAAACCTGAATGGCTAGTCCCTAAGTAGTCTTCCTCTGAGAACACTTAATCCTACAGAAAGATTGTTAATGGCCGTTATGGAGTAATAAAATAATTGGGAAGGGAATAAGTATGAAAGGGCCAGTGGTTAGGGGGTGGCCTGCAGTTCAGTAAATTACATCCTGTGGCTCTTCCAGCCGTGGTCTTTGTAATGCCCACCAAATGGCAGGGTGGCCTCAAGCAAATGAGGTGCTTCTGGTCCAGGAGGGGGACTGAATAGCTAGCTTGCCAAAGGGGGAACAGGTTTTGTGAGACTAAACACGGTCATTCTGTGCTTCCCCCTAGTTTACTTCCATTTGCTAAATCAATCTTCGGTAACTTGATGGAGGGCTCAGCAGAGCACATGAATGGTCTGCACTGCCCCCGAAACACCTAGTCATTACCACCCAAACCCACAGGCAAACCTGTTGCTGTTCATACAATTCTGATTTGTAAATATTGTTGTGAGGAGCTGTTGACTCTTTCTAATTATCAGAGTATAACTGCCCCTGTGGGTTTCCAAGACTGTAATTCTTTATGGAAGTAGAAAGCCTAGTTGTTCTTTTAAAGGTGAAACTGAGGTACAGGGAGAAGGACAGACATAACTGACAGGACAAGGTAGAGCAGAAACAGAAATAGCTTTATTAGGGGAAGCTCCCAGACGAGGTTCCATGACCTAGGCCAACAGGTCAGGGAAATCGTGTTCAGCAGCTGGGGGCATTGGTTTTCAAAGGGGTGGGGAGGAATGTATGGCAATTTGCATATGGGGTCTGGAAACTCCCGTGAATTGCTTGAACCCAGAACATCTGGTTTCACTGGTTATCTTACCTGGCACCGTCTGCTGCTGACCTTTAGGAAGTGCAGGGAAGCACGTGCAGGGCCCTGACCTGCTTCAGCTTAGTCCAAACAGGGCTGCCTAGTTTGGACCCGGCCCAAACAGTTCTACTGCAGACCTTGTGGGTAGCAGCCCAAGTCACTGCTATATACCAGGACTCCTTTGACCTACTTCAGTTCTCATTCACCCCACCCTCCCCTCTCCGGATTCCACCAAATTCCCAACTCACCCTACTGCCATTAAGTTGATTTCCACTCATAGGAACCCTGTAGGGTTCCTGGAGTAGTGTGGGATGTGGAAGGGTTTCCCCCCAGGTTGTCTCCAAAATATATGCCAAACCTAAGACGCTATGTGCAACACATGCCAAATTATACTTGGAGGTCAATGTCAGCTGCTTCAAGGTTATCAGCCGTCTAGAGCAATCAGACCCTATAGTTTGCCCCACCCTAAGATGGGACACCCTTCTGACAAGGATAGTGGATTGTTTCCCTGAAGGAGAACCTAGAGACAAGGTCAAGCCAACTCTAGGACCAAGGTTAGGCTGCCATCTTGAATCTAGCGTCCACCCATCTTGTCACACATGCATACCCTTAAGTGCTGCCCCTTCCAATTGCGTGTATACCCCTAGTTTGTCCCCCTCCGATTGATGTATGCCAATTATACAACCCCTACCTCTTATGATGTAATCAGGATGCCTTGCACGTCCCTGAAAATGTATATATGCCATGATAGTCTCGCCTCCTCCCTCTCTCTGCGCGGACCTTGCTGTTGAGATCATGGCCATCCCAGAGGTGAGCGCTTGCATGCTTTAACTTGTCTGATGTCTCTTTAATTTAACCCCTCATTTACACAACTGCCCTTTGGACCCATTTGATTGTGGTACCCCACAGAGTAGGACCCTAGAATTATTGAAGCTGTAAATCTTTACGGGAGCAGCCTGCCACATCTTCCTGTGGAGTGGCATTTCTCTCAGTCTCTGTGCTTAGAGCCAACCTGAGCTGTCAGATCTGCTCCAGAGTCCTGAGGGTCTGCTCTGACATATGGAGGGTCAGAGAGGTCCCCAAGCCTAAAGAGTTGAAATGTACTTCTATGCAGCCTGCAGTGCTGTTGGGGCGGTTGCAAGCTGAAAAGTCAACAGTTCAAATCCACCAGTCTTGAACCAGCTCCTCTGCTTCTGTAAAGATTCACAGCCATGGAAACCCTCTGGGGCTGTTCTACTCTGTCCTGCAGGGCGCTAAGGGTCTGAATCCACTTGGCTGAAGTGAGTGGGCAACCGAAGGGCTTCACCACAGGGGCACTGTCACATGGCTCTGTGTAGGGTGAAGACAGCTAGACTAAAAGAGGTGACTGCCCAGCATGGTGCTTTGCATTTCAGTTCATTCAAATAAAATAGAATACAGTTCCTCTGTCTTACTGCCACACTTCAAGGACTCATTAACCACATGTGACCTCCACATGTGGCTTTTTTCTTTAATTGTATTGCAGTCAAATATATATAAAAAGTTTGCCATGTTAACCATTTTAAGCAATTCAGTGACATGAATTACATTCTCTTGCTTTCACATTCCAATCACCAATAATTATCAATGCCTCTTTTT
>NW_022103901.1:32797977-32803936 GCF_000313985.2 Echinops telfairi
GTCATGATAGTACAGGCTGGTGTGCTTCTTCCATGTGGGTTTGTTGCTTCTCTGCGAGATGGCTGCTTGTTTAACTTTTAGCCTTTAAGGCCCCAGACACTGTATCTTTTGACAACTGGGTACCATCTGCTTTCTTTACCACATTTGCTTATGCACCCATTTTTGTCTACAGCAATTGTGCCAGGAAGGTGAGCACCACAGAATGCCAGGTTGTTAGAAAAAAGTGTTCTTGCATTGAGAGAGGGTATGAGCAGAGGCCTGAAGTCCGTCCACTACCTCAGTGTATTGTCATACAAAGATATGTACATAGACCAATACATACACACCTATGCTTATACCTCTATCCATAGCTTTGCTTCCTAGATCATTCCTCAGTTCCCTTTTACTTTCCTCCTGCCCCACCATCACGCTTCGCCCTTCTTCTTAGTAATTCCTCTCAGCTAGATTGCTGTTGCTCTAACACCCCCATGATCTCTACATCCTCCTCATTGTTGGTTTTAATTCTCTAGTTGTTCCCCTGTCTGTGGCGGTCTGCTCACTGCACCTTTCCCCCACCTCCTCCTTCCCCCAAGTCCCTCCAGAACCGTCAGTCCTATTGCTTTCTCCTCGAGCTTGCTTCCCATGCCTCTCTCTTAATTTTCTGGTCTGACAGCAGGAGCACCAGGCAGGTGATTCTACCTGGTCACCATCTTGACTCTCCTATCAATGCCTCTTGATTGCATGTTTGATCAATTTCAGAATGAAGAACTTGGTAGAATTATTTCAATTTCTTCATCACTGGCTCTTGTGATTGGTGCATAAATTTTAATTATAGTTGTATTAACTAATTTTCCTTGTAGGTGTACAGATACTGTCCTATTACAGATAGCATTGTACTTCAAGATCTTGAAATGTCCTTTTTGATGATGAATGTGACACCATTCCTCCTAAACTTGTCATTTCCAGCATTGTAGACAATATGAATGATCTATTCACAGTGGCCGATACAAGTCCATTTCTGCTTACTAATGCCTAGGACATCGATCTTTATTCATTTCCCTTAATCTTTAACAACTGGGCAATTTTCTTAGACTCATACTTCTTACATTCCATGTTCTAATAATAATGGATATTTGCAGCAATTTCTTCTCATTTTGAGTTAAGCATCTTCAGCAAATGAAGGTCCTAAAAACTTTGTTCCATCCTTGTCATTAAAGTCAACCCTATTTTGAGGCAGCAGCTCCTCCTTAGTGGTATTTTGAATGCCGCCTTCCAACCTGAAGGAATTATCTTCTGGCACCATATCAGACAGGGTTCTGCTGCTGGCCATGATTTTCAGTGACTTAGTCCCTCAAAAGTCAGTGCCATGTTGCAATATGTGGAATCCCTGTGTGGTGCTACTATTTGAAATATGGGTACTGTAGCTTCCAGCATCACAGAAATTTGCTAGTCACCATATCATGACAAACTGACAGATGAGTGGAGATTTATAAACATATTTATATTTTCCTTGTATCAAAAGCAAGAACTCATGAACCCTAGTTATAATGGATATGTATTTATCTAATTTAATATTAGTAAGTCACTTAACATTTTGGGGAATTAATTTTAGCCTATAGGAATATTAATTACTGATAAATCAAAGCTTGTCTAAGTAGTTGACATCTTTATCACTGACTGCTTCAGTCATTGGACTCCAGTGCTGACCGGACTGAGTGAAGAGCCTTTGTTCTGCAGCCTCCCCTGAGGCTCTCTGAGGAGAATCCTCTCGCAATTCCAAGCCTCTGCAACGTTGTGTTGGATGGCTTTTTTCTTAAGATGTATCATAAAGTCTTTTTCCGTTGTTTTCTTTACACTCTGTTAGGCATTCAGCCCATTAGGCATGCAGGTAAAGGCAAGTTAGTCGTTACTGTGTTGGCATCTAGTGGTCAATAGTTGTCAGTACAGCTGAACGTAAAAAACGAAACAAAAACCTTTTCTTTTTTGTCTCTGTGCATACTAATTAGGAGCCCTGGTAACATAGTAGGTTCTGTGTTATGCTGCTAAGGTAAGGTCAGCAGTTTGAAGTCACCAGCCACTGCATGGGAGAAAGATGAGGCTTTCTACTCTGTCCTATAGGACCACTATGCGTCGGATTGACTTGGTGGCAGTAAGGGATGCGTGTTAATTAAGGGAATGCACAGATCAGTGTGCATTAAGAAACACTTGTTGCCAATTGGTAAGATGAGGAATACCACACCTAAAGATGTCTCAAGGCAGTTGCCGTCCAGTCTTCCGAGATCCTGTCTGCCAACTCCGAGCAAATGGCTTCTCAAAACCTCGACCCAGCCGTAACCAGTGTTGTAGCAGCTCGAAAAGGAGCTGAGCTCAGCGGGGGCGCAGCCTGGGGCGGTGTTCCATAGGCAAGAGGCTGCATCCACGGACCATCCATGGAGCAGCTGGTACAGTCTATGAAGACCTGATGTATAAGCTCTCCCTGGAGTTCCCCAGTGGCTACCCTTACAATGCACCACAGTGAAGTCCCTCACCCCCTGCTACCACCCAACGTGGACACTCAGGGTAACCTCTGCCTGGACTTCCTGAAGGACAAGTGGTCTGCCCTGTATGACGTCAGGACGATTCTCCTCTCCATCCAGAGCCTGCTGGGAGAGCCCAACATCGACAGCCCTTTGAATACACATGCTGCCGAACTCTGGGAAAACCCCACAGCCTTTAAGAAATACCTGCAGGAAACCTACTCGACACAAGTGTCCAGCCAAGAGCCCTGACCCTCCCTGTCCTTGTATTGTGTTGTCTTCTCTTCGTAGATGTCTGTCCTCCCTCCCCTCCCCCCTTGATTTCTGTGTATAACTCTTATTTTAAGCTGTGGTGTCATTTCTATTTTGTTTTTTAAATTAAGTCTCCATTTGCACCCTTGTGATGATTATATTAAATAAATAACATTTGGGGTTGGTTAAGGAAATAAAAAATAAAGATGTCTCAAATTATCCCGTGGTGTACATATGCAAACTTTACGGGCCCAGTTGCTGTTTCTTACAATGAACATTGGAATATGACTGTCAAGAATTCTTTAGAAAGTCAGTAGTCATCCTTGGGACAGATTTTGTATTTTGTTTTTAATCTAGACTCACTTTTCTGTGCTCTAATTTAGAATCTGACAGCCTCTGAATTAAAATCCTTTATGTTCTCCCTCAAGGAGCCCTGGTGGTATAGTGTTATGTGTTGGGCTGTTAACCTCAAGATCAGCAGTTCAAATCCACCAGCCATTCTATGGGAGGAAGATTAGGCTTTCTCTTCTGTAAAGATTTAGAGCCTGGAAACCCCTAGGGAGCAATTCTACTCTGCTATGAATTGGAATCCACTCAATGGCTATGAGTTTATGTTCCCTCTATAAATTGACTTTGGATCAACATTACTGTCTTCTAATGTAAGAATTGAAACCTAAATTTTCCTTTTTGTTTCCTTAAATGCCTTGGCCATTTTTACATAATTTTTACATAACTTCAGTTCAAGCGACTCATGACTTTAAAATGAGAGAAGAAGTCTCTAACTGCAAAGCAAGTCACATGGCCCAAAGGAAACCCTCTGTTTCCATTTACGGTGTCTGAATTATGTGATGGCTTCGCTTGTTTGATGTTTCTCTTTTTGTGTCTTATCTCAAGAGGCCATGATTAGTAGCTGTTAGACTTTTTTTTTAATCGTAGGGCAGTATTTTAAGTCCAATTAGTATGCCAGGGTTTCTAATAGTTATTTTGAGAAGCTTTATTATAAATGGGCATGTTAGCTTTCTCACCTCGGCCCTTGGCTTCACACAAGAAAGAATTCACGCCGAAGCCTAGTTTGTGATCCAAGTGGATTTTTATAAAGCATAGAAGCAGTTCCAGGCATTACAGTAGACTGAACATAAGCCAGAGAGAGACTGCAGCCCAGCGGAGGAGCAGCTGGAAAAAGAGGGGGTGGCCTCCCAGTTCAGGCCTTTTTAGGGCCTTCTGCTGGGAAGTGTGGTTGAAGGTGCTGGTTGACCCCATGGGCTGAATAAG
Source organism: Echinops telfairi (assembly GCF_000313985.2). Taxonomy (NCBI): domain Eukaryota; kingdom Metazoa; phylum Chordata; class Mammalia; order Afrosoricida; family Tenrecidae; genus Echinops; species Echinops telfairi. The sequence goes on from NW_022103901.1 coordinate 32,801,997, forward strand.
CCCACCTGGCCACCTAGGTGTACAGCTCCCCTGGCTCAGAGCCTGAATTTGAAGCATGCTCAGTAGACACCCCTGGCCCCCACCCTGCTCTGGCTACCTAACAGGTATGTTTGTAAAAATGCTCTGAAAAAGGACAATTTATTCTAAATTATTTCTCTAGACAGTTCTATAAAACTTGCAGTAGAATTATGAGAACTAACTTTCTACCTCCAGGTGGTATTATGATAGTATGTTAAGTAATTCTCATTTCTTTCATGATAAATAGACACTTACATAAATTAGGAAGTCCTAATATACCAAAGATAGAAATTAATTCATTTAGACATTTTTTGTGTTTATGAGAATTTTGGTCTACTCTTTTATCCCTTGAGGAATTGTGAAAATAAGGGCTTGATGTGATGAAAAATTTCTAGCTGAGTTCAAAGTCTTCTTGTAATTACATTTTGTGACAGCTTTGTCATACAGTCAGTATGACATTAAAAAAAACTTCCAAAAAAAAATTCCACTGTGCCTTTGACCTAGTCCTACAGAAAAATGTGGTTTTACTTACCATACTCATATAGAATAAGTTGTAAGTGAACATCAGAGATATGCATATAGCTAGAATAAACTAATATAAGTATACTTCTAGCTTTCCTCTTTTAAAACCCCTTTTTTCTCCCCTTAAGCACAAAAACATACTGTTTTAACTTGTGATCCCTTTCTCCTTTCAACAAACTCTTCGCTTTTATATTTTGAGTCTACCAGTATAATACAAATCTAACTCTATTATTGTTCCCTTGACCATTCTAACATTATTAACCTCAGAAATCAATCTACAGATGCCTAGAGGATTTAATGTGTCAGGAAACAGGTAATTTTTAGTAGTTGGAGGAGTCCAGAAAATGCCCCTAGATCCTCTCTCTAGAGGACCCTATCTGTATTTTCACATTTTTCTAGGCCATCCTTGTAAAGGAAATCAATGTCTGCAAAAGTAGGCAACCGAAATCCTGCCACCTGCAGCTTTGTACCTGTTTTCCAAGCAAACATTGTGGCTCCCCCAACCCCATTACGATTTTTATCTTTGTTAACCTCTGTGACGCTGACTGCTAACCACAAAGTCAGCAGTTCAAACATACCAGCTGCTCCACATGTGAAAGATGAGGCTGCCTACTCTTGTAAAAATTTAAAGCCTTGGAAGCCCAAAGGGGCAGTTTTACATTGTCCTATATAATTGCTTTGCATTGAAGTCAACTTGACGGCAGAGTTTGAGTGACTTCATAGCTCCACAGAAAACTTACCGTAAGTCAAAAGCTTCTTGACTTTCTGTTTCCCTGTTTTACAAAATGCCTTCTGGCCATTAATGAAACGAGTGTTTACATTACACAGACTTGTTTTTTCCATTATGACACCTTTAAGTAATGCTCAAACCAAACTCCTTGTCATCAAGTCCATGGTGACTCATAGATGCTTATGCCACCAGGGCTCCTGTCAGTGATGCGCACCCACAGCCACAGGGTAGAGTCAACTCTGACTCATGAACCCCATAGGACAGGGTAGAACTGCCAGTTTGGGTTTCCAAAGCTGTGAATCTTTACCAGAGCAGGAAGCCCCATCTTTCTCCCTCAGAGTTGTTGGTAGTTTTGAGCTGCACACCTTGTGATCAGTAACCCATTGCTTAAGACATTGTGCCATCAGGTCTCTTTCAGTAATGCTAAACCGAAAAAACAAACTGCCGTGAGTTGACTCAACAACCCTATAGAATAAGGTGACCAAACGTCCCACTTTTGAACAATTTTTCCCTTGTCCCACGGTGTTTTTAAAAAGTCCTGATTTTTGGAAAGAATGCACGACAAGCTAGGGTATACGGTTTTCCCGGCTGCAGTGTGGCTATTTCGTCAGGATATGAGTTTTATCAATGGTGTCCTGCTTTACCAATGTTAAAATTTGGTCACCTTACT
>NW_022103901.1:32805359-32807081 GCF_000313985.2 Echinops telfairi
GGGTGGGGGGAGAATGGAATCGCAGAGCTGACAAATGTATTGAGTGTAAATGGAGAGTACTTTGAAGGTGATAAGGTTGTTTTGTGAAAAAAATACATAGCTTTGAAAACAATTCTGGTTTGGGGTGCATGGGTACCCTGCTCTTTTCTCATTTGCTTGATTGTAGCCTCATTAGGAGCCCTAGTGGCTTAGAGAGTTACTAGTTGGGCTGTTAACCAGAAGCTCGCACGTACACTTTTCCAATCTTCCTGTGTATCAGTGTCACAGCTCTAGTCTTTGCTGAGAGCGCCCTGGTAGCATAGTAGGTTATTCTATGGGCTGCTAACTGCAAGTCTGCAGTTCGAAACTACCAGCTGCTCCTCTGGAGAAAAACATAGGGGCAGTGCTATGCTGCCCTATAGGGTTGCTATGAGTCGGAATGGCAGTGTTTTACTTTTCTCAGTTGCTTAACCTGGGAACTTAGTTGTTGTTTTAAGGCTTGCCTAGAAGCACACTCCCCAACACCCCAATGCGGGGGGAGGGGGGGGCTTAGGAGGGGGATGGACATTTCTTTGCAGCACCTAATGCAGTGTCATCTAACTCCATTTTCTGTGCCATTAATTGACTGATTTGGTGCATCTCAAACTAAAGTGTGGGGAGCCTGTGGTCAGCTGCCTGGGCCAGAGGCAATCTGCATCTTAATCGGGTCCTGCGTGCAAAGATCCCTGGGGGTGTAGTGGTTGGGCTGCTGAGGCCGGTCAGCAGTTCAAAACCACCAGTGCTCCTTGGGAGAAGGATGGTTTTCTAACCCCCATGGAGAGTAGATCTCGAAAATCCACACGGGCAGTTCTACCCTACCCTGTAGGATCTCTCTGAGTCGGCATCAACTCCGTAGCAAAGAAGACGCCCAGGTTTGCTGGCGGGGAGGTCCTGAGTTCACATTCGGGTAGGGCAAGCACGGAACTCCTCCCTTCTGGCTTGTTAGCTGAGTGGTGCCGGTCTGGAGGCCCGGGGTTTTCGAAGTTGCCCTAACCAGCTCTTCCAGCCCTGCCACCTCCGCCCTTCCGTCCCAGGGCACGACTTCCTGCCGCGCTCTAGGAAGAGAGAAACTGGGGCCTGGTGCTTCTGGGGCACTCAGCCATCCCTAGCCCTAGCTCTGAAAGCAGGGTGCAGTGGAGGCCCCTTGGGAAAAGCGTGCTCAACTCGCGCAGGCGACCGGCAGGGCCGCCCGGCGCGCCGTGACGTCACCGAGCCCTGCCGGTCCGTCCTGCGCGAGGCTGCGCGCCCAGTTTGGAGCGGCTGACCTAGCACGCGAGCCGCCGTCGCTGCTGTCGTGGAGCTGCCACCTTTGGACCCTGCTGCTGGCGGCCACCGGGGAGTGGAGGGGCAGCGCTAGGGCAAAGTGTGGGGCGTGGCGGGCCGGCGAGCGCGGTTCTTGAGGGGTGCGAAGCGTGGGCGCTGAGGTGAGCGGCCGACATCCGGGCGCCTTCTGCCTGTCCGGCCCTGGCCCTGCTGGTTCCCTTTCCTCGAGCCCCTGCCCCAGACGAACTGGTCTGGTCTCCCGAGAGGCGGGTGAGCGGACTAGGGATGTGATTTCCGAGAGGGCGTTCTTAATGGAAACGTGTGCGCTGGCCACATCCCTACTGGGGAGTGGGGAGGGTTGTTGTCAGTTGCCCCGAGCGAGCGGATTCCCACATGTGCCCTGTAGGACTATGTTTTGTAGGGGGTTTCAAGGCTGTGAAC
>NW_022103901.1:32808784-32810857 GCF_000313985.2 Echinops telfairi
TCTCTTTAGGATCCCAGAATCAGAGTGACTCTTACTGAGCCACAGTCATCAAGACGTTACTTCAGATTGCATTCTAGTGTCCACATTCGTTGAACTGTTGTTTCATGGCCTCTTCTCCAGCACTGAGTGTTAGGGCTTTGTTTTCAAAATATGCACAGACTGTAAAATATATCTTGTGTAATTGCACTTGCGTGGCTACTGGTGAAAGTAAGGTTTTTAAATTTTTAATTTGATAGCATTTGTATGCCTGTAAGTTTCATCTTCATGTCTTTACATCTTTTTTCTTTTACCTCAGTTTGTGCTTTGGTTTAGTTCCTTGTTAAACCATGAGTTTTGAAATACCATTAGGTATTCACAAACAGCTGAGGTGTTGCCGATTTCTCTATCACTGTTACCCATATCTAATGTGGGAGCCTCATAGTGTAGTGGTTACACATTGGGCTGCAATCCGAAAGGCTAACAGTTCGAAAACACCAGCTGCTCCTCGAGATGGGGCTTTTCTGCTTACACAGAGACGGGCAGTCTTGGAAACCCACAGTGGCAGGGAGTTTGGTTGGTTTTTGTTTCTCATGTCTTTGTTTTTTCTTTTTTCAGTTTGTTTTCCAGAAGTTGCCCTGTACTCCTTCGTTCAGACTCTCAGCCCGACTGTGTCGACCGAGACGTTTGCTTTGCCCTCATCCCTGAGCTCATAGTGTACTGAGTAGGGAATCTGGGTCAGAGTCCTTTTCAGGAAGTGATGGTGGGGCTCCAGACTTTTCCAACACCACTGCTAGAGGAAAGCGATCTTGTCCACCCGACTCTTCACCTTTCCAGAGCCAATCCTCTCGTGCTTTAAGATGTAGCTGAAGCCCTGGCTGGGATTTTCTGCTTTGGCTGTGAGAATTGTAAGACAGGGTCTGCTGCTGGTGCCAGGAGGGTCAGTGATTTGCTTTGGTCAAGCACTTGCCCCGTGAGTGTCTTCCTGAAGGGCCCCACCAGCGCCCTCCTCCTAGAGACCCTGCCTGGCCTGTGTTCACTTGATAGCTTGAGCCTGGTGGTGGGTTTGGCTTGTCCGCCTGCCCTCACTCTCGGTGGAGCCCCTGCTGTGCAGTGTTGGGGGAAGGGGGGAGCGGAGCCAGAGCCATTCCAAGTGTAATAGATTAGTAAAGATCTTCCCAGCTGTTAGCTGAGTAGTTAGTTACACCAGAACCAACACATACACACCCACCCAACCAGGTGTTTTGTATTTTGCTCTTTGATGAGAACAAGGGCGTACGGCTTGATAGGAGAAGGAAGAGAAAGACAAGGAGAAAACCGCATCAGAAAATAGACAGTTCTTAACCAAAACATCAGGAAATATTAGGTCGTAAGATGGCAAACTTGGTGTGATTTAAATAAAGAAGACTGTTAACTGGAGCCACTCACTGTTGGTCCTTATATCCAGATAAGACACCAACACATACGGGAGCTTTAATGAGAATGAAACATGTCCAGTACACAATCGAGTGAAATGTGTAGGTTCCCAGCAGAGAGTAATCTTGAAGTCTTGACACCCAAATGTCAGCAGTTGGGGTATTTCTCTGACGCCTTCCTCTCAGTCGTCTATGGAAAGTCGCCCTGCTCTCTTAGGCCAGGTTCTCTGGAGAAGCAAAACCAGTGGTGCTTATGTATGTGTGGATAGAAATTTATATTAAGGAATTGGCTCGCACATTTGTAGAAATGCAAGTCCAAGCCAGGTTCCAAGTCCATGGTCAGATATTAAGCTGAACTTGGCAGGGCTTCCGTGCTGATGTGTCCAAGATCAGCGAGAAGACCACAGTTTGGTGGCAACAGAGGTACATGAATCCAAGGTCAGCAGGTGAGGCTTGTGACTGGAGAAGCGAGGAATCCAAGGTGGCAGCCTAGACGGCAAGCTGTTGGCTCGTCCAAAGAACTGGAGGTCAATGAGCCTAATGCCGATCTAAAGCCAGCAAAAGGCTTTTCCCCAGTGTCCAATTACAGAGGAAGTAGGCAACGTCCCACAATCTCTAAATAAAAATAATAGTCATAGTTGCACCTAACATGATAAAACTAACACTATCTTCTCACAGTTTA
>NW_022103901.1:32811440-32816474 GCF_000313985.2 Echinops telfairi
GATTGCCTCCATGAGACCCCTGAAAGGGCCGCTGTCCCGTATCCCCCCCACCCCCCACCCCTGTAGTGTTCCCCTCTGAAAGGCTCTCAGAAAGCCTTCATAAGTGAGCCCATAGAGGTTGGGAGCGTTTACCTTTCTTTGCATCTTTGAAGCAGGTGCACTGTTGCCAGAGGAAACCAACCTCTGACAACCGCAGTGTCCACAGGCCCAAGTGTACAGTGATAATATATAGAGTATAGTAAAGTCATGGAGGGATAGGAGAGGAAGTGAAGTAATGGAGGCAGACACATTTAATGGTAGCATGCTCACCTCAGCCCCTCTTAGTGGTCCACATGGAGGTGGGAGAAGAGAAAGCAAATCTTTACTTTCTTGGGACGTTTATAGGTAGCCACAAAACATGCATGTTCAGGGGTTACATACGTCACAAGGTGGGTGGTAATCACAGTAAAGTCCCTGAGCTCACAGATGAGGAAACCCAATACGTACATTAGGGGAAGGCATGGGGGGAGGGCGGGAGACAATAGCAAGAATGTCTGCTTCTATAGGGAGACAGAATCAACCATGTGCTCACTTTAAGGCAGCATAGCTGTTGCGGGAGAATCTGGGAGTGATATTTAAAGCAGGATAATGTACTTGGACTTTAACTTAGCAAAGTGGTGGCTTTCCTACCTTGGAATACTAGCTTTCCAGATTCCCTCTGTTGTAAGTTCGGGAATATAGTTCTAGTCATATTTCCCTCAGTGTTAGCTTCCCACACACTGTGGGGGCACATTACCAGTTAGTGATGGATGTGCAGGGTGAGTGGCGTCCTACTCCACAGAGGCCGTTCAGTAAGATTAGAAGTAGCTTCCTTGCTTGTCTGCTAATGGAAGGCTGGAGGTGGACTCCACCAGCCAGCTGTGGGAGAGAGAGCTGCCTGTCTACTTGTATAGAGGTCAGCCTACCTGGCAGGGTTTCAGATTATTTGGAACATTAAAGATCTCAAGACACCATCTTGTGACTTGCAACCAAAATCTCCTGCCGATCTTATCATCATATATCTGTACTTGATGTCTCTCTCTGAGCTGGCTTAAGATTTTTTTCCCCCATAGCACTAGTTTTCTTCCGCTCAGTTTGAATGTGCTTTGGCGTGGTTTTCCTGAAGGCTATTCTGCTTGTGAATGGGCATCTGCTCAATGGCTGGGAGTTCTATTTTTTTATTCTGCTTGGGTTTTATTGGCCTGCTTAAATCTGTGAATTTCATTTTTATCATACTTGAGAAATTTTATCTATTATGTCTTAAAATATTTTTGTGTTGTTAATCTCTCCTTTTATTCTCCTGGATCTTAGTGAATGATGGCATGTCCAAAAGTCTTGCTACGAAGATATCAGGTCATGTGTGCATGGATCTGTCCCAAACAAAATGTGGCTTAAAATGTCTCTGCACTCAGTAGACGGGGGATACCCTCGGCAACATACGGCATGTGTCTTGTTGACCCAAAAAACAAATCCACCACCCTTCAGTCAATTCTGACTCATGAAGACCCTATAGGGCAGAATAGAGTGTCTACAGTGGTCGAAAAGCTCATCTTTCTCCTGTGGAGTTACTGATGGATTTGAACCACTGACCTTGTGGTTACCAGTCCACCATATAATCCACTATTGCCACCAGGGCTCTCTTAGTCTTCTTAGAGTGTTTAAAAATAACAACACCAAAAAAAGTCAAACCAGTGACTTCTGAGATCTTCCTGGCCAGTTAAATTCTAGGTGGAAAGCTCAGAAGACTGTGGCAGCTGTTTTGGGGAATTCCCAAAGGGTAAAAAGATTTTCCTGTGGGACACGGGATGGCCAGTGGGGCTCATTGGGAAGAAGGCTTGGGAAAATTGAAACTTAGATTGGGTGAGAAAAAGGCCAGGAAAGTTGGGCAGAGTAAATTTTTCCCATAAAGACTATGCACATATGATATGAAGGTTGCAAGCGCTGCCCTGTCTTGATTTTGTTGGGAAACATCTCTCCGTTCACTTTACATCTGACCTTTCTCAGCTTCTTTTTGCTCCTCAAACTATTGAAAAGGAAGATGATTTGAATCTCCAGAGGATGGCAAAACTGCTGTTTCCATGTGGTTGTAAACAGAAGAGCACAGATTTTTTTCTAGTTCGGGTTTGAGAAATGGAGACACTTAGCTTCAGAAAGACATTGGCCTAATGTAACATATGTTGAGTACCAATACCTTGGCGTTCTGAAGTTTTTGTTTCAGGGTTTCTATGATTTGTATCCATGCTTTCTGACTTTAGTTGTTAGTGCCATCAAGTTGGTTCCTACCCATAGCGACATCTATGGACAACAGAACAAAACACTGCCCAGTCCTGCACCATCCTCACCTGTGTTCTTGTTGCAGCCGCTGTGTCAGTCCATACTGCTGAGGGCCGTCCTCTTGTCGCTGCCCCTCCACTGTACAAGCATGATGTCCTTCTCCAGGGTCTGGTCTCTCCTGACAGTATGGCCAAAGTAGGCAAGACGAAATCTTGCCATCCTTGTCTCTACCTTAATAGGTCCAAACTTATTTGACCTACTGCCTCCTTTTCAGGGGGGTGGGGGGGTAATGTCCCCATGGCAATTAAAGACATAGCCCATAGTCCAGGATAAAGTGTAGGTATCTGCCTTTGCAGGCCCCCTGGATTGTTACAGTACCCCAAAGGGGGGTGGGTTCCTCCATTTTGGGAAACACTGTGTTTTACGATTGATAATTTAAAAAAAAGTTCCATGTACACAGGAAGAGATTGTATATTGTACGGTTGGGTGAAGTATTCTGTACGTTTCTATGAGGTCAAGTTATGTCATTGTTAAGTTTCTTTCTGGTTCTGTGCTTTATCAGAAGAGGTGCTGTAAAGTCACTACTATTGTAGCATTGTCTGTTTCTCACTTCAATTCTATTAGAGTTTTACTTATGTATTATGAGGCTCTCTCAATGCATGACTATGTCCTTATGGCCATGTCCTCCTATTCAATTGACCCGGTGATCGTGATATAATGTCCATCCTTTTAGGTTTTAAAGTATTTTATTAAAAATTAATATTGGCATTCCTCTTTTTGATTGCCATTACCTTTGCTTTTTCCTCCATCCCTTAAATTTTTGTCTCTATATTTTTTGTCTGTCTCTTGTGTCACAAGTATGCCTCTTGTGTCTAAGTCATGCCACAATATGGATGGGTCCTGTTTTCTTGCCCATTCTGCAGCTCTCTGTTTCTGGAGTGGCACATTTAGTCCATTTGTGCTCATTGTCATTATAGATGGATAGGACTTTATTGCTATTTTTGTGTGTGGTGCTACTGGATTTTCTTTATCCCGTGTACTTTTCTGTGTTGAATTCACTTTGTTCTGTGTATTCACTTAGCACTTTCTTCATTGCTGCTGGCATTAGGAAGGTTGAGAACTGCTGAGATAGATGTCTGCAGATGTGCAGATGAATTTGGGGCTCCCACTGTCCTCCACAGCCTTCCACAAATTGGGTGTTCACAATTTTAGCTCCGATACTTTTCCCTTTATCATATTTGAGTTTTGTTATTGTCATCTTTGGATCACACAGGTTGGTGTGCTTCTTCCATGTGGGTTTAGTTGACTCCTCACTTAGATGACTGCTTGTTTGAATACAAGCCTTTAAGACCCCAGACACTACCCCAGTTGATAGCCAGGCACCATCAGCTTTCTTCACCACACTTTGCTGTAGCACCCTGACCTTCAGTGATCATTTCATGGAGGTGAGTATCGAGCAGGGCCATGTTATCAGAAGTAACTTCTTGGATTGAGGCTGGAGTTCAGTGGGGGCCCAGATCCATCTGCTTGTCCCTGGGACATGCACGACTCAGGTTTACTATGGCGGTCATATTACAACAAATTAAAAACCCCATGAGACCAGCTATCCCAACAACATCAACAAACCAGGTAGCAGACAACAAAAGACAAACAAAAACAAGCAAACTAAAGGCAGGAAAACAAAAACCCTTATGAACAGTAAATTAAAACCTTGTCAATCACCCTCTTGGTGTATAAGTCAATTGCACTTGTAACATCAATGTTTCCAATGACATCACTCTGGTCACTGGGCATGAGGAGTCTATGAAAATACAGATCCCCTGTGAGCTGCAACCTATGAGTTGTTGCCCTACCGTGGTTCTCAAACTCAACCCTTTAATACAGTTCCTCCTGTTGTGATGACCCCCAACCATAAAATTATTTTCGTTGTTACTTCATAACTGTAATTTTACTGGTTATGAATCGGGTGAGCCCTGTGAAAGGGTCGTTTGACCTCCAAAGGGGTTGCAACCCACAGGTTGAGAACCATTGCCCTACACAGTTGTGTTAGGTAGCAGGATAGAGATAGTGGGGGTTGTCTCTCCCATGCCTGCACAAGGCCCCTACAGGAGGTTGGGAAGGAATCAGGCAAGCATTAGCCACCTATGAAGACTTAAACTGGGCATGCCCAAAGTCAGGCCATAAGCCAGAGGAGCATTACACCTGGGTGGCCCAAACTAGGCTCAGGTTCATGACCCCACACAAGTGGACTTAATTCAGCCAATGGGGTCGACCAGTACCATCAACCATGCCTCCCCAGCCAGAGTCTTTAAATATCCTGGCCCTGAGCAGGCCATTCTCTTTACTCTGCACCTGATCAGAGGCCGGTTGGAGGCGTCGCATCCTGGGTGAGCCCCCTCAGCGCCCGCTCCCTGCCAGAGGCCGGTTGGAGAAGACTCTCTCCTCTCCTTTACCCTGCTCCTGCACCCTCTCTGCCGTGCCACGGTCTCTGGCCTCAACTCACCACGTGAGAGAGAGCATGCGGTTCCACAATGGCACGTTTGCCTGAAATAACGTGTACTCCTTTGAGACTGTAAAACCTGAAACTTCTCTCGTCTGCTATAAAAACCCACTTGCATTACAGACCAGACTTCAGGGTGAATTTCTCAGTGAACCCCAGAACCAAGGTATTACCCACCCGAGAAACCTAACAGTTGTACTGTTTACCCAAGGCATGGGGGTGGGGGTGGGGGTGCCAGGGCA
>NW_022103901.1:32816979-32819028 GCF_000313985.2 Echinops telfairi
GTTAGGTAGCATGAAGCAGAGATGTCTAAGGGGCATGCTCCAAATTCAGGCCCTTGAGCCAGGAAGGTGGTACACCTGGGTGGGCCCAAACTAGCCCAGGTGGGCTTAATTCAGCCAATGGGGTCAACCAGTACTGCCGACCAGCCTCCCAGCCGAAGGCCCTAAAGGCCACAACCCAGAAACCACCCTGTTTTTCCCTTCGGCACAGCCACAGCGTGCTCACTCCCTCTGGCCTCAGGCTACCACGAGTGGGTGTGCAGTGACTGTAAAACCTGGAACTTCTGCCGTCCTTTATAAAAACCCACTTGGATCGCAAGCCAGGCTTCAGCGTCAATTCTTTCTCGTGCGAAGCCAAGAACCAGGTATTTCCCACCCGAGAAACCTAATAGAACTTTCTAACTACACTATATTTTCCTACTGTATACTTTTTAAATTGTCTTCATCTGCACACTGATACCTGGTTCTGTTAGGTAGCTAGCATAGGGACTGGGGCATCCATTACGCATGCTCAGAGGTTCAAGCTTCTGACCTTGAAGGGGTGGTACACCTAGGTGGGCTTTACACCTGGATCGGCCCCTCTAAGCCAGGTGAATTTGATTCAGCCAACAGGGTCGACGAGTATTGTCGACCACGCCTCCCAACAGGGCCCCTAAAAAGCCAGAGGTACTGCGTTGGGCTCTCTTTCCCAGCGGTTGCTACACAATGCAGCACGGCCGGGCTGTGGTCGCACATCTGTGCCGCGCACTCTGGCCGGCTTGAGTTCCATTTACTGTACGGCCTGAAACTGCTTCTATTCTCTATGAACCCACTGGGATCACAAACCAGGCTTCGGCTGAGCCAAGAACCGAGGTATATCTGCTCCCAGAGAGATCTAACAGTTCCCTCTTTTCAGGATTGTAGGTTTGCTTAATTCAGATGCTTGAATATCTGAGCTGACTTCTGGGCTGCCGTGTCACGTATGCTAATCTCAGATTGTTGTTGGCCATTGTTGGTTTTTTATCCAAAAGCCCTGTTTGATATTTCTTGAAGTTTGGCTTTTACAAATGCCTTCAATTTGTCTAGAGATGTCCACTTTTCATTGTTGAAATTGAGGGGCAGTATTTTTGAATATATACTTCTTGGTTAACAGGTGGTTTTTGTTTTTCTTTCAAAGTTTTATTTATATCATCTCGTTGCCTTATTGCCTGCATGGTTTGTGCAAGAAATCAGAACCTTGTTTTATTGGTGCTCCTTTGTGTAAGGTAGTCGAGAGGCACCAGAAACCAAATCAGTCAAATTAGAACAAACAGGCTTTATTAGGGAGAAAAACAGTCCACAATGTCCGGGCTGGGGGAGTCGTGCACTGCAGGCTACAGCGCTGCTGCTTATATGGACAGGTATGTCCTGGTTTCTGGAATGTAAGGTGTCTTCCTGGTTCCAGGTGTATTCGTGCCAGGTGCAGAGTGGTGGGCAAAAACAAAGCGGGCACTGAACCAAATGGGCCATGCCAGTGCCGGGTGCAGAGAGGCGGGTCGAAAACAAAGCGGGCCATTAGCTAGTTCTGGTCAGCTCTGCAGGTGTGTGTGGGAGATTCAAGGCCACTTGCTGCTAGTTGTTTCAGCTAGCTCTGGTCAGCTCCGCAAGGGTGGGGGAGACTCAAGGTCACTTGTTGCTAGAGCCAGCCTGGTATTGATCTGGCCATACACTTTGTAGGTAATTTTCATTTCTCAGGATTTTTTTTCTTTGTCTTTGGTTTTGAAAAATTTGATTATGGTATGTCATGATGATCTTTTGAGGTCTGACCTGTTTGGGGTTTGTTGAGCTTCTTGACTGCATATCTTACCTGTCATGGTATCAGGTATTTTCTTCAAGCAGCATATTTACAATCTTCTCTGTACTTTTAAAACTTTAGTCTGTTTCTGCTCTGTAATCCCATTTACATATAAGTTAATAGTTATTCCGCTGGATGGTGTCCCACATAATTCGTTTCAAATTTAATTTTTTTCTCTCTTTTCAGATTGTACCTCTCAGAGTAGTAGTTAGAGATTGGGGTTGGGGGGAGCACTAGAA
>NW_022103901.1:32820320-32822523 GCF_000313985.2 Echinops telfairi
GGTTGTTTTTTTAAAGAAAAAAGTTAAAGAAAATAATTACTTAAAATAGATAAAGAAAGGAACATAAAATTAAGAGAAGAAAAAAGGTACTGGGGAGTAGAGAAAAGACGATAATAAAGATTAAAGGGAAAAAAAGAAAGGGAGAGTGGGGAATGTGACAAATAGGAGGAAGAAAACCTGAAAAGGGAAAACAAGTGGGCCCAATGGAAAGGAGAATAAGCGAAAGGCAAGACGAAGGAAGAAGAAAACCGTGGGGTGGGAGGTGGAGGCCCACTTTTCTGCTATGGGTTGGTGTCCAATCCCAATCAAAAATGTCAAGGAGGCATGGCACCTTATTTTGGAAGAAGGACCGCGTAGCCTAGAATGTGTCTTAGGTCAGGAGCCTGGATCTTGAAAAACTCAGAGGACAACTGGGGACACCTGTACCTGGAAGGAGTTCCTGCTTGCCGTGGTGGGTGCAGGTAGGGTGCCCATGTGGCAATGTGCTCACCCCCAAACACATGGATGGCATGCAACCAGAACCCAGTCAACTAGGGCACATGCTTCTGATCTCTGGCAGAGCCGGCTGTGCAGTGGGGTGTCGCCACCTGCTGGGTGGTTGAAGGTAGGTCCGGCCACGCTGCTAGTTGCTGGGAGAGTGAGAGAGAAGGGGCGGGGCACTCTTGTCTGATCACCAGTGTGGTGGCTTATGCTGGCCTGCGTGAGCAGAACGGACCATCGGGTCGCTGTCCTGCTCCAGGGCTGTGCATTGAAGTCCCACATGGCTGTCCGTCGCCCTTTCTGGCTACTTTCGATAGTATTCAGTCCACTTCTCTCCCTCTGCAGCTCGGGCTCCAGATTCTCATTCCAGGGCATTGCATTTGCTCTCTGTGTCTGTGTTAGACTGGGTTTTCTAGAGAAACAAAACCAGTGACATTGATATACGTATGAGGAAGAACGTTATATCAAGAAAGAAATTTATATCAAGTAAGCAACTTAGCCCAGCCTACTTCAAGTCCCCGGGAACCTCTGCCTCAGGCAACAGCAAGCCATAAAAGCAGGAAGCTCGGAAGTCACAGCCAGTGGGTGCTGATGCATGGATCCAAGGTCAGCAGGACATGTTAGGGGAGCGAGCGACAGCTGACCACATGGGCCAGCGGCCCTGGAAGCCAGATGCAGGGTACAGGCAAGTAGGAAAGAGATGAGGGGCAGAGAGAGACCAGTTCTCCGCAGCGTCTCTTATAAAAGGACACACCCACAAGGAGGTGTCCTCTGGCTGTGAGCTGACTGAAAGGGGGGGCTCCATCCACATTTTTTTACAGGTGGAGACAAGTTGGTACAAACCCTAACCACCACAGGGTCTTCGTTGGAAAGGGTGCTAATGGGGAAACACTAGGAGGGCTCGGTCACAGTTCAGGTCTGTTTGGGTGCACCCTCCTCCTTTGTCTGACACAGAGGGACAAAGATGCTCACTCCAGTGACTTTCAGAGTTACCGTTTCGGCTGACTTTCCAGCTGCACTCTCACAGGGGCCACAGACGTGACTCTTGGCATCCCCTAAAAGGTTTATGGGAGGCCCCAGCAGGCCCCTGGCACACCAACCACTGCTTCCCTAGGTTCATGGCCTTGGTCTGGCCACCTCAGTGAACTTGTCTACCTCTTTGCGTCAGGGACCTGATCCCTGAGCCCGGGAGAGTTCTTCAGAGCGCCCTCGTCTCCTCTAGGTAACTTGCGGAAATGAGTGAATAGTTGTTCATACCAAACTGCCCTGGAGCCTGACTGATGGATGCCCCTGGCAGTGCTTTGGGTTGCGTTTAATTGGATACTGGACATTGTGGATTCTACCTTGTTGGTTGATGGGGTTGGCTATTCCTTTAAATAGCTTGGAATGTAGTCTGGCACAGAGTGAAGTTACTTGGACTGAGGATCCTTTGGAACAGTGGTTCTCAACCTTCCTGATGCTGCGACCCTTTTTTTTTTTTCCCCCAAATCATTTTATTATGGACTTATACAACTCTTATCACAATCCATACGTACATCAATTGGATAAAACACATTTCTACATTCGTTACCCTCATCATTTTCAAAACATTTGCTCTCCACCTAAGCCCCTGGCATCAGCTCCTCGTTTTTTCCCTCCCTCCCCAATCCCCTCATGAACCCTTGATAATTGATAAATTATTATTTTGTCATATCTTACACTGTCCGACGTCTCCCTTCACCCA
>NW_022103901.1:32825421-32839488 GCF_000313985.2 Echinops telfairi
CCCAAGAGTGCTTTTGAGAACCCTGAGGGGTCCGTGTTTGAACTCCAGGAGTGCCCCTGTGAACTCTGGGAGAGGGTTCATGTTTGTGTCACGGGGTCCCCCTGTGAGCCCTGAGAGAGGGTCCTTGTTTGAGCCACAGGGATGGCCCTGGGAGCCCTGGGATACCTGTGTTCTGGCCACTCCTTTCGGGTGGCTCTGCCCTTACCTCCTTGGTGACTCCTGTATAGCCCAGTTGCCCACGGGGACTCAGGGCCCTCTGTACCTCCCTCCTAATTTCCAGCCAGCTGGGTCCTGTTAGAGCTCCTACCTGTGCCACCCCCAGGTGTGCAGTTGTGGGTGTAGATCTGCTCAGGCCCCTCCTCTTGGGGCAGTGCCACACTGTGACTGGAGCTTGCATGCCCTGGCTTTGGTCCACTCTGCTGACCATTTAGGGGTCTGTGTTACTCAATCAGACGGCAGAGCATTTCAATACTGAGTTATTACCCTAACCATGGGGGGTCAAACACACCAGCCACTCTGTAGAGCAGTGGTTCTCAACCTGGGGCTACAACCCTTTTGGGGGCCAGACGACCCTTTCACAGGGGTCACCTATGACTATTGGTGAACACATATTTCCGATGGTTTTAGGAACCGAGACACTGCTCTATCCGTCTATCCATCTCCAGGTGGGTCTGCCCACATGCAGATACGCCTACCTATGAATACCCGGTGTGAAGACTGCTACCCATGCTACACCATGCTTCCAGACAAAATCTCATTGATTTGTCATTAGAAATAAATATTTCACAATATATAATTACATATTGTCTTTGTGATTCATCACTATGCTTTAATTATGTTCAATTTGTAACAATGAAAATACATCCTGCATATCAGATATTTACATTACGATTCATAACAGTAGTAAAATTACAGTTATGAAGTAGCAACGAAAATAATGTTATGGTTGGGGGTCACCACCACATGAGGAACTGTATGAAAGGGTCCCGGCATCAGGAAGGCTGAGAACCCCTGCTGTAGAAGAAAGATGAGGCTGTCTGTCTCCATAAGGATTAGAGCCCAATAAGCCCTCCTGGGCACATCTCCTCTGTCCAATAGGCTGCTACTTGGTTGTAGGTGCATGGATGAGTGTTACGAGCGTGATGAAGTTTCTGGAAGATAGGGGTGCTACTAAAAGCAGCCTGATGTTATCAGCTTCCCTTTTCTCTTTTCTTCACCAGTTACGGTGAGAACAGGAACAAGCAGGATGCCACCAGCTATGAGGAGGACGTGGGGGCAGCCTGGCTCTGAGCCCCTGCGTGGCTGTGTCATTGGCGGTCAGCTGAGACACTCCCAGGGGTCAGGTGAAGAGGAAGCCAAGGAAGACTTTGATGGCCAATACCGCCTTCCGGCCCCAGAGTCCAAGTCAGCAGAGGACAGGCCTGACAAGACCACTTACCTCTGACCCCTCTGGCTCTGGGTCCACAGAGGACGAGGCGGGAGGGAGCTGAACGGGACCGATGTTCTGCACTGGGTCCCGCCGTGGGGGACGGCTGCAGCACACAGGGTAAGTGGCCCGGGCTTCTTGCGGAGTGGCTGTGGGGCAGACCTGGTCTGACCCCTCAGTTCTGATGGAAGCCCCCCACATTGCTGAGTCCCCCACCCCCGCTGAGCACCGGAGACAGCAATGTCCATGTGAAACCAACGATGGTACCCAAGGTGGTCCCGCAGCCAGTCCCGGGTAGTGACTCCCATGCAGGTCTGGCCAGAATCCAGGATGCCCACATGGCCCAGTGGGCAGAGTCCCCACAAAGAAAGTGGCCTTGGGACTAGCCAGCTGCAGGTCCCCAACCCCCCAGGAGTGCTAAGGACAGACACGGCACGGCTGCTGTGTCTGAGGAACAGCAAAGAGGGCTCCTGAAGGAGAATGTCACCTCCTGGCATGTCCACTTTCAGAGCGAAGTGACAAGGACATTGGCCCTTGGCTGGGCACCTCGGCTGGGGGCCCTAGAGGAGGTGGACAAGCCAGAGGCAGCCTGGCCTGGAAAGGATGGCAAATCAGCGGGCCACAGCTCCACCCCTGCCCGTGGGTGGGCCGGGGGCATGGTGAAGCTTCTGTGCAGGGAGCTGGCAAAAGTTCATGGCAAAATGGGATTTAAAAGATAATGGATTTCCCCCAGAGCTTTTTGAAGCCCTCATGTATTCAGAAACCCTGGTGGCATAGTGGTTTATGTGGGTAGGCTGCTAGCCACACGGTCAATGGTTCGAACAAACCAGTTACTCCTGGGGAGAAAGACAGGCTGCCTGTGCCTGTCTTTCAAGATGAATAGCCCCAGAAGTGCCCAAGGGCAGCTCTCCTCTGTCCTCCAGGGTGGCTGAGTCACCACCAACTCTCAGCTCCGTGGAAATGAGGGGATGACAATGAAGATTTCATAGAAGACTAGAATTCACAGACAAGCAAGTGGATGTTCTAAAACAGAATCATAATAGCTGGAATGAAAATACAAGTAAGTAGATTTTATACCAGATCAGAGGCAGCTGGAGAGAGGATTTAGGGGCTGGAAGACAGCAGAAAGTAGCACTGTGTCTAGGGTCACTAGTGCACGTCTCAGAGACCATGTGTCTTGTGTGCACCCCCGGCCTGGGATAGGGGGAGGGGGGCTGCCAGGAAGGCTCTGTGCTTGGCTGAGATGACTGCAGCTTTGGGAGGGGGGATGTGGGACACTTTATGGACATCCTGGTGAAAGGTCATACCAGCATTTGGGAGGCCATTTTCAGGCCCTGGGAAGTAGGACTTTGTGAGGAGGGTCTTTCAGGGCCTCCCTGTACCCTTGGGAGCCCAAATCTCACATGTCCCCCATTTAGAATGCCCCTGGGACTCCGTTTCATCTGCTCCTCTCCTGGCAGCAGAGTGCAGAGGAGGAGTTTGGGGGTGGGGAGCCGGGCCGGCCAAGATAACCGGCAGAGGCCTCACTTGGTGCTCGCTGCTCTGTGGGCAGAGCTCTGGGGTTGGACTGAGTTTGGAATGAGGGATCTGTTGTGCTGAGGAATTTTCCATCCTGGCTAATGGTTTCTTTAGGCCAAGTCACAAGCTAGCTCCAGCACACAGAACTGGGTGCTGACTGACAGGACCCTCCCGGCCAGGCCAGGTCAACTCAAAGACATGGCCTTTTGCCTGGAGAGGCCCTCTGTCTGTGGGGTAGGAAGGCTCGTCCCCTTTGGGGTCTTGGCTAGAGTGTCCTCTGTTTGGAGAGGATGAGGGGCTGCTGGATTGCTCCCTGCTCTGCTAATTGGGGTGGGGTGTTTTCCTGAACAAGCTGGCCGTGGTTTCTAGACTCTAGGAGCTCTTGTGGCCCGGAGGGCGTGGTGAATGACCTGGGGCCTACAGGTGGGCAGAGGAGGTCTGCAGCCTTGATGAGGCCAGCCCCACCAGGTGCGCCCTGGCCTTTGTCAGAAGGACGAGGAGGAACTGGTGACACATTGTGAGCAGGGGCAACAGAGTTTGATTTCATAAATTCTTGTGGTGTCTCATGAGAATATGGGTTTCTGGAAGCAGGGGTGCTGGGGGTCCCAGTGGGAGGGGTGTCTGTGGGATGGGGCTGGGGTGAGGGGCTGCCCAGATGAATCCGACCTCTGACAAACCCTGAGCCTTAGGTTGAGTTGCCTGGTGGAAACTCAGGGCGTCGAATGGGACACAGAGGTGACCACAGGCCCCAGGGCTCGCCTTCCTGCCTCACCTCAGTCCCAGGACCCCAGACCTCGCACCTGCCTCCTCTGCTCCTGCCAGAGCCAACCCAGAGGGAGGGGAGTGGGCACCATGTGGCTGTCCATGTACTCGTCCCAGAGGCCCCCACGCTGGCCAGTTCACAACACATGAGGCAAAGCAAAGGGTCTAACAGTCCACTTAGTAATGAGCCAAGTCACAAACTCTTGGTACGAATTTCTGTCACAGTCACTGGGCAGGCACTTGTGAAAAGGTTACACACACATTGAAGGTCACAGACGTGAGTTCCTCCCTAAGTAACCACTGGCCAACAGGGTGTCTGTTGGGGGCACTGTCTGGTTCTCAATCCTCGGGGTCAGATTGGTCCCAGCCCTGGTGGGCTCCACTACCTTGATTTCCACAGAGGGGGCATTTTCAGCAACTGGTGGAAAGGAGGTGGGGCCTGTGGCAAGTACAGCACCTACATCACTGTTTCCCATAAAGCTACACTACATGCCCTGCTGTGGGTGCACGGTCAGGGTGCATGGCACCCAGTTTGGCAGTGCTGAATGTGACACTGGCACCCTGCTAGAGACAAAGACACCGTTCTCCTCCTAAGGTCATCTGTCCTGCCCCATCATGTTCCCCTGGGGCTCACGGAAGCTTGTCTTTGTCCTTTAGGAAACCCTTCATGGTTGATTTTAAGCCCCTCCCACCCACCACCACTGTGAAGGCGAGCAGCACCCATTTCCCTGTTGGCTTGGCTTTGAACACTGCCGGGTTCCCTTCTCCTTCCCTGCCCCATAACTGCCTCTCCATGTCTACTAGACATGGAGGGGCTCCCCAGACACCCAGCTTCCTGGCCACTGTGTCACGTGAACTTTTCTACTTAGACGAGGGTAAATGAAGAAGTCTAGCCATGCTCTCTGCTTGTTGGTCAGAGCTGGTGGGTTGGTTCCGATGCATGATCCAATGCTCAGCAGAAGAAAACACCACCTGGGCTGGGCCCTCCTAGTTCTTTTTCCACAGACACAAATCTTGATGAGACGAACGCTCACGTGTGAAGCTCTTGTTTCCCACACATCGGCTCATCTGGGTGGGCACACGTCCCAGGACAGTGCGCCCATCTCTCTCAGCCTTTGATTCACACTGAGTCCAAGGGTTGCTCTGGCACCCTCTGGGGACTCAGCCCTGCTTCCTCATAGGTGCTCTTTGAGTCTTAGGGACGAAAGCAGTCTGAAAGGGTGAGGTCAGGCCTGTGACGCATGGAGAATGGGCAGGTACATTACCATGATGGAAAGAAGTCTCGGCTCAACTTCCCAGGGCGAGGTTCAATTTTTGGAAACCTTTCTCCAAATTAACCCCTGTGACTATTCTCTGTCCTTAGAGAAAATCTGTCAAGACGACCCTCCTGGGATCCCATAACCTTCTGAGCTAATACCTCTGCCTTGAATTTAAGTGGTCCAACAGATCTCGTTAGAAGCACATGTTTTGATTGGACCTTTCAAAAAAAGTTTTGAAGGCACCAAACTGAGACCAGTGTATTCCTGAGAGAGCTTGTCTGCAGCCATTTACCAAGGGCGCACCCATTTCAACTTGTTTTGTTTGTGACAAACTCAACGCACACATGAGTGAGACCCCAGTAGCAGTACTTGTTGCCTTACCTCATATACACGCCCCGTATGTCAGACTGCTACTGTGCTGTTGGAAGCTGTGCCGCCAGTATTTTAAGAACGGTGACAACCACAAGTCCAAGGACCTCCTAGGCTGGCATGCTGAGGGGAGTTGGGAGGCCCTGGCCATTTCTATGGGGCTCCAGTTGTGTTTGTATTCAGGTTGGGGGTTTGCCTTGATGGGGGTCAGTCCACCTTCAAGGATTTGGAACTGGAGATGACAGCTCAGGGACTGATCTGTGACCTTGCTGTGTGGGCGATGGGCACTGGGAACCTATTAGCAAGTCCTCCTGCGTCGTGGGTCTCCACAGCTTTACAGCCAATGGCCATGGCCCCTCCCACTTGAAGGCCCTGCTACCCAGCCCTGCCCTCCCTCTGGGAGGTCCAGCAGCACCCCCTCCGTCGGGGAGAGCCCCCTGGGCTGGACTGGTGAGCCGAGTCCAGTCCCAGAAGGGGGAACCTGGGGACGTGGCCTCTGTGGTGTGGTTGGTCCTGAGCTGGGGAGCCTTGGCTAATGTGAGACAGAGACAGCAGAGGCAGCAGCATGGCCGTGGAGAGATTGCAGTGACAGGCCCCAAGCCAGGGGCCACGTGGGCCCCAGAAGCTGGAAGGGTTGAGGATGGACCCTGAAACCTTCGGTGTGCAACTGGCCCTGCCCTGACTACTCCTTGATCGGGACTTCACCTCCGGAGTTGTCAGAGGGGTCCGGGTGGCTCTGAGGTGCCCACTCTGGGCCCTGGGTCCGGGCCGCCCTGGCACGAACACCAAGGGAAGGAAGGTCAGGAATATTCCAGAGGGCACTGCTCTGTGACTGCTCAGTTACCTGGCCTGTCTGTCTCCAGAAGAGGTGGGTCACTGACCTCCACTGCAGGCGAACCACAAGCCTGAGGACCAGCGGCTAGGGAGAGGAGGGTTAGAGGTCCCCAGGTGAGCCACAGGCCTCAGCCCCATGGGTTCTTGTGGCCCTGGATGTGAGCTGTGGGAACGCATGCATGTGTGAAGGTCACAGTGCTGCCCTGTCCCTGGCCACGTCCCAGCCAGGGCAGATTTGATTGTCAGGTGCTGTTTTCACAGCAGCAGGGACGCCTGCCAGCTCCTCCCACCTCATGGGCTGGCGCAGGTGAGGTCACGGCCACCTGGATCTTTATAGGGGTGGCACTTGCGCCCCTGAGTGTGCGAGACCCAGGTCCAGTTATCAGCTCCGATCCCAGCCGAAGCTGCGTCTCAGGTGAGAGGGTCTGCCATCCCAGGGCCACGCAGCCAGGGCCTTCCCTGAGTACTGGGAGCGGGGCCACAGGGCTCATCCTGACACTGAGAAACCCCAGCATGTTCTGGTCTCTGTGTGCAGTGGTGAAGGGTCTGGGGGCTCCCTGGGCCTGAGCTCTGGGAGACGAGACAGGGTTGGCTTAATCTTGTCTACCCCAGCTGGACATGGGGTGAGGTGCAGGGCACACCTGGTCCTCATGTCAGTGCCCTAGGACCCACCTGGACAGTGCTCCCCATGCAGGATGAGTGCCCCCTGGCTGCTGGGAGCACTGTGGGCCTTGGCCGGGGTGCTGCAGTGTGCTGAGACAACTCCACACTTGCGAATAGCTGCCTTCAACATCCAGACTTTCGGGGAGACCAAGATGTCCAATGCCACTCTCTCTCACTACATTGTGCAGGTGAGTGGGTGGCAGGGCATGTCACAAGGAGTCACTGCATGCAGTGGGTGCAGGGGCACAGCCACACTGCACATCTTGTCCCAGCCCCTCAGTAGTGGTGGGACAGGGCTGTGGTCACTGCAGGGTTCTCATTCACTGCATGGGTCTAGTCCGAAGGCCCCCTGTGTAGTAATGCCCTGCCTACCCCACTCCAGGTGGTGAGTCGCTATGATCTCGTCCTGGTGCAGGAGGTCAGGGACAGCCACCTGACGGCTGTGGGGAAGCTGCTGGATCTCCTGAACGAGTGAGTGAGGAGGACCCTGGGAGTGAGGAAGGTGAGTTTTCTTGGAGCCTGACGAGGGTGTCTTAACTCCTCCTGCCTGCAGATTTGAGCCGAACAACTACCACTTTGTGGTGAGCGAGCCGCTGGGGCGCAGCACTTACAAGGAGCGTTACCTCTTCTTGTTCAGGTAAGGCTGGGCCGAACGCACCTGCTCTTGGCTGTGCTTGGAGACCCGAGGCGGGGGTGGGGCTGGGCCAGCCTCTGCCACAAGTGATCCTCTTTGCTGCCTGCAGGCCGTCAGAAGTGTCTGTGCTGGACAGCTACCAGTATGACGATGGCTGCGAGCCCTGTGGGAATGACACCTTTGCCCGGGAGCCCACTGTGGTCAAGGTCTCTGTGCCCAGCTCAAGTGAGTATCTTCCCCTCTTCCACCCTCCTGCACTGGTCCGCAGCTCCCTGAGGGTCCCGTCAGTGTGATGTGTCCTTCAGAGGCCAGGGAGTTTGCCATCGTCCCTCTGCACTCGGCTCCGCTGGATGCAGTGACGGAGATTGATGCGCTCTATGACGTCTACCTGGATGTCCAGAGGAGGTGGGGCCTAGAGGTGAGCCCCACCTGCCCGAAAGCCCTGTACCCCCTGCTGACTGACCCACCCAGGGTAACCAGACTTACCTCCACAGAATGTCATCCTGATGGGTGACTTCAATGCCGGCTGCAGCTACGTGAGCCCCTCCCAGTGGGGGAGCATCCGCCTGCGCACCAGCCCCATGTTCCAGTGGCTGATCCCTGACTCGGCGGACACCACGGTCAAGTCCACGCATTGTCCCTATGACAGGTGAGCTGGCCTCGAGCAGCCAGGACATCCCACAGCAATGTGTGCTGCTGGAGACCCTTGTTTAGATGGCGGTGGGAAACAGCCCAGCACCCACTAGCTCCGGGAGGCCTCCACCACCCTTCCACCAGTTAACCTAGTAACCTGAGGGAGGTCACACAGTCCTTCTGCTATTTCCTTCAGTTCCAGGACCTCCCTTCTGGTGTTCCCATTCGTCCCCTGGGGTGTCGTGAAGTGTCACAGTGAACACTGGGGCACACCTTGTGTTTACCTTGGCTTCTCTGAGGGGTGGTTCTGTATTCAGTTCCTACAGCAGCTACACCATTCTTCATACCAACACCCCGTTTTGTTTTTGACCATTGCCATCAGAATGGAGGCGAGATGCTATTTCATGGTGGTTTTGATGTGCACCTCCTTAATGGCTGAGGAGTCCTGGTGGCATAGTGGTTCTGCTTTTTAAGCTAATCACTTGGTTGGCAGTTCAAAACCACCAGCTGCTCCACGGAAGACAGAGGAGAGTTCTACTCTTTTTGGCTGTCTGTTCAAGTCTGCCTCAATGACAACTTTATATGCTTTGTGTATTAGATCCAATATAAGTTGATATGCGAAGTGTCATAAAAAATAAGCCCCCCCCCCAAAAAACCTACTATAGACCTGAGGTATATGCCCCCTACATTCTATGAATGTGGCTTTTGTTTTCGCATTCACCTTGTGTGAAGCAATGATCCTGCTTTGTGTTTTTAAATTAGAAGTGAGTTGCCCTTCTTTCCACACACAGCCGAGGGCTGGCTTGTCTATTTGTGAAGGAATGCTGATGGGGGTGGACTTAAGATTGCTTGTCGTATCACAATGTCCAGAATGGTTTTGTGAGCACCAATTTCTCACCGGATTTCTGGGTATTTTACAATAGCAGTGAGCAAAAGGAAATGTCCTGAGACCTCTGAAGACTTCAGGGCACTATGAATTGAGCTGCTAACCACAAGGCCTGCAGTTAGCACCCACGGGGCTCCTCAGGAGAACAAGGGGGCTTCCTACCGTTTGAGCCTCCTCACTGCCTTCTCCAAGGCACTGGTGCCTGGTTACCTGAGGCTTCAGTCATGAGCTGGGACACCTGGTAACTGATGTGTGCTGTTACGTTGCAGGATTGTGGTTGCTGGAGAAGAACTCCAGGACGCTGTTGTTCCCAGCTCGGCCCAGCCCTTTGACTTCCAAGCTGCATACGGCCTGAGTGATCAGTTGGTAGGTCCTGCCCTTTGTGCTCTCAGAGGGGCCACCCTGCCCATATCCTGACTGCGGGTTTCCCTCAGGCCCAAGCCATCAGTGACCACTATCCCGTCGAGATACAGCTGCTGCGGCCAAACTGATGGGAGTGTGGACCCCAGGCCTTATCCCTCCCATCCCAGCACACAGGACATTTAGATTGAAAAATCACTTTTAATGGAGGTAAATAAACTCAAGGTGGAGGGCTCAACACTACATCAGGCTCTCCTCACTGCTTGCCACTCGGCGCACACGGGCTGGTCCTCTCTCAGTGCTTCTCCAGGGCCTTGGTGAGGAGCTCGTTCAGGCGGCCCACCATCGGTCTGGGGTCGTCCACAAGGCCTGCTGCGATCATGGCGTTCTCATAGATCTGCAAGGCAGAGGTGCTCAGTCCCCAGCCCCACACAGCAGGGAAATGGTGCTGTGGGTGGGGCCCCAGCTCTCACCTGGTCCACGAGCAGCAGGGCCAGGTCGGGCTCGCTTGAACGCAGCTGACTCAGCTTTTTGATCAGTGCATGCCTGCAATACCAGAGGTACACAGACTAGAACAGCAGAAAGAACAGCCTCTTGCTAAACCAGGAGATTCAACCACCACTGAAGGGCCCCCTAAAGTACACCTAAGCAAGCTAATAAAACCCTAGTACTTACTCCAGGGCAGAAACAGACCCCAGGACTTGGCAAATGAACTCCATGTGCATCAAACAAGGTCAGGTGTAAAAAATAAAACCAACAGCATTGCCTTCCCCTTCCAAGAACAAGAAACACTTCTCTAAACAAATCAAGTAGCCAGAATGAAGGGTAAACTGACAACACAGGTCAACCTTTCTCTAGAAACTGGAGGATGCATGTATCACGTGTAAAACCAACCCTGACAGCAGACTTAAATTTGCCCCACAAGGTTTCCAAGAGCAGATCGTTGGGTCAGGCCAGCAGGGGGCCTCTTCTGGCACCCACATAAGGCTGAACAGGTCCTGGTGCACCTGTTCAGACTTCCCTACAGTGGGCAAGGGCGGGCCCTGTTTGTGCCTCAGGGTTGATGAGACCTCACAGCAAGCACACAGGTTATCTTGGTGCTAATCCTCATAGCAGCTCCCCTGGCCATTTTGTGCCAAGCAGGGCTGTTCTGGAGGAGAGTGTCCCCCGGGGTCCGCAGTGCAGACCTACCCGCTCTTCTGAAGGAAAAAGTTCTAGAGCATGGTTCTCAACCTTCCTAACGCTGCGACCCTTGAGTACAGTTCATGCTGTGGTGGCCCCAAACATAAAATTATTTTCATTGCTACTTCATACCTAATTCTGATACTGTAATGAATCGGGTGACCCCTGTGGAAGGGGCATTCAACCCCCAAAGGGGTCGTGACCCACAGGTTGAGAAGTGCTGCTCTATAGCCTTGGAACCTGACCTACACAGGCTGAGTCAGGATGGACGTGGCTTGTTTCAAGCCCCAGAGAGTGGTTAGGGACAACACACTGGCAACCTGGGCCCCCCTTCACAGTGACCACCGATGGATCTGTCGTTCTCAAAGCAGGCTATGGTGTTGCAAAAGCAGATACACTTTATGCCAAAGGGGTGGGGGAGGCCAAGCAAGTATAGGGATTTGTGGGTGATGGGTTAAAAGCCAGAATGAAAGGCCCAAAGCTTCTGGAACTTAAAGGCAGAGAATAATGCCACAGTTTCAGAGGCTGTTGGGAAGGACTTAATTCTCCAAAATATCATCTAACACTTTTCCAATCTGATTATGGTGAAATCAAGACTTGCAGCCCCTCTCTGGAGCTGAAAGTAACTCTAAAGTCAGCCAGTACTTACCTGTGGAGCAGCAACAGGCATGCCTGATGGCACCACTCTGACCCAGGTCTCCCAACAACCATTCATCTACCTGTTCAGGTTTGAAGTGTCAAAAGTCGCTGAGAGTGAGCACTCACCTGGGGTTGATCTCCAGGGTGGGCTGCAGAAGCTGAGCACGCTCCTCGTGAGTCTTGGCCAGCTGCTGCATGCGCAGGAAGTGCCGGGCAGCCCCCATCTCCAGCACAGTGATCATGGCCGGGTGAGTGTCAAGTCGCAGGGTCACCTGCAACGAGGGCTGGGGTGAAGGCATGCCACCCCCACCACCCACCCCCAGACAACCCGACAGAGGTCTCCCATGGGAGAGGCCTTGCGCAGAATGACTATCCCTCCTCAGGAAGACCTCCCATTTGGAAACAAGCCACTTGAGTGTGGTCTCCGATTTGAACCAGTCACTTCTGAGACGGAAAAGCTCCAGCCAAGATGGACAGAGGACACCCGGGTTTCGAAAGGGCCCTGTCCTAAATGCACACACAGCAGTAAGGCCAGCCTTGCCTTCCTCTTCCCAGAGGCATCAGGGTCTAACTGGTCCATAACACTGAAGGCCTCTGACACCTGCACCACCGTGAACCCCTCAGTGTGGGCTGGAACATATGATACACACACAGCCCAGGGCATGGCCTGACCACGCTTGCCAGCGGAAACCCAGAGAGGCCCCTGCCCTCATCTACACAGCATTGGGCACTGTATTGAGGGTCAGGCAAGCTGTGCTCGGTCTGCCCCAGCACACATGCTGGTAGGGTGCTTGCTAAACAAGGGGACCCGTCTGAATGGTTGTTTCCCAACACTCCCTGACAAGTCTGCCTGCCTGCTGCTGCTCTCCCACCCTTCAGGACACAGAAGCTCTGCCCCAGGATGCCCCCACCAGGCCTTTGTCTTTTGTGCCCCTAAGATCTCCATGAAGACCCCTCCTAGATAGCCAAGAGACAGTGTCGCCCATCCACGCCCTCACCTTCACGTTGGTGACGCGAGACCCCAGTGCGTTTCTCACCCAGGCCATCAGCTCCTCCGTTTCCTCCTCTGACAGGCGCTCGTCCGCTGCAGAGAAGTGAGTCAGCCCAGAGTAGCCCCTACCCCCCTGGTCATAACCACTCCTGAAAGCAGAGGGACCTGGGCCCAACCCTCACACACGTGGCCAGCACCCCCTTCCCCCCCAGAAGCTTTAGGACTACTACAGTCAGGAAACTTGGCCATGTTGGGAGTTAATGGAGAGTCCTGGGGTCTACAATTTTCCATGAAGATAAACGCAAACAGCCCCGTCTCTTCCCAGCAGAAGGCTACAAGTAAACTGCAAGGACCTTGTATTAATGAGCTGTGGCAGGTCAAGGGCGCAGGAGGACGACACTAACCTGAGGCCCCGTCCTCAAACTTCTCCTCCTTATAGTGATCAACCACAATGTCAGTCTCCACGGAGATCAGCTTCTTCTTATCGAACTCCCGCAGGTGGAGCAGGGTGAGCTCATCAAACTGCTCGTAGCAGAAGAGCACCTGGGGGCAGTCGGCAGTCAGGGGCATGTCTGGCACGGCAGGAGTGTCCCTGTCCTGACTTGGAGCTCACAGAACTGTACGTTAAAGCCTGCTCTGTCCCAGAAACACTATCGACATCAGACTTGGCACTGGGGGTTCTAAGTCTTGGTGCCCAGCACCTGGGACTGATGCCCCCCATTACGAACCTCCATGTTTTTCTGCTTCATGGCCTCGTAATAGGGCGAGTGCTCTGCTAAGTGCCGGTTGGGTGCACACAGGTAATAGATGTTGCGGGTGCCGGCCTGCATGCGGCCACCGTAGTCCACCAGGCTGGTCATCTGCCAAGCGGGCAGGGCCGAGGACTCGTATCGCAGCAGCTTTGCAATGTCCTCCTGCAGACAGACAGCATGTGACGCTCCTTGCTAATGGCTGTGGGAGGCCAGGACCACATCTGCACCATGGTTCCAGGGACCCAATCCTTTCCAAACACTTGCTCCCAGACCACATGCCACCACCCAACCCCTCTTCATCCTCCTCTTTAACCAAAACTCAAGTCCAGGTGCTCTTGGCCTGGCCTGCTGGTGGCATCACCAAATAATGAAATGCCAGCTCTCAGCCTCTGACCAGGGTTGACCACTCTCCATGGGGTGGTGCAGAGCCTGGCTGTCACCCCTCAGGCCACTGAGTCTGTTCCACACCAGCTACAGCAGTTGTACTTGGGGTAACTGCTGCCCTGTGAGAACTACAAAAGATGGGCATGGGGGGTGGGGGGTGGATCTTGAATCCAAACTCAATGAAAAATTGATGTAGATCACTGGGAATAAAACTTCCATACAATCCATCAATCCTCTGCTGGGCATATACCCTAAGTACACAAAACAGACACGTGCACGTCCCTGTTCATCGCAGTACTGTTCACAACAGCAAGAAGTTGGAAACCGCCCAAAAGCCTATCAGAAGGACGGGCTAATGAAACAGAATGCTGTGCACTGCTAACAATGAAGCATCTCCTGACATAGCTAGCCAGACCTGGAGACCCTTCTACTGAGTGAAGTGACCCAGTCACAAAAGGAGAAACTCAGATCACTACTAGAAAGAAAGACCAGTACACCCAAAGGAACAGACTTTGGAGGCTCCCAAGGAAGGGGAGGGAGGGAAGCATAGACTTTGATGTAGAGGCGGACAGAGGCCCATAGACAGATGAGAAAAGGTGTGTGTGTGTAAGGTAGTGTTTGAAGTAACACCCCTCCCTACCTAGTTCATAATTATAAAAACTCATTAAAAAAAACAAAATTGGTCTTAAAGGCTTGAAGGTAAACAAGCGGCCATCTAGCTCAGTAGCAACAAAGCCCACATGGAAGAAGCACACCAGCCTGTGCGATCACGAGG